>NC_137889.1:202817317-204017317 GCF_963455335.1 Martes martes | reverse complement strand
GTACTTATATTAGATTGTGTGGTTTAGGGCGCCGGGGTGGCTCCATGGGCGAAGCCTCTGCCTTCAGCTCAGGTCATGATCTCAGGGTCCTGGGATCGAGCCCCGCATCGGGCTCTCTGCTCAGCGGGGAGCCTGCTTCCTCCTCTCTCTCTGCCTGCCTCTCTGCCTACTTGTGATCTCTGTCTGTCAAATAATAAATAAAATCTTAAAAAAGAAAGATTGTGTGCTTTACAGTTGTTCTGCACATGTCTGAATAAACCTTTCTTTCCCCCTCTTAATGCTTTGACCTCCCTCAGCAAACACAGTTGGTTCCCGCATGCTGCACCATCTGTCCTTCCATAGTGGGCTCATGAGAACTGGTTTTCCACAAGCATCAGTTAGGACCTTTGTAATTGTTTACTGTAAGAATTTACTTCTCAAGAATTAATGGAGTCTCATTTGTTAGACTCAGATTGCCTTGGTCATACACTTTTCCACATTATTCCTTCTATTTAGGTCCTCTTTGGGGGGGAAATCATGTATAAATATTTCCTATCCCAAATTAAAAATATGCCATATTGACATTTCATTTGCCAACCTTTTATTAAACATTAAAAATAGAATATTTGATATTAAACGTGTATCAATACTCGTTAGCCCAAAGAAGAGAAGAGCAAACAAACATATCTTTGTTGTAATATTTGAAATAACTCATCCCTGGTATAAGAGGCAGATCCATTCACTTAAAAACCTGTAGAGACAGATAACAAAGCAGATATGATAATGCCCTCGTGGACAGTTTTCCTTTAATGAGCAATTAATGTAATAAAATATTGGCCACAAGAAACTGACAAGAATGTTTTCTCCAATTGTTAAGGTACTTACACAACAAAATGGTAGTTATACATTATAAATCAAAAGCAAGGTAGAAGGCAGATAATTTTCCAGGAATGGGTTAAATTATATCAACAACTCCATAGTGTGACTACGAACTGTATACCCTTCTTATAGTATGAAGCCATTAAAAAAATATTTATTTATTAATGTGTTTATTGAGAGAGAGAGGGACAAGGACAGAGACAGAGAGTGCATGAGCAGGAAGGGCAAAGGAAGAGAAACTCTCAAGCAGACTCTCCCCTGAGTGTGGAGCCCGACTCAGGGCTCGGTCTCATGACCCTGAGACCATGATCTGAGCTGGAACCCCAAGTTGGCCACTTAACTGACTGAGCCACCAAGGTATCCCTAGTGTGGAGCCATTTTTGAAGTAAAATGGCAATATCTCTGTATTGGTCTCATCTAATGGTCAATTAAATTGATTAATAGCTTAGATAAAATACTGAACTAATTTTTACTGAGAAGTTAGTATGTACTAAGGACTATTCTAAGAACTAAATAATTATTGCCTTACTAAATTACCTTAACAACACAATAGGAGACCTATTATTAGTATTCATTTTGCAGTTGAGGAAACTATGCCTCGGTGGGGCTAAGTTGTGTTCCCTGGCTCACAGAGCAAGGAAGGAGCAGATAGGGACTATGGTAAGAACCCAGGCAATATGCCTTCAGAAACATTGACCCTTGTAAGACTCTTTCAGTCCAAGTTCCGTGAGATATATTTTGAAGGGAAACCCTCACAAAGCTCGTTGATGGTAAATGAAGCAAAAGCCTATTCTGACCATATTTTCCAAACAAAAAAAATTAGGATACATAGTTTGACAAATGGTATGGTGCATGGAAACTACTCAGTAATTTCAAGGGGTGAATAAGGCAGGATGTTTGAAATCAAGGTTGTCTTGGAAAACTTTGGGAGATACAGTGTCATATACATGTTCTTCAAGATGCTAACCATAGACTTTATGCATATGATGCAGATTTGAGATTCTTCCTCCACAATGAAAGAGTATTTGGTACTCTTTTATCAAGGTGGTAATAATGTTCATCTAGTCATTCACCTAGATCTGAATCATTTAGTCTTTTGTTGACTTGGTTGTAATGTTTAATCTCTTGGTAATGCATGAATTGATAGAGTGTTTGACTTACCTGGTAGAGCAGGAAGTCTAAAATGGTCTTTGTATTATTTATAATGAACTTTAATCTCAACTTGATGCAGCATTATAGTATGTTCTGCATGTTCAATTGGGATAAGTTTGCTGGAGATTTTCTTAAAGTAAAATATTGTAGACTAGTTGTTCTTCAGCAATCAATCAAAATCAAAGTAATGTGAAGGGGAAAAGAGAAATTCTTTCTCTTTTCTTTTTTATTTACTGTTCATTTTTTTTCTAAATTATTTACTTACTTGAGAGAGAGGGAGAACATGGTGGGGAGCAGCAAAAGGGAGAAGGAGAGAGAAACTTAAGCAGACTCCACGTTGAGCGTGGAACATGACCCAGGGCTCAATCTTGTGACTCCAAGATCATGACCCGAGCTGAAACCAACACTAACTTAATGGACTCTGCCACCCAGGTACCCCAATTCTTGCTCTTTTAATTTGTTTATAAAAATAAGACAAACATTTCAAGAAGAAACATGGTCTGGTTCCAAACTCCAAGAGGATTATGGCTTCCTAAATCACTTTTTGGAAAATTCAAATAACTCTGTCTCTATTTGAAATTTCAGGATGTTGTGTAAGTTGCGTCTTCACATAAAAGGGAAGAAACAGCAGAAACAGAGTTTGTATCTGGCCTGTTATCATTCTTGCAGACCCTCATCTCCTGATGTCATTGATCTTCGAAGGAATCTTTTTAAAATAAATGTAAAAGGTGTGCGCGAGTTCAGCTTACTTGGAAGCCATCTTCAGCATCATCAGTAATGCAGTGAGAATAGTACCATGACAGAGAAAGTCTAAATTCACTTAAGTTCTGGTGATTCTGAAACAATTTATCAGTCAAAAAATCCAGACACACATCAAGTGTGATGAAATAACGAGGGGAAGAAGTGATACACTTTCTTCACCCTGTTTTATCCAGTTGATTTTTTATTCCCAGCAATAATTTCTGTGTAGAATTTACAGTAATTTAAGACAAGTGGGTATTATAAAGGCAATTTAATTTTTTTCCAAGTCATTCTCCTATGTATGTGACAAAACAAAAAAGTTGTACTTTTGTTACAGACACAATCTTTCCTTTAAAATGTCACCTAGATATAGAGATCCGTGTTCCATCAAAAAATACAAGTAAAAATAAGCATATGAGATAGCTTAGAAGCAATGGCAGTGTGGATAAGAGTGTGATCTGGGGCTCAGCTGTACATGTTCAAACCCCCGTTCTGCTGCCGACAGCCGTGTGACAATCAGGAAGTCACCTCATCTCTGGGTGCCTCAGTTTCTGCGTCTGTAGAGTGAGGACAGTGAACAGCACTTCCTTCAGAGGCTGCTGTGAAGATTAATGAAGACGACACAAGTCAGGTTCTCAGAACAGCATGTATAAGTGCCCGCTGTTTGAATGATCTGAAAACCTACTGCCCTATGGAGTAGAGGGCAGGTGTGCAATCACGCAGGCGTCTCTTTCTAATCGAAGTATCTGAACTGTTTCTTCAGAAGCTAAAAACAAGGACCGTAGCCTAGTCAACACTGTTGCACCCGACTGGAGAACGGGGTATCGATAGGAGGTTGAAACTGGTCCCGGGGAGACGAGGGGCAGGGCTTTATCAGTGCAAAGTTAGACGTGGCTGCCAGCGACCATCCTGAGCAAATTGGTTCTCCTTGTCGAGTTGAGCCCCTCGTGGAGACAGACCAACTTTACTCCTAGTGCTTCCAGATGGCTTTGCCCTCACTCCACGCTCACTCCCTAGGCCCCTTGGCGAGAGGAGTTTGGTTTCTCCTGGGCTGGGAAGCGAACAGACTGGCCAGCCAACTCGAGTGTTATGATGTTCCTGGTGTTGCTCTTTCTTGTTAAAATTCTTTCTATGATCGCATTTTGGGTCATATCTGGTTCCTGTAAGTTTTATTTAGGGAGGCCGTATAGTATTGTGCAAAAGTTTCAAATTTGAATGCATAAAACAATCACTCAAGAAACTTGTTTTAAAAAAAAACAAAATTAGATTTCTGCCCCTTTTGCCGTGCAACACACACACACCCACACCCACACCCACAACCACACACACACACACACACACAGATTTGGAAGATCTGTCCTGCGGTCAGGGAACCTATCTTACTTGTAGACTTACTTGTAGGGATTCTGATACAGTCTTTAGACGAGGCCCCGCTGTGTACTTGTGACACAAGCTCTACCTCCTTCTACAATCATATGATTTGGAGGCAAATTACTCACCATTTCTGAACTTCAGTTCCTCGGCTTGTCCTTGCGGGGGAAGTACTGACACTGTCCTTGTGAGGCCCTCGTTTCCCTTCATCAATGGGAGGCAGGCTCTTGGAAGCTGATCGTCTCACAGAGAAGCGAGGCAGACCAGTGCTCGGGCCTAGACCCAGAAGGCAGTGACTCTGCCCAGGAGCTGCGGCCCTCACAGGCCCTGCCTCTTCCGTGCGCTTAGTTTCAACATCTGACCCATGGTGAGTGCCCAATGGGTAGTAGGTTCCCTCTCTCAATGCTTGGCCAGGTAGCACCTTCCTGAGACCTCTGGTTATGGATCCCTCTTTTTCAGAATTTCCAAGATGATCAAGTAAACTTCCAACGCACACAGCCGCCCCTCCCACTTGTTTGTTTGTTTGTTTGTTTAGGGCAAACAACCCCCAGATTAAAATTTAAAAAAAAATTTTTTTTTTCAATTCTTCATACAGCTAAAAAAAAGGAAAGCCCAGCCTGGTGATGTTTTTATTTCTGTTACAGAGTTTCTCAGCTAGAAACTACTTTATAATCCTCCAGCTCTTGTCTAAGGATCCAGAAGAAGAAACTGAGGCCTAGAGAGACTCGGGGCCAGGTCTTGCGTCCTGTCTCTTGTCCCTTCTCTTATGCATTGTCTTTAATGGTCCTCCAGCTAGATGTGTCACAGAGACTCAGAGTGCTCTGTGCTGTGAGTGTGGGTCAGGCGCAGCAGGTCACGCAGGGGCTGGGTTCTGTTCATTGTTAGGAGGTGGCTGCACCAGGGACGTGAGACAGCTCTGCTGTGTTTCCCAGACGAGACTCTGACAAAGTCCAGGCGCTTCGGGTACCACTGCTGACAAATGGCTTGACAAATGGGAGATGTAAAGAGGGTGCTGGTGGTGGGAGAGGAGGTAAATTCTCCCCTTGGGAATATTTTAGACAAAAGCTAAGGGCTACAAAGTGATCCCTGAGTATGTGACTTTTTAAAAGCCTCATTTGATTTGACTGGAATGCCTCCTTTTGTCATGAGTTGTTCTGTATTTCATTGGATGTGCACTGTCAGCTACCAGAGAAGTGGTCCTTTTTATTATGAAGGCTAAGTTAGAAATCCATTTTAATGTTAAATGGAGTAGCAGGAAGGATCATGATGGGAATAAGAGGACATGTACTTTGTCTATGCCTTACAGTGTTATAATTCTTTTCCCTGTAAGATATTGAGATCTGAGAGTTATATGCATCGGCATTTAGATTTTGCCTTGGTTTGTGCTTATTGAGAAGAATCAAAATTCAGCTTGATACCCCAGAAACGAATTTTTCCCTCCAAACTTTTCATAGGTGTGTTTTTTATGCCTCCGGTTAAATCCACTGGACCCTCATAACGCGCTTCTGTCTACTCCATTAACGGATCCTGATTCTGGGACTATACTTCTTGACCCAGCGACTTTCCAGACGATGCAGGATGAATGACGTGTGACGGGCAACACTGGACGACAGCGCTGTGTGTTACTTCAGAGTCTCATCGATGGAAGAACAACAACAAAGTAGCAGTGGGAGAAGAATGACAAGGAAGGAAGGCTGGGAGGCAGGTAGGAAGTGAAAGGAAGGAACGATGGATGGAAGAAGGGATGAATGAGAGATGAAAAAATATAAACTGCAAGGAGAAATTCATTGTGTGTCTGTGTTAAGGACTAAAAAAAAGTAGTGCTTTTGGTGAGAGTGAGGGCTTGGGGGGAAGATCATATGAGAGGCAGTAGCTCTAGTCCTGCTCATTTCTCTCTCTCTCTCTTTTTTTTTTTTTTTTCCATTTCTCTATCTTTCTGAGAAATGTAGATGCTACCAGATGTGTCTCTCCTATTGACACATTTTACTGAAGGCCCGTCTGCCATGTGACTATTCCTTTGTGTTTTGCTTCCCTACTCCTGGTAGAAACATCAGGGGACTCAAGAGTGACTTAAGTCCTCGACGTTGTTCAGGTAGTGTGCTCCAGCGAAAAAGAGTGGGATTTGCAATCTAATGGGTCACACTAATGGCGTACATCTTCCATATGTCTCTCATGTGATCTTGATCTTGCACAGGTTATAAAACCTCGGACTCAGTTTCCTCATCTGCTGAAAAGGGACAATAATTGGCACTTAGAGTGAGGTGGTGGAGGGGGCTTATACCAGCTCCGAAGAGCCCAAAGTGCCCATCTCTTCTAGTTCCATGATCAGTGATGTCACACCAGTAGGTTCAGATTGAAATATTAGTAATGAAGGTATTTACACTAAAGAAATTGGCAAAAACTACAGATCAAGGCCCCTTTTCATTCCAGAGCCCATTGTTAAACACTAATTAGTACCTCTCTACTCATGGTAGAATGAGATAATAAATAGGTTCTCATCACTTGTAGGGATGAAACATTAATTTTCCTTCACCTGAGCCATCTCTTTAGAATGTAGAGGTGTTGACCTCAACACCTCTAGATAAAACAGAATGACCATAGATTGTGACTTGGAGACTCAATTTCATATTATTATCTCCATACTTAGTTTATGTTTTTTTTTTATGTGACTCCATTCTCCTCTTTCTGTTTCTCTCTCAAGACAGCTCCGAAGAGATTTAAAAAATTTACCTCTTTTCTCTAATTCTCCTTACATGATACATAATACAATGCTCTGTGAGGACCATTATAATACTGCATTTTAGTGATGATTTTCAGTGTGAGCATCATCTTTAATAGATTTTGATGAGCTACAAGTGGAACATGATGAGTTATAATGGGTTTAACACATATAAAAGGCAGGAAAAAGGTTTTCTGGGAGAGATGACCTTTGTGCTGATCTGCGAAACATAGTCAGGTCTCCCTGGAAGGAGGCAAGAATAAAGGGTAAGATAGATGAGTCAGAGAAGTCTTATTTGTAGGAGGAAGGGCAGAAACCTGGGATACAGCCGGAGAGCTTTGACTGGCAAGGAGTTTAGAATACATCCGGAAGGTCGGGCTGAGACTATGTCTTAGGAGGCAGACAGAAGTCTGTTCCTCACTGGCTCGCCAAGGGAAGGGCACTGGAGTAAAAACAATCTGAACCTCATCTTAGGAAGACTGACCAAGTTGTGTCGAGCATGAGATGGGGAGAGGAGAGACTGGAGAGTGGTGTAAACAGCAGCAATCTCCCCCCAGCCCCGGCTGACTGGTCTGCCCAGCGTGAGCAAGAGTGTTCTCCTCTACGGGTTGTTGCGACGGTCTGATGCAGCCATGCTTGTGCATGAGGGATGTGGACCTGGCATAGGAGCGCTGTCTGGAGGGCCCTCCCTCTCCTACCAGATCCGTCTTCCTACGGTGGACTTTTTCCTTCCCCAGATAATAGCATCCTTCAGACATAACTGGGAGCTGATAACATACAGCTGGATGGAAAAGATGCCAGTGATCTGTAAAGAAACAGATGGAAACTGTTTTCCTTTAAAACACTTAAGGGCCAGAGAAAGATGCGTGGGAGGCAGCCCCACTATAGAAACACTGTTCTAGTATGTAGGCTCTGATTCTCAGCATTTAGGCAATTAGCACATCTTGACAGGGTGCAAGCGGCCACCCAGCCTCACTCTTTGAAGGGGCAGAGGTCAATGACAGCTGCTGCTTGGGCCTTTGGGGGGATATTCTGCTTGAGACCAGCTGGGGGAAACAGATCCCCGGGAAGAGTGGTCACTCAATGAGGAGAGCTCCGTTCCTCTTTCTTGTAAACAGTCAACGCCCTGGAAAGTCCATCTGCACGGTTCCGATACACTCTGCACCTGGAGTTTTGTTTTCTCTGCTGAGGAACAGTGGCCTGGTGTGCATCAGGAGTTCCCATCTGTCTCACAGACAGTCATGGAGCTCTTGACTGTGTGCATTTTATCTGAGAAGGAGTGACCCTGTTCGTTCCCACTCCACACAAAAGTCTCATCCTGGCCCCAAACTGCAATATTATATATGTTTCAGCTTCAGAATTCTATTGTAATGTAAAATTAAAAAAAACATATACCTGCCTCTGATGTAGAAATGATACATTTCTTGCCTGGTCATTTAATTAAAGTCACATACTTTTTCAGACTTCAACTTCAGGTTTTTTGGCAAACAGCAGTGTCTGCAAAAGCACTGTTCCTCTGAAAATTCCAAAACACTCTACATTTGTCACTTGGTGAGAAATACAGAAATTTGTATTTTGTAAGTTAAAAAACCAGGAAACCAATGAATAAAATACTTGCCAACGCCCTTTTTGAGAGCCAGAGAAACAAAAGGGCAGATGATTTATGAATCCACAAGCCCCCAGTTCTAGCTCAGCCTACTAAACTCTTTACAATGTCTTTTTGCAGGTCGTGTTTGTGGCACACAGAGGATATGCCTTTCTCAAAAGGCAGCAGCCTTGACAGAGAGGTGCACTTTTGCCCTTTCTTCAAGGAAGGGAGAACCAAAGAGATTTCTCCTCGTGCCTAGAAATTCTGCGTACTAGCTTATTATCATGAAATGTGCCTGTCTTGATCATTGGGATCCCTATCTAGAGCTGGGAAAAGTACTGTTTAAAGAAAGTTGTCTCAATAGAGATCACCAATTTTTGCTAAACTTTGCCAGCAGGTGGCAAATCCTTTAGGTGGGAGGTGGCTGATTCCCGTTCCATCTCCTGGGTCCTGATAGCGCTGGCAGTGTGAGGTGGAAATCTAACGGAGCGTTCTCAGCCAAGACACAGTGATTCCCCAGTGCCTTTCCACAGTTCCGAAGGCACCACTGAAAAACAGGTCAAAACGGGTTTTGGTATTTACTGCCCCGTGTGCTTGAAGGAACAAACTAATTCCATGAAGACATGATGATAGAAACCCTGTGTATGCTTTGGACAGAATTTTGCTCGGTTTGCCCCCGTCCAAGCATCCTTCCCTTTAAAATGGAGGATGTTATGTACCTCTCAGGGTTGTGGTGAGTATGACATGGAATAACCCTTGAAAGTGACCCGGTGCTTGCTACTTCCTCAATAAATATTTGTTCAAAGAGTGACTGAATCAGTCAACAACCAAAAGACAAGTACAGAGTTTCCCTGAAATGCCAGGAATTGAACATTGCCTTGCCCAAAGAAGGGGAAATTTTAAAATGATCTCACAAGAGAGTAGAGTGGACAAAATTGTTTTATAGAATATGTGTATAATATATTCTTCCAGAATTTTCTGACAGAAGGTGACTCACTATCTGGAAATACTGTGAGAAGAGAGCGGCTTGTCGTCCTTCTGTCTGAGTGTGCCTCTTGTACCGCGTCCTCTCTGCTTCCCGCCTCACCATCCCTGTCAGGTGGGTTCCCCGGGAAGAGGAAGACTGAGACTTTGAGAGGCTGTTCGTTGTCACCCACGCAGCTGTTGCTGCTTGGCAAAATCGGGATTTGCACCAGGTCTCCGGACTCCGAGCTCAATGTTCACGACTCCGCAAGGCTGCAGTTCTCTCTGTGGTTTTAAAAAACTGAATTTGGGTATGAATTAAGTGAATTTTAGCTATCAAGAGGACTTTGCTCAAGCCCTATGTCAATTCGACTGCAGAAAGAGGAGAGGAGCTAAGCAGGTTGGGGCAAGAGAAGAAAAGCGAAAAGGAAGGTACCTGCAGAAAGAGAAAGGAGGGAGAGAGGCAGAGACAAGGGATGGAGGAGGGAGAAGAGGGCGCCACGTACCGGCTTTCGGGTCGCTTCCTTGGAATCTGCCGCCCTCCACGTCCACTTCCACACCTGCTATGACGCCTGTAGCTGCTTCTGCCGTGTTGCCCACAGAACACTGGGCCCCTCTCGGTGAGCCACTTAACACGCTGTGCTGTGTTACGCCATGAGCCGTTCCCACAGAGACAGGAGATGTCTTTCCGACCACTGAGACGGGTACGCACTAGGAACTAGGCTCTTACTAGATGTATTTTGAATGCATTAATAAACAGGGAATACTACCGTACTTTGGACACTTTGGATGCTGCTGAGTTTTCCCCACATCGATTCTACAGGCAAAAGATCTTGAAGCTGGATGCTTGGTTGAAAGTGGGTGAGAAATGGTTGGGTCTTCGAGGAGTTGCTATTTAGACTGAGTAAATATTTGTTATTATTCAAAAAATGTAATGAATTTTGAACATTGCAAATGAATCGAGAGGACAAGATCCTCTCTGTTGAGTTTTTTGTTTTTGTTTTTGTTTTGATAAGTGATCACGGATTCTCCTCTGTCTCCTTACGGTAAGTTTCTAAATTACATAATTGTCCGTGCTTCACCTTACACCCAAATGAGAAGGTGAGATTATCTCATAATACTGAATCTGTTTGGCAGTGGAAATTTCATTTCTTTTCCTCCACAAATTTGATGAGGAAGCCCATTTCATCCTCCTATGATAATAACGGCTCTAATGTTCTTGATCTGTGCTTGGGGTCATTTATACCTCAAGTGCCTTTATGTATCTTTTCTGTCTCACTTCACTTCCTGAGTTTAAAGACTATCTTTATTAAGATTAGGTAATTGAATAAGAAAACAGGTAAGGAAAAAAGGTATTCCTGGGAAAAAATTTTCTTTAATTGAGTTTTACATTATAACTTATAAGAAATATTTGAACTTTCTAGGACCCTGGAGAGGCTTCTCTCTCCCTACTATTTGAATCTCACTTAAGCTGGAAAATAGGCACATGTTTTTAGACCGCAGAAAGTCATAAAATGCAACTCTGCATTCAGCTTACTCTATGTGTTAATTTCTTTGAATAAATTCCACATTACAGATCACGTTATTAACCTCAAACTAAAGTAGATGTTTTGTTTGTCTGAAATTTAGAACTCATTTAAAATTCTGAGTTTTTGACTTTTTTTTTAAAGATTTTATTTATTTATTTGTCAGGGAAAGATCACAAGCGGGCAGAGAGTCAGGCAGAGAGAGAGGAGGAAGCAGGCTCCCCGCTGAGCAGAGAGCCCAATGTGGGGCTCGATCTCAGGACCCCGAGATCATGACCTGAGCCCAAGGCAGTGGCTTAATCCATTGAGCCACCCAGGCGCCCCAAAATTCTGAGTTTTGAGATAATAATCCTAGTTCACTTGGTGAATAGTCCAGAAATATTTCTAGTTAAAGAATGTCTTTAAGTCATATGAAATTTAAAAGACAGCTGTGTGTATGTGTGAGTGTGTGTGTGTATGTGACCTATTCTTTGATAATACATTTTAAATTGTAAAAATGTCTTTGAATGGACATATTCTGATTATGTGTGCTAATATGGAGCATCCTACATGGAGGCAGGACATTTGCTAGGCTGGGATAGGATCTGGGACTTCCAAGAAGAAAGCAAGATTTTAGCTTAGCAAATAGCGTACATTGTCAGAAGATGTCCATTGACAGACATTTTTACAACTCAAAATGTATTTACATTGTTCAAACTTCAAAAAATATAAAAAGTATACATTGAAAAGTGTTGTTCCAAATCCTGTCTATCCCATACTGGCCCACTGTAGGCAACCACTTCTGTTAGTTCCTGTTTTTCTATTTCTAATTTTTGCTTCAAGAAAGAGCATCTACTAAGTGCTTGGTGTCAGGGATATATTGGTAACAAATACTGACAGCCCTTGGACATAACAGTCTGGAGAGAGAAGCAAATAGTATAAATACACACAAATAGTACAATAAGTTGTACTTATCACAAATACAACTTATCAAATTACAATAAGTTGCTTAAATAAAATAATGGGTACTGAGAGATCAATCGTTCTCAAACCTGAATAGGCACCAGAAGCATCTTTTTTTTTTTTTTTTAAAGAATATGATAATACCATAGAGTTGCGGATCCATATCTGGGCTCTCTACTTTGTTCCACTGGTCTATGTGTCTGTTTTTATGCCAGTACCATGCTGTCTTGTTGATCACAGCTTTGTAGTAAAGCTTGAAATCAGGTAATGTGATGCTGCCAGTTTTATTTTTGTTTTTCAACATTTCCTTAGCAATTCGGGGTCTCTTCTGATTCCATACAAATTTTAGGATTATTTGCTCCAGCTCTTTGAAAAATACCGGTGGAATTTTGATCAGAATGGCATTAAAGGTAGAGATTGCTCTAGGCAGTATAGACATTTTAACAATGTTTATTCTTCCGATCCAAGAGCATGGAATGGTCTTCCATCTTTTTGTGTCTTCTTCAATTTCATTCATGAGTATTCTGTAGTTCCTTGAGTACAGATCCTTTATCTCTTTGGTTAGTTTTATTCCCACGTATCTTATGGTTCTTGGTGCTATAGTAAATGGGATCGATTCTCTAATTTCCCTTTCTGTATTTTCATCGTTAGTGTATAAGAAAGCCACTGATTTCTGTACATTGACTTTGTATCCTGCCACGTTACTGAATTGCTGTATAAGTTCTAGTAGTTTGGAGGTGGAGTCTTTTGGGTTTTCCATATAAAGTATCATGTCATCTGCAAAGAGAGAGAGTTTGACTTCTTCATTGCCGATTTGGATACCTTTTATTTCTCTTTGTTGTCTGATTGCTGTTGCTAGGACTCCTAAGTTGCAGGTCCAGATATGGACCTGAAACTCTATTGTCAAATAATCTTCGACAAAGCAGGAAAAAATATACAGTGGATAAAAGACAGTCTCTTCAATAAATGGTGCTGGGAAAATTGGACAGCTATTTGTAGAAGAATGAAACTCAACCATTCTCTTACACCGTACACAAAAATAAACTCAAAATGGATAAAAGACCTCAACGTGAGATAGGAATCCATCAGAATCCTAGAGGAGAACATAGGCAGTAACCTCTTCGATATCAGCCACAGCAACTTCTTTCAAGATATGTCCCCAAAGGCAAAGGAAACAAAAGTGAAAATGAACTTTTGGGACTTCATCAAGATCAAAAGCTTCTGCACAGCAAAGGAAACAGTCAACAAAACAAAGAGGCAACCCACGGAATGGGAGAAGATATTTGCAAATGACAGTACAGACAAAAGGTTGATATCCAGGATCTATAAAGAACTCCTCAAACTCAACACACACAAAACAGATGATCATATCAAAAAATGGGCAGAAGATATGAACAGACACTTCTCCAATGAAGACACACAAATGGCTATCAGACACATGAAGAAATGTTCATCATCACTAGCCATTAGGGAGATTCAGATCAAAGCCACAAAGAGATACCACCTTACACCAGTTAGAATGGCCAAAATTAGCAAGACAGGAAACAACGTGTGTTGGAGAGGATGTGGAGAAAGGGGAACCCTCTTACACTGTTGGTGGGAATGCAAGTTGGTGCAGCCACTTTGGAGAACAGTGTGGAGATTCCTCAGGAAATTAAAAATAGAGCTTCCCTATGACCCTGCAATTGCACGACTGGCTATTTACCCCAAAGATACAGATGTAGTGAAAAGAAGGGCCATCTGTACCCCAATGTTCATAGCAGCAATAGCCACGGTCGCCAGACTGTGGAAAGAACCAAGATGCCCTTCAACGGGCGAATGGATAAGGAAGATGTGGTCCATATACACTATGGAGAACTATGCCTCCATCAGAAAGGATGAATACCCAACTTTTGTATCAACATGGACGGGACTGGAAGAGATTACGCTGAGTGAAATAAGCCAAGCAGAGAGAGTCAATTATCATATGGTTTCACTATTTGTGGAGCATAACAAATAACATGGAAGACATAGGGAGATGGAGAGGGGAAGGGAGTTGAGGGAAATTGGAAGGAGAGGTGAACCATGAGAGACTACAGACTCTGAAAAACAACCTGAGGGTTTTGAAGGGGCAGGGGGTGGGAGGTTGGGGGAGCCAGGTGGTGGGTATTAGGGAGGGCACAGATTGCATGGAGCACGGGGTGTGGTGCAAAAACAATGAACTCTGTTATGCTGAAAAGGAAAAGGAAAAGAATATGCTAATATATCTACACTGTAAAAATAAACTAATACTACAGAAAAATCTATAGTAAAAGTACATACATCCCCCCAACATTTTTCTCCCAAAGGTTAAGTTGCAATATGTATGTGTATTGCTCAAGATAGTTTATATATTAAATTCAAACATACTTACAGATACATATGTAATAAGATGTTAAAATATGACTTGTTATCTTAGAATTTCTGCTGAGGCTCCAAAAGCACAGAGAAATAAAATAGGTACCAAGTTCTCCCCTCATAGCAGAACAGGATACTAGACCATCTATATAGGATACACTTAGAAGCCACTGTTAGTCATTATCCATAACAAGAGTATTAAAGGAAATTTGGGGGAACAAGATTTTGGAGCATTGTTTTTCTGCTTATGGATTCCTTTCCTCACAGAGAGGAACTTGGGTGGATCCTTCCTCTTCACATCAGCCCAAGTGGGAAAAGATGTTTCATGAGAATTACTGAGAGATTGTGACTTGTGTCATCTGGGGTTTGGAAGGCACAGTGACCTTGACTCACATTTGCAAAGTCAAGGGCAATAGACTGTTGAGGAACAGAGCTGATAGAGGGTTGCAAGTGCCTATTTTCTGAGGGAAAAGAATGTGTACTGAGGGAAAATGTTGGTGGGAGGGTAGAAGAAATCCTACCAGGAATCATCTTGAAAGGATCTCATCTAAGAGCACTACTTGGAAGGGCCATGGAACCTTGAGAGTAGACTGGACCCTCTTGAGTCCAAAGGCCAAGGGAATGACCTAAGCAATCAGCCAGGGAAGTATCCAGAGACCAGCAGCCAGAGGTCCCCTGCCTGAAAACTCTGACCTCATGAGAAGCCTGAAGGAAAAGAGCATAGCAATGCGCAGCCACTACAGTCAGCGGGAACAAGTGCCGGATTACATTTGCATCAGCCGCCTAAAGCTGCGTCCTTTCTCCCTAGCCATCTCTCCTTTGAAGCCCAACCTTAGAAAGATTAGTAACAGCAATACTAGGTAGGAAAGAAAGACTATTGGGGCAAGAAAGAAGAGTAGAGAAGAAGCGAGTCATGTTCCTCTGTTCCTCTTCTACATTCTAGGTTTCTAAGTCCAAGCTAGCTATCGTCTTGGGCTTAGAGAAATGGAGAGTTATTTTAACTTTTTTACTATTTTATTTTATATTTTAAAAAACCTTTTTATTAACATCTATTTTATGTAAATTTCATCTTATAGTGTCCAGATTTTATGGAGGGGATAGTTTTAAGGTAAATTTTTTATTGTTACCCCCAACTGGTATTGGTAAAACTGGATCTCCTCTCCTAAAAACCCCTGATTTTTAGCATTTGTCAATTTTGCGGTATAACTACTCTCACTATGTCAGGCAACCAAAGCTTTAACAACCAGTGTCAAGAATCTCTGAATAGTAGATAAATTTAAAATGTAATTGAGTTGGTGCCAGCTAGTTGAGATTGGTCTTAAATAGGTAGAGAAGAGAAAAGCTATAGGATAAGTTTCTCCTAATGGAGTCTTGGGTGGGGGTTGGTGTGAGCAAGAGAACAGGCCCACAGAATCAACTTAGCAGGGAGTGATGAGAAATAATTACATTTATTATGGTTCTTCAGAGAGACAGAACCAATCAAGGCATCTCCCTTTCTTTCTCTCTTTATCTATTATACGGAATTAGCTCAAACAATTGTGGAGGCTGATAAGTCCCAAGATCTGTGGTTGACAAGATGGAGACCCAGGAGAGCCAGTGGTACACTTCCAGTCTGAGTCCAAAGGTGTGAGAACCTAGAGAGCCAATAATGTAAGTTTCAATCCAAGTCCAAGTCAGAAGACAACAGAAGACCCATGTCCCGGCTTGAAGACAGTCATGCAGAGAGAGAGAGAATTCTTTCTTACTTAGCTTTTTTGTTCTAACCAGGCCTTTGGTGAATTGGGTGAGACCTACACACATTAGGAAAGGCCTATCTGCTTTACTCAGTCTACTGATTCTGATGTCACTTTTATCCAGAAACAGTCTCATGGACACATCAGAAATAATGTTTAACCAAATATCTGGGCTCCTCCATGGCTAGTCAAAGTTGACACATAAAATTTACCATTACAATCTTTTTATTACTGAACTCAGCTTACAGAGTTTAAATATCTGTGGAACAGGAAATTAAAAGTGACATCCTGAATGTTGGCTAAAGCTGAAAGCTGAAAACAATAAGAGATAAGTATTCCCATATTCTAAAGAGAATTACTAAATTTATCTCCTCTTTTTGCGTGGTGAATAAACTTGTCTCCCAAGCAGCAGGATTTATCTCCAGCATATCGACGAGAAAATTATGATTTAGAAAGATTGATTCTCTCAAGAAACTTACAGTAGAAAATATTTTGACCTGTTTTTTTCTCCCCCAGAGAGAGGAAGATGGTGCTTCTTTTCTCAGCCAAGTAACAGTCTCTAAGTCAAGAAACACTTGTAGAAATTGGGTGGGCATGTGTTGGAATTAACCAGGCTGGAGATTTATGTGCTGAAGTCGTCAGGGGCCTTGATCAAAGCATCAGGTACGACCTCAGTGCATGTTCCCTAGTGGCTGGCAGTCTACATTGCAGTAGGGATTAGTGATTGCTTCCTACCTGGAAAATTCTGAAAGTGGGAAGCTAGCAGGTTGAGGAAAGAAGGCTACTGTTGGGTAAGCTGCCTATTGGCAGGGAAATAGAGCATGTCATTTCCTGAAGATAATGGGGCATTTAGGATGGTGGTAGGCCTGAGCTGTCTTAAAAGGAGCCTATCCCAGAGGGCTGCCTGCTGGGCCATGGCATTCCAAATAAAAAGGGCTCTCCTGCAATGTTTAATGACAGTAAATGAATGTGCCAATGCCTGAAGATCTTGATGCACGAGAGCTGGGGTGTAGCCTAGAAAGTGTGCTTTTAAAAGACTTTCCCACTTATGTCTAATATGGGGCCAACTTCAGGATCCACCAGATTTGTAGATAGTAACCTATTTGAACATCCCTCTACAACTACCTCCCTACATATCTACATATCTCCCTACATATCTGCCTCTCCACAAAAACAAGCTAGAAATAGCACACTTTTCAAGCTTCTTGGAAACCACATGTATAAAAATGCAAATGAGAATATACATGCAATTATAGACATGAGTTTTTATTTCCCTTACTGCTCAAACAAACGCATACTCTGTTACTTCCAAATATAATCTTTCTTTAGTAAGTTGCTGTTACATTGCTGTCTGCCCAGGAACTGGCAATCAGCTACTCAGAGAAGTTATGAGTGTCCTCAGTTCCACCCTGTTTTAGAAATTAAAGGGACTGAAATCTAATGAAATGTGTTTTCTTGTATTTTCCTTTTCACCTGTAAGTTGATTTGGCTCTAACGTTTCCACAGCTTCTATAGTTCTCTGCAACCTCCGTTCAGCTCACACAGAAATCATGTCGTAAGGCAGAAGACAACACATCAATGGTGAACATACATTATATACTTTTCTCAGGGGAATGAGTTTTTGCTGCTGGTGCGACTTTCTTGTTTGTTTTAAGGTGTAATTCTTTTTCCTGTATTTTAAAACATCCTTTGTCCTGTAAAGAGAATGGGGTGGGATTTAGCAGAGCAAGCAGTTACGGATGAGAATGATCCCTTCTGGCCCGAGCACACATCTGCACTGAAGCCAGCCCAGCTCTGACGGCATCTGGAGAGCTAAGCTTCACTCGGTGCTTTGGGTTCAATGCAATTCCTCATGGTGCTTTTCCTTATTACCATTTTGAGACACTGTCCAAGGGAAATGGCCAAGAACTGTGCTCACAGGACACATAGCTGGCGTCAGTAATTTATTTATTAGCCTTGATTTTGAATCCATTGTCAAGGGTGATCTCTGAAAAGTTGGAGGAAGTGAGGCACTTTCTTAGAGTTTAGCCCATGTGACTGCCCTGCCCAGACGTTCTGCAAGACTTTCTGGAATTGTACAAGTCTGGCTGCAAGTCACGTCCTTGGATATCTCCAAAAAGAAATCAAGAAACAAAAGCCATCAAAATACACATAGCTCTATATTCGTTCTTTTGAATAAGGGAACATGCTAGTTCTTTTTTTGTTTTTGTGTTTTGTTACATACAGAGATCTATCAGATGACTTCCTTCCCTCATTTCCACATACAATCTTTTCCCTTCTGTCTTAATACCAGTTCTGGCTGACAGTGTCCTTCTCCTTTCTTCCCCTCAGATTCCTAATCTGGTGTCATGATTTCCCAAACAGACCAACATCATAAAAGAACCCACAGATATCCCAATTTGGGGGACAGTGAAACATATTCACACCCAGATCACATCCAGTTCAGAATATGCTGATCATATGTGGGTGCTGCGGAACTATGGACGTTCACATTTTGCACTGGAACAGAAATTATTTGAGTGTGCTCAGATTCTTAATTTCACTATAAGAAAACTTAGCCCTTGGCCTTCTGGAGTTTATTTACTACATATATTGTTTCCATCATTAAGGATAATATGATTGACCTATTGCAAGCGTTTGGATGGACAGACTGGCAGGCTTAGCCAAACGGCCTTTTCTATTTTCTGTTGGCAACACACTCTTCAAGTCTCAAAGCCAGAGAGACTAAATGGGATTTCAGAACCGAAGCTTTGTTATGCAAACTCATGTAACACTGGCCCCAACATCCGGAACTGGATGTTAGCTTATTTAGAATATTGCCATCCAGTGTCCAAAAGATAGATTACAGTTTCGACTTACCATACTACCAAAGACCAAATGGATTACCACTTTCCCAAAGATGCCCTCAGAGTGTGAAGTATCACTCTATGGCCTACTTTGTACTCAGAAGTGAGAAATGCTAGTCTATGACCTTGGGCACAAAGAACCGGTAATGTACAAAGACAGGGTTTAGGCTACAGTGGCAGTCAGAGATTACTACCTCTAAGTTTCCAGAACGTTCCTGGATATCATTTTCTTCAAATTTTGTGAGTATTAAAAGGCATAGTATGCAAAAATACTCTAAAAGAGTGCCTTCACATAGTAGGTATTCTGTAAGTATAAATGTCTTTTCCTTTTGCCAAGTAAGAATATATAGAAACCACCCTAAGGGGGTGATACAACGTTTACTTTCATGAACCTTGTTTTATGTATTGATGACGTGTTTGGGCAAAATTTTAGAAAATATTTTAATTTAATTTAATTTAATTTAATTGCTTAGGAGGGAGAGAGAGAGAGAAAGAAGATGGAGGGGGAGCAGAGGGAGAGGGAGAGAAAAAATTTAAAGCAGTCCCTGTGTCCAATGAGCAGCCCGACATGGGGCTTAAACTCACAACCCTGAGATCATGACCTGAGCTGAAATCAAGAGTTGGATGCTCAACCAACTGGGCCAGCCAGGTGCCCTAGAAAATATTTTAAGTGAACCTTCCTAATAAGTTATAAAGTTTTAGCTCTTGGGAAACTTTAAGCTATGAAACACTGGGCTAATACGTGTGCATCAACGCAATAAAACATGCTGTTTTCCTGTGTCCACCATGAACTCTGCACCACATTCAGCAGGTTTCACATTGTTTCATGGATGCAACACCATCGCTCTCCCGGTTTCCCAGGCTAGAGGTCACTGGGGCATCTACAATTTCTTCCTCCCTCATTCCCAACAGATCTCTAAATCATGTTAATCCTACTTCCAAAATACTGCTCACACTGATTCCTTCTTTCCGGGCCTCTGTCGCTGACTTACAATTCTTGCAGGATTCTCCCAGTTCCTCCAAGGTGACTCTCCTGCCTCTCCTCTCTCCAGTCCAGTTTATCCGCAACACTGAGTGACCCAATCACATCACTGCAGAAGCTTAAACACTAAGCAACCTCTCTTTTTCTCTCTCCAACCCCGTGTGATCTAATCTAAAAATGAAAATGTCCTTTCTTCCATTTTATCTTACCTCTATCCTGTTGATAGTTCTCCTGGATTTGTCAAAAACAAAATGCAGACGCATGGGTGGAGCTCAGGAGATCCTTGGTGATCTGACTAGAGTTTACCTCTCCTTCTTCAGGTCTCACCATTCTTTCTACTTCAGACAGTATGTGCCAGCAGGTTTGATCCCTTAGAGTTCCTCAAACACGTCCTGTCCTCTCTCTAACCATTTTATTGTAGATGCCCCACCTCTGCCTCACTATTTCCTTCTTTGGGACTTAGCTGTCCCTTCGGCCAACAAGGCTTCTAGAGACTTCTTCTTTAGACTATCACGTAATCTTGTGAAAACATCTGTCATTTGCTTTATCCCACTTAACTAAAATTATTTAATTATCTATTCCTACTATGATATTCTTATTCCCCAAACTTCTTGGAAGTTCTCAGAGGCAGGTTGGTTTCCCATAAGTCAGTTCACTGGACACAAATCATCAAAAACCAGTTAGCTCCTTGGTGAATTAACCAAGTTTGAATTGGCTTAGTACTTCAGCTTCTTGAGGGTAAAGGTTTACATTATTAATTTTGGTGTGCCCAGTTCCTAGGCTAGTGCCCAGCAGAGCAGACATTCAATAAATGATCTTCCCAATACAATTTAATTACGACTCCCTTCATGTCTCCAAGTGTTGCTAGTTCCAACAAGAGTGATTTTTTTTCATGAAAATACCATTTTCCAACAGTTCCATTTTAGAAGTAGAGTCAATATTCTTTAAGAATAATGCAGATATTCTGCATGTCAAGAAGCAATTCTCTTTTCTAAAAAATACTGAACCAGTTTCCTATCCTTTTTCTTTTTATATGATTCCTATTTTAGCCCATACAATTTGCATTTTCTTTGGCTAAAAAGTCCCACAGCCCAGGAGGGCATTCTGAGAACTTTCATGTGGTTATCATTTCTGGGAAAATCATTCTCCTGTCATACATATGTTTGGCACATTTGACTTACTTTGTCTGCCCAGGGCTCTGGGATGACATTGTTTAGAGACAACAAACTTGTCATTTTCAAAATAAGGAAAATAAGCAAATCAGAGGATGGAGAAACAAACATTGGAACATCCTTAAAGAATCATATCAACCATAGGGAAATTGTTCAGACTTCAAGTACGTTCATGGTCTAAAGATTATCTATAAGATTTGTTGCATTGTATATTTTGGATAGACCCAGATGACACTGTTGCACCAGAAGATTTTTACTATAGCTGCCTCTTGAAGACCATAATATGATGTTTACTCTTTAGTACCATAAAGATAATTTAGTAAAATTGGTTTTTAAAATCTGAAGTGTTCCTTTTAAAACAGACCAGATATATCATACCAGGTCTTCTTTAAATTGGTCAAGAGGAGATGACATAAAATTAGTTGTTTTCTACACTTATTTATTTTTTCATCCTTTCATTGTTCCTTTGGTTCAACAGAAGAATTCTTGATATTTATTTAGAGCAATGACCTGAAATAAGAGTATTAGTGATTCAAAGATAAAAGTCAAGATTGTTCTTGAAAAGCTCATAGATGTAGTAAAGACAAAGCAACATTTTTGCATAAAGATAGAAATTAAAACAAAATTAAGAGATATATGCAATGGTAAAGAAAGCACAGGAGAGAAAAATGATTCATTTCCAGCTAGAGAAATCAGAGAGGGCCACTTGGAGGACGTGGCTATGGATTTCAAATTTGAAGGACAACCAGAATCTTAGCAAGTGGAGATGAAGAGGAAACACATTTGAGAGAAGAGATGTGCCAAGGCATAATGGTGGAAAAGTAAAGAACTGATACGGGGAATGGCTTATAGACATTTCTTTGGTGTGTAATGGCGAAGGGACATAGTAGAAGATGTCTGCAACAAAACGACAAAATCTTGTGTGTGTAAGGTAGAAGCATCTGAATTATACTTGGCAGGAAACAGGGTGCTACAAAGTCTTCAGTGGGAATAAGGGGGTAGGGATGTTCTTAAACTGATTAACCTAACAGTACATGAGTGTCCATTTTCAATTGCTGCCACACCAAATCACCACAAACTGAGTGGCTTAAAACAATACAGATTTATTATCCCATGGTTCTGTAAGTCATAAGTTGAGGCAGGTCTTGCTGGAATGTAGATAGAACTACATTCCTTTCCAGAGGCAGCACAGGAGAATGTCTCCCTGTCTTTTCCCCTCCTCTTCCAGCTTCTAGAGGCTGTTTACAACCCTTATCTCCTGGTCCCCTTGTTCCATCTTAACTTGTAGCCTTATGTCCTTCTGAACCTTTTCATTTAGTCACATTGTCCTCGGATCACATGAGAAAAAAATTCCTTTGATTTTCTGAATCTGTGCTTAGGTTGGGCTGACCTGAATAATCTGTGTTAATCTTCCCAGCACAAAGTCCTTAACCTTAATCACATCTGCAAAGTCCCTTTTTGCCATGGAAGGTGACACAGCCGCAGGTTCTGAGGATTAGGACGTGAACATATCTGGAAGCCAGGAGTCTATCTTCCACAAGGTAGACAGATTGAAGCCGGGAAGACACTTGTCCTGAGTAACCGATGAGGTTGCTTTTGGTCTTCCCTACAGATGGGACAGTATAGAACTGAGCTAGGGCACTGGTAGTGAGAAGGTCAAGAAGGGGTTGATACAGGAGATGAAGAAAAGGTTGACACAGAGACTGGAGATCTAGTAGATGGTCTTTGAAATTAAGTTGAAGTTCCTGGGTACTGACGGATATCAGCAGGAGTAGAAATGTCAGGAGAAGGACAAGGGTAAGAAAGCAAAATTATGAACTCCATTTTGAATTTGTTAAGCTTGATGTGCTAGTGAATTATTTAGGCAGAAAAATTCAACAGGCAGTTGGAAACATGCATCTGAATCTTGGGAGACAGGTTGGAGCTTAGAAATACAGTAAAGATGCTGGACCCTGTGTCCCAGCAGTGCATGTAACTCCTGCTTATGCGATACATCAACTTAGATAAGACATCCTACATAATGTTTATTATAAAAATAAAAAACAGATTGCGTCTTGTCAAGTGAATACAATTAAAGCAGCAAAATTGATAGCCCCCATATCCAATTGTAATTTATAATATACTCTTATTTTATGTTGTCAACTCTCACACAGAAATGTAAGAATATGACTTGGCATTTAATATTTTTGCCCTAAATTTCATTATGTTTAGTAAATTTCTTTGGCATTTTAAAAAAGTAGTTACATTTACTTCAAAGAAACATTTCAAAATATCAAAAATTGTTATCTCAGTCTAAGATCAGGGTATTGAGGTTTGCCTCTCAAAAATGCTTAACAGTTGAGATAGGATCATCTGAATTTAATTTTAGGTTTTAGCCACCTCTTTCCTGGCCTCTTGCCTGTGTTGTTCTGCCATTGCTTACTAATGTTCCACTGAAGTTAACGGAACGTCAGGACGTGTTTTGTATCACGCGAAAGGAAGAACCCTGCACTCGGGGGTGTTTTGAATTCTTCAGGAACCATAAAGAGGACAATTCGAAGAAGTCATTACTGCTAGGGAAAGAATGTATTGTTTGAAGGTGACTTTAACCTTATAAGTATTTTCTTTTTTCAATATTTTATCGCAAGGGATTGTTTCAGGTATTATATGAGTTTATGGATATTATTATCCCTACATTCATGTGAGGAAACTAAAGCTCAGAAACTTAAATTGTGATTTACTTAACAAAATTCTGCTAAAATGGCACACAAAAGAAGGTATCTTGAGTCTTCAGTCATTGCTTTTTTATATTATACGATAGTTGTCTCTCAATCTCAGAAGGACAGTTTTAAAGTAGAGAATGAAGATGTTCTTGGCTGTTCCTTTGTCTGTTGTCTCCCTTATGGGAAGGTAAGATGGCTGGGGGCGAGGGGGCTTTCACTGTATTGGTTGTTGCTCTCCTATCAGCGGTAGGAAGATGGCCTGGCATGTAATAGGTGCTTAGTAAGTATTTGTTTTCATTTCCCTAGGAACTTCCATTATGTGGCAGTTCAGACGCAGGCTTTTGGGTGCTACGAGCTGAGCTGTGTGCAGACTGTAATCGAGGGGATAAATAAAGGAGTGCTTACAAACTAGTCCTAAACCTGTAGGTGTGAGAGACCCTGGTACCACACTCTAAACTGACTTTAGCCAGAGAATTATGAAAGAGCTGAGCCCCTGAAAAGGGGCTCAGAGCAGGTAGAAAACGTAGGCAAATAGCAGGGGGTAGCACAGCAGAAGATGAAGTTGGATCTTCTAAGGCCAGGGTTTCTGCATTGCATTCTGCAATGGCATCGCTGGTGTGGGAGAATGAAGACATACGGCACCTTGCTTGTGTCATAGCTGTGGCTGAGCAGAGTTATGGGGAGCAGTAACAGTTGCGGAATAATTTGGAAAATTTGCCTTTAGGTGCAGGTATCCAGAATCATCAGTTTCTATTACTTACATTTCTCCCCTTGAAGTCTTTTATTTGCTCGATCTGCCTCCCCTCCTCCCCAGCATATATCTGACTTTCTAAGTGTTCAGCTTCCTTGTACACTTTTGAACTTACACTGGAATTTCTCATCATTAAAACAGTTAATCCTTCTTAGAGTGATAATTTGAAAGAAACAGTGACCAATTTAAAAATAATTGGCAAATTTAAAACTAAAAATTTGTTTTGTAAGTTCACTGGTCTTTTAACTCTGTCCTGTGGTTATAACTTGTCTAGTAAGTGCATTTTCTTTTTCATTTTTATATGCTAGTTATGGAATAAATAAAGTGCCAAGAAAAAAAGTAGAATTATTTTTCACTTTTAAATATTACTTATTACATAATCAGATTAGCAAACACCTACTTATTTGATTTCCTGAAAGAAGTAGCCACAACATATTGCTGAATGTTTATATTTCTTAAGCAGGAAATTATTTCTGAGAAAAGGAAAGCTTTCAAATGTTGGGTTTTCTTGTTGTTGTTAAAAGTCATTTCAAAATTAAATGAAATGTTATCCTTCCTTAGAAACTGACAGTTGTGATCTGTAAAAAATAGATACTATTATAATAAGCACCATTAGTGACAAGGGCTGGGAGAGGCAAAAGGATTCAAGAGCCAGTAGTACTCACAGACCCATTTAAAGCATACTAAGAGAGCAAATGAAATGTTAGAGAAATCAAGGACCCAAACTAACCAGGCAGAGAGATATAGAAGTAAAACCAAGAGTGGATAAAGAGTAACATCGCAGTAACCAGGTACCACTTCTCATGCCCGTTTTGATAGGCTTCTGGGGGCTGAAACCCACCAATGAGAAGACATTGCTTGATTGTTTAATGTTTTTTTGCTGATCATCCTTAACTGATAAATGGGTTCCTTGTTATTATGCAAGTAACGTACAATTTAAAGTCTTCGAGGAGGCTGGTATTAAATGCTATCAAGCCAAGAGGACCCGATGCAGTTTTTCTAACCCCACAAACACTAAAATACTAAATCTTACACAGTTTGGAGGGAACCTCTACTAATCAAAGTCTGATGAAGTGGACTGAGAAACATAATTTGTTATCAAAAGCAAACTTGTCAAACTGAAGGAAGATGTGGAGGGGGTACATGCATCCACTATATGGCCTTACTGTACAAAAGCCTGATGTATACCAGTAGTTCTCAATTGGGACAATTTTGCCCACCACATGATTTGGGGCAATGTCTGCAGACATTCCCATTTGTCGTAACTGTGGAGGAATTTCTACCAGCTAGAGGCCAGGGATACTGCTGAACATCCCACAGCTCACTGGATACCACACCCCCACCCAACAAAAAAGAATTATGGAGCTCAAAACATCAGTAGCGCCGATATTGAGAAGCCGTGGTCTAGATTAACAAGAGTGTTGGACAAGAGTCTCTCTACTCCATTGTCCTCTCCTTCCCCACCTTTGTTTTAAAAATAATGTCATCATTTGTCCAAATAAAGTATTTCTTGAAACAGAAAGATGAAAATGCACAAGAATCTTGTAAGCTCACTCATTCTGGTTTATATATATTGCCCTTTGAGATGGCCCTAAGGCTTTTAAACTTAACGTCAAGATTCTGAAGAAAACAATTTAAAAAGCACTGCTGGGTATTTACCCCAAAGATACAGATGTAGTGAAAAGAAGGGCCATCTGTACCCCAATGTTTATAGCAGCAATGGCCACGGTCGCCAAACTGTGGAAAGAACCAAGATGCCCTTCAACGGATGAATGGATAAGGAAGATGTGGTCCATATACACTATGGAGTATTATGCCTCCATCAGAAAGGACGAATACCCAACTTTTGTAGCAACATGGACAGGACTGGAAGAGATTATGCTGAGTGAAATAAGTCAAACAGAGAAAGTCAAGTATCATATGGTTTCACTTATTGGTGGAGCATAACAAATAATATAGAGGACAAGGGTAGATGGAGAGGAGAAGGGAGTTGAGGGAAATTGGAAGGGGAGGTGAACCATGAGAGACTATGGACTCTGAAAAACAACCTGAGGGTTTTGAAGGGGCGGGGTGGGAGGGTGGGGGAACCAGGTGGTGGGTATTAGGGAGGGCACAGATTGCATGGAGCACTGGGTGTGGTGAAAAAACTATGAATACTGTTACGCTGAAAATAAATAAAAAATTGGAAAAAAAAAAATAAAAAGTACTGCTCTCTGACATGGCTACCACGATTCTTATTCCTAAGTAACTGGACAAGAAGATGAGGGGCTCCTTGCACTGGTGTGTATGTGTGCTCCAGGCACAATACCCTGGGACAGAGAGAGGAACCATTTTGGCAAATTTGCCTGCCAGGAATGACAACTATCATGATCTCCTTCAGTGTTTAGCATCATGAGCATAGGAGAAAGTCCCACCTCAGTCTAGGAGAGTTACACCATATACACAGCTTCGAAGGAGAAGGAGAGCTGTACGGGTTCTGCTGTGGCTGAGGGACAAGTGGGGGCAGAAAATCCAAGCAATGTCCAAGTGCAGAGTAAGTGGAGGCCATGGGCACTTCACCGTCTGTGGCAGCAAGCACAAGGTTTACATGGATTCACTACACTGAAGAATTAATTTAAGAAGCTATGATTTATTTTTTACTGTGTGACAGGTATTATGTTAAATGCTTACCTTAATTGCCTATGTAATCCTTATATGCTCTTGAAGTTTGAAAAATCATATTAAAGATAATGTAAAGAAAAATCATTGCCTCAACTGTTAAAAAAATAGAATGAAGATGAACTTGACTTAAAAGATATTAAAAGCTATAAGAAAAAAGAAATTAAAGCATGCAGTGACCCAGCAATACATAATACAGAGATACTAGAACTAAATTAAAAAAAAAAGGAGTGGATTTATTATGGTAAATCTGCTATTTAAAGTTAGTCAAGAAAAACTGGATTATTTTGAAAAATACTGGGGCAAATTATTTAAGAAAAAGTTGTTGAATTCCTTTATCATTCTTTATATCAAAATAAATCTCAAGTCGACAAAAATCTACATCTAAAAATAACAACAAAAGTATCCAGAAGAAAAATTTTAAAGTAATTACCATCTTGAAGCATCTTGAAGTGGGGAAGTCTTCCTGTCACGAAATACAACAGCTATTAATAATACAGCACAATTGAACTTGACTACTTAAAAATTGAATTCTTTTGCACAACCATAGAAAATCAAGTAACAATAAACTAAGAAAAACATTTGCATCACATATTTCAGAAAAAAAATCCCAGTATATCCCAAGCTTTTCCAAATCAATTAAAAAATAAAGAACATAAAAAAATTTAAAGAACACCAAATTAAAAAATAGAAGACGACACAGAAAGATAATTAAGGTATTTGATAAATACATAAAAATATGTGCAAACTCACTTATAATTAAAGAAATACAACTTGAAAACTGCAGTGGAGTACCAATATTTACCTGTTCGAGAAAGAGGAGAGGAAAAGGCAGCTGATATCTAATACCGGAGGAGGGAAGGATGCAGCCTCGTATTCACCTTAGGCCCCAGAACTGGGGCAGCACTTTGGAAAGGCAACTTAATAATCTCTCTCAACATTTAAACCAACACACCCACCTGTGGATCCAGCACTTCCATATTCAAGAATTTCTACACGGAAGAAAATGTTAAGAAAATCATAGTTTAATACAACAAATACTTTAATATCATCAATGCCAAAATGGTTAAAATGGTTGAAAACATTATGGTACAGCCATATACTGGAAGAGCGTGCAGTTCTTCGGAAGACTGGAATATGTTCGTGTTCATCGATTCTTTGTTTTGTTCAAATGCCTACAACAACGAGCACCAGGAGGCTCTTAATAAATATTTGTTGAAGTGAGCGGATTGACCCTATCCTAAATGTGGAGCAATGGGAAACCGTATGTAGCGACAATACCAAATATCAAAGAAAAAAAAAAAGTCATGCACTCACGCACTCACACAGTTTTCTAGAGAGACAGTCAGCAATGCTATCTTTTCTGCAGTGGAATAGGTACTGGGAAGCAGGGATGGACCTAGGGTCAGGTGAAAATGTAGCTAAGGTACAAACCTAAGAAAGTGGTCTGAGATTGTCTCCTTAAATTGTGTGTGCTAGGGATCTCACATGTCTCGCCCTGGCCCAGACCTGTGAGAAAGGAACTTTACTTCTATCTATTTTTCAATTCTACTTGAATTATTTGCTATGAGAATGTAAACATATTTTAGAATTAACAGGAAGAATAAGCAAAAAAAAATATTACCTGATGAAACTAGAATTTAAGAATAAGGATTCATGGTATAACAAGACTGACAGTGATACTGAAGCATTTCAAAATTAGAAGCAAGAATAATTGTTGTAAATGTTGCTACAAAATTAACTTTTTCAATGAATATTATTGAAAGAGAGGATATATTAAAAATGACAATAACCCAGGTTTAAGCCACCAGATTACATTAATAAACACTGAAAAATGTTGGAAGTGGTAATAAAATGGGCACTCATTTATCAGACAAATAAAAACAGAAATAAAGCAAAGTTGATATTTTAAAATTCAGGGAAAAAATGGGATTCAAGTTAAAAAAAAAAAAAGGAAATCAAAGATTCTTTTAGTACAGGTACAGTCCATGCCGACAATGCCCATGACAATAACAAAAAGAGGAGTTTCAAAATCAATTAAGGAAAAAATTGTTAGATTTACAAGGAGTATTAAACACTATTCAGGGTAAAAAACTTGGCCATATCTCTGTTAGCCTTTGAGGGGCCAAAACACATACATTCATACATATGTACGTATGTACGTGTATTTATTTTTATTTTTATTTTGTACTTAAAAAATATATTTTTAAAAGATTTTTATTTATTTATTTGACAGAGAGACACAGTGAGAGAGGGAACACAAGCAGGGGGAGTGGGAGAGGGAGAAGCAGGCTTCCCCCTGAGCAGGGAGCCCCATGCGGGGCTCGATCCCAGGACGCAGGACCACGACCTGAGCTAAAAGCAGACACTTAACAACTGAGCTACCCAGTCACCCCGTATATGCATTTATGTGTAAAACAAGTGATATAGGTACTTGGATAACATGTTATTACAGTTTAAATACACATTAAAATAAACAATATGCATTTTTTTCAACCATCTGTGAAACATTACATTAAAAAAATAAAGCTAACTGTAAGCTATGTTACAGGAAAATATCAATAAAATCCTCAAAGTGGGAATTGTAAAGGCAAGGTTCTTTGGCAACAATGCAATAAAATTAGAAATCATGTTCACAAGCATAGATAAAAGTAATTAGGATTACTTTGAAATTAAAACAAAAGCCAACTAAAATTTTGGGCTAAAGGCAAATGCAAATAACACAAGTATGGAGTATTTATAAAATAAAATGAGAACAGTAATTCTCAGAATTTGTCAGTTGTGGCCAATGGTGTTCTCAGAAAAAAATTTTTGTGTTAAATTGTTTCATTATTTTTGAAAAGCAGAAATAAAAATAGTGACTAATTACATTTCAAAAAGTTTGGGAAAAAACAATAAAAAAGGCATAGAGAAGGATATGATGAAAAACAAAAATAGAAACAATTAATTCAAAACAGAATCTGAAACTATTCAAAAACAAAATGGTAGGCCTTTTAAAGTCAAATCTCTTATAAATATAATTAAGAGATAAGGTATGACACAAATTTAAAAAAAATTGGAATTATACATTTAATATCACAAAAAGTACAGAGGGAATATATTACAACAGATATTATGTACCATTCTATGAAAAGATATGAGAAGACTTCATGAAGTAGATTATTTTTCAGAGAAAAATATAATATTCAAAATTGGCTCAAGAAATAAAAAACATTAATTTCTTTAATATAAAGATAATCAAAATTTTTTCCTCTGAAAAGCTTTGAGCTATGCGGTTTTACTATTGAGAGTTATCTTTAATAAAAAGATAATCCAAGTTTTTACATAGAATGTTTTCTGAAATATGGAAAAATCCAACCTTACTTTGATTTCTAAAAAAATAATCTGTTAAAGATAGTTTTTAAAAACAGCTATATACTTTAAGAGAACGAAGGGATAAGCCACAGACTGGGAAGAAATACATGCAAAACACATAACTGATCAAGGATTTGTGTCTACAATTTACAAAGAACTCTTAAAAAGCAGCAGTAAGAAAGAAGTCCAATTAAGAAGTGGGCAAAATATTGGAACAGATACTTTACCAAAAAAGAACACACAGATGGAAAATTTATGGCATTGCTCAACATCATATGTTGTTAGGAAATTTCAGATTATGACAACAATAAGAACATTTGAAAGCATTCTCATAAATAGAACTGCAAAAATCTCAAACAATATATGAGCAAACCAATTTGGACAATTTACTGAAGACGTTGCTCAAGAAGCATTTTTACCTGGGATGGATATCAAAATGTATACATGTACCGTATCCTCTAACTTGATTTTAGTTATAATAATCATTTCCACTGATGGCAAAAATGCACGTGGAAGGAAACACGGATATTCATTCCTGGTTAAGTCTCAAAGCGAATTTGGAAATAGTATAGCTTCATCCAATATTAAAATACGAATATGAAGTCAAGAGTCACCATCATACTGAGTGGTTTTTCCCGGTGTGTGACGCGCTCTCGTTCCGGGGACTCCGCAGCGGAGGCTGCTTCCCGGCTCGCGACGGACCCGCGTTCTCTCGAGACGGCCCGGAGACCCCCAGGCGGAATTCCGGTGTCAGGACCCCCTTCCGACCTCGACGGCCGCTGACCGCTCCAGGGCTGTGCGCCGGGCCTCGCGGGACTGACTCCGCGGCCTCCCCGGACAGACGCAGACACTGGGAGGTCTTGGAGCTCGGCTCGTCACTGGCCGCGTTGGCCAGAGAGGCTCCCAGACCCCCTCTACTTGTTCTCTCTTGAGTCTTGCTTCACAACTTTCTTGGATTTTAGTACTACCTCTGCCTGTTGCACTGTGTGAGATGTTTGTGTGTGTGTGGCTCGTGAACAACAACAGAGTCTCCGGTGACATAGGCGCTTCATGTGACAATGGGGGGGGGGGTTGGCCAGGGACACTTTGTGAACCGAGGTTCAGCCAAAAAGTCTCCAGTGACGTAGGCGCTTCATGTGACAATGGGGGGGGTTGGCCGGGGACACTTTGTGAACCGAGGTTCAGCCAAAAAGTCTCCAGTGACATAGGCGCTTCATGTGACAATGGGGGGGGGGGGTTGGCCGGGGACACTTTGTGAACCGAGGTTCAGCCAAAAAGTCTCCAGTGACATAGGCGCTTCATGTGACAATGGGGGGATTGGCGGGGACACTTCGTGAACCGAGGTTCCGCCAGCTTGTCGAACTCCAGTTTGGAGCCTCCTGGAATCAGTGACAGTCACTTACTCAGTCACAGAAGATTTGGGGTGGCAGATACTTTTTTAAAAAATTTTTATTTATTTATTTATTTGACAGTGAGCAAGAGTAAAAGAGCCCAGGACGGGTAGCGGCAGGGGGAGCGGGGCAGGCAGGGAACCCGGCGTGGGGCCCGGCCCCCGGACCCCAGACCCTGGCCCGAGCCGACCGGCCGCGGACCCCCAGCGACGGAGCCACCGCGGCGCCCGTGGCAGACACTTGGGCAGGACGAGGGCGCCACGGGACCCACTTCGGGAAACACTCCCCGGGCGGCGCCCCGCAGACCAGCAGGCGCAGCGGCGATTCCCGGTTCGGCCCAGACAGTCTGGGCCGACCCGCGCGGTCCTCCAGGACGGCCCACCCGCGGCCCAGGGGACCACCCACCCGCGGCCGAGGGGCCACCCACCCGCGGCCCAGGGGACCACCCACCCGCGGCCCAGGGGACCTCCCACCCGCGGCCGAGGGGCCACCCACCCGCGGCCCAGGGGACCACCCTCGGGGACCACCCACCCGCGGCCCAGGGGACCACCCACCCGCGGCCGAGGGGCCATCCACCCGCGGCCCAGGGGACCACCCTCGGGGACCACCCACCCGCGGCCCAGGGGACCACCCTCGGGGACCACCCACCCGCGGCCCAGGGGTCACCCACCCGCGCGGCGGCAGCGACCCGGACACACAACCTCGGCCTCCCAAGGCTCCTTCCACGCGCAGGAGCCCCCAGGGAAGCCCTAATTCTTCGTTCCGCCCCCGGAAGAGCACGTGGCTCCCAGCGGGTCCTTCCGAAGTGCGCGAGGATGCGTGTCCTTTGAGTCTCCTGGGGACTAAGAAAGTCCGTGGTCGTTGTCTGTCGTTTAAAACGTACCATCCCGGAGCCGCGACAACGTCCATCGAGTCGGTCACCCGTCGGGGGTTCCGATGGCGCAACGGCCCACGCGGAAAACCGCCTCCTGAAGCGGGAGGCGCGCAGAGACCTCGCCGGCCGCGCCGCCGTCCCTCGTTGCGGTGCTGCCCGCGGCGAGGGGGAAGCAGTGCGGCCCCGCGGCTGCGCACCCGGGCCGGCGACCCGCGCGCTCTCCCCTCCTCCTTCCCTCCTGCTCTGGCCGCTCCGTCCAGCTGCGCGCACGGCTGCGGCCCCGTTACCCGTCTGCAAGAGGATCACCGCGGCCCTCCTTGCGGGAAACGGGATTCTGCACAGCCCGATCCCTGTAGATTTTAAATGTTGTGGGGCTTTAGCTCCTCAGTAAAGCTGAGTCAGGCGTCCCTTTTCCGGGATTCCGGAATTGGGAAAGAGAGAGAAGAGGAGGAGGGAAGGCATGAGGGCAGGGAAAGGACACAGGGAGAGAAGGTGGGGGGAGAGGGAGAGGGAGAGAAAGAAAGAAAGAAGGAAAGAGAGAAAGAGGAAGAAAGGGAAAAGGGGAGAAAGAAAGAGAGAGAGGGAAGGAAGGAAGGGAGGGACGGAGGAAGGGAGTGTGTATCTGCCCGTCGAAATGGAAAGGCTCTTTTGTTAGAAGAGAATAATGATGTGCAGAGAGAAATGCAGTCATGAGATATTCAATGAGATACTCAAGCGTTCGATTATGATTATATGATTATTCCTGGGATGCAGACCTATTCCCTTCTTTAGTCCTGGGAGACGCCTCCATGTTTTTTAATAAAGGTTCAGATTGGATTTCTGTCACTTGCAGGCAGAGTCTTGGATAACACACTTGAACTGTCACTTGGAGAAAATTCTACTTAACTCGCAAGGCTATTCTATTCCGCGGAGGGAGTCTATAAATAGATTAGAAAAACAGCAAGGGAAATCAGAGATGGTTTGGATTTTTAGGAGACCTTCAAGAGCCAGAGTCTGGAGAGATAAAATGATTTGGCCAATTACCAACATCAGTTTGCCAAATAGTCTGGTTCTTAATGCTCTTTCCTCTTTATTGCATTGCTCAGTTTCTTGTTTCATTTCCTTTCGGTGGGCTCGCTCATTCTTCCATTCTTCCGTCCCGTGTCACTGGCCCACTGTTCTTCTGCTGATTCTCACAGGCATTTCACATACTCCTTCCCTTTGGTCCTGCATTCCACCGTTAGTGTCAAGTTAAAATTACTTTCTTAGGGTACCCTGGACTCAGGCATAACAGTTCTCGAATTACTCTCTTCTTTACTGGGAGAAAGTCACCTCAATAAACTTCCACAAAAGGAACTTCGAATCTACAATAGCTGCATTCGTTTGACCTTAGACCTGTGACACAGAACAAGGCACGATAGGAGAAATACACTCAATATAATCAGAATCCATTTAAATATTTATAGGTGTCATGGCTCTGCTGGTAGAAAGAATATAAAAACAATTCACAAGTAGAATGAAACCCTGCATAGATTCACTGGATATCAACCGACCTGGGTGGGTCCTGCAAACTCCAATCAGACTACAGAATTAGGTAGTATGATATGAGACTCCAAGGCTCTCAGACAGCAAGGCAGCCCACATTTGAACAGCATAAAACTGGAACGCTTGGAGGTCTAGACCTGGCTTAGCATTGGCAGAACGGGTCTAATCATGACAAAATATCCTGGATATTTGCAGTCCATATCCCATGTAGGGGCTAAATTATGTATCCCTCCAAAATTCATGGCCGAGGTCCTATCCCCCAGGCCCTCAGAATGTGACTGTACTTCGAGAAAGGGCCTTTTAAAGACTTAAGTTAAAATGAGGTCACGGGTGGACTCTAATGCAATCTGGTGTCCTCATAGGAAGACATTTTGATCCATGGAGCGACACCTGCGCAGAGGAGAGGTCACGTGGAGAAATAGCGGGAAGGCCGTCATCTGCAGGTGAGGAAAGGGCTCTCAGGAGAGTCTCTCAGGAAAAAAGCCGACTTGCTGACACCTTGATCTTGGTTCCAGTCTCCAGAACTTTCAGGAAATAAATTTCTGTTTTTTCAGCCACCCTGTCTGTGGTATTTTGTTACAGAGGCCCTAGCAAATGAGTGTGTCCCATAACCCAACGCAAACCTCCATTCAGTATTCACTGTCCATAAATTCAGTCCAGAAGCTAATGATTAGTGTCTTAAACCTTGGGATTAAATGTGGGAATAATCTGTAAATATATTACGTATTTTAAATACTTACATTTAAAAATATTTAAAATAGTGAGGCACCTGGGTGGCTCAGTGGGTTGAGCCTCTGCCTTAGGCTCAGGTCAGGGTCTCAGGGTTCTGGGATCGAGCCCTTCATCGGGCTCCCTGTTCAGCAGGGAACCTCCTTCCCCCCCTCCCTCTCTGCCTGCCTCTCTGCCTACTTGTGACCTCTCTCTGTCAAATAAATAAATAAAATCTTTAAAAAATTTTTAAAATAGTTAAAACATTTATGAAAACTACCACATATTCTTCCAATTTAAAATGTGATATTTGAATAATTAGTTCAGACATGAGTGTCAACTAAAATTTTATAAATTTATAAGCCATACTGAAACTTTTAAGAGAATATGAGTCTTTGTATTTATACATTTAAATTCTTAAATTTATAAGAGTTATTTAAATGTATACAAAGGCTCATTTCCTAGTTAAAATTTTGAAGTAATTAGAAAATTGAATGTAATGAAAATCACAAAATCTAAAATGTTTAAAGAAATTTAGTTAAACTATAAAAGAACTCAGAAAAATGATAGTAAAAATTAAAATACTTAGAATATAAGTAAATAGAGTTTTGAATTTACAAATGTAATAAATAAAATATTTTTAATATCAAAACAATCTCAGAATTACAAAAAAATTGCAAGGACAACACAAAGACCTCCCCCCACCCCCGAAATATTTACAATTTGCTGACATGATGCCCCTTGACTCCCAAACACTTTAGTGTAATTTCCTACAATCAAGGACATTTTCTAATATAACCACAACATAATCATCAAAATCAGGACAAACATTTTTACATTACCACGATCTAATCTTCAGAAACCCTTCAATTTTCACCAGATGTCCCCAGAATCCTTTCATAGGATAAAGATACAATGCAGAATCATGTGTTGCATTTGATTTTCCTGTCTCTCTAGTCTCCTTCAGTCTGAGACCACTTTTCAGGCTTCTATTTTCAAGATCTTGACACCTTGAAGATCTCAGGCCAGTTATTTTGCATAATGTCTATGGATTTTTTTTTCTAAGTTTCCTCTTGATCATATTCAGGTTATGCAACTTTGGCAGGATTATTACAAAAGTGATGGTGAGTTATTCTCTTGCATATTATTTGGGGGACAAATTCAGTTTCCTTCATTCCTTCTGCCTGTTGTTTTCATTATTTATTTTGATGCCCAAACTGTCCCAGGTTTGGCCAGTAGGAACTTTTTCAATGTGGATGTGGTTTCCTTTTGAAAAATCCCTTCATTTTTCAAGAATTTCTTTGCTTTCTGGCACAAAAAGATGTTCCAGATTCACGTATTTTCCCTGCCTCAGCCCTGGAATCAGTCATTTCCCCAAGGATGACTGCTTCTTTTTGGTAGAAAATGGTGGTGAGAAACCAAGATCTGGGTGCTATGTGTGCTCATTGATATTCGGTGTTGCTGTTTTGAGGTCCTCTTATTGAACAGAGAAATGGCAGATGCATCACAAAACATTAACATATATTCTGTATTTGTTGTATATATTGAAAATGATGAGATCACACCAATACACCCAATTCTAATTTAATATCACTCTACTTATCTTGAGTGAAATCTCCAATATTATGCCAGGCCATCACCTCCCCTGTGAATACACCCTTCTCACCCCATTGGAGCTCTGATGCCCTGCTCTGGGCTTTCCCATTCTCACACATTGACCAGATTTCCACCTTGCTTGGCCCCAACTAATTGCCTTAGTACTGGATTGCTTAGAAAGAAAAGAGATTGTGATGCCACCAACTTTGGCTTTCTTTTTCAATATTCCTTTGGCTATTCAAGGTCTTTTCTGGTTCCATATAAATTTTAGGATTATTTGTTCCATTTCTTTGAAAAAAATGGGTGGGAGATGCAACATGGGGGGTTAGGGGGGGTAGGAGAAGAATAAATGAAACAAGATGGGATCGGGAGGGAGACAAACCATAAGTGACACTTAATCTCACAAAACAAACTGAGGGTTGCTGGGGGGAGGGGGGTCGGGACAGGGTGGTGGGGTTATGGACATCGGGGAGGGTATGTGCTATGGTGATTGCTGTGAAGTGTGTAAACCTGGCGATTCACAGACCTGTACCCCTGGGGATAAAAATACATTATATGTTTATTAAAAAATAATAATAAAATAAAAAAATTTAAAAAAAATAAAGAAAAGAGAATGGGAAGAAGAGGAAGAATCAAATATTAATTTTTAAATCACAAGTGGCACAGAGGCCACCTGCAGTGGCACATGAGGAAAATATGTTCTTCCCTAATGAAGTCCTCACTTCCCTAAAATCTTTTGGTTTCACTTAGATTTCCTTTTCTCAGATGCATGGTCATGGGGTTCATATTGTCCAGGCACATAAATGTATCAAACACTTCATTTTATACATCATCTCATGGGACATTTTAGATTTTATTTCCTCATACAGAGCTATTGAAAATCTTGTATTTATATCTTCTTACTCTTGTTCTTCAATTTCAGACTTCTTATCAATATTCAACAAATTTAGTAGATAGAACTGCCACATGGTATAGATTCCAGACCTCTATATTTGGCAACAGTAGGACCTGGAGTATTTTTGTTTTGGAAAATCTGAGCTACAAAATAAGTAGCAAGAAGATTCTCTCCCATGAACTGTTACAATCAGCTTCAAGATTTAGAGGGAAAAATTTAGAAAAACCTCAAGTCAGATTAAGATCTGTACCACACAAAGACAGTCACAATTATGGTTTTCTTTCTAATTTCTTTATCAACTTTTATTATTCCAGCTTGCCTCCCAGCTACAGGACTCATTTATTTTCTAAGTTGTTTCTGGTTACAGAATTCATTCAAATTTAGCAAGCCATTAGGGGACCATGTAACATGTTGGTAGTTAAGTCTTTCTTCTGGAAATGTGGTCAAAAAGGACAACTTGAATGTAGAGTTCTGTCTGGATAGGGGTTCTAGTAGAGTTGTCACCTGGGGAAGACTAAAATACATAAATTATATCATTAATCTGTCCAGTCCATCATGCAAATGATTGGCATTAAACAAATTTTCTTGTTTCAATATTATAGCAACAGAAAAAAATGCAATGGCCATCAAGACATTTTCATGTTTCAACTGAAAAGAAATTTAAAAAAATAAACAAAATTTTTAAAATTTCTTTTCAGCATAACAGTATTCATTGTTTTTGCACCACACCCAGTGCTCCATCACCTGGCTCCCCCCACCTCCCACCCCCCGCCCCTTCAAAACCCTCAGGTTGTTTTTCAGTTGAGAGAAATTGGAAGGGGAGGTGAACCATGAGAGACTATGGACTCTGAAATAAATAAAAAATTTTTTAAAGAGACATTTTCATGTTTCCCTTCAGGTTCTTTTTCTTAGGAGTGGTGATAATTCCAATCAGAAGCTTTGAGGCTCTGGGTTTTGACATTACTGAGAATACCTAGGGTCATAACTGTCAGAAGCTCATGCTTGTCTGGACTCTGCTAAACCCCACGAGTCACTAACTCTGCAGAATTTCCAAGGGAGGACTTCATAGACACATGTGATCACAGGTTAACAAATCTAAAAAAATCTTATCATAATTTCAAGTTTGTCCAATAAAAATGACCTTGAGTTTGGAACTGATGAAGACTAGTGGAAGTGCCTGTCCATGGTGGGTTTAATTAAAACCTTCTTATCTGTTTAAAAACTATTTGAACTTTTTCCCCCTCCCTTTGAATTATAATCTGTGAAAAAAGATTTGCTCCTTATATCTTTATTCAGGATAATCTATAATACATCTAGGCTCCTGGGGAACTCCTGTGTGGGAAGGAGTATTCCCTAATGTGGTATTGATAAGAGAGAAAAGAGAGACTCTAAAAGAGTTGGTAATATCTACAATTGGAAGTATTATTCAATGCACAGAAGAATGAAGTTACTTGCTCTCTCTTCTTGTAGGAAGAGATGATAAGGCATTTAGTTGTAGGACTAGAGGAAAGCTTTCATCCTGCTTTGTCCCCATGATAGTAATTTCTTGTTAGCAAGGAAAAATGTTTTAGTTTATCTTTTAAGTAGAGTCAGCAAAACTGTAAAGACTGAAATGGGTAAACAAAAATAGTGGGTGTCCTGAGTGACTCACCCATCCAACTTTTTTCTGCCTTTCATGGTTTTTGTGCTATTTTACAACTCTTTAAATTGTGGAAAGCTTGATAATAGTGCAAAATATTCTTGTCAAAAAGATGCAAATTAATTGTACGCAATAGAATTCAATTAATTATTACACTGCATTGAGTTCTATTTGTAAATTAATTTTAATTTTTCTTATTCCCTATATGTGTTTTGCTCTTAGAATTCTCCTTTGAATTGCTCCTTCTATAATTAGTAAATTAAATAAAATAGTTGGTACATTCATGTCATATCTGTATGAGTCATAATTATATCCTTTTATGAAAAATTATCTTATATACAATTACCTTGTAAACAATTATCTTGTAGTAAATTGTAATGCTCGATGGAGTCAGCTGATGTCTGAGGAACCTGTGTTGTTGGAGGAGTGTCATACCTCCTGTAGGACATAATCCGGGGCATTTCTTGGTTCCGAGAGGTAAATTCCCTCTTGCCACAGAACGTTCACTTTGCCTATCCTCTGTTTCTTTGCCCATTTTCCATTTTACTACTTTTGTGCTTTGTTTTGGGGACTTTTAAAATCAACGAATTATTCCCCATTGGTAACAGTAATTTGGTTTTGTGGTCAAAATTTTGTGATCTTTGTAAATGGAGTAATAGATTATAGCGATTTATTCTTTCTTGGATAGAAGACAACAGAGAATATGATTTGTTAGTATTTTGTTTTCCTTGTTTGCTTGTCTATTTGAGCTCAGATTGAGAATCTTGTGCTAATCAGGAAAGGAAACAACTTTTTGATATATAGTCTGATATTTTTTTTGTGTTTACTTTTGGCCTGTGGCTAATGTTTAAAATTCCAGGAAAATAAGGAAATCAAAATTTTGAATACTTGATATGTGTATACTTAAAAAGTTACTCTTATAGGGGTACCTGGGTGGCATAGTAGGTTGGTTGTCTGACTCTTGGTTTTGGCTCAGGTCCTGATCTCAGGGTCATGAGATTGAGCCTTGTGTTGGGCTCTGAGCTCAATGCGGAGCCTGCTTGAGATTCTCACTGCCTTTCCCTCTGCCCCTCCCTACCTGTGCATGCTCTCTCTCCCTGAAATAAATACATAAACCTTTTTAAAAATGTTATTATTTTGAAACTCAGAAATGTTTTGAACATTCCATAAAATTACATAAAGTTCATGTAATTAAGGTAAATTTTTGGTAAGTCAGACTAGTATAATCATTTGGCTTAATAAAAATAGCTTATAGTGTGATTTATCAGTGTTAGGTATAATACAAGCATACATTTCATTTTACTTGGGTTTGCTTTTCTTAAATTTATTCAAATATACTGATCAAATTACACAAAGTAATAAGGACAGACTAAAACCATTGTCTATGTGCTTTTGTGTTCAAAGAGAAAATAGTTTTGTTTTATAATACAAGCTTTATAGTACTGGTTTTACATATGAATATACATTGTATAAATATATACAGTAGCGTTTTTCAGGCCTTTTTTTCCTTTTTGTTCCTTTTCATAACCTCTGTACAATCTTGAGACTTACTGAGGACTCCAAAAAACTTTTATGTGGGTTATAACCATCAATATTTACCATATTAGAAGTTGAAACTGGGAAATTTTTAAATACTTACTGATTCTTTTGACTAGAACAATGATGAACATGAATGAAAATGTTAACAGAAATAACATCTTAATATTAATATAAAAATTATTTTGAACTCCTTGGTACCCTGAGATTTGTTGTGACAGAAAAAGCAAAATAAAGGGCAAATTTGGAAGTAAATTTTACTTGACTTGGTTTATAGCACTTGAGTTTGAAACGAAGTGATGAAATATAATAAAATTTTCCTAACGTTTGCCTTATCTTGATGGGCTTGTTTTTTTTTACTTACTGGTTCATTCCTTGGCCTATATATAAAATATTTTTTTTGACCTTCTGTGTCATCTGTCTAGGTAGCAAATAATGTGTGTCTTATAGGAAATTTTTTCTATGCTTTATATTGAATTTATTACATTCCTGATTAAGAAAAAGAAAGAAAGAAAAGAAAAAAAAGAACAGATTCCTCACTTATAAAAAGATAAGTTTCTTTACAATCATATTAATGTCTATACTTATTTAAAATGTATTATTATTTTAAATGCTTATTTAATTAAATATGTGACTAAGTATTATCTCTCTAGTATCCTGATCCTAGCTTAATCAAATGTCCAAATATCCTCTAACAGTTTTAATTTCTAATTTTCGCCTTCCATTAATTGGACTCCAAGTGTAGAAAAATTAAATGAAACTTTACACGTACATTACACTTAATTTTCCATGGCCATTTAGTTATTTGCATTGGTTCAAAAAGGAGCTGTTAGTTTTTTAAATCAGGGTGTAATTGTACTCAATGAAAAGCCAAGGCCCTACCTGGAATGTCATATTTGAGAACAGTACTCATTTAAATCAGGTAGGAACAGCCACTCTTGATGAACTAAGTTTGACTTTACTTATGGAAGCAATGCCTACAAAGCCCTGACTTATTTCTTGGCTTAGAAAGTCTAAGAATATTATATATTAAATATATATAATCTTAGTATATCTGGGGGACCTTGAGAAAGAGGAATTTACCCATATTTATAGATATTTCAGGTTAAATATTGTGAAGAACATTTCTTGAGTTTGGTTTCCTAGCCTCAGGTCACCAGATAATAGAGGATTTTAAAAATCCAATTTGAGATTCCTTATAAAAACTTTCAGACATAATTTAATTTAGTATTTGTTCAAAATTGTATGGTTTTAGAGTTTACAAAAGAAACTTAAGGTGTCCTATATGGTAAAATACCACTTTTACTGCATCTATGTAAACAATCAGGCAAATCTAATGGGATTGGTCTTATTTTATAACAATGATAATTCTTTGAATTTATTATGATAAAAAGAGGAAAGGAGACTGTCAGAAAAAATTGTGAGAGAATTTGAAATAGGAAAAAATCAAATAATGGCTACTGTGAGTACTCACTTATGTAGGTTTTCTCATCTTTAACTGATATTACAACTCTGTAAGTTGTAGAAATTTCATTATAATGCAAAAAATTATGTCTATATAAATGCAAAGTAGGGTTCCATAGAATGCAACTGATTTTTGCATTGGTTTTGACAGACTAGTTTTGCACATGTTTGTAAATTCATTTCAGAATTTCTTCTTCTTCTTTTTTTTTTTTTTTTAGAGAGGGAGAAAGAATGCACACACACACACTTATGGGGAGGAGCAGAGGGAGAGGGAGAGGAGAGTCTTAAGTCTCAGCTTGTCACTCCTTGTCACACCCAGCTTGGAGTTCAAGGCAGGGCTTGAGTTCATGACTCTGAGATCATGATCTGAGCTGAAATCAAGAGTTGGATGCTCAACCAACTGAGCCACTGAGGTGCCCCTTCATTTCAGAATTTCTTATACCCTTTATCAATCTCTGCCCTTTGAATTATTCAAACCAATTATAACATTTTACTGGTCCCTCATTAATGAGTTAAAATTTTTTTGACACATGTTTATTTTATGTCTGTATGAAAATCATGATTCTACCTTATTTTAAAAATTATTCCTCAACAATAGATAATAAGAGTTCTAAAACAATCTTACATATACAACAACAACTAATGCCTGAAGCCATTACTAGTTCCTAGAAGAGATGGGTTTCTAAGCCAAACATAAAATACAAGTAAATCAAGTTATTGGGATAAGATCAACAGTTATAAATTACTGAAAAATAATAATTGTTAGAACAAAGTAAAAAGACTCTAACCTTACTTCAAAAAATCCTAGAAAAATTATATATTTAAATATAGAAAGAAAACAACAAACTAAGGTAGAAGGAAATATAGGTTAATATTCATCCAGTCTTTGCATGGGAATCTTTTTAAACATGGAAACACAGAAGAAATCAGCAAGGGAATTTAATAGTTTGAACTATATAAAAGTTTAATGTCAAAAAACATTAGGTTAAAAAACAGATATCTAAATTGTAATATGTCACTAAAAAGTATGATAGACAAAGATTTTCTACCTTTTATATATAGAATACTTAAAATTTAATTTTAAAAAACCCTATTAAAACCCTAAAGAGAGTAAGAGAGAGGCAAGATGGCAGAGGGGTAGCAGACTGAAATGACATCAGATCCTATGAGTTTAGCTAGATAGGTATCAAACCATTCCAAACACCTACAAACTCAGCAGGAGATTGAAGAGAAGAAGAGCAGCGTTCTAGAAACAGAAAATCGATCACTTTCTGAATGGTAGAACATGCAGAGAAGTGAATCTGAAGCGACAGGAAGATAGACCACTGGAGATGGGCCAGCTCCCGGCAAGCAGCAGAGCAGTGGAGCACAAAATCGGAAATTTTAGAAGTCTGCTCCACTGAGGGACATCATTCCAGAGGCTAAGGGGGGTGGAGCCCTTGCAGGGACAGTGTGGTCTCAGGTCCTGTGGGGTCACAGAAAGATTGGGGGTCTCTGAGTGTGGCAAAGCTGCGAGGTATCAGAGCAGGGAAGCCAACTACAGAGACGGAGCCAAAGAGTGAGCTTTCAGATCAGGGTTACCTTAAACCTTGATCCAAGGCACAGTTGGACCACTGCTCTTTGAGCAGGGACTCCACAGTGGCAGAACCAGGGAGACTCACCTTCCTGCTCTTGGAGGAGCAACGCGGCAAGAATCTGCTGGGTTTGGAAACTCCAAATGGGGCCATGTGCCAGAGATAGAGATGCTCAGCCATAGTCCGGGTGAGCTCAGATTGCGGTCGGAGACCATGGGGACAGGAGTCATTCACTACTCATTTCTGAGGGCACACTGAGGAGTGGGGCCCAAGCTCTTGGTTCCTCTGGGCCAGAGACTGGGAGGCTGCCATTTTCATTCCTGTCCTCCAGAGCTCTCTGGAAAGCGTTCAGGAAACAAAAGCTCCTGAGAGCAAAACCAAGCAGATTACTTAGCCTGGTCCCTGGAAAGGGCGGTGCAATTCCACCTCTGCCAAAGACATTTGAGAATCACTGCAACAGGCCCCTCCCCCAGAAGATCAGCAAGAACATCCAGCCAAGATCAAGCTCACCGATCAAGGAGAACAGCAGAACTCCAGAGCTGGGTGAAAGCAACATGTAGAATTATGGCTTTTCCCCCATGATCTTTAGTCTTGCAAAGTTAAATTTTTTTAAATTTTATTTTTTATTCTATTTTTTTAAATTTTATTTATTTATTTGAGAGAGAGAAATAATTAGAGGAGGGAGGTCAGCGGGAGAAGCAGACTCCCTGCCGAGCAGGAAGCCTAAAGTGGGACTCAATCCTGGGACGTGAGGATCATGACCTGAGCCAAAGGCAGTTGCTTAACCAACTGAGCCACCCAGGTGCCCTCTTATTCTAATTTTTTTAACTTTTCCTCTTTCCTCTTTTAGCGTGTTTTAACTAGTTTATTTTAACAATACTTTTCTAAAAAAATCTTTTTAAATCTTCATTGTTACAGTCATATTTTATCCCTTATTCTATTGTATTTAACCTTATTTTTGGTATACATATAGGTGGGGTTTTTTTCCAAATAATGTTGGGATACAATTTCTTCTAATAGATCCAAATATACCCTAATCTAACACGTGCTTTGTTCTAGTTTCCAGCCTGAGCAATTCCCTCCTCTTTTTTTTTTTCTTTTCTTTTTCCAAACAACTTATCTTACCATTCCTTCTTTAGAATTTTTAAAAAATTTTCATCTTTATTTTTTTTTTTTTTTTTTTTTTTTTTTTTTTTTTTTTTTTAAAGATTTTATTCATTTATTTGACAGAGAGAGATCACAAGTAGGCAGAGAGGCAGGCAGAGAGAGAGGAGGAAGCAGGCTTCCTGCTGAGCAGAGAGCCCGATGTGGGGCTCGATCCCAGGACCCTGGGATCATGACCTGAGCCGAAGGCAGAGGCTTTAACCCACTGAGCCACCCAGGCGCCCCAAAAAATTTTCATCTTTACAGTCATATTCCATCCCTTCATCATGTTTACCCTTATTTTTATATATGTATAAGTTTTTCTTTCTTTAAAACTTTGGGAGGTAATTTCTTCTAAGAGACCAAAATAGACCTAAAATCAAGTGAGTGGCTCTGTTCTATTCACCAGTCTAAAATATATATATATATATATATATATATATATATATATATATATAATTTTTTATTTTTTATTTTATTATTTCTTTTTTCCTCCTTTCTTCTCCCCCCCCAGTTTTGGGACTCTTCTGGTTTGGTTAGCATACATTTTTCTGGGGTCTTTGCCACGATTTTAGTATTTTATTCTCTCGTTTATATATTCTTATCTGGATAAAGCGACAAGGCAGAAAAACTCACCACAAAAAAAAGAAGAAGAAGCAGTACTGATGGCTAGGGACCTAATCAATATGGACATTGGTAAAATGTCAGAACTAGAGTTCAGAACGATGATTATAAAGGTGCTAGCTGGGCTTGAAAAAGGCATGGAAGGTATTAGAGAAATGCTTTCTGAAGGAATAAAACCCCTTTCTGGAGAAATAAAAGAACTAAAATCTAACCAAGTTGAAATTAAAAAAGCTATTAATGAGGTGCAATCAAAAATGGAGGCTCTTAATGCTAGGACAAATGAGGTAGAAGAGAGAATTAGTGATATAGAAGACCAAATGATGGAGAATAAAGAAACTGAGCAAAAGAGACAAACAACTACTGGACCACGAAGGGAGAATTCGAGAGATAAGTGATACCATAAGATGAACAATATTAGAATAATTGGGATTCCAGAAGGAGAAGAAAGAAGGAGACAGAAGGTATATTGGAGTGAATTATAGTAGATAATTTCCATACTATGGAAAAGGAAACAAGCATCAAAATCCAGGAGACACAGAGAACACCCCTCAAAATCATTAAAAATAGGTCCACACCCCATCATCTAATAGTAAAACATACAAGTCTTAGTGACAAATAGAAAATCCTGAAAGCAGCTCAGAACAGGAAGTCTGTAACAAACAGACTTGTAACATACAATGGTAGAAATATTAGACTGGCAGTAGACTTATCCACAGAGACCTGGCAGGCCAGAAAGGACTGGCATGACATATTCAGAGCACGAAATGAGAAGAATATGCAGCCAAGAATACTATACGAGCAAGGCTAACATTGAAAATAGAAGGAGAGATAAAAAAAAATTCCAGGACAAACAAAAACTAAAAGAATTTGCAAACACCAAAACAGCCCTACAGGAAATATTGAAAGGGGTCCTCTAAGCAAAGAGAGGGCCTAAAAGTAGTAGACCAGAAAGGAACAGAGACTATACACAGTAACAGTCACCTTTCAGGCAATAAAAGGGCACTCAATTCATATCTTTCAATAGTTATCTTGAATGTAAATGGACTACATGCCCCAATCAAAAGACACAGGGTATCAGAATGGATAAAAAACCAAAATCCATCAATATGCTGACTACAAGAAACTCATTTTAGGCCCTAAGACACCTCCAGATTTAAAGTGAGGGGATGGAAAACAATTTACCATGTTAATGGACATCAAAAGAAAGCTGGGGTGGCAATCATTATATCACATAAATTAGACTTTAAGTCAAAGACTATAAGAAGAAATGAGGAATACACTATATCATACTCAAAGGGTCTGTCCAACAAGAAGATCTAACAATTTTAAATATCTATGTCCCTAATATGGGAACACCAACTATATAAAACAATTAATAACAAATTCAAAGAAACACATCAACAATAATACAATAATAGTAGGGGACTTTAACACTCCTCTCACTGAAATGGACAGATCATCCAAGCAAAAGATCAACAAGGAAATAAAGGCTTTAAATGACATATTGGACCAGATGAGACATCACAGATACATTCAGAACATTCCATCCCAAAGCAACAGAATACACATTCTTCTCTAGTGCACATGGAACATTCTCCACGATAGATCACATCCTGGCCACAAATCAGGTCTCAACCGGTACCAAAAGATTGGGATCATTCCCTGCATATTTACAGACCACAATGCTCTGAAGCTAGAACCCAATCACAAGAGGAAAGTTGGAAAGAACACAAATACATGGAGGCTAAAGAGCATCCTACTCAAGAATGAATGGGTCAACCAGGAAATTAAAGAAGAATTGAAAAAATTCATGGAAACAAATGATAATGAAAACATAGCTGTTCAAAATCTGTGGGGCACAGCAGAGGCAGTCCTGAGAGGAAAGCATACAGCCACACAAGACTTTCTCAAGAAAAAGAAAGGTCTCAAATACATAACCTAATGCTACATCTACAGGAGCTGGAGAAGGAACACCAAAGAATGCCTAATCCCAGTAGGAGAAGAGAAATCATAAAGATCAGAGTAGAAATCAATGAAATAGAAACCAAAAGAACAGTAGAACAGATCAACGAAAGTAAGAGCTGGTTCTTTGAAAGAATTAATAAGATTGATAAACCCCTGGCTAGACTTATCAAAAAGAAAAGACAAAGGACCAAAATTAATAAAATCATGAATGAAAGAGGAGAGATCACAACCAACACCAAAGAAATACAAACAATTATAAGAACATGTTATGAGCAACTAAATACCAGCAAATTAGACAATCTGGAAGAAATGGATGCATTCCTAGAGACACATAAACCACCACAACTGAACCAGGAAGAAATAGAAAACCTGAACAGACCCATAACCAGTAAGGAGATTGAAGCAGTCATCAAAAATCTCCCAACAAACAAGAGCCCAGGGGCATGTAGCTTCTCAGGGGAATTCTACCAAACATTTAAAGAAGAATTAATACCTATTCTCCTGAAACTGTTCCAAAAAATAGAAATGGAAGGAAAACTTCCAAACTCATTTCATGAGGTCAGCACTATGTTGATCCCAAAATCAAAGACCCTACCAAAAAGGAGAATTACAGATCAATATCCCTTGATGAACACAGATGTGAAATTTCTCACCAAAATAGTATCCAATAGGATCCAACAGTACATTAAAAGGATTATTCACCATGACCAAGTGGGATTTATTCCAGGGCTGCAAGGTTGGTTCAACATCCGCAAATCAATCGATGTGATACAATACATTAATAAAATAAGGAACAAGAACCATACGATCCTCTCAATAGATGCTGAAAAAGCATTTGACAATACAGCATCCTTTCTTGATCAAAACTCTTCAAAGTGTAGGGATAGAGGGTCCATACCTCAATATCATCGAAGCCATCTATGAAAAACCCACAGCAAATATCATTCTCAATGGGGAAAAACTGAGACCTTTTCCCCTAAGGTCAGGAACACAGTAGGGATGTCCACTATCACCACTGCTATTCAATATAGTACTAGAAGTCATAGCCTCAGCAATCAGACAAGAAAAAGAAATTAAAGGCATACGAATCAGCAAAGGAGAAGTCAAACTATCACTCTTTGCAGATGATATGACACTTTATGTGGAAAACCCCAAAGATTCCACTCTAAAAGTGCTAGAACTCATACAGAAATTCAGTAAAGTGTTAGGATATGAAATAAACGCACATAAATGAGTTGCATTTCTATACACCAACAGCAATACAGAAGAAAGAGAAATTAAGGAGCCAATCCCATTTACAATTGCAACCAAAACCATAAGATACCTCCATTAGATACCTAGGAATAAACCTAACCAAAGAGGCCAAGAATCTGTATTCAGAAAACTATAAAGTACTCATGAAAGAGATTGAGGAAGACACAAAGAAATGGAAAAATGTTCCATGCTCATGGATTGGAAGAAAAAATATTATGAAAATGTCTATGCTACCTAAAGCAATCTACACATTTAATGCAATCCCTATCAATATACCAACAATTTATTTCAAAGAATTGGAACAAATAATCCTAAAATTTGTATGGAACCAGAAAAGACCCTGAATATTCAGACTAATGTTGAAAAAAAAAGCCAAAGTTGGTGGAACCACAATTCCAGACTTCAAGCTCTATTACAAAGCTTTCATCATCAAGACAGTATGGTACTGGCACAAAAACAGACACATAGATCAATGGAACAGAATACAGAACCCAGAAATAGACCCTCAACTCTATGGTCAACTAATCGTTGACAAAGCAGGAAAGAATGTCCAATGGAAAAAGACAGTCTCTTCAACAAATGATGATGGGAAAATTGGACAGCCACATGCAGAAGAATGGAACTGGACCTTTTCCTTACACCACACACAAGAATAGACTCAAAATGGATGAAGGACCTCAATGTGAGACAGGAATCCATCAAAACCCTTGAGGAGAACAGAGGCAGCAACCTCTTCAACCTCAGCTGCAGCAACTTCTTCCTAGAAACATCACCAACGGCAAGGGAAGCAAGGGCAAAAATGAACTATTGGGACTTCATCAAGATCAAAAGTTTTTGCACAGCAAAGGAAACAGTTAACAAAACCAAAAGACAACTGACAGAATGGGAGAAGATATTTGCAAAAGACATATCAGATAAAGGACTAGTATCCAACATCTATAAAGAACTTCTCAAATTCAACACCCAAAGAACAAAGAATCCAATCAAGAAATGGGCAGAAGACATGAATAGACATTTCTGCCAAGAAGACATCCAGATGGCCAACAGACACATGAAAAAATGCTCCACATCACTCGGCATCAGGGAAATACAAATCAAAACCACAATGAGATACCACCTCACACCAGTCAAAATGGCTAAAATTAACAAGTCAGAAAATGAGAGATTTTGGCGAGGATGCGAAGAAAGGGGAACCCTCCTACACTGTTGGTGGCAATGCAAGCTGGCATAGCTACTCTGGAAAACAGCATGGAGGTTCCATAAAAGTTGAAAATAGAGCTACCCTGCAACCTAGAAATCATGCTACTGGGTATTTACCCTAAAGATACAAATGTAGGGATCTGAAGGGGAATATTTACCCCCAATGTTTATAGCAGCAATGTCCACAATAGCCAAACTATGGGAAGAACCTAGATGTCCATCAACAGATGAATGGATAAAGAAGATGTGGTATATATACACAATGGAATACAATGCAGCCATCAAAAGAAATGAAATCTTGCCATTTGCAATGACGTGGATGGAAGTGGAGGGTATTAGACTGAGTGAAATAATTTAATCAGAGAAAGACAACTATCATATAAGGAATATGAGAGGCAGAGTTGGGGGACTGGGGGTAGGAAAGGAAAAAATGAAACAAGATGGGATTGGGAGGGAGACAAACCATAAGAGACTCTCAATCTTACAAAACAGACTGAAGGTTGCTGGGGGCATGGTGGAGAGGGTGGTTGGGTTATGTACATTGGAGAAGGTATGTGTTATGCTGAGTGCTGTGAAGTGTATAAGCCTGATGATTTACAGACCTGTACCCCTGGGTAAATAATACATTGTATGTTAATAAAAATAATCAGTAAAAAATTTTTTAAAAACTGTATAGAAAAGTGTGTAGCAGACAATAACAATGACAGAAGAAGAAATACAATATACTAACATGCATATGAAAGAAATGTTCACCTCTAATTAAAAAAAAACCAATGAGGGGCACCTGGGTGGCTTAGTGGGTTAAGCCTCTGCCTTCGGTTCAGGTCATGGTCTCAGGGTTCTGGGATCGAGCCCCATGTATCAGGCTCTCTGCTCAGCGGGGAGACTGCTTCCTCTCTCTCTGCCTGCCTCTCTGACTACTTGTGATCTCTGTCTATCAGATAAATAAATAAAATCTTTTAAAAAAGTAACAATGAAAATGACTCCAAATAAGTCTGAACCATAAAATCAACAAAGTTTAAAAAGCATGCAAAAATAGGGCATGGTGAATATTCAGCCTTAAATAGTTCAGTAAATTGATACTAACTACAAAGTGAGTTGACAATATCCTTATAAAGTTTTCTGATATATCTTTTTGACTAAGCATTTTCCATCTTTGGGGCAAATCCAGATGGCAAATCCATCTTTGGGGCACCTGGGTGGCTCTGTCGGTTAAGCATCTGCTTTCGGCTTAGGTCATGACCCCCGGGTCCTGGGATCAAGTCCCATGTCGGGCTCTACTTCTCCCTCTTCTTCTTCCCCCTCCTCCTCCACTCATGCTCTGTCTCTGGCTTTCTTTCTCTCAAATAAATAAATAAAATCTTTAAAAGAAAAAATAAAAGAATCCATCTTAAAGACAAAATGAAAAACTTGGTTATAGATACTCATTTAAACCTTGGAGAGAAAAACAGAGACTAGGGTCCATAAATGGGAAATTCCTATAAATTATGAGTAATTCCTAGAATATTATTTACATTGTTTTACAGCTTGCTTTTTTCACTTAATAATGTCACATGAACATTTTTTTCATACTAGTACATCACTTTTACTAACTATAGCTTTATTTTTTTTTAAGACTGCTGCATGCTATTTCACTATGTTGATGTTTCATGATTTATTTAACCGTTGCCAGTCATGGGCACACAGATTATTTCCAGTGTTTGACTACTGCAGGGAAAAATGACACTCTCGGGCTTCCATTGTTTCTGAGTTGATACTCTGCAAGGAAACAATATTCATTAACTGACCACCTAGTCAGTGTCACAGTAAGTACATTTTTTTACTTAATCTTCACAACAACCTTTTGTGAAATGGTTGTTTTACAGATTTTACAGATGAGAAGATAGTGGTAGAAAAGTGCTTGGAGAAATTAAGCAGTTTGCCCTAATCACAAAGCTGATAGGATCTATTTAGGCCAGCCCCTCTTAAATAGGTCTAAGCTCCAGCCTGAGTCCTGGTAGCAATTCCTGACCCTTTCCTGCTTGTTCTATTGTTCATCCAGACCCTTCAACTGCTCCCAGGTATTTTGGAGAGTACTTAGGTCTCATTTTCAAGTGGAATTCATTAAGAGATGTATGTAGGTCTTTCAATATCCTAAACTATTATACTGCTCTGTGTGTATGGCCATATGTACATTTTTTTTGGAGCAAATCCATGAAATTTTAAAATGAGTTGTATTTCCCAAAAGATTAAGAACGTATCCTCTGGAGCGGCCTCTTGTGCTTGTGAGGTCGTTTTCTGGGAGTACCAAGTTGGGGCTGCCATTTGCTTGATTGTGTTTTATGCTGAGATATCCCAGCCAGCAATAACAATTGAGAAACTGTCGACATAAAATTTTCCACTCTTGCCAATGGCCTTGATCACTGTTCATGCTATCGTGTTCCATGTTCCAATAAATGTCAACATCCCTCACTCTGCTTTGGGATTTCAGTGCCTCAGAAATCGTAAGCATCTGCTGGGGTGGTGAATGGTTAAGAAGGGGCCATGGGAGTTGACTACCAGTTCAACTGTTGAGACCAGAAGAAATCATGCTCCCCTTGAATTAGAAATAATCCCTTAGCTGTGGTTTTGCACCTGCAATGACTCCATGCCTGATTTGTGGGTTTTCTGGTGTCTGTTTCTGTTTCTTTGTCATTAACTATTAAGTCTTTGAAATCATGGAGGAAACAATTCTTTTGTTCTTATTCATGCATTTCATTCAACCAGGAACCTAAACTTCCACTCTTTCTGATACTTTTTGCCCTAGCTTGTGATAACAAGTTTTGCAAAAAAGTAAGCATGAATTGAGGGAAAAGCTTTTTTCCTCTAATTTCTCCTTTCTCACTTCCACATTAGTTTTATTATAACTTTGGCATTCGGTTTTATTACACTGCCCTTCTAGTTAGAAGCTTAAAGCGGCATCTTTTTCTTTGTCATGTATGTTTTATTGGGATATTTCCTTTTTTTCACTGCATACATTCAGCTCGGATGGTGAGTGGTTATCACTCATACTTTCTTAGCGTTAAGCACTGATGAACAAACAATAATGCGAATTTTTATATTTAATTTTTTCTTTCCTCCAGCTCACCTTTCTTGTGCTATGCTTCATCTGTGAGATCATACATTGGACACTTAACAACATGTGGTTATCTCTAAGGGTTGTTCTGTAATAGTGTGTGTTAAATTAAAATCAGTTTTTCAGGTCAAGAGGAGGGCACAGCATTGAAGTTTTAGGAGTTTTAATTCATAAAACTCAAGCTCTGTTATGTCATTTTTAAGATATTCCTCAAGGCCATTGATTTTAGCAGCAGTTTGTTGAGTAAATACTTAATTTATATGTGGTAGACTTTCAGTTCAGGTATACCAGGTGATTGCCCAAGGGAGAAAATGTTTAAAAGCTTCTTAGTATGTGGGTGTTTTAGGGCTATAATCAACCAAACATTCAGTAATTTGGGCAGTGAAACCAGAAAGTTGGCAAGACCTCAGCTTTACCTAATAAGTGTGCCTGTGCCACAGTTAAATAGCAACATTTACAAGAGGCCTCCAAGGAAAATCTAGGAGCCAGAAAAGTGGTGTAGGTAAGTGAGTGTCCTGTGCTCCAGTCATTCGAGTTTGCGTGGGGCTGGAGGGAACACTGTTGGAGACTTTGAAGAACCCGTATCTTTGCTTAAATATATTCTATTCAGTAGGGGTTGTTTGTTTGTTTTTCCTTAAATGTCCAGTAGGACATATGCCTGAACTCCTTAAAAAGGCCGATGGTAAAATTGAGAACCTTCACTAGGACTGTGGAGCTTCAAGGGATTAAATCTGGATCATCTGCAGGAAGGGTGTAGAGGTGTAATGGGCCGCCGTTTTGAGAGGAGCAACTTCAGTCCTGTGACAGGTTCCCTCTGATATTAATGTAGTCAGTGAACCGGGAGGCAGCACTGAGGCAATGAATACCTTTCCTGCTAATAGCAAATACTTGGGTGGTGGTTGCTTTGGAGGAACAAAACAGAGAGGAGTTTTGATAAAATACCACTAGAATCATTAGAATCTTCCTCTAAATTAAACAAACAAAAATTGTGTTTTTATTGGCAGAAATTATTTTTAATTTTAAACTTTGTTTACCTAGTCTTTTGCTCATAGGAAAAGAAAGTAGAATTTGTCTTTTTTTGGTATCTGCATAATATACAATGATGACTACATATTGATTTTAAAAAATAATAAAAATATTTGTCTTGGGACGCTTGGGTGGCTCAGTCGGTTTAGTGTCTGCCTTCGGCTCAGGTCATGATCCCAGGGTCCTGGGATGGAGTCCCACAAGGAGCTCCTTGCTTAGCGGGAGCCGGATTCTCCTTCTGCCTGCCACTCCCCCTGCTTGTGCCTCTGTCTCTCTCTCTCCTTCTTTGACAACTAAATAAGAAAAATCTTAAAAGAAATACTTTTCTCATTCACCCATGGACCTGACATATCACCATTACTCTGACACCCAAGGTCACCACTCCAAAGTTCAGTAAAGAACCCCCAGGTTTTATTCATCTACCAAGGAGGGAAAAGCACCACAGTCAATTACTCTGGTAATTTTCAGCTAAAAATAGCATTAGCTCTACATATGTTTCCAGTGCCCAAGATCCTGAAATGTTTAAAAATTAACCTCAAAAGTTTCCAGAATTATTTTTGGCCCCACTATTCATTTCTTTAACAAATATTTAATATTCAGTTTATTCGTTCCACAGATGTTTACTGAGCATCTACCATACGCTAGTACTGGAGATACAATGGTAAAGTGACCAGAAAATTTCCTGCCCCTGGTTTCAGTTTTTGCTTTAGGAGTTTCTGTAGCATATATCTGTTTCATTTGAGTTTCTGGACAAACCCAGCTGACAAAGTGATTCTTGATGAGACCATGATAGCAAGAATGGATACCACCACCCAACTCTGTAATGATCCACATAAGTGAGGAAAAAAAGCGGCAGTTTATCCTGGAAGCATCTAGTGTGGTCAGTCTTATTACCATGGAGGTTATCCAGAAGTCTTTGGCATGCTGTCTGTACTTTCTAGTATGTATAGTCTCAGGAATATGTAATTTAGACCACTTACAATTAGAACTTACTTTAGAAGAATGAAGTTAGTTTACCTTATGGACATACTTACCCTGTAAGTTGAAACCAACAGCTAATAAAGTACTACTAATTAACTAATAACAAAACAATGGATATCGAATCCAGCTAACCTTTAGGACCACCTGGGGAAACATCTAAAAATACAGATTCCTGGGCCTCTCCACAGACCAATTCAGCTTGAATCACTTGGGGTGGAGTGTAGGGCTCTGTTTGGCCACTATGAGGAGAGAGGAAGGGCAAATCCTTTACTGAAATGACAGAAATCACTCCTAATCAAGACACTGTGGATTGGACACTGGTAAAGAGCTCTTATGGTAAGAGTATGCATTCCAAAGTAGCACATATTTCTGTTTCTACAATTGTGATTTTCAAAAGGACAAGTCTGGATTGGGAGCATCCTGTTGTACAGTGAGGAGTATTGATGTATAAAGAGAAAATAAATACATCCTGCCGAGTCAATGCACAGTCTGCACTGCACCTGCCTTCCAGATTCTGTGACACTCAGGATAGATCCAGAAAGGTTTAGTCCATAAAAGTGTCTTTTGTTTCACCAATTTCCTACATTTAATAGAAACCATGCACATTTGACATCTTTTAACATGTTTTTTGCTTCTCTGTTTGCTTTATTATCAGCCATTTATCAAATGTCTATATTCAAGCAGATTTTATTAGACATTAAACAAAATAACAAAAAGGAGACTGTCTTATGGAATTTCATATTTTTCATACCGATTTTCTTTTGCACACCAATGAAGGTTAGCCAATAGAACAATAACTTCACCTCCTTTCATACTCAGAAATTCTAAATCGTGACACAGATGGTACAGATTCTCATTGAACGATGTAGAATGGGAAAAACAATAGATTTGGTTTCAACCCTTGAAGTTCAATTTTCTCTCAGAATTTCTTTGCTATTACGTTCCTTCTTACACCTTGATCCCAACCCTGGTTGCACATTAGAATCACCTGAGAGCTTCTGAAAAGTACGGTTGCTAGGGGTTCCACCTGGAACAATTAAATTAGAATCTTTGGGGATGAGGTTAGGCATCGTATATTCTAAAGCTTCCTGGGTGATTCTGATGTCCGGCCCACGTTCACAGCTCCTCTCTAAACAAAACGGGGTCCTCTCTCCATGCGGACCCGTGCTTGGTGCTTCCTCACCTACCTATGTGAAGTTCCCTCCTACCAGAACACCCCTTCTATTCCAATCCTCATGTCCTCACCATACTCCCCACCCCCCCTTCAAGATCCAGTTCAGATGCTATCTCTCTTGTTAACCCATTTTATTTTATTCGGTTTTTAAAAATATTTTTATTTATTTATTTGTCAGAGAGAGAGAGAGAGAGAGCAGAAGCATGGAGAGCTATAGGCAGAACAGGCGGAGCAGGCAGAGGGAGAAGCAGGGTCCACACTGAGTAAGGAGCTGGGTGTAGGACTTGAACCTGGGACCCTGGGATCATGAGGTGAGCAGAAGGCAGACGGCAGACGCTTGACCAACTGAGCCACCCAGACGTCCCTTGTTAACCCACTTTTGAATGCGTTCGGTCCAAAGTAAGTTGCGCTTCCTCTCAATTCTTTGAACTTCCTCTGTCCTTTCAGGTCACTAGATAGTTTGCCATTTCTGTGCTTATTGTATTTTTCCACCCACACTTCAATTAACCTGTAAGCATTTTAAGGGCAAGAAAACCACCTTTCTGATTCATTTTTATATCTCACAGTGCCCAGTAGTTACTCAGTAAATGCCAGATTCGGAAAAGGGGGATGGAAGGAAGATTGAAGAGACAACAGACTTACAAATGTTCATTCAGCTCACCTTTCTCTCTGTACTCATCCTGGATTAGTTCATATTTTCTCTTTCTCTTTCCTGAAGGTTGGGGTGAAGTAAGACCTCTCAGATTTTTTTTCCCACATAAATATGCATTCTCTTAGTTCTGTCTTTGCCTAAATGATCAGGCAGTTGCAATATTTAAAAGATCAACACAGAAACTTGCTAACTACAGCAGGACTTCTATCTAGTTCTAGTCCTCTTGGTCTTTACCTGGATTATTGTTATGCTAGCATCTTCTCTAGTTTGTCCTCCCTAGTCTGTCCTAATTTAGTCCCTCTTATTCTCTTAAAACATAACTTTTGGGGTGCTTGGGTGGCTCAGTCAGTTGAGCATCTGATTCTTGATTTCAGCTCAGGTCATGATCTCAGGGGTGTGAGACAGAGCCCCATGTGGGGCTCCAAGCTCAGACCAGAGTCTGTTTGGGATTCTCTCTCTCCCTCTCCCTCTGCCCTTCTCCCCACAGCCCAACATGTGTATACACTCTCCTATTTTCTCTCTCAAATAAATAAATAAATAAAATCTACAAAAAACAAAACAAAACAAAATAAAAAATATCACCTAACTTTCATCTTGTTATTTCCCTGCACAAGAGCTTTGGTGTATCCCCATTTCCTCCCAAGTCTAGTTCATGATCCTCAACAGTCCTACATTCAAGCCTTTCCATGACCTCTTCATGCTTAGTTCCTCTCAATGCTATCCTCTCAACATTCCCTCTCCACTGGCTCCTACCTCAGATCAAATATTATCTCTCCTTCCACTGAATTCCCAATGCATTTCTCTTTTTTGCAATATATCACTTTCTGCTTTATACTGCAGTTATGTTTTTTACATGCCTATTTCCCTGAAAGTACTATAAGCTTAATAAAGGGCAAGGCTTGAACTCTTGCTCCTCTTTAGATCTCCTACGGTGTCTCATGATATTTACATTGAAGCTCCATTGCTAGACTCCACCAATAATGAACTATGTGACTTTGAGTAAGTCATTAAACATGTTTGAATCAATTTACTCATAAACCAAAAACATTTTTTAAAGGACGTATTTATTTATTTTAGAGCGAGAGAGCATGAGTGGGAGGTGCAGAGGGAAAGAGTATCTCAAGCAAAATCCACGCTCAGCATGGAGCCCCATGCGGGTCTCCATCCCGTGACCTGGAGACCAGACTCAGAGACTCAGAGCCAGGATTTAGATGTTCAACTGACTGTGCTGCCCAGGTGCCCCTCAACAACATGTTCTAATTCAACAGTCTTAATTTCAGCTGGTTTAAATTATGTATTTCTGGGTTCATACAACACTTGCAAGCATGTACCAAAATTAAGATTTCTGCATAACCTTTAAAAAACTAAAATTATGGCTTCACTAGCTGTTTCCACTGATAAATTCTTGTACTCATTTCCTGACTTATTTGGATCAATATAGAATGAGGTGGCTATTCCCATTCTGGTTGTCATTATATACCAAGTGTCAGTGACATCATCTGCTTCTCAGTTGTTAATTAGTGTGGTATTACTTTTGTGCGTTTGGAGGGAATCATTCATTCAATCATTTATTCCATGATACTTATTAAGCGTCCATTAACCAGGCATTTTTTCCAGGTGATGTGCTATCACATTTAGTGAATGGAAGGAGGGAGGGGAGAAAAGCTGGTGCCATTAAGGAAGATTTTTCCTATTTTTAACTGTTCTATATAATCTGTCCCTCCAATTAGTAGATCATGAAGGTTTTAGACCACCCATATTATTTTAAGACTCAAGGAAACTCTCCCATGGTTAATGCTTCTTAAAAGCAAAATTCCACTTTTTTTCATTTGTCCAGATAATGCAGGGAGTGAGTGCAAAGTGCTTCCACTCAATCCTTCTAAGATAATACACTGGAAACATTTTGGTGGGTGTGAATCACTCAGACAAGCATTCTTCACTCAAAAATAGAAACCAGCTTTATTTGTTCCAGATGTTATACAGCTGCAGGGAAGTTAAAGCCAGTGGTCCTGTTTTCAATGCAACCAAACTCTTATTGCATTTGGAATTTCTTAACCAATGAACTCATATTACTCGTTCTAAGATCTGCACAATTTTCTTTTTTCCACTGTTACCATTCACAAACAACTATGTTTCATGGGAACCACTTTTCAGAGTTAATGAGTCCACATCTGTGTTATACAGAGGAAAGACATCCTGTTTATCACAGTTTCCACCTTTCATTTATCTTGACCTTTTAAAATTTTAAGTGTAAAATATTTCTTTTTTTTTTTTTTAATGATTTTACTTATTTATTTGAGAAAGAGAAACTGCACAAGTGGGAAGGGGAGCAGGAGAAAGGGAGAAGCAGGCTCCCTGTTGAGGATCTGGATCTGGATCTCCTAGGATCTGGAGATCATGACATGAGCCCAAGGCAGATGTCCAACTGACTGAGCTACCTGGGCAACCAGTGTAAAATATTTCAAAGGGATTTTTTGAAGGAAAAGACAAGAAGAGTTGAGTTTTGTTGTTCTTACAGTATTTTAGAGCATGTTATGGTGTTAAAAGTTATGGTATTGATTTTATTTATTTTTTTAACTTAATTTAATTTAATTTTTTTTCAGTGTTCCAAAATTCATTGTTCATGCACCACACCCAGTGCTCCATGCAATATGTGCCCTCCATAATACCTACCACCAGGCTCACCCAACCCCCACTTCCCTCCCCTCCAAAACCCTCAGTTTGTTTCTCAGAGTCCACAGTCTCTCATGGTTCGTCTCCCCCTCCGATTTCCCCCAACTCACTTCTCTCCATCTCCCTATGTCCTTCATGTTATTCCTTATGCACCACAAGTAAGTGAAACCATATGATAATTGAGTATCTGTGCTTGACTTATTTAACTCAGCGTATTCTCTTCCAGTTCCATCCATGTTGATACAAAAGTTGGGTATTCATCCTTTCCGATGGAGGCATAATACTCCATTGTTTATATGGTCCATATCTTCTTTATCCATTTGTCTGTTGAAAGGCATCTTTGGTTCTTTCCACAGTTTGGTGACTGTGGCCATTGCTGCTATGAACATTGGGGTACAGATGGCCCTTCTTTTCACTATATCTGTATCTTTGGGGTGAATACCCAGTAGTACAATTGCAGGGTCATAGGGTAGCTCTATTTTTAATTTCTTATGGAATCTCCACACTGTCTTCTAAAGTGGCTGCCCCAACTTGCATTCCCACCAACAATGTAAGAGGATTCCCATTTCTCCACATCCTCTCCAACACTTGTTGTTTACCGTCTTGTTGATTTTGGCCATTCTAACTGGTATAAGGTGGTATCTCAATGTGGTTTTGATTTGAATCTCCCTGATGGCTAATGATGAACATTTTTTTATGTGTCTGTTAGCCATTTGTATGTCTTCTTTGGACAAGTGTCTATTCATGTCTTCTGCCCACTTTTTAACGTGATTATCTGTTTTGTGTGTGTTGAGTTTGAGGAGTTCTTTACAGATCTTGGATATCAGCCCTTTGTCTGTAGTGTTATTTGCGACACTACAACCCATTCTGTGGGTTGCCTCTTTGTTTTGTTGACAGTTTCCTTTGCTGTGCAGAAGCTTTTGATCTTGATGAAGTCCCAAAAGTTCATTTTCGCTTTTGTTTCCTTTGCCTTTGGAGATATATCTTGAAAGAACTTGCTGTGGCTAATGTCAAAGAGGTTACTGGCTATGTTCTTCTCTAGGATTTTGATAGATTCCTGCCTCATGTTAAGGCCTTTTATCCATTTTGAGTTTATCTTTGCATGTGGTGTAAGAGAATGGTTGAGTTTTATTCTTCTATACATAACATTCCAATTTTCCCAGCATTATTTATTGAAGAGACTGTCTTTTTTTCACTGTATATTTTTTCCTGCTTTGTCTAAGATTATTTGACCATAGAGTTGAGGGTCCATATCTGGGCTCTCTACTGTGTTCCATTGGTCTATGTGTCTGTTTTTGTGCCAGTATTCATGTTCATTTTAGGAAGAATTTAAAATAAAATTATTAATAATAACATTAAGTATAAAAATGTAACTTATCATTGTGCATTTGTAGTTTTAAAAACTTGACAGCTTGTTTTTTGATTATTCTGTAGGTCCATAAGAGATGCTATGTGGGTGCATGAAAGATAAAAGGATCATAGCTCTTAGAAGAAGGTAAGTTAAGGTATTATGTAGATGTACATGCTAATTTAATATCTAGTCCATAAAAATTAAAATATATGTGTTATATTTTGTTTGAGGTCAAATGTTTGAGAACACTTTGAAAACAGAGTGTCAGATCTCTTGAGATTATTGTCCTTTTAAGGAGAAGCTCTTCTCCATCTGTGGTTCATAGGTAATCTGAAATAGAACCACACTGGCTGTTTGTGAAAATATGTATGCCTGGGACCAGTTGAGTCAGAATCTCTGAGAACTGGTGCTGTAGAGGGGACTTTAGAGATCAGGAAACAGCAGCAACACTCACATCATCCATTTGTGAATGCGAAAACTCTAAGAAGTTAAGTGAATTTCACCAGGCCAGGCAGCCAGTTAATTATAAAGTAAGGCATAGAATTTTGTTTATTGGTGTTGAAACCAGCACTTTTTTTCCCCAGTAGGTCAACTATAAGATTTATCTTCAAAAAGATAAAATTAAAAGAAAAATTAAATATAAGTATCTAAATTTTATCAGGTGTCCCATCAATGGTTTTTTTATAACTAATTCCTTTAAATATTCTTTCCTCTCATCACTAATTAACTGGACCCTATTCTTCCTCCAGGATTTGGAAATACCTTTCCTTCAGACTCATCGTGAATCTTTTGAATATAATGAAATTATAATCAAAATATCTCTCACCCCCTAGGGACACCTGGGTGGCTCAGTTCATTAAGCATCTGCCGTCAGGTCAGGTCATGATCCAAGGCTCCTGGGATTGAGTACTGCATTGGGCTCCCTGCGCAATGGGGAGTCTGCTTCGGTCCCTCCCCCTGCTCCTTCTCTCTCTCATTCACTCTCTCTCTCCCTCTCATTCAAATAAATAAATAAAGTCTAAAAAACAAACAAACAAACAAACAACCTTCCTCCCTCAAAGAAAAAAATGTTATATTTCATGTATTAAAAATTAAATCTTTGAAGTCTCATGATTAATTATTTAGGAAGTGAGTGATTTAGTTAACTTATTTAAACCATGTTGAAGAAAGAGTTTTTATTCAATAATGATTCCACAAAGACTGTAAAAACTATAATTCATGACATACATTCTTGAAATATGTATATGTCATTAGTTAAAATAGAGCCATAAAGTAGTTTAGTGGTATCATTCAAAACTGATTCAAAAATTTATTTCGTACCTCCTAATGAAGCCATTAATACTTTTGTCTTTAACCCTCTAAGAGTAAATGTCTCTGTGAATATAATTTATTAAGTTTCCTGTCCTTTGTCTCGATTTTGACATACATTTGTGAGAAGGAAAGAGGCACCACTAGAGAGAAGGTGTGCTGATATTTATCAATTCATGATAATTATGGCTGTAATTATTTTCAGGTTCAACCCTTCATTTTACTAATGAGAAACCCTAGACCAATTAAAGGGTAGTGTTCTTTTTTCTTAATTTTATTTATTTAAGTAATCTCTACAACCCCATGTGGGGCTTGAACTCACGATCCCAAGATCAAGCGTTGTATGCTCCTCCTATTGAGCCAGCCAGGTGCCCCAAGAGTAGTGCTCTTTTGAAGGAGATAACATTGGGTCAGAAACTGCTAGTTTCTACTCACACAACTTTTCTCCCTTCTCCAGAACTTCTGATTTCAGCTAGGTACATGACCACCTGAATAAAGATTATATTTCCCAGTCATCCATGTAGATAGATATTGCCATGTGACTAAGCTCTTGCCTTGGACTATAAGTGAACCTTTGAGGGGTAGCTTTTGGGTAACTTCCTTAAAAGGCACTGGAGCAGAGGTGTCCTTTCCACTGTCTGAACTCCCTCCATGAATTCTGTTGGAAATGTGTTAGTTTTGACTGGAGATCTGTTTTGGTCCAAGAGGATGAGGGCCCTTTTGGCCTACATGACTGTGGAGCGGCCATTCAAACTTTGGACTGACAACTGAGACTCATACATGAGAAAGAAAGAAGCTTCTGTTCTGTTAAGTCACTGTGTTGGAGTTGTATCTGATTGCAGACAACAATCCATTTCTTACTACAGAATTTCTTTTTTCATTCTTTGAGCATGTAATTTTGTGCAATTTTTATGAGCAAGAAATTTTACTAATTGGATATGAAATAAAATAATTTTATTATTATTATTTTAATTTTAAATTTCTAAAAAGTTTTGGGAAAGTTTTTAGAACCAGACTCCCATTTTCCTTTCATCCATCCTTGTCTCTATCCCAGGCATATCATACAATTCCTTTCTTTCACTGTGAAGGAATACTCTTCTTGGCTTGGATTTTAGACTGATGCTGTCATATGAGTAATATGTTTTCCAAAATTAAAAAAAAAAAGCCTAAGCAACTCAAGAACATATGACTTTAAATCAAGTTTTAACCTTCTCCTCCAAACATACAAGTCATGATTAAAAGTCATGATGCAAACACAGTCATTGAAAATATGTAAGATGTAAATATTTGTCATTGAACAAATACAAAATATCATGGGACATGTCTTTAAAATATTTAAATAACATGTATTTTCTAAGTTAACACTTAAGAAATACACAAAGGGTAATACTGTTTTCGGTATTCGTTAAATATAAAAAGAGATGTTAGAATTCTGGGAATATTTCTGAGGTGAGAGTCTCCCTTCCATAAATAGTTCGTCTTCCCATTTAGAGCAAAAAGTACTGGACATCCCCAGGATCAGAACACACAAATGCATTGCCCGATGGCTGCTTGATCTAACTTAGCTGATAGGCTTGGAGAACAATTCTCACTTGTGAGTTCTATTTAAATTCCCCTCAAACTCTTCCTTACTGATTTCTGATAACAGATTAAGTTTGGAGTTTTTTTTCTTAAGGAATAATGAATACCTTATGTTTCAACATAGTCTTTTATTTCTAGGTTTAAATTATTTAAGAGTGTCAAATATTTAATAGATTTTTTAATAGTGGAAAAAATACAATAAAATTCAGAGAGATATACAAATGTAAAAGCAGTCTTACCTTTGGATCCACGTTGAGAATTTTTCTGTCTCTTTTGTATTTGAAAAGTAAGCCTTCTGGATTATCAGCAATCACTTGATAATTGGGAGTTGAATTCCAAACAGCAATATGACTGTCCCAGTTGTAAAAGCTAGAAAATAAATATTTATTAAAAATTAATATGTATGATACAATAAATTAACAAATATATTTCAGAAAATACTTAGGGCAGTTCAGTTTTCCAATAAATGAATTGGATCATAGTCTGTATAATCATGTGAGACACATGCGTGATTAAAATCCTTGCAGAAGAGATTAGACTAGGTTATTCTCAAATTATTTAAATACATATTTATGACTATTTTGAATAACTTCTTGGTTTGGACACTTTATGAACTAGGATTTAGTCCAATATTACACTCCCCAGGAAGTCAAGAAGAAAACTGGTGCAATTTGAAGCTGTTTCTTCCCGCTCAGATTCAGCGTATTAGGAGCCTGTTTCCTGGAAGGAAAGGCCAGCTAAGTCACCTCTTTTCATTCAAAACAAATTATTTCATATCTTTTAGGCTTTATTTTTAATCATATGTTTCCCAGGGAGTGAGGAAACTATGGGAGTGTGAGAGGTACCATAGGCTGGGCATGATGTGGTGCATTCTAGCCCTACACCCACAGGAAGTTGCACTCTCTTCACAGACCAGCAAGTAGGCTAGGGGAGGTCGACTGGCATGGAGGAGGCCCTGCACCTAGCATGGGACAGGGATGGTATTTCAACCCAGATCTGTGCACTTCAAAGCACAAGTATGTTCTTTCTGCTGTTCAACATTGCCTGCATTTTACACCCCCCCCTTTTTTGGTTGATCTATGGAAACTTTCTATTTTTTCCATGTCTTGCTTTATACTTACTTGTCAAAAATTAATATAATTGTAATATGAGTTATAAGAATACTCAATATATTAATTTCACATATCTTATTCCTATTAGCACATTTCTAATATTATGTTAATATGTTCAAGTATTGACATGTTTCTAATACGTCTATTATCCATTTCTGTGTTGTTTTGTCCTTTATGATTCCCTTATTCATTTTCAAAGAGTAGATTTCATTGATTAAACTCGCTTCGGATTATAGTATTTTCTGAGGCACCAATTTCTGTGCCTTTACCTGAAAATGTAATGTTTACCCTCATATTTTTCAATACTCAGAAAAGTCTCATTTCACCAATCATATATTCATATCACTGGGGGCATATTAATGAGGACTGTTTTCTCTCGTCCCCAACTGTTTGTTTTATGGCCAAAACACAGGAATATCTGCCCTTTCTGATGCACAGAGTTAGAAAAAGTGGTTTTCTAATCATCTTTGTCTGTTGAGTATGTCCTCTCCAAGAGAGCAGGAATGAATATTTGATTGGTGAATAGAGGAAAGGAGCCAAGCATTTCACGCCTTTCTAGGTCCTTACTTCAGCTAGCCTTCAAAAGTGAAGTTTGTCATGGCAGCCTCTACCCCCACTAGGTAAGGTAGCAGTGGTAAAGTTATTAGGAGCCAATCTGACTGTGCACCCAAGCTATATTCTCAAATTCACTTTAATCCATGAAAAAAGATAATTTGACGTCCATTTTACTGGCTGTTCAGTTAAAAGACGGCTAAGTTGGAATAGGGGACAATGGGTGTGATTCTAACCTTTTATGTATCTCTCTAAATAATTATTTATGAGATATATAGCTATAGATAATCCCAGTAAAATGTCTGAGTCCTAGCTTGGCTGTGCTTAGAGTGGCATGATTTATATCACACATTCCTATCTTGTTGCTCAGATCTCAAATTAAAAGTCTTATTAAAGTCTAGGCAGGAAAAAATACATATATACACACACTCTTTATATAAAAAAGTTAATTTGTATAGCATGTGGTACTTCTGATGAGCAATTTAGGTTGTTTTTCAATACTTTCATTCTAGGCAAGGACGGGAAACAGGTTTCATTTTGCATGTCAATTCTAAGAGCTGATTAGTATTAGTATTTAATAAGGAAAATTGACAATAATTACCATGTGCTGGGTACTGTACTGAGCCTAATTGATATATTGTCTCATTTAGTCCTATCACCAACCCCATGAAATACGTACAAAATCATCAAATTTTATACACACAGAGCCCAAGTGATCTTAACATGTACTTGTAAATGAAAATGGGGGAGGGGCTGGGTTTGAAAGATACAAAAAACTGGGTTTGATGTTATGAGGAGGGATGTCAACAAGATGATAGCCTAGGATTATTCTCCAATTTCTGGTGTGGATTCTTCAGAGGACAGAATTACTTACCAGGATATAAAATATAAAAGGAAGGAGTTGGGGAGAAGAGGGAGGTTCAGTTTTGGACATGTTGAACTTGAAATCCCCCTGAAGCATCTGACTTTTATTGAATTTTTATTGTCTATCAGTATCCTTTGCTAGTTCATCTACTGTTTCACCTTCTTGAGGCCTTGAGCTCCTTGGCTCACCGTCCTCCTAACATACAACAACTAATTTCCTTACGTCTTTACTTACCCATGATTCACAAGATACTTGTCAATCGTCACAGCTTTATCATTCAATGGACCCTACTTATATTGAAAAGTACCAGTTGCAAAATTGATTCAAATGTCTATCTTTTCCATTACTCCCCATGGTCTCTGAAAAATCTTGCTGAAACAATAGTACCACTGATACAATTCTAAATTCCAAATTTCTAACCTTGGTTGGATTTCAGGCAGTACAGAGCAATTTTTTACATGTTTCTAGTTATCTTCTCTGCCATTTATTATACGACTCCTGCCTCCCATTCTTCACTTTCCTCCTTAGTCTCAAAAGATGACTTTACCTCTTACTTTATTAGGAAAATAAAGGACACTAAATGGAAACTAATGATCAATATCCTGTTCCATGAGTAGCAAATTGACAATGTCCTCTACTTCCTTCCATTCAACTCAGAGGAATTAGGTGTCTCTCTTTCTTTCCAGAAAAAAATCATATCCATATACATTCTAAATTTCATCCCTTATGGCTTCTTTAATTACTTCAATAATCATCTAAAAATTTTCTGATATAATCAAATTCATCTCACCATAAATTTTCCCCCAGGACTAATAAACACATATCAATGTTCCTAACTAAACAAAGAAGAGAAAAGAGAAGAAGGGAGAAAGGAAGGGAGGGAGGAAAGGAAGAAAGAAAGAAGGAAAGAAAGAGAAGGAAGAGAGGAAAAGAAAGAGAGGGAAAGGAAGGAAGAAGAAAAGAAGTAGAAAGAAGAGGAATAGGAAAGAGAAAGGGAAGAAGAGAAAAGAGATTTCAAAACTTCCTCCAAATCAGATTTTCTCCAGGCTGTCACAGTTTTCTCCTAATACATTAAAATTAAATCCCTCCTCTCTGTGCCAATTTGCCCCACACCCTGCGCTCCATCTCAGTTCTCTCACCGGAGTGAGGATCTACATCACCTGCTTAATTGTACCTTTGAGATAAACCACAGACTCCTCAGTCTCAATATACCAACATATATTTACTCCTTGCTGTACTCTCCAGATCAATAAGCAACGCTCAGTACATGTTTATTGGTTAAATACATGATCTTTACCCATCTCTACTATTATTATTTATAACCCAATTAATAATATTTTCAGTTACTACAGAATTAAAGAAGATGCAAGAGAAATTATTTTTTTTTTAATTTATTGGACAGAGAGAGAGAGAGATATCACAAGTAGGCAGAGCAGCAGGCAGAGAGAGAGCGGGAAGCAGGCTCCCCGCTGAGCAGAGAGCCCGATATGGGGCTCGATCCCAGGACCCTGAGATCATGACCTGAGCTAAAGGCAGAGGCTCAACCCACTAAGCCACCCAGGTGCCCCCAAGAGAAATTATTTTAAGAGGAAATAAAGATAATTGATCTAAACCCTGATGCAATGATTTCAATTTTCTCTTACGTGAAGCTCAGAAGTTGAACTATATATTCCAAAGGCTCTTTACAATGTTAATATTCCATGATTTAAAAGTCTCTTTTGATTCGGTGAGTTTTAACACATTATTTGATTTATGTCTCAGTGTTCACAACTTGAAAATACTTACAGAAAAGTTTAAACATACTGTATTTATAACAGATAGAAGAACTTGTGAGGTAATTTATGTAAAATCATTGAAGCTTTTGCAATAAAACAACAATTTTCCATTTACTCCGTATGATAAACATCCTGGACATTTTAGTGTATAGGTATGAGAGTACTTATACACAACTTATACAAATAAATTGTGGTAATAAAATGAAATCTGCAGAAACTGTGTTCATTAAGTGATAAGGGGACCTTATGTATGTTTTTGGAAACAATTACAAGTTTGTCATTTATTTTCCATGACAATTGTTGATACCAGAGAAAACATTCTGATGACATCACAGGGCAAGAGAGCTTTGGACCACCAGGGGGAGTAAATTTCAAAGCCATTGTCCAGAACACCGTGTTTGGCCTAGTTTTGCTCACTACTTCCCTTCAAATGGAATGGAGGGACATACTAATGGAAATTATGAAAGCACAAAATGGCCAGTTATTAAAGATTTTAAAAATTCACATAAAATACATTAAAGGCAAGTTAAGGCCTTAGGGCGAATATAGAATAAACATAATGATTGTTTGGTCACCAGTATGTAAAACATAGAGAAAAAAATGAAATCACTACCACATAAACATGAAATTTGATATCACAGAGAACACATCACTGGAATTGAAGCTATTATCATCTCAGGGATTTTCCCCATGAATACAATCAACAATTTATAATAATTAGGAAGAACTTCTGTTTCAATCTCCATTAATAATACAATCTTTTTAAGTTTTATACAGTAGGACCAGTAGGCTTTTATAGCATGTAAGACTTGCATATGGTTATAAAACTAAAGCACATTCTCTTTGAGATAAAAAGAAAGAAGGTGCATTTATAAAATATAATTTGTTGGACAAAGACATACTCATATTTAAATGAAATCTGTAAAAACAGAGATAAAATTAAAATCCTACGGAACTAGTTTTGTTAAATCAAAAGATTTTTTTGAGAAATGAAAAAATCAGGAGATTTCATATCAATCATAGGGACACTTAAGTGTTAAACTTTATTGTCTCCTTTTTTAAATCTCTGTGTAGTCAGCCTATAAGTAAGATGATCTTATAGTTTTGCTGTCCAAACTGGGATCCTCTTGGAAAAGATAGGGTTGCTCCTAATAATTATGCCAAGACAACAAGAGTGAGCTCAGGTGAAATGGAGATGTGCGGTAGATACACCACAAATCTAAAAATTTAACAGTGCAGTTTTAGAGTTGATTTATCCAGTGTTTATGTAAAATGCTTCCAAAGTTTTGCCATAGATTTGCCAAATATACAATAAAGATGTTTAAACAATGTTAAAGCATGTTTTCTTATGGCTGATTTTTTTTTAATTTTATTGCTGTGGAAAAATTATATTATACGAAATTGCAATTGTGGTATAGAGACAAGAAATTTAATCTAGAATAATAAATACTCTTGCTCGGGTGCCTGGGTGGCTCAGTGGGTTAAAGCCTCTGCTTTCGGCTCAGGTCATGATCTCAGGGTCCTGGGATTGAGCCCCGCATCAGGCTCTCTGCTGGGCGGGGAGCCTGCTTCCCCTTCTCTCTCTGCCTGCCTCTCTGTATACTTGTGATCTCTCTCTCTCTGTGTCAAATAAATAAATAAAATCTTTAAAAAAATACTCTTGATCTTTTTATTTTTCAAATAATATCAAAGTAGCATAACATTCTATAATAACTAATTTTCTCAAATATGATATTCCATATGAAAATATATGTTTGATCAATCATTTTGGTTGGTAAGAATATGAAGTCTAAAGTTTAGTGTTTCTTTAAGTTAGTTAAGTTGGTTCTTGTTTATGGCCAAATATTATATCTCTAAATTCAATCAGTTATTTAATAAATGCTTATGCAAGTTGGGAAAATACAGATAACTGTTGAACAATACACTGTAACTATTAAAATAATTAAGAACATTAAAATCCCTGGAGACAGATATTCAGGGTGTCATTCAGTTCAACTCAACACAATTTTGAGCATCTAGTTTGTGCCAGGAATGATCCTGAATATTTAACAATAACACACACACACACACACACACATGCACACACACACACACACACACCCAGAAAAACAGTCTTCACCTTCAAGGAACTCACAGTCTATGGGACATCAGAAATGTGAACAAAAGATTATAGTACAGCATGAAAAATGATACAGTAGAATATATGTAAGGTATTTTTGGACCGTAGGGGTCAAAAAAGAATATATGTCTTGGTCAAATATACTTCTAGTGAGATTTTCCTGATGGAAAATAATAGGGTCAGGCATTCTAGGTGGAAAGGCTAGATTGGATAAGAACTGAAAAATATACATACATTAGTTCTTACCGCTATGAGAAATTTTCAGTCATACACTGGGAGGTAAGGCAGAAGGTAAATTGCTGTAAGCTGAAAATTAAATATGAAATATGGTTCTTAACTGTTTCCTACTAAAATGCAGAAACTGTGTGCCTTGCCTTTGGGGACAGAGTGTGCTCAGTGAAGAAAGCAAGGAGAGCGTAAGGCTGGGTCTCCTATCATCCTATAGTGCAGGGATAGAAGGGAGAGTTCACTGCTGGCAGGCCATCACTCTCAGTTTTCACGTGTGCAAGAAGACAGATGACCTGTTTGGCATGCTCACTATGGGGCTCTGAACCAAAAGTCTGATGTCAAATGGATGGACTGGTTGTAGAAATCACTGAGGGAATGATGAATAGAATATAGTACCTGGGATACCTGACTAATTATAAGAGATTCTCAAGGGTAGAGAATAATATAGCCAAATGGGAGGATTTCTTAGGTCACCACCAAGGAGCTCCTTGTTCAGAGGGACCCTTCTTATAGGTAGAGATTCTGAGGATTTCATGCCTGTTTCCATCCTCCTAAACTGTATACTGGTCTCCTCACTGGGGACCCCAGGGCTCTGATGGGGCATCTGGAATTTTCAGCCCCACGCAGTGGGAAAGGAGTGGGTGATAGTAACAGATGAACACATTACCAGATTTCCCCCAAGATAGGGCTATGGAAATAGACTTACAAGTTACACAAAGCTCTTTCTGATTTTTCAATCAGAGCAATTATTAGAGACATTTTGGAGTACCTCTCAGTTGCAAATCCTAGAGTGAGAACCTCAAGGTCAAGCAGGAATCCCACCAGCTGCTTCTATAGCAACTGGGCTATGTGGCCATTTGTGGTAAAGAGACTGAAGCAGCAGAAATTTCTCAAATTTCTCAAAGCAAGGGCACCTGGGTGCCTCAGTGGGTTAAAGCCTCTGCCTTCAGCTAGGGTCATGATCCCATGATCCCAGGGTCCTGGGATCGAGCCCCGCATCGGGCTCTCTGCTCAGCGGGGAGCCTGCTTCCCTTCCTCTCTCTCTGCCTGCCTCTCTGCCTACTCATGATCTCCCTCTCTGTCAAATAAATCAATAAAATCTTAAAAAAAAAGGAAATTTCTCAAAGCAGAATCTTGAAGGGATGGTGCAGGGATGGGGTGGGGGCCACAGAGAGTCCTCTCTTAATCTCATTGTTTTTCTGATATTATTGAAACAACTATTGTGAATATTGTTTTGCATTGATGTAGTGCTTTATCAAATACAAAGAGCTTTCACTATTATACTCTTTTTTAATGTCCAGAACAACCATGTGTGGTAGACATGGTATGTATATATGCATATATTATTGTTATTACTAAGTTATCACTTTATAGAAAAGAAAATTAGAGCTACAGAATATTGTAGATATTATGTAGCAAAATCAGCATTTAATCTAAGATTTTAAGATGGTTATTTCATCGCTTGTCTGCTAACTATTACTCTGTGTCAGGTTTCTCAGGCTAGGCAATCGTCTATATCCCATGCAAGTAGTAAAGATTCTCCCCTGGGAGCAAAACATAAGGAGGAAGGCAAGGAATAAATTCCAAATATGGGGCTTTTTGAGCCAAATTGTCCCTTTATGATAAAAAAGCAGTTATAAAGAAAGCGTTGTTTCATCTCAGGGAGTGCACAAAGGGACTCCTCTAAAAAATTGGGCCTAATTTTCCATATGTTTTAGAGCAGGATTAGAAAACTTCAAGCTTTGCTTGCATTTACCACGCTGGATATATGTGGGGTGGGTGTGTTAAAATTCCATATAGATTTCCCAGCCCAACAGGGCGATAATTGAAATAAAGTCTTTCTGTGCAATCTGTTTACGTTTGAGAGCCCCCTCTTGGCATGTTATAGATATTGTAATGAGTTGATCTTGTAGGAACAATTGCTTGTGAATATCAGCGTTATCATCTGAGTGAGACACAGTGTGCTTTGAAATGAACAGAACCAGAGATCTGGTCCAGGACCTGTCTAAACACATGGCATTATTCATGGAGATTTTGTCAATTGTCCAGATTAAAGAGGTGCCAATCTGCTGTTCCTCCTCCTACCCAACCAGGCCATCTAAGAGGTTCTAATAGGGAACAAAATAAGAGTTTGGAGGGTTTCTGGCTTCAAAGTAGTTCTTTGTCCAATTTGTCCTGCAAGTTAAGAGGGAAATATGTTGTCTAGAAGTCACATGACTTAGAGGATACACTATGCACCAAGCGGTTTTTCATGTTTGGGGTAGAATGAGGAATAACATACAGTTTCTGCCTTATGAGTTCACTATCTCATAGGTGAAAACACAACCCAAACAACACAAATATACTTGAAATTTGATGGGAAGACAGAGGAGAGAAACCTTACTCCGACTGAGGGAAGATAAACAGAATTTAAAAATAGCTCCCTCGAGGAAGTAACACGAGGCCTGGATCTTAAATGAGTAATAGGAACTGACCAGGTAGAGGGACGGCGTCAGGGGTAGAAGGACGGCCACTAACTAGACGAGACAGCATGGAAAATCATGCCGCTGAGAATCGGAATGGAGGATGCAGGGGGTAACACAGCCAGCAATTTAGTATCCATAGAACAGAAAGTTCACTTAGGTGGGTGAGAAATGAGACTGAAGATATACCCAGAGAACAAGTCCCAGAAAGCCTTATTTATAATACCAAACAATGCTGTCTTCATCCTGTAGGCAATGGGAGTATCCGAGGGTTAGGAAATAGGAAAGTGCAGGGCAGGACGGGCAGTTTGGAGAGATTATTCTGGCAGTGGGTGAGGAATTGATTTAAGGTGATGGCGGTAGGGAGTGCTGGAATCCATGTGACCAAATTGAAGTCTGTTTACTAATACCAGGCTAGAACTGAGAAAGTATTACAGGTCATGGGGTTGCCAAAAAAAATTTATACACACACACAAATACATGGGCACGCACACACATATACAGCAGATAGCAAGTCTAGAAGTCATTAGTGAGAAGCATTATAGATGACTCTTAGGTTCCTAGCTTGAGGAATTGGATGGATAGTGATATTATTAGCACTAAGGAATGTTAGAATGAAATACTTTTTCTGCATGCTTCCATGAACAAGAGAAATTTACTTGAATATACTTGGCCTTTTGCTCTCTACTGATTTGGTGAGAATGAGAATAGTGGACTGTGAGTAGACCTTATGACCCTACATATATCCTAAATGCTTATAATTGTTATATTCTTTTGTTCAATTGACCCCTTTATCATTATATAATGATCTGTTTTTGCTTCGTATTATAATCTATAGCAATCTATTTTGTCTGATGTAAGTATAGCTGCCTTTGCTTTCTTTTGATTTTCACTTGCATGGAATATGTTTTTTTGTCCCTTCACTTTTGGTCTGTGTGTGTCCTTAAAGGTGAAGTCAATTGTTGAGACTTGTTTTTAGTCAATAGTTGAGACTTGTTTTTGTTTTTTTAACTTTTTAAAAATTTTTATTCATTCAGTCACTCTGTATCTTTTGATTAGAGAATTTAACCCATCTACATTCATTATTGATAGGTCTGGACTTACTTTTGCCATTTTGTGTTTAGGCTGTTTGTAATTCCTCTGTTGATTTCTTGTTTTCTTATTCCCTTCCTTTGTCATTTGATGATTTTCTGTAGTTTTATGTTTAAATTTCTTTCTCTTTATATTTTGTATATTTATTACAGGTTTTTATTTTGTATTTACCATGAGACTTACAAAATATCTTTTATTTATGGCAGTTTCTTTTAAGTTGATAATGACTTCAAATGCACACAAAGATCTACATTTACACATTTTCCTCCATCCCATTTTTGTTTTTGATGTCACAATTTACATCGTATGTGTATAAATGAGCGCAAGAATGCACACAAATGTAGGAGGAGTTAGGATAGGACAGCGCTATAAGAATCAAGGGGAACAGAAGGTATAAAAAATAACAGGGAAATCCTCATTGTCAAGTGCAAGCAAGGGAAGAGAAAATGTGGCAGTTATTATTGGTAACTTTCGTCTTAAGGGCTAGCATGTATTTATCTTAGGCTAAGAAGATTATGTAGATAAGTAATCTTTGCTGTTTCTATTGAATTATAAGATAAAATTCCTGTTCTTTAAAAATAACAAACATTCTCTGACTTATCATATTCTCTCTATCCTGGAAGGTCTTGGCAACTCAAGTTTTGTGAATATGAAAATATTTGGAGCTATTGCATCAGCAACCTCATCATTCATTTCTACATTATGAATATTAAGACACTCTTTCAGCTTACTGATCTTCTATGAGTAGTCACGAAATCTGCGTTGTAATTACCATACTTTTCTTTCACATCTGTGGATAAACTTGGGGAATTATAATCTTTTACTCATGACCATGTGATAAGTAAAGATTGACATTAAAGGATGGGTTAGCATATTGAAAGAGGGAATCTTGGTTCCTAGAGATCAGGTAGAGAAGTTGGGAAGAAAACACTGGGTGTAAGTGTATTGTGAGGGATCCTGACCATTCCTCCAGGCTCGGGTTGTGTAGGTGTGCTTTGAGGTGAAACAGCTCCAAGTTGGTGTAAGTTAAAAGAGGTGTGCAATACAGAGTCATATTATAAATGAGCATTGTGAAGTAAGTTTTGGCAGTGTGGAGCTGTGACGGAGCAGCCGAAGTTGAAGGTGAGAATACGGAGCTATGTTAGCCCCAGGTCATTGAAATGCCTTTCTTAAGTGGACAGGAGCTTTACTAGGCAGATGCATTATCAAGTTTTGATGGTAGTGCTGGTCTGGGAAACAGGACCATTTGGTACTACAAGGAAGATGACTGTGAGAAGCTCAAAGTTCTTGTGTTTAAATCACAACCCTCTAGAAAGGGAAGGCACTTGAGCTGGTAGGTACCCAGGTTTCAACAGGGATAACTTGTTATATCAGAAAGGAGTCTCCTTAGTTACTGGAAATGGTTTTGTGAGTTTGTGTCCCTCAAAGGACAGCAACAAAGACTCACCTCTTGGGAACAGGTAGACATGGCTGGCAGAATTAAATATATCTACTGTGATTGCCACCCTTTGGTGTTTTATCTGAAAATATGTTACATTCTGTGGTAAAAGAGACTTTGTAGATAAAACCAAGTTTATAAATCGCTTGACCTTAAAATAGGAGAAAATCCTGGATTATCCAGGTGGGTACGGTGTAACCACAAGAGCCCTTAAAAACAGAAGAGGAAGGCAGAAGAAGTCAGAGTGCTTCAAGACATGAAAAGGCCCTAATGCACCATTGCTGGCTTTAAGCTGGAGGGGTGACAGGGACTTCAGTCCTGCAACTAAAAGAAACTGAATTCTGCCAACAACTGAACTGGGCTTGGTGGAGGCCTCTTCCCCAGAACATCTAGAAAGGAATCTAGGTCTGCTGACAAATTAATCTCAGCCTTGTGAGACCCTGAACTGAGAATCCAGCCATACCATAGTAGGCTTCTGACCTACTAACTATGACATAATAAATTCGTGTTATTTTAAGCTGCTAAATTTGTGGTAATTTGTACTCAGCAACAGTAAACTCATATATTAGACATTGTGGAGATTTTGGAATTACCTTCAGGGAGTTGAGTTGAAGAAGAAACAAACATTTTATGACAGACAGGGTACTGGGATGGACCACAGGGTCAAAATTTATTTTGAACGTTGAAAGGAATGTGACCTCATTTTGTACTCGAGATTGGGGAAGCAGGAATATAAGTTATAATTAGAATGTGATCACAGAGAAATAAAAAAATAACACTGAAACAACACAGACTAAAACACTGAGAATCCACATAATCGGAAAACAACCTAAGGCAGAGAGAAGCTAAACATTTCACAGCCTTTGACTTTTTCCTCTGGACAACTTGGTATTTCTGTACATGACGTGGAAAGCTATCTTTAAAAAAAATGTCTGTCTACCTCAACCGTTCAGAGCAAAGCCAAGGAAAGATAGGTTGGTTCTTCTGGGCCAGAATTAAAATGGGAGCCGTTATTTACTGGGATCCATCGTGGTGGTGGTGGGGAGAATCAAAGAGGGAAAACATTAAGTAGAAAGAATTAGAGCTGCTCATCTAGGTTTCCTTCCTCAGCTGATGCGTCTCCGTCTGAAGGCCTCCTTCCTTCAAATAATAAGGTGTTTTATTTTTACAAGAGAGATCATTAATTCTTTCTTGTTCCATAACCTCTTGTACCAGAACTCTTTGCACTACACTACAATGCTGCACAGTCTTTTCCTGCATGACTCTTTCTGCTTCTCCTTCCTTTGCCAATTTTTAGTAGCCAAACAGAAGAAGCAATGTCTTACCATGTTTTGAGTCACAATTTGATGAGAATGACTCATCAGTAAGTGATAGGACTATCCACTTAATCACCCAGGCTAGGAATGTGGTTCATCTCAGGCTTCTCCTCCCTCACTGTGCCTTCTGTCTCTCATCAAGTCTTACAGATTCTGCTTCCTTAATCTCCCAGGTCTGTCTGCTTCTTTCCAAACGCTGCATCATACACCATTTCTTACTTGGATTACTACAATAGCTTCACAATCAGCCCTGCCTTTTGTCTTCTTCCCCTCTCATCCATCACCCCCTTGCAATTATGATTATCTTTTAAAATATCACATCAGATATGACATCCATGTTTAAAATACTTTCCTAACACCAATGGCTTTCTAAACACACTCTGTAGCTTAGCACACAAACTCTGCCAAACCTAGAAACTGCCTCTCTGGCCATCCCACGTACTATCCCAGATTTTTCTTGAGTCTTCCCCACTATGTGTGTGTGTGTGTCTCTCTCTTTTTTTAAAGAGTTATTTATTTATTTCAGAGAGAGAGAGAGAGAGAGAGAGAGAGCGCCCTAGCAGGAGAGAGGGGGATAGAAGAAGAGAGAGAGAGAATCTCAAGCAGACCTTGCACTGAGCACAGATCCCAATGTGAGGCTCAGTCTCACGACCCTGAGATCATGTCCTGAGCCAAAACCAAGAGCTGGATGCTTAACTGATTGAGCCACCCAGGCACCTTATGTGCATTTCTTTAAACAAGTCATTCCAAAGCCCTGCCAGTACTTTTCTATCTGTAGACATGCTGTTTTCTTTGCCTGGACTGCTCTCTCCACATTTTTTCCACCTCATTAAGTCCTACTCAATCTTCAAATCTCATATCACACAATACCTGCTGTGGGAATAACAACCCTCAGCCAGCTTAATGTATATGCCAGTCTCTGTGATGAATACCATACTACAGAAAACGAAGCTCTGTCTTGTAGTAACTGATTTACCATTCTGACTTCTCAGCTGAGGTAAGGATAGGACCTGGGCTTTACCTGATTATTCCTTGAGCAGTACCACCTGGCACTTGGTTAGTTCTGACAAATCTTCAGGGTGTTCCTCTGAGACCATGAGACTGCTATGAGGGGTGTGACTGGACATTCCATCTTCAGAATCTGCTTCTCTTTTGTTCTTGTTTTTGCTTTCACTTTCTTTCTCCTCTAGTCTTCTGCCCAGCTAAAAGCTTGGGTGAGGACATTATCAGACACTCCTATATTAGCACAAAAAAATCTGCCTCTCTTTCCATTTGCCAATGTCATGTATCTCTAATTGTGGGGTGTACGCTCTGGCACTTTAAGAGGAGGTGTTTTTGAGTAGATGGTGAGGTGGTTTCCTGATGGTCCTTCAGCCACATCACATATTCAGAAACCTCTTGTTTATACAAAGCATAACTCTCTGGTCAGTATGACAGATGCCTCAAACATCGCACTGGAAGTTGAATAGCAGAGATCATTTTAGTTGGGTAAAACACACTGCATATAAAAATCCATTGTTTCACCCTTAAGAAGCTAGTAAGAGGTGCACCTGGGTGGCTCAGTGGGTTAAGCCTCTGCCTTTGGCTCAGGTCATGATCTCAGGGTCCTGGGATCAAGCCCCGCATCAGGCTCTCTGCTCAGCAGGGAGACTGCTTCCTCCTCTCTCTCTCTCTTCCTGCCTCTCTGCCTACTTGTGATCTTTGTCAAATAAATAAATAAAATCTTAAAAAAAAAGAAGCTAGTAAGATATGCCTTTGACACATATTTGGACTTGATAACAAAACATAAAAAGGTAAATCAGCAATATCTTATTCAGGAAAGTTGGTGGAAGAAGGTTAAGAGAGAATGATAAGTGCCATAAATAACCTTAAATTACAAAATTCTCTTATGAAGTAATTTAAAAAGTTTCAATGGTTCTAACTCAAAACATCAGGAGAGGACAAAAATAGATCATAGAAAATAAAATAGCCAACAAATACTTGAAAAGAACATAGGTTTTGCTAATGGTGAAAGAAATTTGAGTGAAAAAACTGTTTTTGTCTTTCAAAATGAGGAATCATTAAAAACAGTATAACACTCCCTACCAGCTAGGGCACCATGAGACAAATATGCTCATTGATCGCTTGTGGGCATGCGAGTTATTTATTTTTGGAAAGCAATTTGGCAATGTGCATAAAAAGCCTGCTAAGTATTCATGTTACCTGACACTGCAATTCCGCTTCCAAGCATTACAGACAAAGATATACACCCATAAAGACTGTTCGCAGGATTCTTTACAATGGTGATGGTTTAAATTCACCGCACTCCCATTCTAGGCAATCAGAAGGCAAAATTCGAATTTAAATTGGGCCTACAAGAAGTAGAAATGACGAGGAAGTATCGATAAAAGGCTGAGTAGGAGGTGGAACCTGGGGAGAACAGTGGTTTTTAAACAATGGATATTGTGGTCTTTTCTTGAATTGCAAAATCAGTTGCAGAATGAAAATATGGAATAGTGTAGAATAGAACAGAAATATCAGGGGGCACTTCACCAGGTAAAGGTGAACAGAAGTTTCACAAAATATCTATTCAGTGTATGTATTTAGAGACTCAGTTCATCCCTTGCTTTTTAAAAAATGTATCTTGGAACATTTCAAACATACCTGAAAGTAGAGAGACTAGAATAATGAATCCCCATGGGTCCATTTGCAGCTTCAACAATTATTCAGAAAGGGCACATTGGTGTCATTCCTTCCCTCCCACAAACTCACTCCCATCAACTAGATTATTTTCAATCTTGGACATAATATCATTTCATCCAAAAAAACCACTTCAGTGTGGATTCCGTGATACTGTGATATAATAAGTAATGTATATCTGGTTTTCATCCTGTCCCTGGCACAGAGCTCTTTAAAACCCTTGTAATCTCCTGAATGACAGGGTGAAAGGTACATCTGTTGTTCTTCACAAAGAGCTCCTTCCAACCACACCTGATTTATGCTAATGAGGTGACTCTCCGTGGGACCCTAGACCACTTCAAGGTGGGGGATGGTTGCCAGAGGAACCAACCATATGATTAGCGGGTTAGAACTTTGAGCCAGAACACCCTCTGCCCCCCCCTCCCGGCACTTGCCTCTGGAGAGGGAAGGGGGACTACAGGGCAAAAGACCAAGTTAATCGCCAATCATTCACACATAGAACCTCCATAAAAACCCTAACCATTAGGGTTTGGAAAGCTTCTGAGTTGGTGAACACATCTGCTTTCCAGGAAGATGGTGTATCCCAAACTCCACGTGGGCAGAAGCTTCTGGGCTTAGGGCCTTTCCAGACATTGACCTATGAATCTTTCTCTGGTTGTTTATCTGTATCTTTTGTAATTTTTTTTATAAAAACCCTGTAAACATAAGTAAATATTTCTTTTTTTTTAATTCCAAGATTTTATTTCAATTCTAGTTAGTTAATATATAGTGTGGTATTAGTTTCGGGGGTAGAATATGTTTTAACAAATCATCAAACCTGAGGGTGGTGGTCGTAGGGTAACTCTTGACTCTGTAGTCACGAGACAGAAGTATGGGTACCCAGGGGATCCGTTATTTCCAACTGGCTTCTGAAATAAGGGCAGTTATGTGGGGCTGAGTCCTTGAGTCTGTGGAGTCTGGCACTAACTCTGGGTAGTGTGAGAATTTAATACAAGTCTGACACAAGCCACCTACAATTATGACACTAACTACTTGGACTCAGAAGTGTTGTAAATAGACTGACAATTTTCTTTTAATCTTTAAAAGATAGCTTTAAAAAATACAACTACATTAAAAAATAAAAAATATAACTACATTTTATTATCATATCTTAAAACTGTAATAATTCTGCAGTATCATCAAGTACCCAGTTAGTATTCAAAGTTCACCAACGGTCCCATTTATTTCTTTTGGAAGTACAGTTTGCTCAACTCAGAACCTAAATAAGGTCCATATTTTGTAGGGGTCTTGGATGCCCTAGCGGGCGCGAGATGCCTTTGAACCAATGTTCAGTAACTGACAATTGCTTAATGAAAGAATGGCATAAAAACGAGATCCTGGCCACTCCTGTCATTGATTTTCATGCCTAATTTTCAGAGAGAAGATGAAGTGCTTAGAATATAATAAGATCCAGTGTGGTAAGTATACAGTAAGAGAGCAAATACATTCACAAACACGCTTACACGTGTAATTGACTACTTGCCAGTCACTGTCACTTTTAAGGAAACCTCTCCCTCCTTGGAGTAACATTACAGTGAAAAGGGGCAAATATGTCCCTGAATCTTGGTCTCCTGGCAGTTAGAGCAGCATATACCCTCTATATGCTGTTTTCGGTGTATCCTAGAGACTGTAATTAAAGGCAATGGTAAAAGGCTATACTGGAAGGGACAGTGGTCGGTGTGGTGACAAGGTCACAGCTTGGGATTCAGTTGGATTCAACTCCAATTTCACAAACTAGGAGGAGGCCTGAGGGTGTCAGGAAGCCCCCATCCCTATCTGGCTGGGGGCAAACTGTTCTTTAGCAGAAGGCCTGTGGGGGTGGGGGCATCTGGTGGTATCTGGGTGCCACGCAGTAAGGAGGGCACATGATGCAATGAGCGCTGGGTGTAAGTTACGCGCCTGATGAATCACTGAACTCTACCTCTGAAAATAATAATACAGTGTATGTTAATTAATTGGATTTAAATAAAGTTTGAAAAACTTAAAAAAAAAAAAAAGAAGACCTTAGAAGGCAAAGCCCACAGCAATCATGAAGAAAATCCTCCTTGACCTAGTGATGTTTTCCTTTGGAGCAACTCCTTTGGAGTTATTTAAGGAAAATGCAAATGTTCTGCACCTCTTGTCTTGGTTAACCAGTAGCAGGCATGCAGCTGATGGCACAGCACACGTCTGACCTACAGGCACTGACCTGACAAACACAATTCTGCCCAGTAGCCAATCTCCTAGCTCTTTAAGATTTTTTTTTGGGTGCATGTGTGTGCTACATACACGTATATTATAAATGTTATATTTATATGCTTAAAATATTTATAATAGTTGAAATATACTTACAAAATTTTATCTTTATAACATTTTAATATTTATAATACTTCAAAAGTTTGAATTGGGAACTTAGGGATTTCAATTTTCTCTCTTGTTTATGCTTCATACTCCTCTATAGTTTACATATTTTCCACAAGAGTAGGCATTATTTTAAATCCAAAAAGAACAAAGTGTTTCTTTTAAATGGAGGAAATAGAAAATCCTTTGTTATAAGATGTGTATCGAATAGATAAATACAATGCTGGTTTTCTTTTGGCTCTAAGTATCCATCTGTGATATACTTAGTAACATTACATGAAACATCTTGGAATATAAACTGGGGTTGATTTTGAGAAGTCAAGTATCCTTGAGGCTTTTATCTAGGACCGTAAGAATAGACATGAAATCCATCTATAAATAGTAAAGCTATTGTTGTATGTTCAAAAACAATATTTATAATTACCCCTCAAGTTTTTAGTCATGAAACCATAAAAAAAGAATTGTACCTGCTTCCTTACCTTTCTGTATTTTAATTCACAACTAAAGCTCTAAGCCTATCTGCCAAATGTATTTCTCAAAAATATGTGCTTTTCACATATATACAAAGAATAACAGTCATTCTTCAAAAATAGTAAGCAAAGTTGGTACTCCTGTAAAAAGAATGTTATCACTGCTGATGCTAAAAAAAAAAAAAAATGTCCTCCTTGGAAAATTTCATCTTCTCTCATTGTTTTAGTTACTATTTATATTTCAAAAGTTCCACATCTATTTCTCTGCCCAGTCGTCTTGGAGAGTCACACATATAGGTCCATCTACTGTGCTCCAGATTCTCCACATGCATTTTAAAAGCAAGTCGCTCAGAACTGGGTCCTGGATCCTCTCCCTGACACCTTGAATTCTCTGTTTTACATTTGTTGATTCCTATTTACGGAGACCCCCGTGATTTAGATTTGGGATTGTGCTCAGTTCTTCCCTCTCTGTGCAGCCCGTGTCCACGTCGGGCTCAATAAACCTCTCTCACAGAGGGTGGGCTCTTGGCCTGTCACCCTCCGCCGCCGTCCAAGCAGCAGCCTGTGGGCCTCCGGACCTCCTGCCTTGTGCCTACTCAGTCCATCTTCCCAGCAGTCTCCGAACCCGTTCCTCACACCTGGATTTAACCATGTTATTCCCTGATGCAAATCCCTTTCAATGACTCATCATCACTTATAGCATAAATTAGGACCTTTTTAATTTGGTTTGCACGGCTCTTCAGGTCTTATTTCTTTGAGTCTGAGGTTTATGCTATAGGGACACTGAACAGCTAATAGCCTCTTTTTCAGAGATGATGCTGTTTTATGCCCTCGTTCATACTGTCCCCGTGGCCTATATGCCATTTCTCCCATCGTCCATGCCTGGAAATGCCTATGCATTCCTTATGAATGAGCTCTGTCAGCACCTCTTCCAGCAAGACTTGCCTTTCCCCCGCACTCATTCCTTGTATGTTCTCCTTTATACTTGGATATGCTCCCAGTAGATCTGTATCATTGTACTTCCAAATTGGTCTACAATTACCCCTCTATGTTGACTAGACAATGTGTTAGTTGAAGGAAGGAACTGAGTCTTATTTATCTTTTGTCAAATCACTTAATACTCTGCCCAACACATAGTAGGTTCACAAATAGGAATTTACAAAATAAAGGAATAAGTCACATGTGGAAGGATATACTGACTACCTGGGGATTAAGGATATGAATTCGGGTTTAGTGCTTGTCTTTGTCAATTAACATGGGGGAACTTGTTATGAAAACTTAGACTAGAGGGAAGCAAATACACCTATAGCAAATAAGAAAATGATTATTAATTCAGGGGGAATAGAATAAAAGTTAAGAGAAGGTTAACAGAAGGAATTTGTGTTTTTCATAAGGATTTGGATGAGTAACCCTTAATAAGAAAATAATGTTTTATTGGTAAATTGGATTTAATTTCAGTTGCAGTCAAGAAATCAGCCACAAGCCAAAATAGAAGTTTTTACCCTTATTTAACCACATCTCAACCCTTCTTGACCTGAACCCCTGTAGGTCCACCTAAAGTAGTGGAATATGAGGTCAGAGCTCACCCCTTCCTGCTGCAGAAAGAAGTCATGGACATTCAGGGCACTTTTGGACATTATTAGTAAGCAATACAAAGAGCCTGGAGGCTGAGGCATTACTATTTTGTAGTGGAAGGTCACACGTCAAGGACAGGCTGGCTCAGAGACATCACATGGAAAGGAGCTAAAAGGAACATGCATTGTGGGATGAGAAAGTGGGAGAGGGGGTTAGAATTTGAGGATAAGAGTGCATCCATGGGGCATACCCTCTCGAGCCTAAGGACATGGTGTGAAGACTTGGGTCATGAGTCTTGGCCCCTTCTGTGGTACAAGGAAGCAGATTAGGTGCTGACACTAACAGTCTGGCTTGAACCCTACATGACCCCATTCTCAGTGCTTTGTTTAGCTTTAGTTCAGTTTGGTTCAGCCAGGAAATGCTTCTATCTCCAACAGGATCCAACATGCATTCAATGGAGGGAAGACAGGTGAGTCACACGTAGACTGAAGAGCCAGTAGTCTAGCTCTGTCTTAGTCCATGGCTGTTTAACAATCTTCACTATGAGCTATCTGTCAGGAGGGATTTCTGACCAGGATTATTTGTCTTGCCCCATAATTTTAATGCAAGATCCTAGGGTGGGGGTGGGTGTGGAAAAACAAGTCATACAAGAGTAGTAGTTTGAAGATAACAGGTACAGCAACAAGGAAAATAATCAATGATATTGTAATAGTGTCGTATACTGACAGATGGTAGCCCCATTTGTGGTGAGCATAGCGTAACATATAGACGTGTAGAATCACTATGCTGTACACCCGACATTGCAAGACAACTATATTTCAATTAAAACAAACAAACAACAATGCCTGTGAAATCAGAGGGCAGCAGGATTACTTTGGGTTCTAACTTGCAAATTTGTAGTTCTATTTTAACTCATTTCCAAATAGATGAATGGACTACAATGCAAAGTGTGTAATAATATATAATATATAAATGATGTATAATAACAAAAAAGAGTAGTGTTTTTCATAAAGGAGGTTCTGCAAGTCCAAATTTTTACTATGGGGTATTCCAGGAGGCCCAAAGATACAGGGGCACATCAAAACCCTGACCATGCAAATGATGTGGGGTAGGCATCCAACTTTTGGCACCTGAGGTACCTGGGTTCATGTGAGAAAATTACAGCCACCTTTAATTCTATCTGGATGGTGATCTTTGTAATAGTAGAATCTGACATTGGCCTGGAAATAATAGAAATTAATAAATTTTCCTCAAATGAACTCAGTGTACTGAGTCTATGTGAACCAGATAAATTTGGGCTGAAACAATAGAAAATGGTGTCTGCCTAGTAAAGAAATAATTCAAACATATTGAGTCTGTGAGTCATAGACTCAAGAAAAACCAGTTTCTTATGTAGCTTGGAAAATGAAAAAAAAACTGCTTAACTTTAAGTAATGGATAATTCAGCTTTACCTGAGGATCTCATACTGATGGTGGAAAATGGAAAACATTGCAATAGCCTGAAACTATAACAGAAAATTCTACCCATTTGAATTATAATGTGCTGAGAACTGCAGATGACTACATTTCTGCCTTAGACATGATTGTGACCAGGGGCTAAATTCTTGAACTTCATGTACCACATTTGTCCAATAAGTTGAATTAGAGAGTTGCATGGTAATTCAACATGGTTATTAAAACATATAGAGGCTAAAATACTGATATAATATATTGGATTATAACCTGAATTGTGGAATCTAGAAACCATCTGACTACGAATATTCTGTTTGGTAATTTGCTCAACTTGTAGCATTCTTTAGGAACTAGTATTTAGAACTAAATGTGCATTTACTGGCATAGTAAGAAGAAAATAATTTCAGGTCCTCAGGGTTTTGGATTTAGTGCCAAATTGTGCAATCCACCGACAGTTCTTGGCTTTTGCCCATTCACCTTATAACTAACAGTTACACAGTCTGTTCCGTGGGGCTCTTCCTTTACTTTCCTGATTGAAAGAGGGGCTGATACTGATGTCAGACTCCTCAGCTACCATCACAGTCCACAAATCTTTTACTTGTGTCTACCTTACGGATGAACCCTGTAAATAAAACTTACATCCTCAGAAACATTTCCTTGAATCCAGCAGCTGCCCCCGAAACAACCCAAACACCAAACTGTAAGATTTGTAAGATTCCATCATCCTTTCCTCCGTCCTTCTCCCCTTCTTCCTCTACTGGAACTGTGATTGGGCAGCCTGGGTAGGGTGGGAAACGATCCCTTTCTTTTGGGGTTGGGGAGATGTATTATTGACTACAAATATTAGAACTTGGAAAAAAAAAAGTTTTACAAACCAGTATTATAAAGAAAAGATAGTTACCGTTTGATATTAAAAGTTTACACACACACACACACACACACACGCACACACACACACACACACACACACACCAGAAATAATGGTATTATTGAGCTTACCTAACTGCAGTATATAACACTGTTGGGAACATATAATTGTTTCTAATAGCCAGTTTGCTAACTTCTGGAATATAAATCTTAACGTAAAGTGGAGTCTACAAGGATAAGCTAGATGTGATTAAATCATAAATCAGAACCTATCATTTGTTAGCTTTTCCTACCTTTAAAGTGGGGAGAAGGGGGCCTGGCTGGCTCAGGAAGTAGAACATGTGACTCTTTATCTTGGGTCATGAGTTCAAGCCCAATGCTGGGTGTAGAGATTACAAAAACAAAAACAAAAACAAAAACACCCCCCCAAACCCTTAAATTATTGAATAGTACATCTGAAACAAATGACATACTACATGTTAGCTAATTGAATTTAAATAATAAAATGAAGAAAAAAATTAAAAAATAAAAAGCATGTGAAATAGGATTGAAATAATAATAAGAGAAAAAATAAAACTGACAATTGAAATAAAGAAACAAATTTAAAAAGTAAAGTGGGAAGAAAATTTGCTTTGTTATTCATACCCATGAAAACTAGAAATTTATGTCATAATTACAGTCAAGGCATGTAGTAACAAAAGAGATATAAGCAAAATACTTGTTTTAGATGCGTTGTGAAATTGACTGAATCACTATGGCCAATTAGTAGATTATACAGTGCTACCCAGCTGCTTTATGAATGGAATAGAAAACCAGGACAAAATAAGATACTGACAAAGGGGAATTAATCAAGAAAATCATGTTTGATTGGCCTCTTCTTGAGGTTTTTCAAAAATATTTGCAAGGTAGCAGAGCTAAAGATACAGCATATAGCACTGGACAGAGTATCAAGAAATTTAATTCTTGTAACTAGGCCGTTAATCTGAATTATACCTTCTCATCAACAATTTCTACATCTACTCAATAAAGCATCTGGAGTAGGTGATTTCCAGTGTTTCTGTCTAGTGACTAATTTGAATAGCATTAGTGAATGGGTTGTTAACCCTAGGAAATTGTTGGTAGAGAACAGAAAATTGTGTGATGTATCTTGGAAGTTGTCTGTATCATGAAACAAACAAAATAATAATCTATTGTGTTTTTAAGCCTACTTCTGCTGTATGAAATCTTTCCTCAAGACACGAAAGGCTCAGATTCTTTGGGAAATGTGCCATGAAGGGAAATGAAAGCATTAGCCTGGCAACTGCTGGTGGTGACTATTAAACTATTTGGAGGCTTGTTTATCTGAAAGTTAGCCAAAATTCTGGTAAAGAATATGGGCTGGAGTTCCCTCAAACACAACAACTTTATGCGAGGCTTCCAATACTTGTGCAAGTAATTACACAGAAGAATAGCTTCCCTTGCGTTATTATGATATTTCTAATTCCTTTTCAAATCTAGAAACGAAGAAGCATTCAAAATCTAAAACAGAGAAAATATGGTTAGTTTTTCTTTTACTTAAATAGGATTTTGGACCATACTACCTTTAAAAGGCAACTAAATTCATCCATATTCACCATGTCTCTTTTTGTCCAGACTTAGGCCTCCTGCTCAGATCTATTATTTGTGAAACTGAGTTATTTTTCAACAGCCCCCCAGATGTTGTTACTTGGATGTGCTCACCTCCACCACAAAACAGAAGTCTGAAACTTACCCATCATCTCCCCTTGAAAGCCAGTTTTCCTTGCTCGTTTCTTACAGTGTCACCCTGGAGTCATCAACCCTTCCCTTTCCATTTCTAATTCTATCTGGTTTGTTATCACACTGTTCAAATCATTTCTTCCTTACAAATCTTGCTCATATTAACCATTTTTTCTCTTCTTACTATTCTAGCTCATCACTATTAAGCAACACCTGGATTACTTAATTCACTTCCTAGCTGGTTTCCCTAATTCTAGACTTTCTTTTCTTTCTTTCTTTTTTTTTTTAAAGATCTTATTTATTCGATAGACAGAGATAACAAGTAGGCAGAGAAGCAGGCACAGAGAGAGAGAGAGAGAGAGGAGGAAGCAGGCTCCCTGCCGAGCAGAGAACCCAATGTGGGGCTTGATACCAGGACCCTGGGATCATGACCTGAGCCAAAGGCAGAGGCTTTAACCCACTGAGCCACCCAGGGGCCCTAGACTTTCTTTTCTTGAATACATGGAACATATTAACTCACCCCAGATTTTAATTCCTTATGTTGTATCATCTATCTTCTCAAAAATCAATAATAGTTCCATCTTTACTTTTACATTAAGTTGGAACTGGGCTTTCAGCTTGACTGTCATTATCTTTTATGATTTATATTCTCCTACTTATTGTTCTGCACCTGCCTAAACAAGGTTTAAAAACAAGTGTCATGGGGCACCTGGGTGGCTCAGTCGGTTGGGCATCTGACTCTTGGTTTCTGCTCAGGTCATGATCTCAGCATCATGAGATCAAGTCCTGCATTAAGCTCTGTGCTCAGTGGGGAGTCTGCTTGAGATTCTTTCCCCTTCCTTCCCCCTCCTCCCCCCACTCATGCTCTCTCTCTAAAATAAATAGATTAATTAATTAAATCTTAAAAAACAAAACAAGACCAAAAAAAGTGTCAGAAAGACCTTACTGATTCTAAATAACTTAATTACATATTAGGACAAAGGAGCATTCTTTAAAGGAATACAAAAATATCCAGAACCCAAAAATGTAATATCCATCATGTCTAGTATCCAATTAGTATACTAGATATACAAAGAAACAGGAAGATATAATCTACAACCAGAAGAAAATATCAATTAATGGAAATAGACTCAGAAATGACAAAGACGACGAGACGAGGAGACAGTTATAAAGTAGCTAGTATGTATTTTATAAGTACGCTAAAAAATGTATGTGGTAAGAAGAGAACATGGAAGGTATGAAAATAATCCAAATAAAATCTCAGAGGAAAAATATATCTGAAATTAAAACTACATTTGAGGGGATTAAGATTAGACATTGTAAAAAGAAAAATAAGTAGTGAACTTGAAGACATGTCAATAGAAACTACCCCCCCACCCCACCCCTGCCAAATAACTACTAGAAACTACCCCCCCACCCCACCCCTGCCAAATAACAGAAGCTTAGTGAGCTAACATACATTTATTGGTGTCCTAGAAGGAGAGAGGGGAGAGAGGGAGAACCCAGGGGAGTTGTAGAAAGGAGGTTCAGAAAAAAATACTTGAAGAAATAAAGGCCTAATTTTTTTTCAAATTTAATGAAAACTACAAACCCATGGCTTTATAGCTCAATGAACTTCAAGTAGATCAAACACTAAAAAAATCCAACAAAGCACCGATGTACCCTAAATTATGAAAAAATACATCAAGTTGTGGAAAATCAGTGACAAAAACAAAAATATTTAAAACCAGATAAAAAGATACATCATGTGCAGATATAAAAAAGGGTAAGGGTGATAGATAATATCTCATCAGACGCTATGTACGCTAGAAAAAAATGGAGTGACATCTTTAAAGTACTTCAAAAATCTTGCCACCTTGGAACTCTATCTATATTTAATGAAAATATCCTTCAAAAATGAAGGTGAAATAAAGATACTTCATGAACAAAGATAACTGAAACTTCCAAATATTTTTAAATGACCCACGGTGAAAGCAAAAATCACAAGAACAGTTAGAAAATACTTGAATGAAAGTAGAAATATATGAAAATGTGTAGGAGGATACTAAAGCAGTGCTTAGAGAAACATTACAGGGACAAATGTTTATATTAGAAAAGGAAAAAAAGTCTAAGGTCAATGATCTAAGAAAAGAAGCAAATAATACAGATAAAAGTATAAATCAATAAACTTGGAAGACAGAACACAGAAGAGAAAATCTATGAAATTAAAAAGCTTGTTCCTTAAAAATATCAATAAAATTGAGAAGACTTGTTGGTTTGATCAAGAAAAAAGAGATATACCCTACAGAGAGCAAAAAGGATCATGAGGAAATACTATGAACAACTTTACATTAATAAAATTGACAACTTAGATGAGACAGACAAATCCTTTGAAAGACACAAACTGTCGAAGCCTAACTGAGGAAATAGAGAAACTGAAGAGCCCTATATGTAAATTCAAGCAGAGGTGTTCGCTGCCATGGGTCAATAGAGAGATGTAAATTAAATCCACAATGATATACCTCTACATTAGTGGTTCTCAGCAGGGAGGAGTGTATTTACCTCCAGGGGAATTTTGGCAATGTCTGGAGACAATTTTGGTCATTATAACTGGAGGGCTGCTACTGGCAGCCCTCTAAACATCTTACATGAACAGAACAAAACATCTTACAATGAACAGAACAAAACATTCTGTCTCTACATGTCAATAGGGCTGAGCTTAAAGAGTTGACACACACACGCACATGGATAGTTAAAATTAGAAAGAGTTAAAATACCAATGTTGGCAAGAATATAGAGCAAAAGAAACTTGTAAAATGATGATAGATGTGAAAGGTGTTACACTGTCTCTGGAAAACAGTCCGGCCGGTTTCTTACAGTGTTAAACATGAGCCTACTGTATTCACCAATCCTGCTGGTAGGTATTTGCCCGAGGAAAAGGAAAACTTGCGTCCACACAAAGACTGTGTATGTCCCTGTCCCTGCTATTCAAATTAGCCACAAACTGGGAAGAACCCAAACGTCCATCAACTGATAAATGAGTAAACTGACGGTGTATGTATGTGTTCATGTATTTATATATGTATACGCACACGTATCTATATACATATATAAACACCGCTAAGCAAGGACAGAGAATAAGGCACTGACCCATCATCAGCACAGATGAACTGCAAACAGCACTAATCCAAGCGAAAGAAGCCATAACCCGAAGACTATTTTCTGTTTAATTTCGTTTATATGGATTTTAAGAGAAAGAAGTACTATAGTACCAAAAAAGAAGATCAGTGGGGCTAGAGCGGGGGTTGGGGATCGATTACAAAGGGTAAAGGTTACGTTTTAGTGGATGAGGCAAATGTTCTGTTTTCATCGTGGTGGTATTTGCATAGTCATTTGCATACTATATACTTGCTGAAACTCGTGAATTGCACACTTTACAGTCAGGAAATTTCTTTGCATGTAGGTTATATTTCAAAATAAACTGATTAAAGTAAAAAAAAAAAGAAAAGAAAAGAAAAGAAAGAAAGAGACCGCATGCCGGATGAGGGGAATCCCTCTTACAGCTGTGAGTTTCAGCACGACTTAGCCTCTGTCAGAATCAGGATTCCTCCTTCCCAGGTAGGACGCTGCATCCACAACTTCAGCGCTCTCTACCTCCTCCGCCACAGGGCACACCACCGGCCTCTTCTCCACAAAGTCACTTCCACACAGACGCAGGAAAGCCTGTCTCTTGGCGAGAGTCCTGGCTGTCTGAAGTCTGAGCGTGTCTTCATTAGCTATCCAGATTCCACCGGACCTGAAGGCCTATTAAACGGAAGTTGGAACTGAAAACAAAGGAGCCATTCTAAAGGACCCACCATAATTCCTCAGCTCACCTTCCAATAGTGTGCCTGGCTGGTCTCTGCTGCGCTTCACGTGTAATGTTCATTTTCTTCTCACTTGGGATTTCTCCTTTGCTGCCTCCCAAATTTTCCCTCTTTCTTACTGTTAAGTCTTTCCTTCTTCCTACCTGGATCCTTACTATATTTCCACGCTTAGTTCCAGCCCTTCTTTCTGACAGTATTGTGCTTAGGGACAGGAAACCAGGACTTATATCTTTGAGAACCCCATGCTTGGGAGAGCCTTTCTAAAAAAAAAGTCTCAGTGCCTTTCAGTAGTTCCTAGTGCTGGGGACCACCCACAGGAGGTAGTCCTCAGTGGGTGAAGAATCAGACTGCACCAAGACCTGTACTATCCCTGGTTCCTATTTTTCCCCTTCATGGTGCTCCCTGACACTGTATCCCTGACTGCTGCTTGTAGAGTCTACCAGAAGATTCAAGAAGCCCCAGAACTTGCACCTCTGGGTTCTTCCTGGATCCTTTAGCTGGAGGTGGTCTGGTTCACCGAGGACTCCATTGGCTGTCGCAACATTTCCTTCAGAGAATCACAGGAGATTGTGTTCCCAGGTAAGATCAAGGATGGATTTTGAGGAATTCATGTTCTTCTGGGTCTGTCTGAGGTCATGTGGGTGTGGAAAAGCACTGTCCTCACTGGCTCTGCCCATAAGCCCCTCACCTGTCCTTCTGGTGGGACGGGTAGAAGACAGGGTGCAGTGGTAATTTCGTGCTTAAGTATTTTCTAACTGCAGCCTAAATGTTAATTTTGCCCTAGACACAGAATAAGATTTTGTTCTAGAAGAGACACCGTATCTTCAGTATCTTTTGCATTTTTCACTGCTTCTAGCTCTCCCTTTGGCACTAAAATGTGATTACTGTTTGTTTTTTCTCTGATGGACTGATTGAAAGACCCATGGAATACTCAGTATTGTCAATAAATCAAAGGTTCCATTGAAGGGTTTGGATACTTAATATTCCCTCTTGAAAAAGGAAGCTATTAAATAATGTTGGCTTATTATCTTAGGGTGAGTATTCCTCAAATAGAAGAGTAAAATATACATTTTTTTCCTCCAGGCAACTACAGACAAATTCTACTTTTGAAATTGAGTTCTAAGTCTGCTATAAGGTCAAAGACTAAACCATTTTGGCACGGTATGAAAAAGAAACAAGTCAATGGACAGGTTTCTTGAATGTAGAACAAGTGCCTCTTCTTTCTTTGTAAATCTTTCTCCCTTTGAAGTACTTCTCACAGCATTGTGCTGATTCTGACAGAAGCAATGCTGGCTTCCTTTCCCTGATATGTGGTATATTTTAAAGGTTGGTTTGATGTACTTTAGTATGACATGAAAGTCATCATGAGATTTATGGAATTGACCAGAATCTTACTGCAGCTAAATTTTTTTCTAAAAAACTAAGCTTGATGTCAGTTTGGATGATGAATGCATGCAATTTTAATTTCCTCTTAGCATACAGACAAATACATGGTAAAAAAAACAAAAACAAAAATAACAAAAAAACAAAAAACAAACCCCAAACCAAAACAAAAATCAAAACCAAACCAAACCAACCAACCAACCAAACAAACAAACAAAAACCATTTGGAATAGATACTGGGTTCCAAATCCATCAAAATACCGTTAGTAGTAAAATAAGCTGGAAAAGGGCGCCTGGGTGGCTTAGTCGGTTAAGCGGCTGCCTTCGGCTCAGGTCATGATCCCAGTGTCCTGGGATCGAAACCACATTGGGCTTCTTGTTCCACAGGGGGCCTACTTCTCCCTCTGCCTCTGCCTGCCTGTACTCACTCTCTCTGACAAATAAATAAATGAAATCTTAAAAAAAAATCTAGCCATTTTCACTTAAAAAGAAAAGCTAGAAAAGGTTTTGATTCTCTCTATTTTTTTAAATTTTATTAACATATAATGTATTATTTGCTTCAGGGGTACAGGTCTGTGAATCATCAGGCTTACACAATTCACAGTGCTCAGCATAGCACATACCCTCCCCAGTGTCCATCATGCAGCCACCCCATCGCTGTCACCCCCTTCCCCTCCAGCAGCCCTCAGTTTGTTTCCTGAGATTAAGAGTTTTTTAATGGGATTGGGGAGGAGGACAAACCATAAGAGACTCTTTCTCTTTTTTTAATCAACACATTCACTTGTATATTTGATGTGGAAATTTTTGTAAATTGGTTTGTATTTTGTCAGAATAATGTCTTTGGATATGAGTTTTTCAGAATGCACTGGGAGGAATATGTGAGTGAAGCAGACGGGGAAGGGCTGAAAAAAGAATGATAATAGAGAAGAAAAGATATAGAAGATGGATTAGAAAACCCAAAGTTAAACAACCACAAGGAAAAGGTAAACCTTAAAATAAGGAAACAGATCACAGATACAGGAACATAGAATGGGACAACTTGTTTCTTTTCTTTTCTTTTTTTTTTTTTTTTTAAGATTTTACTTACTTATTTGAGAGAGATAGAGCGAGCGATAAAGCACAGGCAGAGAGAATACCAGAGGGAGAGAAGCAGGCTCCCCACTGAGACCGGTGAGGGTCTATCGAGGACCCTGGGATCATGACCATGAGCAGAAGGTAGACACTTAAATGACTGAACCACTCAGCCACCCCTTCAGTTTACTTAAACACTTCGTTATTATAAAGAATTATAAATTATAAATTTATAAATTATATTTTTATAATTATATTATAAAGATTATATTAAATAATTATATAATATGTAATTATATATAATCACATGTGATTATATATAATTATATAAATATTATATTGTAATGAAATTATTTTTATGATTTATATTTTATAAATTATAAATTTATGAATTATAAATGCTTAAGTATTTTAAATATAACTATTTTAAGAGTAAAACGTGATGTTTGAAATGAGTCAAGAAATTGAAAGCCAAAGATTAGGAAAAGCTTATTAAGATAAAGCATTATTGAACTTGTGTCATATTATCCAAATTACTTTTTTTTAATTTTTATTTTTTTAATTTATTTTCAGTGTTCCAGAATTCATTGTTTATGTACCACACCCAGTGCTCCATGCAATATGTGCCCTCCTAATACCCACCACCAGGCTCACCCAACCTCCCACCCCCTTCCCTTCAAAACCCTCAGTTTGTTTTTCAGAGTCCACAGTCTCTCATGGTTCATCTCCCCTTCCAACTCCCCCAACTCCCTTCTCCTCTCCATCTCCCCATGTCCTCCGTGTTATTCCTTATGCTCCACAAAAAGGTGAAACCATATGATAATTGACTCTCTCTGCTTGACTTATTTCACTCAGCATAATCTCCTCCTGGAGGCATCATACTCCATAGTGTATATGGACCACATCTTCCTTATCCATTCGTCCATTGAAGGTCATCTTGGTTCTTTCCACAGTTTGGTGACCGTGGCCATTGCTGCTATGAACATTGGGGAACAGATGGCCCTTCTTTTCACTACATTTGTATCTTTGGGGTAAATACCCAGCAGTGAAATTGCAGGGTCATAGTGTAGCTCTATTTTTACTTTCTTAAGGAATCTCCACACTGTTTTCCAAAGTGGCTGCACCAACTTGCATTCCCACCAATAGTGTAAGAGGGTTCCCCTTTCTCCACATCCCCTCCAACACATGTTGTCTACTGTCTTGTTAATTTTGGCCATTCTAACTGTTATAAGGTGGTATCTCAATGTAGTTTTGATTTGAATCTCCCTGATAGCTATTGATGATGAACACTTTTTCATGTGTTCATCATCTTGGTTGATGATGACATAAAGACATACAAATTAGCCATTTGTATGTCTTCATTGGAGAAGTGTCTGTTCGTGTCTTCTGCCCATTTTTTGACATGATTATCTGTTTTGTGTGTGTTGAGTTTGAGGAGTTCTTTATAGATCTTGGATATCAGTCCTTTGTCTGTACTGTCATTTGCAAATATCTTCAACCCACGGGTTGCCTCTTTGTTTTGTTGACTGTTTCCTTTGCTGTGCAGAAGCTTTTGATCATTCCATGCTCATGGACCAGAAGAATAAACATTATTAAAATGTCTGTACTGCCTAGAGCAATCTATACTTTCAATGCCATCCCAATCAAAATTCCACCAGCATTTTTCAAAGAGCTGGAGCAAACAATCTTAAAATTTGTATGGAATCAGAAGAGACCCTGAATTGCTAATGAAATGTAGAAAAAGAAAAACAAAACTGGGGGCATCACGTTGCCTGATTTCAAGCTTTACTACAAAGCTGGGATCACCAAGACAGCATGGTACTGGCACAAAAACAGACACATAGACCAATGGAACAGAGTAGAGAGCCCAGGTATGGACCCTCAACTCTATGGTCAACTAATCTTCAACAAAGCAGGAAAAAATATACAATGGAAAAAAGACAGTCTCGTCAATAAAAGGTGCTGGGAAAATTGGACAGCTATGTGCAGAAGAATGAAACTCGACCATTCTCTTACATAGTACACAAAGATAAACTCGAAATGGATAAAAGACCTCAACGTGAGGCAGGAATCCATCAGAATCCTAAAGGAGAACATAGGCAGTAACCTCTTCGACATTGGCCACAGCAAGTTCTTTCAAGATATGTCTCCAAAGGCAAAGGAAACAAAAGTGAAAATGAACTTTTGGGACTTCATCAAATTACTTTCTTTTTTTTCTTAAATTTAGAAGCACTTTCAATAGTCTGTCTTGAGAACTAGAAAGGATGGCACAAATGTTGCATTGAACTCTGAGTTCGTATTTCCCAGGCTACTCTACTTACAGAGTAGCCAATAATAACATTGACCTGTTTTAATGAAATTGATAAGTTATATGAAATAGACTGTCTATTTGGAGATAAAGTTCAGATGTAAACTTTGGTGTATTGATCTGCTAGTCTAAGAGGACTTTTTATGACCAAACATGAATTTCATTTTTTTGAACCTTTTCTTTGCATATTTAATTTAGTTGTAAATATCAGTTGGTGAACTTTTACAGGTATGAATTAATTCAAGCAATTGTTATTCAAAAGATAGTTAATAATAGGTTGTCTGAATTCCATTTATGGCTTCAAAAAATTCAATTATATTAATTTGAGTCATTAAAAAAAACTGTTACTGTTGCAAGCCTCTTTCAGAAAATACTGAAATTGATTAAAGGGTTTAAAACATCTGGTCTTCTAAATTTTACATAGTCCATTTATGCCTTTTAATATCACAGAGATTTTATCATTTTAGAATATCAAAACATTTCAATCTGTGAAAGAGAATAAGAATTTTAAAAATATGGTAAATTCTTTTTCCACCTGAAGTTTACAAAAGGTAACGTATAATGAAAAAAACTTTCTCAGAATGAAAAATTTGGAACTGCAAGGCATACACTGCATATTTAATGTCTCAATTAAAGGTTTTCTGGGACCCTAAAATTACATATTATTGATACATATTTTTTGTAACATTAAGCCATTATATAATAGATTAATTTCCCATATTTGTTTAGAATAACTAATTATGAATTTACTATTAAAATTATCATAAAATTAAATTACAAATTTTAATCTGGTGTTAAAGTTGGAAACTAAGTCTTGTAAGAAATATCCAGATAAACTCTTGTAGAAAACACTCAACTCTTTTTACTGCAATTATGAACCACCCTAGACACCTACTGAAGCTTGGTGTTTGTTGAACCGAGTATAGTTAATTTTTAGTATTCAAGTAGTAGAAAAAATCAAGGCAACTGACCAGATAAGTTTAAGAATTTAAATTCACAACCGTCACTGTGGATGTTTATTTTAAGTAAGTGATTACAGGTTTTGCATTTGTAAGACTGGGGAGAATTCTGAGAATTATAGAAAGTTGTGCAGGTGTTTTGGAGAGTACAAATCTCTTATCATCCCGTGAGACTACGCAGTTTTGGGGGCATAATGACAGTGTCAGCATAGGACTCATTACCTGACGGTTCAAATCAGGTGAAACTAAGGCAAAATGTGCAGAAGTGTATGTGTATTTGTGTGCACATAGGCACATGTATGTTTGTACATTTAAAATGCATTTCCAAATATTTGGAATAAATCAGAGTTAGGTTTTTGGCATAGGTCAAACACAAGAGTAAAGCAGTAATGAGACAGGTGAGCATTAGTACCAAACGGTAACATGAACCAACCTGCAAACTGCTGTAACAAATCTATCTACTGACAAACAACATTAGCAATATTACCCAAGGCACAGTACACTAATACCGACAAGGCAGTTGGGCTGGCACACTTATTTCTGAAGGACATTTTGAGCTGGAGAGGTAATAAGAAGCAGTCCTTAAGGAAATGCTTTTCCTCTGGTGACTCTAATATGTAGGCACAGGTGCATCTCCAAAGCAGAGTAGGCAAGAATAAAATCCTGGCATGCAAGCAACTCTATCTTGGATCACTTCACTAATTTTTTCCAAGCCTTGTTACTTAAGCAGGTAGGAATGTCATGCTAAATCCATATTCTCAAAATATTAAACAAGAAGTGGGGGAGAACAAAACCTGAACTCAAGAGAATGTCTCCAAAGTTTAAACCCCCTGGGACGTCCTATCAGCAAAATAAATTAAGCATTATTGACTTTGTGTTCTGCAGCCGTTTACACAGCTTTGATAAATGTAACCCACAGGGTCTGTCTGCTACTTGCAGGCAAGCTGCCCTCGGGTACAGACATGAGCGTCTCAGCTGCAACACCACAGTTCGTGACACACTGACTCAGTGGCCATCATGGACCGTTGAGAGAACAGAAGAGTGTGTGACAAATCCAAACACCCACGAACAAGACACTTTAGGCTCCCTGAGCAAAGCTTGAAAACACTTTGCCTGTTAATCTTGAGATGGGGGGAGAAAAAAAAGAACAACACACACATACACACACACAATGAAAATCGCAAGGAAGGGTGCTTTGCTCTAGAGAAACTGCACTGAAAGCCGAAGGGAACGGACGGAACCATTCGTCCATTGCAGCAAGGGCCTGGGTCCCTTCAATTTCCTGGCAGATTTCTCTAGGTGGACTTGATGCTTTCTTGGCCCCAGTCAAGGTGAGAGAGATGCAGAGGGAAAACACTGTCAGGAGATTTTCTTTTGAGATCTGACTGCTGCACGATCCAAGTTCTTAGAATTCTAGTCTCTTTAAAACGGATATAATTTCTGGTTAAAACTATTTTAATGGTTAGAAGGAACAATGGAAGTCAGCCCAGCGGTCCCGGCTCGGGAGCAGGGATTAGCGGCAGTCCATAGTTATGGGCAATCTCCCCAGTCAGTTTGGTCTAACAGCAGGTTTTCTTTTTTCCTAGCTTTTCCACTGAATGGACCAGGTTCAAATGTATTGACCATTAACTAGGTGGATTAAAATAATCAAATGGTCAAAATAGTAAAAGTTGGCGGTCAAGTAATACCTAGGTTTGCAATGCAGCCCAAAGCATTCTGTTAGTTTAATCAAGTTTTTCCAGTTTTTCCCAATCTCAATCTCAAATGGGGACCTTAATATAAAAAGTAAAGGGAGTGGGAATACTGTGTCTTTCGAAAATTATTTTATTTTAACTAACAAATTTACATCATGTTTTTCTTACAAACTTTTTTCATGCAAAATTTCATTAGCTCACACATACTTTTAAATATCATAAAGCAAGGTATTCAAACAAAAGCTTATATTGCAAAATGCTTTTTACTCATCTCCCAAAGTAAAATATAGTTTCCTCATATTTAGCACGTGCTTTTTATTATCTGCGACAAAGGCTTGGGGTACTCATGCTTGCTTCTTATGACACATATCACAGGGTTCCCCGGGGATCAATTTCACTGCATACCAAAAGGTTCAAGTTCTTCTTGCTAAGATGTATATACATGCATGCTTTTTTATTACTGGGCTTTGTCACAAATCCTAATGTGTTCTCTTGAGAGCTAGGCTGAACCATGGAGAGCTACCAAGGATGGCTTTGCTTGAGCAGGTTGACCTAAAGTCTAAAGAAATTTGCTGAACAGCTCCCTTGTCTTTTTCATCTGGGTCCAATCTCTAATATTGGTCTCTCTAGATCTTAACATACCAATTGTGAGGAAGGTCAAACCCCAAAGACAAGTTCTTCAAGGAAAATGTGGTGGAAAACATTTCCTTTACTATGGTATGAAACAAAAATATGAAATTATCCATCTTAGAGATTCTTATGAAGGCTTTCCTGTAGCATCCAAGCAAAAGGCACACATTTGTCAATCTGACCAGGACCTTGGGGTCGGGTGGGTGGGATGGAGAGAGGCAGATGTATTTATATATTCACTCCAGCAAACTTCACTCATTGACTTGCTAGTAGGTACTCCAAGACTCTTAAAAAAAAACTAAAACTGTTCCCAGCCTAACTGAACCATTTCTTCAGAAGCACTGCTTGGATCCCGTGTTCCTGAGACCAAAAATGTTTATTCCTCCAATCACATCATAGCATTAAGCCAGGTAACACTTAGCATCACGCTGGGCAAACAGCAGTAACTATAACATTTCCAAAAACAATATATTAAAAACTGGGAAACTGTTCTATGTTTCTTTCATTCGTTGATAATTAGCTAATTGCACCTCACATTTGTTGATCCAAATAAAGCATACAGGTACATTATGAGAACTATTTTACAATAACATCACCTTCATGAAGTATATCATCAAATAAACATGACAGATTTTCTCCTAAGTGTGTATGTCCTTGGGCAGTTCAGAGAATGCTTCTCCATGCTCCTGATCAAGTATGAATTTAATTTTAATTTTATTTTCTATGACTCTCTATATAAATGAAGGAAATAATAAAAGCCTCTTGAGACCGATAACTATGTTACATTGTTGTGTCTGTTATAATCGGAATTATTTAATGGATTTCATTGTGAATTGACTGATAGATACTTCCCAGATTTATGTCTGAGGGACTTATAGCAACTGAAATAATTATTCTAACACAGATTTTCTTAGAGCAATTGAAATAATTTTGTATGAGAGCAGATTAAAATTTTGAAAAAAGCTATATTAGGATCTGGATATTTATCTATATTTGTTTCTATATTGGTATCAACTTTAATATTGTTAATATTTATATCAATTGTATATATCTCAATATCTATCCCTCTATAAGTCTATATATCAATATTAGTATATATCTCTATATAGCAATATATCTATATTTGTTCTTATGTTGATACCAATTTAATACCAGTAATTATATACTTCCACACATAAAGGAATACTAAAAGGAAAAAAGTCCAAACAATAGTAATCAGAATGGTAAAATTATAGGTGATTTTGATTTCCTTTATACTCTTGTGTACTTTCTGTATTGTCTTCATAAAGGTAAATCATCCTTATAATTACAACCAAAAATGTTTTCTAATAGAAGTTTCTTATGAGAAAGTTCATTACATTTGATTTCAATTTTTTTTCTATGCAACTGATAGAACTAGAAATTTCCCCTCTGCATAATAAGTAGAGTTAGCGCTCTCCCTTTTCCATTCCCCAAATTTCCCGGAATTTTAGACTCTTTGTTGGGCTGGTTGGAAAAAAATCTCTGCTTGGGCTGTGGCAGACTAATGATATGGGTGTGAACCACATGGAGGACTTCGTATCTCTGACCCATCTGCGGACAAGGCGTGATTTGATTTCTAAGGTCATGGTGTCCCAGTGTGGCAACAATCATCAAAACAGAAGATGTTTGTAATATTCCATAGTTTACCCTCCCCCAAAAAGATAGGAAAACTTCCATTATCACCTCGCCAAAGGTTTAGATTTTCTCACTTTGTCTTTGCCAGTTAATTACTTTAAAAGGCTCATCTTTGAGGATTCTAAGAATCTAGTAAATTATAATGACCTCTTATACTTTAATGCTTTGAGAGAAATTATACTAAAATATTTTAAAAATCTAACTTATTTGCAGCATAACAATATTCACTGACAGGTACTTATCTGTGTATATAAGTCAACAAACCACTGCCATAATGTCCTACAAATTCCATTTTACTCTATAAAAATCATATATTTTCCGATTTGAATAGTTATAAAATTGAATTGGAGATAAGTAGTTTATCATCATCTTCTTTAAAAATAACTTCAAAAAGTCTGCACCTAGAGAAAGTGAGGTTCTCTTGAAATAATTTCTTCTGTGGTTAGCAAAACCAGCCATTTCTTTTTTTACCAAAGACTGAAGATATATTGAGTCCTAACTAGAGATTCTCTAAATCAGTTTAAAAAAATATTACTAAAAATCAGGAGCCATCCTCTGCCAGGCATTTACTGTAGATATTCAGATGGTTGGGACGGATCTTCTTTCCATCCTGGCCCAGAGAAAGAAAGCTGCTTCTCCCACCTTAGGAAAAATATTCAAATTTTTCTCATGGAAGAAATGGGACCTGAGAGTGTCTCACAAGGAGGAAGAGGGAGGCACCTGACTCAGATGAAAAATCACAATTTTACTATTTAAAATTACCACTCTTGAACATAATTTTCTTAGGAAGGCTGTATATACATGCAAAAGTGTATATTTTAGAGATGGGAAGATAAGAGTAGGGAGACAGGGAAAACAAACATCAGCCTAAGCCGAGAGCTAGCTGGCTAATGCAGGAGGAAGGGGAAGAATTCAATTGGCAGTTTCTGAGAGGAAAATGAAAGCTACTCTAAAACTTTCAAAGAAGATTTAATTTAGAGTTCTTTTTGGATATTTCAAGCTTAATTAGTCTCTGGTCATATTCAAGCTAAATTAGGTATCTGTATCTGAAAGAAATGGGAGAGTTGGACAAACAGCTGACAATAGTAGGGCCTAGAGGATAAAACGTTAATGATTATTAAATCTATTGCCTGGAAACCTGTTATTCTAGACAGTGGAATCAGTTGAAAATTCACAGTGACCCAGTTTCCGTGGGTGTTTAAAGTTCCAAGCAGATTAAACAGGCTGTCATGTACTTGTGGCAAAACCCATGGGTCATGACAAAGTGAAGCCAAATATCTTTCTTAAAAATATATATATTTACTCCCTTGGGTGATATGAGAGCAAAGACTTCTTTTCCACCTTCACAAGGACCCAGAATGTTTAAGAAGAGCGTCTTGTGACAGCCATTACATCATTACAGTGCTTCGTCCGAAGGAGAAGAGAATGTTTCTAGCAGATCCCGAGAACCGCCAAAACCACCAAGGCTCTGATAAAGCAAAGGGTTTCCAAAATGACGATCGCTTAATATGCAATGTGTTCGTACGTGTGCGTGCACATGTTCTCGTCTGATTCTTTAAAAACAGACCCTCTACCTGAAATTGTGTTTCATACTGTGCTGGGTATATTTTGTTTACCTTCCTACGTACCTTCTCCACCTTTATTCATGCCCTCAGTGAGAGTCTTGCCTCAAATAGGCAACCTTGCCATCTGATTGGTGCACAGCTGCTTACCATGAGGGGATTTGTGATTTTACTTATGGTGGTCCAGAGCCGTCCACCATCCAGTTTTAGGACCAAAATTATCCTGGTACTTCATACATTTTTCTCAAGGTATAGTTCACATTATAGGGTCTGTGGAAATTCACCTTTTTACTGGCCTTTGCAAATTTTTTATCCCACTTTTTAAAAAATGCCAACTTCATTACTCATTGATACTCAGTACTCCTTGATAAAAATGTTTAACAGTGTCTTAATATATTAAGCATCTACTGTGGGCTGGTTTTCATGCTAGGTACTTTATATGCAAGTCCTTATTGATCATATGATTCTCTACCAATTGAGGAAGGTATTATTACCAATTTGTATAAAGATATAGACAATACAGAGATGTCAAGATATTTGCTCAAGATGATACAGCAAGAATTAGAAATGAGGTTTGAGTGATTGCAAAGCCCAGCCTTTTCAAACATAAGGTATACTACCAGATGACAGCATCCCTATGTTCACATCTTCCCTATTATATTCACTATGTTGTTATAGGATGTGATAATAACAGAAAAATGTAAAAGAACTGACTTACGATGCCACAGGATGAAATTTGATTGCCTTTCCAATTCCTTTTAGCTCTTACATCTCTTATTCGAAAAAACCCTTTTCTCTTAGTTCCCGTATCTCTCTTCCATAATGGGCTAATTTTCATCTACCCCATGAATGTGCACACACATTGCACGCAAACATACACAAACCCCATTTCTTTCCTTCCCATTTAATTTTTCTCATCAAATTTCTAGAATTTTCTACCTGTTTTGTTTCTCTTCCTCCACCTCCAGTTCACCTTTCAACCCACTACAGTATAGTTTTCTCCTGACCCCATACCACCACCACATGGCAGAAACCGTTCTTACAAAGGTCACTAGATGTTCTCCACATGTCCAGATACAACACACATTGTCAAATGTTCATCTTAATCAACAGATGGCACTTCTTCACCTCTCCTCCCAGCTTTATCGAGCTATGATTGACGTGCAACATTGTGTAAGTTTGAGGTGCACGGTATGGTAATTTAATGCACTTATGTATTGCTAAATGATTACCAACCATAGTGTTGGCTAACACTTGCATAACGTCATATAATTAATATTTCATCTTAGGGATGATAACATTGAAGAGCCACTTAACAACTTCCAAGTGCATCATACAGTCTTATTAACTCTAATCGCCACGCTGTACCTTGGATCCTCAAGACTTACTCATCTTACAGCTGGAAGTTTTTACCATTCAGACATTTCCCCTCTGCCCCCCTCCCCACTTCCCACAACCCCTGGGGGTTACCACTCTAGTCTCTGTTTCTGTGCATCCGGCTTTTTGAGATTCCACCTGTAAATAATATCATACAGTTCTTGTTCTTACCTGACTTATTTCACTCAGTATAATGCCCTCGGTGTCCGTCCATGCTGTCACAAATGGCAGGACGTCTTTCTTTCTCATGGGCGATTTCCACTGCGTTTATACACCACATTGTTTTTATCCATCTATCTGCCCGTGGACTCTTAGCCAGTGTCCATATCCTGGCTGTTGTGAATAATGCTGCAGTGAACAGGGGAGAGTAGATAGCTCTTCGATGTCCCGTCGTCGTCTTTTTGGATACGTACCCAGAAGTGGCACTGCTGCATCATACGGCAGTTCCGTTTAGTTTTTAATTTCTGGAGGAAACTCATGCAGTTTTCTATTCCTGAAATTTTTTTTTCCTGAAATACGTCTTTCTCTTGAATTCCGTGATATGACCATGCTCTGCTTTTGCTCTGTGCCTTCCTTCTCACTTTAGTGTATGGGTTCTACTCCTCTCCTCTTCTAAATATCTAAACTTTGAGAATCTCACATTTTGTCTCTTCTCTTCTCTAGTTGTAACATTCTTTCTGACAGATTTAAGCACTAACTTTCTGTTGATACTTTCAAATTTGTATCTTTGGGCTTTTCAACTCAAGACATATCTCAGAGATAATTCACATTTAACATATTTGAAAAGTTAGTGATAATAGAAACTTGTGTCTTGAACATACTACATGCCAGTCACTGTTAAAAATGCTTTACATACACCAACTCTTACTATCGTCACAGTAACCTTCTTGGGTAGGTATTGTTATCATCCCCATTTTATAAACAAGGAAGATAAGTTAGAGATTTTGAGTGATTTTTCCAAGATAGTAAAGTAAGGAGCAATGACAGTTTTAGCCCAGTTTAGTTCCAGAGATCCGGCTCTTTAACTGCTAGGCTCTGAATGATCTCTTTGCCTAAAATCAGTTTTTCCTTACTCTTCATGTGGGAAAGTAGGAAGCACTCTCAACTTTTAGAAATGAGCCTAAATTTTACCTATCTGGAGAGGCTGCCGTTGACCATCTTATCTAGAGCAGCTCCTGTTTGCTTATCCTCAGTTTTAGCCCTCAGCTCATTTCTGTGCAATTACTTATTAAAAGTTGTAAGTTGGGGTGCCTGGGTAGCTCAGTTGGTTAAGCGTCTGCCTTAAGCTCCAGTCCTGATCCCAGGGTTCTGGATCAAGCCCTGCGTCAGGCTCCCTGCTCACTGAGGAGCCTGCTTCTCCCTATCCTCCCCACTCATGTGCTCTCTCTCACCATCTCTGTCTTTCCCTAAAATAAGTAAAAATCTTAAAAAAAAAAAAAGTTGTAAGTCATGCAATTTACTCACCACTTTTATCAGATACCATGGATTGTGTTGCTCAGTACTCAGTCTGACCCCTTTCTGATGTGCCTTCTGTACTTAGAGATAGGAGAGCTATAACCTACTTTTCCAAGGTTTCCTTGGCGACGGGCTTTTCTCGTGATTTAATAGTCACCAATCAGAGGCTCTCACAGAATTTAATTTGGAACTCAGTTATGTGGGGAGAGACACAGAACATGAGGAGCAATTTTGCTCAAGTAGATTATGGCAGAGAAGTCACAATGTCAGAGCCGTCAGGTGTGGCAGAAGATTCCAGATAATGTGGCTCCTGATTGTTGCACAAGGAGCATGTCCCTGAGGTCGTTCACCATGGTGGAAGCTTCCTGATAGTGTAGTTTCCTGCTTGTTGCTGGAGGCTGCAGCTTCTTTGCCAGCTCAGTTCTGCAGTGCGGCTTCGGTGAGGAAACGCGGTGTAGCGTCTGCGTCCTCAGTCCTAGTGATTCTCTGAGCTTTCTACAGGCTTGTTAAATCTCTTTATGTTTAAACCAGCCTCAGTAGAGACTGCTGTCTGCAACTAAGAATGCTGACAGATACACCCAATTCTTCTTGGGTCTCTCTTACCTACCAGAATATAAGAGTCCAAGAGAAGTTAACCTTTTATTGTCAATTGCTGAGTTCTCAATGCCAGGCACATCTTAACTTGCAGTAGGTGTTAATATATAATGACTGAATTTCATGACAAATTTTTAGAAAGGTTTAGCTTCTCCCACAATGATAGAAACTGCTTTGGGATACCTTCTAAGGAACCCCCTGACATGTTACTTTGCTCATTCTCTAGGTGTATTATATTTCATTTGAACTCAGTCCTAGAATATCATATATATATATATATATATATATATATATATGTGTGTGTGTGTGTGTGTGTGTGTGTGTGTATACACACACATATATATATAAAAATATAAATTCTATATATATATATATATGGAGTTGAGATAGCTGAATAGGTATCAGTTACTCACTGTTCCTAAATTTGTCATGTTTCCTCACATTTCTGCTCATACTTAGAATACCCAATCCTCCACTACTCTTTTGGGCAGACTCCTACTCATTTTTCAAGGACAAACTGAATTATTATTTTTTTTTGGCAGCAGCAACCTTTCTTGTACTTCCCCAAATGTTTAATTAACCACATCTTAATCTGTGTTCCTGTAATACATTGTAGATATTTTATTATAACATTTTATTATTCTGAGTCATTGTGTTGAAATTACTAGGTGAAATAAAATGTATGGGTGAAGATCCTGAAAATGACACAATGCTTGTGAAAATGTGCTATGAACTCACAAATGTAAGTTATTATCTTTATTACTACAAGCAGAAACAGAGAAAAATTATTGCTCAATTGTACTTATTTCTCTTCCCAGGTACACAGACTTCTAATTTATCCCATTTATCTTTTCTTTTGTGGACCTACTGGCCTTACACCTGACCTGACTTTTTCAAGCTCTGGAAAGAAGGGCCAAGAAGCCATGGGAGGCCACATGCTAAGTCGTGTGGCTGACTCAACAAGTAGAAGAGTAGCAGTCCTCAGAGTAGTTGCTCAGAAAATTAAGTAATAATTCATTTTGGGACTAGCTTATTCCTTCATACAAATATTACAATATTGTCCTCAAACAAATAAATGTAAATGAATCATTTTTACTTCCTTTTTTTCTTTAAATAAATGATACCCACTTTGAAAATCATACTGAATTGCAAGTATCACAAAATAACTACTCCAGTCATTTGGAGAGTTTTTCCATGGTATTTACTATATTAGGTGACTCATATTCAAATAATATAAGTGTTTATTATTTCCAATATTTTCACTTTTCTTCTTTAGAGTCTTTGTTAGCCTATGTCTGAGAGCAGGTAATAGTTTGTATTTTGAATATTTTATTTGAAATACTTAGCATTTGTAATATTAATACCACATCTCTCCACTGATTTTTATTTTGTTTTTGTTAACAAACCAACATTTACATCAAAAATAAAATTAAAAAAATGAAAGAAGTAATATTTACAATATAAAACATAAGCCAGATGTGGAAGCATGCTTTTCCAGATTAAACATTTACTAGGTTGGCAGGAAAAGACTTTCTTCCTCATTCATCCAAAAGTTTTGTTTGAATGGATTTTAATTTCTTACTCCTCTATCCTTTTCACCATCTTTCTGTTACTTTTGTTTACCTAATAGTGGTTTTTCCTTACCACTGCCTTCCATAGTTCTGCACAGCTGCTTCCCAGATGAGCTAAACAGCTCATTTTCATCTTTAGACAAGTTGAGACTATGGGCTAATCCTATATGCCTTGCACAGAACTAGTGACTTAAATCTCTTTGTGACAGTTCTCATTGCTACCTTTCTTTAAGAGAGCATTCAAGGAGACTGACTACACAAAGACCCAAGCATAATTATCTGGTTCTATATCATTTGAGTCATATGCATTCCTTGAAAACTAATAGGACAAGCCTAGATTTATAAGGAACATAAAGGAGGCATTTGGAAAATAAGGCAAATAAACCTTTCCAGGAAATTGAGAAAGTTTCTAGTTTTGTTCTCATCTATTACAGGTTGATTAACCAACTATGGAGTATTTCACCCAAATGTTTTTAAAGTGGCTTTAATTAACATGAATTGAAGAACCAAGGCAAAAATTATTGTTTAATGGGCTCATTTCATGTACTCACACATGAAATGAAAAGATTTGAGATTTCTTAAAGGTATCTCAATAAACCTCAAGCCTTTCTTGCTCCCTCTCTCTCTTCTTTCCTTTTTCTTTCTTTTCCTTCCTTCTTCCTACCTCCCTTCCTTTCCTCCCTCTCTTTCTCTCTTCTTCCCTTTCGTTTCATTTCATTTCCTTTCCCTTCCTATTTTTTCCATGTTCATTTTTCTTCACTTTCTTGATAGTGTGTCATAGTCAAAGGACTTAGGCACCCAGAATACTCTACAATTTAAACAGGAAAACCCCAAAGGTTTGACAATGCAGACTTCCAGTCAGATGGAGGATAATGAATTAGAGATTATGGGAACTAATAAGACAGTGTGTTGGCATGCCCAATGACTTGCTTTTTCGTTTCGGACTTGCTTATTGCTTTCTTTATTTGGGAGAGGGAAATGACAGCTTGAGTTCTGAGTTATGACTGAAGAAGCTATACTACTTAAGAAAGTACCATTATTCTGTGTCACTAAATTTCAGTACAGAGATGCATGCACATGTTACTGGATTGTAAGGTGTGATCATGCATAGAATTATACAACTGAAGGGATTATCTGGTGCATAGTGTTTCTTAAAAAAATATTAGGCAAAAAATAAGTAAAAATCAAATATAAATATAAAAAATAGAGAATAAACATGCTGAGAGTTAAAAGAATAGCAATGTTGGTATAGGGTTTTTAGATTTGTCACCAAATTAACTTTCCTTCTGTTGTGTCTTTACAAATTTATGGGTGGTTGAACATTAATGACTCAGAATTATATTAACATGTTAATAAGCCTTTACTATATTTTTGTGTGTATGTGTAAGGGTTTAAATAAATACATCATCCTGCCATTTCTCCAGCTAAATAACATCTAATTCTGCTAATGTGGGGAAGGTAGGTGAAGAATTGATGGTTTCTGAATTCAAATACTCCGGAAAACTTGGCTCGGTTTGATGACCTCAGTTGAACATGCTTAGGACTGGGTGTGAAATCTTCATATGTTCCTGGATCTTCCTACAGAAATAGTTAAGGATCAGACATAATTGTATCAGGGTTCTGTTTCATTCTTCTCAAGTTAGTCCATGGATACAAACTGACATATTATCAAATTGAACTAAATTATTTAGTTCTTTTAAAATGACCCATCTTGGGCGCCTGGGTGGCTCAGTGGGTTAAGCCTCTGCCTTCGGCTCAGGTCATGATCTCGGGGTCCTGGGATCGAGTCCCGCATCGGGCTCTCTGCTTGGCAGGGAGCCTGCTTCCTCCTCTCTCTCTGCCTGCTTCTCTGCCTACCTGTGATCTCTATCAAATAAATAAATAAAATATTTAAAAAAAATAAATAAAATGACCCATCTTTACTCCTAAAAGTAGAGGTAGGGAAAATGCAAAATAATACTCAGATGGCTCTCCTTACAGCAAAATCTTTAAGATCAATTTGATTTTTTCAAAATGTCCTGGTTTTGACATTTATTGACATTTTGTAATATTTAAAAATGAAATCCTATGTTGTTTGAAGAAACTGGTATCACACTGTTTCATTCAATTTCCTAAAATTGGAGATGAATTGAATTTAATTTCATGAGCATTTTGACAGTTGGAAGTTCTAAAGTTCAAGCACAAGCTGTTGTGTCCCATTGCCCAATGCATTCCTTTTATGTAACAAATAGAACCAACTGGGAATCTAATAATATAAAGAAAATCCTTTCCATACTAACGCCAGAAAGAAATGCAGAGACATTACGTATCATACGCTATACTCTTAGATACTTATGAAAACACTGAAAGCAAGCTTACACTAAAATTTTAATTATTTTCTAACTTTTACTTCATGCTGTGAGATGGAATTTGATTTGGAAAACACTTATGAAAAGGTTCTCAAGTTATCTGACAGTTTCAAATCTACCGAAAGCTCTGTCCTACCACCAAAGCAAATTTTGTGAATCAGCAGCAAAAATCCAGACTTAAAATAAAATATAATAACCTTTTGACAGAATTGCTATAGTATTAATGGCCAGCGCAGTTTCAAATTATTGGGCCAGATACCCAGATTTATAACAAAATGAAAATCAACCCTAAGTAAAAGCAATTAATATACAACTTTTCTCTTTTATCGAAATTGTTTTCCACAATGCTAAGATGGTTTTTAAGTAAATATTTTATTTTATTTTTTAAAAGATCTTATTTGTTTGTTTATTTATGTATTTATTTAGAGAGTGCATGTGGGAAGGGGAGGTGGAGAAGGAGGGAGTGAATTTTAAGCAGTTCCATGCTGAGAGCCGCCTCACTACCCTGAGATCATGACCTGAGCCCAGTCAAGAGTCAGATGCTTAATGGACTGAGCCACCCAGGCACGCCATAAGTAAAAATTTTTTTAAAGATTTTATTTATTTATTTGACAGAGGAAGACACAGTGAGAGAGGGAACACAAGCAGGGGGAGTGGGAGAGGGAGAAGCAGGCTCCCCACTGAGCAGGGAGCCTGATGCGGGGCTCGATCCCAGAACCCTAAGGTCATGATCTGAGCTGAAGGCAGAGGCTTAAGGACTGACCCACCCAGGAGCCTCAGTAAATATTTTAAGTAAAAACTTCATTCCTGAAATTTTTCAAAATCGGGTTGAAGATTTCCTTCATTAAAAATCACTCATTTCATTCAAATATTCATGTAATAAATTTTTAATAAGTCCCTGACAAGTGCCAGGCTTTAGATCGGCACCACAGAGGCAACTGTATTATAAACAGAAATATATTGTCCACATTTCCACAGAAGAGGGTCCTGTGGGAAACGTCTGCGTTGAAGGGTGGCAACCTGACTTTTTTGAGCAATGCATTCCCAGGGCAGGGTCCATGCATCCAAAAGTCAGCACAGGGCTGCTTGGAGACTTTTCGCTGTCTGGCGCATGGCCTTTGGAAGGTAGCAGCTTAGTGAGATAGGGCTGCTGGGAACAGGGCCCAGAAATCTGGTTTTAACAGGCACTTCAGGTGATTCAGGGGCACGGTCAAGTTTAAGAACCGTAGCTTGGACCAACTTTATCAGAAAACTCAGTGCTTGGAGTTACCAGACTACCACGGACAAAGCTAATACTTTGCCTCCCACAGCCTCTGTCCTTACTTCTATCTTCTCTCAATTCTGCAGATAGTATGATTGGGTTAAAAAAAATTAAGATTTTATTTATTTATTTGAGAGAGGGTGAGTGAACAGGCATGAGCAGGGTGGGAGAAGCAAAAGGAAAGGGAGAAACAGCCTCCCCACTGAGCAGGGAACCTTGCAATGCGGGGCTTGACCCCAGGACCCTGAGATCATGACCTGAATTAGAAGCAGCCGCTTAACAGACTGAGCCACCCAGGCACCCCTGGTTAGGCAAAAATGTAATGCGTATCACATCGGTCCACTGCTAAAAACTCTCCAGTGGCTCCCTATTTTACTCAGAATGAAAATGCAGTCCTTACACTTGTAACGTCCTATGTGACTGGCTCCTGTTCCTCCCTGACCTCATTACCAACCTGCTTTGCATGACCTCCCCACTGCAGCAGAGCTCTTCCCCACACAGGCTGCCTCAGGAACTTGCGTCCTCGGCCTACACCGGCCTCCTGCCTGGTCCCTCCGGCCTCAGTTCCGTCAGGTCCCTGGGCTTGTGCCAGCTTTATGGCACAATGATGTCTTCCATGGCCACCTTCATTTCAAATGGCACCAAGAAGTCCCCCTTCCTGCTCCATTTTCCTCCACAGCACTTACCTTGCTCTGACATTTCATATAGATGTATAGATGCTGAATTTTCTACTTAATTACTTAACATAAGTCTATACGGTATATATGTATGTGTATACATGCATACAGATGGATGGACATATTTGTCATTGGTTTATTTTCTATCTCCTACCACCAACTATAAACTCTATGAGAACATATTTACTTTTTTTTGGTTATTGTATCCCCAGTCCTAGAACTTGGTACATCAAAGGTGTTCTGTAACTATCTGTTGGATGACTCCCCAGAGGGATTGCTGTATTTATTACTTGGCAGTTACAGCCATGAGAAGAGAGGAGGTACAGGTATTTGGTATCTGAAGCCTCCAACCCCGTGGTTGTTCCTGTGCTGAAGAGATCACAGTAAACACGTCAAAAGCATGTTGTAATTAATATAAAAGAAAAGAGGCAGACACGAGGATATGGAATCACCTTGGTGAACTCAGTTCAGGGAATGGAAGAACTTGGAAAAGGTCACACTTGAGCTGTGTCGTTCAGAAAGGGCTCGCTGGGTAGAGAATGTGGGTCCAGGTACATTCAGTAGAGGGTCATGAAAGAGCATGATGTATCTAGGAAACAGTGAGTGGTTCTTTGTAATGAAAGCATGAAGAGAGGTAGGTAGACACATGAAACGAGACAGGGAAGTTGATGGGAGTTTTTAATCTAATACTGGAAGGTTTTGCTTGCCTTGAATCCTAAAAAAATGTTTAAGTAGAATTCTGTCTTACTGAATGCTAATCTCAACTCCTGAAGTCTGAGATGACTTTTCTAATGTGGAGAGCAGAATTTCTGGGATCAGTGGGAATCAGGGTGGAAAGAGAGCATTAATAAGTCTCTATGTTAAATTCAATTCCAGAACGGCTTCAGAATTCCCCCACCAGAAGTACTGTAGATAGATTTGGATTCAGTTCATGTGATGTCACGCTCTAGTTTCGCTGCATGTTACCTCAGCCATAGATGAAGGAAAATGGCATGGATGGATGTGAGGTGATAAAAATTAATTACAACAAGTGGACCAGATTTTGCTTATCACTAGTTAAGCTAGTGTTGTTTTTAAAATAAAATGAAGTAAAGCAAAATACAGACTCTCAAGTCGTATGTACATTTAGATAAATACACAGCATGCTGGGATGTTAAAAGAATCTGGACTTGGATTAGGAGACCTGGGATCTAGTCCCACTTCTGTTATATCTACTCTTTTGTGCGAAAGCAAGCCATGAATCCTCTTCTCGTTTGTGAGATTTATACTCAATCATTTTTATATTTCTAGATTTCCAATCATCAGTAGATTTCTAGTATTTCCCAAGTTTTAAGTGTTGGACTTTTGAACAGAATCTAACTGGAATGTATTGACTTATATATATTCTAAGAATAGAAACTGATTTTGCCTATGACTCCAGAGAGCAAGATGTGTTCCCCAAGATATCATGTTACCTGACTTTTTTGATTCCGTGAGAGCCACTGATGTGACATCTGAAGGAAGGTGATCATAGTGAGTCACTACTTATTCTATTAATCCAAATGAGATTGTTATTATATAGCTGAGACAGGGAAGGTGCAGGGGGATGGAGATATTTCTTTGATACCTTCAAGTTTCTTTTTGTTACATATAAAAAATTACTTTTTAAATAAAAATAATGGAGTTGGAATTTTGTAGAATGGCCTGGGAAGCTGACACTTTCTCTAGGAAACTGCTTCTGGGTTCTGAACAGTAAGCAAGTATAATTTTGGTGCAGTTTATTTGCACACCTGAAGTCTATGATCTCTGATAACTCTACACTATAGCTTTAATGCCATTTAAATTCTGTTATGGCGAATACCATCTTTTCTTCTAATTGAGTAAATTAAATGAAAGGAATTCTGGATATGAAGGTTAATTTGCTAGTAGCCTTTCTTTTAAAAGTATAAATTTTGAACAGGAAAATTAGACAAATAAGTTTGTATAAACACATAAATATTAGTTGATATTAGTTAAGCTACTATAAAAAACTTGACAACGAATGGAAATCTTTTCAGAGGAGATATTTAGCAATTCTTCTTTAACCCCAGGCCAAACTGAGCGTTACTAACAATGGGACAACCTGACATTAGTAGCCTTCTGATATGCTGCAATGTGTAGTTACTCACCAATGGAGAATTCTTAGTGAAAAAATATTTACACTTAATAGAATCAAGCCTTGTGATTTATCTCCCAGTTTAAAGAAAATACAAGGACAAGAGAAACAAGTCAAAAGAGACCACAAGGAAACACTCAGAAAAACCCAGAATGCAGGACAATGTAAAAAACAATTGGCCTTATCTCATTAAAAAGTCAATGTCATGACCAAGAGAAAAAACAAAAACATAAACAGCTTGTTGGGATGTGCAGAGCTCTCCTATGTGTGGGGCTATCTTAGAATGAAAGACAGCCGAGAGGCATAAGCTTTGCAATTTTTGAACACTGATTGGATGATGTTTCCCAAAACCAGTCAGAAAAAACATTTTGAGAACTTGAGACAATTTGCATATGAACTGGATATTAGATGACAGTAGGAAATAATTACTAATTTTCTTATGTATGATAACGTGATGTTATATAGGGGGATGTTCTTATTCTTAGGAGATGCTTGGTGAAATGTTTAAGGGTGAAATCTGCAAACTATTCTAAAATGGTATATACACAGCAGCATACTAAAGAGAGTTGAAGCACATTTGAAAAATGTGAATGACGTTTTAATCTAGGTTGTGAGTATATTGGTATTTATTGTACTGTTTTTTGGACTTTTCCAAGACTAAGATAATTTCATAATTAACTGGAAGTGTTGCACAACAATTTAAATTTATTTAGTGCCGCTGAACAGTACACTTAAAAATGGTTAAAATGGTAAATTTTAGGTTCTATATATTTTACCAAAATTTTTAAGTGTTGGAAAAAAATCCTGTGTAAAAGAAGCAGCCTGTCATAATCATAGTAATTGTTGTCAATGAACTAGAGGTTGTCTCAGATCTCTAGTTATTCACTTAAGGTTTACCCTTATTATTATTACTAATAATTCACTCTAATTATTCACTTATTATCAGGGAAGCACATTGTAGACAATTAAAGAGACCACCAGATGATTGTTCTGGTATTCTGATTTTTTTTTTTTTAAAGAAATGAGACAAACAGGGTCTGAATAAAATTCTACTGTAGAACAATGCAGGCAGATAGTTCAGTAGGAATTTGGTAGGAAAAGTTAGTTTCAGTATATTTGGGTTTTATATAGACAGGCAGGAGGAGGTTCATCTGAATATAGCTTTGGGGAGCTCTCTTCTCCATCCTTGAGTTTTCCATGAGAGATAGTACTTAATGTTTAGCTTGGGATAAAGAGAAACTGAAATGAGTTAAGTACTGGAAAATTAAATTTATTTGTATAAGAATTCCAAGTAAATATTACAAAAATTATGTGAACCACAGTTCAGAGGATATGAATAGATTCTAAAAGTATCCTGGGACATAACTGAGGTTCAACAAGTCAGGGCCAATTTTTCCCTAAAGACTTTTAGGTTGAAGCCACAATTAAAGGCCACTTTTAGTTCTGGCCAGAGCTCTTCCACACACAAAGCTGTGGGACACTGTAATTCATACTCATAGTGACTGAAAATATAAGGCTGGTTAAGTACAAAGGGCTGTTTTCTGCCAAGCTCAATGAAAGGAGGAAGTGGCAAGGGTGGGTACAGGATGGCTGAAATTCCCCAGTCTTAACTGTGGATAGCGGGATTGCTTCAAGTTCTGAAAAACAATCCCAAATTAGGTCTTGTCAAGTCAGATACACATCTGCAAAAGAAATATACAACCTGACAATGACTAGGATATGGATATGAGACCAAAGAGGAAAATGATATCTTTTCACAACGAGTCCTAAAGTAGAATCATGTATTGATTTTAAAAAAAAATTATGGTGTTTGGTGTGCCACAGATTCCCTCTTTGGTCCTGGATTTCTAGTCGTGAGTGCGAATGTCTCTGTGTGTAACTTTGGGTTAAGCAAATTAACATCTCTTATGATGCACATTCTTTGATGTAAGAATGTGAAAAAAAATCCATGAGGTAGTCAAGTAAGTGAAAAAATGAATATAAATTGTAAATTATTTAGCTCAGTGCCTTGTCCACATAAATGCTCAGTTAATCTATATCAGGATCAAAGTTATCTCAGACTTTGCCTCAGTAGTTTGGAAGAGCCTGAGGGTTGAAATTAAACTCACCAAAGTGGGAGAACAACAGAGAGCATGACTGGGCTAATGGCAACTATAACTTCTAACATCTGAGATGGTAATTTAGGCTAATAGTCAGAGATTCAAATACTTGGGAGAATCCAGGAGGTACTCTAAATGAGTGACCTGAGGGGGACAGTGTAGATGCCAAGATGTGTGAGTGGTCAAGTCTATGTCTATGTTAATCTGGTGAGAACATAGCCCATCTCAGAAGGCAGCTGCTATTTAATTCTAGGTCATGGTTGCAATGAGAGAATGCAGGCTCAGTGTGGGAAGACCTTATTAGTTTTTAAGAGAATCTGAAAATCCAGTATATTTTATGTGACATTTCCTATTTCTCAAGCACTGATGCAATTTTTAGATACATCTTGTAGGCCAAACAAAACATGTCTGCATCCAGACACTACTGACTAGTGATCTCTGGTCTATGGTTTCTTACATCATGCCTATCTAAGATTAATACTGGTTCTAAAGATCAGGATGGGATTGAAACTCTGGGGTGAGGACAAGTAGACCAGATCTATCTATCAAGAGAATTGAGTCATAAACATAAGCCACATATGTCATTGTAAATTTTCTAACAGCCACACTAAAGAAAAGTTAAAAGGAAAGGTGAGAATAATTTTAATAATATGTCTCATTTAACCCAACATATGCAACATATCATTTAGCATGTAATTAATGCAGACTTATCAATAAGATAGTTAATATTTTTATGATAAATCTTGGAAAGCAGGCATATATTTTATACTTTTAGAATAGCTTAATTCAGTTAATCACATTTAAAGTGCTCAGCAGCCACAGGTGGCTCATGACTACTCTACTTGACAGCACAGGTCTAGAGTATGCTTCTCAAACTTTATAGGTGCTTTTGGTCCATGGACCACACTTTGCATATCAGGGAGCTGGTGGTTGGGGAAAGTCTCCCTCAGTCAGAATCCTTTTTCACCCAAAGTATTCCTTTTTGTTTCAAATTCAGCAAATATCTGTTGAAGAGGCTAAATGGATATTTTACTAATTAGCCACCAATTTAGATGTGGAACAATATTAATAACCTTAAAAACAGGCAATATTTTTATACTCTGTGCAGAAGAACTGAGTCATTACTCCTTTTTCTTTTAAACTTGAGAACCAGATGCTTTCATGAGAACACACTTAAGCACAGGATAAACACAACTTTAAATTCCAACTTCAGAAGTTTGGCATGTTAAATATTTTAATAAAACAGACAATGGGACTGCAAGGGAAATTTGATAATAATATCTCAAGGCTTTAATATTTAGGGGCATTTCTCGGTCAAGGGTATGAATATTTCATAGACTCTCTAAAGAGAAACACAAAGAAAACTTTTCATTTCCTCCTGACCAGTCTACTCGAGGGATAGGTAGAGCTCTACAGGCAGACTTTAGATCTTTGTGGAAATGATATGGATACATAAATATGGATATGTAAGCAGCTAAACGTGGGGCAGAATATAACTCAGGGATCCTATGTAGTGCAATCACATTCAGGCTACAAAAGCTTTTAAACTCAGAATAGTGTTCTGGAGGTGAGCAGTGAATTGTAATTCCTAAGAACTTGTTCTCACTCACCCCTGTTTCTCTCTCGTGAACTTTAGCAAGTGGTTTGCTCTAGCTTCTCCTCTCTCAGATGGTAATAATTCAACTTGAACCTATTTCACTAAGTTGTTGTGGGAAAATGTGAGCTCCCTATATGGCAACGTCCTATTGACTTGTGAGGTACTCACATATGCTGACAGGAAGGTACTGAATCTTAAACACATGGGCACAGGGAGTCTGAACTGACAAGACATCAAGTTTTCAGGGCCCTCTCTTCTGTTGTGTTGCATAATAGCCATAGCTGTCAATATTTCCATTTTCCACAAAACAGGATTCCAATCACAGAACTAATGTCTCTTCCTACACAGAGTAGAATAGCACATCAAAAGGTAAGTGAATCTTTAATTTTAAAGTCTTTGTTCAAGTTCTAAATTGAGCTAAGTAGGGGAATACATATACCAAAGATATTTTTACCCCCTGGTAACACTGTTTAGTCATTTATTGGTGTGAAATCTCTTGAGTGAAAAATAGGAAGTTTGATTCTGATAGATGGCTTGCATTAAACTCATGTGGTAAAAATTATCCAGTGAGAATCATCAGAATAGAGCTAACTTTGTTTAAAACCTCAGAAATAATATGGCATCCATGAGAAAAAAAATGGTAAAACTCACTAATTAGGAAACATAAAATATTATTAAAAGAAATTTTAAAAGGTGCAAATAAATTAAATAAATAAATGGAAAACTGAATATCATAAAGATGCCATTACTTGTACATTGGCCATAACTTGAAAGCAATTTCAATCAAAATCACAACTTTTTTTGTGTGTGTGAACTTCACAAGCTGATTCTAAAATTTATATGTTAGAGTGAAGGACAAGCACAGCCTGGATGCTTCTGAAGAAGAAAAACTATCTTTATTTTAAAAACTATCACTAAAATAGGGGCGCCTGGGTGGCTCCGTGGGTTGAGCCTCTCTGCCTTCAGCTCAGGTCATGATCTCAGGGTCCTGGGATCGAGCCCCACATCGGGCTCTCTGCTCAGCGGGGAGCCTGCTTCCCCCTCTCTCTGTGCCTGCCTCTCTGCCTACTTGTGATTTCTCTCTGTCAAATAAATAAATAAAATTAAAAAAAAAACAGTATCACTAAAATATACCAAATGACCAAGATCCTATTATTTCAAGGAAAGACCAATAAAACTAAAGAGTGAGCCCAGAAATAAACATGTACACAACCAACTTAAGACACAAATGGTGCTGCACATGTGAGAGAGAAGATATTGGACTTTTCAGTAAGTATTCTAGGACAAATTATTAGTCATTTAGGAAAACAATAATAAAAAGTGGACCCTCGGGTCACCTGGGTGGCTCAGTGGGTTAAAGCCGCTGCCTTCGGCTCGGGTCATGATCCTAGCGTCCTGGGATTGAGCCCCGCATCGGGCTCTCTGCTCAACAGGGACCCTGCTTCCTCCCTTCTCTCTCTGCCTGCCTCTCTGCCTGCTTGTGATCTGTCTGTCAAATAAATAAATTAAAAAAAAAAAAGTGGACCCTTACCCAATCAATCATCATATATAATGTTAAATCTGGGTACATTGAAGATATAAAACAAAAAGCAAAACTACACTCTATAGGACAATATTTTTATGCCCTGCATAAATGTAGAGTTTGATTAAACAAAACACACAAAAAAATGCAAACCTCAGATGAAAAGATTAGTAAAATGTATTAATCTATCAAAACTTCTGACTTCTGACTATCAAAAGTCAATGTAAAGGACGTGAAAGGAGAATCACACACAGGAGATGGTATTTTGCAATACATACAAATGGCAAATGATCAATCAATGTCCAAAAGATAAAAATAAAAAGAATTCACAATGTATAAGAAAAGGAGAAATAAATAACCAATAAAAAAGATGGGGAAAAGTCTTAATAGATAATTCACATAAAGGAAATTTGATCAACCAATGAAAGATGCTCAATCTGATAAGTAATTATAGAAATGAAAGTTAAAAGCCACAATGAAAGATCATTTGCAACTCAGTACAGTGGGGGAAAATGTCTGTCAGCTGGAACACTTACGTAGTACTTCTGGTGGGTACAAATTGGTAGAACCACTTTGAGAACAATTTGGCATTACCTGTGTACTCTATTGTGCTTTTGGCTTTGCATTTTTTCCCATAAATTTAAGGAAATAATCAAATATTTATTTTGTATTTCTGTGTGCACTGAATTCTATTTAGGGTAACCAACTAAGTGATGAGAAAAAGTTATTCTCTATGGAAGAATTCTGCTAAATAATGCAGAATGAATGCTAGAACTAAATAATTACCATTATACAACCTTCTGTAAATACATTTAGGTAGCTTTTGTTATTGTATTCTAAAACCATTTACAAGAACCAATGGGGAACTTTCTGGAGGAGTGATAAGACTGACACCAGCCGAACCCACTGATCAAGAGCTCACCTTGAGCTTCATGTATTAAAAGTGGTTAGCCGAAAAAAAATTGAGACTGGATTTTATCAGGCCAGTTGACAAGAAATAGAAAGATAGAGGAGGATGTGAAACAATAGCATGAAGTGATCAGTCACATGTAGATTATGAGACATTTCTTGGGATGAATGACATAGTTTCTCCGACAAATCAACAGCATAAAAATATAAAAAATAAGGAAGGAACTGTTATATAGTAAAAGAATTACAAAAGATAGAATAAAAAACCACAATATTATTTGGATTTTGATGTGGTCAAATCAACTGTGAAAAGATAACTTTAAGACAATAAAATATGAATAAGGACTAACTAGGTATTGGAGAATATTAAGGAATTATTTGTTAGGTATTTTCTGTTAAAATGCTATCAGATAAAGATTCATACTGAAATAGTAATATGAACAATTCATATAGGTGAAATGACACATCTAAAATTTGCTTTAATATAAACAAAGATGTTATGGTTATAGAATCTAGCATTTTTAGTAAATTATTAGTTGTGAAGTGGTAGTAGAGAGGAAGAGGTCTAGAATATCATCTGGATTTTGCCTTGCGTTGTGAAGGTGGTGCCATTTGCCAAGATGGAGGATACAGAAGCAACAGCAAACTACAGAGATTAAGATGAGTTTAATTTTGAAAATAAGTTTTAGGTGCTAATGGAATACACAGAAAGTTCTCTGAAGTAAGCAGTGGGATAACTGAATATGAGATAAGAGGAACAGCTCCCCTCTAGGAAAGTGATCAAATCACCCAGGAGAATGTAGATGGTAAGAAACAAAATCGAAGGATGAACTCTGACGAATTCCAACGTGTACAAAATAAACAAGGGAAGAATTCAGTGAGGGATTCTGAAAATAAAAAGGGCATTTGAATAGTTTTGAGAAGAAGGAACTACTCAGCATAATGATTAATCAACACTAATCAAATACTGTAGAGAAGTTAAGTAAGAGAAGAACTGGAAATAATCCATGGGTTTTCCAAGTTGGCAGTCACCAGTGATGTTACCAGGAGTCATTCCATTTCAATAGTAGTGGCACAGAACTAATTACCATGGGTTAGCGCCTATGTGAGCAGTGAGAATTGGAGACACCTGCTATTTTGAGATTAGCTGAAAACCAAAAGAGAGGCAGTTCAATAGTTGGAGTGCAAAAGGGGATTTTTAATAGAAATAATCTTTTAAAATAGAAATGGCTTCTCCTTTTTTTTTTTAAATAGAAATGTCTTCAGCATGTTTAGAGGTGAGATAAAAGAGTGTCAAGAGAGTGAATTTGAGAATTTCTAAAAAACAAGGGGAACACATGAAATATAGTTTTAGCAGAAAGAAGGATGGAAAGCATCAAAAACAAGTTGGATAAATTAGCTCTAAACAAAATAAGTAATTATTTTTTCTCTGAATCTGTAAAAAATTTGTAAGAGTAGGTGCATGTATAAAAGAAATATTTCACTTGGTAAGACTGAAGTATTAATTTTTTTTTCAAGAAATAAATCTATTTCTAAAAGAAGAAGGTACAGCCACCTAAGGTCAGAACTATGTTGTTTTAGAAACATCACTGGAAAAAAGCCTGGAAAAAAGAGATCATTTGGTAGTTTCTATGTTTAGACTCAGTGTAATCTGTGCAATGTGAGGCAAATCATACAGTGAGAGGAGTCAGTGTCAGCAGTTGACAAGAAAGATCTTGAAAGACTGGTGAAAATTTAGAATATTTTTGGATATTCACACCTTAGTGAAATTTCCTAAAATTTCCTCTAGAAGAACCCAGGAATTCAATTACAGGTACAGAAAACAAAGTCCTTATCAATCTACCCTTGAAGTTAGCAAAAGCACAAAAACAGATTATTACAGCGAGAAATTAAATGACATGCCGTACATCTAGGTGGGATCAGAAAAGGGGTAGGTCCATTAAAGTGGTGATGGGTTAAGAAGTCTTTAGAAAACAGCAATAAGGGGGGCGCCTGAGTGGCTCAGTGGGTTAAAGCCTCTGCCTTCGGCTCAGGTCACGATCTCAGGGCCCTGGGATGGAGTCCCCATATCGGGCTCTCTGCTCAGCAGGGAGCCTTCTTCCCCGTGTCTCTCTATCTGCCTGCCTCTCTGCATACTTGTAATCTCTGTCAAGTAAATTAAAAAAAAAATAGAAATAATGATGGATAAAAGACAGCAGGAATGTCAAAGGAGGAGAGTGTTGTCACAAGTGTCAAACAATCTGGATACAGAGAACAGTTCGAGTAGAATGCTGCTACCATTTCTGGATTCTATGGAAAGTAAAAGAATTAAAAAATTAGCTTGAGACCTATTCCCAAAGAGATACAGGGCTGATCTGTGAACAAACTGACAGAAAGGAGCAGATCATATGTGATAGGACGAGGTCTCCAGAGGAAGGGGTAAGGGTGAATGGTAAACAGAATGATGGGGGGAAGGAATTCCAGAATAGGCCAGCAATGAGAGTAAATGACGCAAAGGTAGGCAAAGACTTGTACTTCGGTTGGTGGCCAAAGAAAAGAGAGGGAAAATGTGTCAGGTGGACTGTCCTTGAAGCTCCTAAGCAGACCAAGCGCCAAGTGATCCAAGAGCCTTATAAGATTAGCCATTTTTAAGCTCTACTTTTAATTTAAAAGGAAAATCACTGAGAATATACTTACCTCATCTCTGAAAATTTCTCTTCATCAGACTGTTGATGGGAAAAGTGCATCTATGTTCATTGCCCATTTAAATTTTTTAAAATTTTTATTCAAGCCAGTCTTACCACAGTCCATATATATATGTATGTATGTATATAATGTATATGTGTATATTCCACTCTAGGCACAATATAGAACATAAAATAGGAATCTTTTGCCATACCTCTGAGGATCTTGTTCTCTTACTGAAGGTATGAGAAGTACATAAAATTTACCTCAAATCTGTGGTTTTGGGAAGAAGTCTTCTTTTTCCACTAAAGTAGACTTCAAAATCTTCAATCTTTAGCCTGTGGGCATAGTCAATGTATCCTGATATCTCCTGCCCATGAGAATTTTTGTCACGAATAAAGATCACGGTCTGGTAGAACACACACAAAAAAGACAGAATGAAAAGAGTAAATAAATAAAAGTCATTTGAATATATTGCACATGATAATAAAATCTGCAGTTTTTGAGTGTTACATGTGCCAGACCCCATTCTAAGTGCTTTACATTTCACCCTCACCATGATCCTATGAAGCAGGTATGATTATTTAATCCTGACACATGAAGAAATTCATGAAAAGTTAACTGCACAGGAGTATAATGTACATTTACAGTAATTTTATAAGACAATATCAGTAATTAACTTACAGGTCTTCCAAAAGGCAGACATTTTAAGTGTTTGTAGAACATTAATTTATTTCCTTTCCCCCAAATCCTATTGTCTTCTCATTGTCATAATTTCTTTAGATAAGAAAACTAAGGAACAAAGAGGCTGAGTACCTCACTAATAGTCTCACAGTTAGTAATCAAAAAATTGAGATTAAAACCCAAGTTCTTGTGTTTGTCTCTTTAATCACTACATCATTTTTCCATCTCAATTCCTATGTATTTTCCATTATAAAGATATAAATTGGTCCCTTCTCATTACTGTGAGAGTCAAAAAGTTTCTTAATAAAATTAAAGTCTCTTTATAAATAAAGTCACCTTCCAAATTAAGTCCATAGGTCAAAATAAAGAGCAAGTACATATTTCTCATTCATATCAATTCCTGAACAAATATCATTGTGCACTTACAACATATTAGATACTGTTGAAGGTGCCAAGGATACAAGACAGTAAGTACCCTGGCCTCTCAGAATGTAGGCTCTGGTGAGGGGAGACAGACAAGACATGAAAAGGAAAAAAATATTTCCAGTGAGTGATAAATGCCACAAAGCAAATGAAGAACATGGTAGATTAGAGAATGAAGTCATCGGAGAGAGAGAAAAACCATGAGAGACTCTTAACTATAGGAAACAAACAGAGTTGCTGGAGGGAACATGGGTGGGGGGATGGGTAACTGGATGATGGGCATTAAGGAAAGCACATGATTTGATGAGCACTTAGTGTTATATGCAACTGATAAATTACTGAACACTACATCTGAAACTAACGATGTACTACATATGTTGGCTAATTGAATTGAAATAAAAAATTTAAAAAAAATAAAGAACATGGTTGACAAGAGAATGAATTGGTGGTGGTGAAGTCTACTTTTGGTCATCAGAAAAGACTTTGAGGAGGTCAGTTTAAATCAAGACTTGAAGCTTGAAGGATGAGAAAAAGTGAGGCATGTAAGGTCTAGACCAGGAGCCTGTCAGGTGAAGGGAGGAGCTGACACCAAGGCATAAGTGGAAGTCAGCTCGAGCAAACGGAAGAATTGCAGTCTTATCTCTATCAAGCCGACAGACATTGATCTCAACTTCTAAGAGAAAAACAAAACCAAGCAAGCAAACAAACAAAAAAACCTATTTAACGGGAAAAGTTCTTAATGGCTTTATTTCCAGATCTAGTTCAAAGTGCAGAATTTCATGGCAAAGTTCCACATTTGGAAGAAACTGTAAACAAGTCTTCCTTTTCCTCTCTGCCCATCGCTGGATGGTTCCTTGTTGGGACTCTGTGTAGTCAGTTACAGGAAGCACTCAACGTGGGTCACCTTAACAGAGCTTCCAAAAAGGTGAACCGAGAAAATGGAAAGAATCCTTTTTCTCGCTGCACCTGAGAAAACATGTTCCTAACAATGTCCCAACTGAAAAAGAGAAGAACAAGCCACAAGGTACCATTGGCCGTTATTTTGCTAAATTGCATCTTCCTGCCTCCTGTGGTTGTTTGGCAATTGGTGCTGAGGATACCATGCAGAGAAGGATTCTGAGGCATGTCCTTGGCTTAAGGAGAGGAAGTGTGGTGATGGATTAGCACCGTTTCCCACAGATGCGGCTCAAGGAGCTAGGACTGTCATTCCTGTGCTCAGTCTCACGTCAGTCCTCTGCCCTTCTCGCCTTCACCACACAACTCTGAGGTAAACTTCCTCAGATTTGTCCATGCTTTCAGCCACATGGTTTCTAGCTTTTACAGCACAAATTCTAAATGAACAGTAACTCAGAGAAGTCATAAGACTCTTACACTTCTAAATCCATACCTAAGATTGCTATCTCTGCTTAATCAAGGCCACATACTAGAACTATCAGTGTTTCATGCGAAGTCCTTAAGGTCCTTGAAATCTTTATCCCATCAAGGCTGCTCCTTATGTTGAGGCAAATCTTGCAGGCACATAGAGGGAAAAGTGTCCCAAATAAGTCGTCTACTTTTAAAATGGAACTCTATTATTAAAGATTTTATTGATTGATTGATTTACTTTTCAGAGAGAGAGAGAGAGCATGAGGGGAGGAACAGTGAGGGGGGAGATGGGGGAAGAATTTTAAGCAGACTCTGAGCTGAGTGCAGAGCCAAGCACAGCCCTTGATATCATGACCCTGAGATCATAACCTGAGTCGAAACCAAGAGTCAGACACTTAACCAACTCAGCCACACAGGCACCCCTAAATGGAACTCTATTAACAGAAAAAGAAACAACAACAAAAAACAACCTCCTCTGTCTGCCTCTGTCTCTCTTTCAATGAAATAGATCAGTCTTATATTTTTAGTAGAATGGCATACCAAATATTGTAATTGATCTTCATGATGATGGCAAAAATAAATTCTGGATAAAATCTAAAAAGCAACTCGTAACATGCATTGACGCACTGTCAAAAATGAGGAATACTGGGGAGAAGTCAAGATGGTGGAGAAGTAGCAGGCTGAGACGACATCGGGTAGCAGGAGATCAGCTAGATCGCTTATCTAACCATTGTGAACACCTACAAATCCCATGGAAAATCGAAGACAAGAAGAGCAACAATTCCAGAAACAGGAAATTGATCACTTTCTGAAAGGTAGGACCTGTGGAGAAGTGAATCCAAAGCGACAGGAAGACAGAACACGGGGGGAGGGGCCGGCTCCCGGCAAGGGGCAGAGCAACGGAGCACAAAATCGGGACTTTTAAAAGTCGGCTCCACGGAGGGACGTCACTCCAGAGGCTAAACTGGGGGGAAGCCCATGCAGGGTCAGCATAACCCCAGGTCCTGCGGGGTCACAGAAGGACCAGGGGCGTCTGAGTGCCACAGAACTCGCAGGTATTAGAGCTGGGAAGCCGGCTACAGCGACAAAGCTGAGGAGTGAGCTCTCAGCCCGGGTTACCTTGAGCCGGTCGCAGGCTGGGTGGGCTGGTAGCGCTGCCGGAGCCATGGAGACAGAAGTGACCGGGTGCTTTTCTCCAAGTGCCAGCAATTGACTGCTTTCCTCCAGGGGCAACCACAGGCCAGGGAGGCGGGCCGGTTGGGTGCTTTTCTCTGAGGGTGCACTGAGGAGCGGGACCCCAAGCTCTCGGCTCCTCCGGGCCGGAGACTGGGCGGCCGCCATCTTCATTCCCGTCCCCCGGACTCTACGGAAAGCGCTCAGGGAACAAAAGCTCCCAAAAGCAAACCCGAGCAGATTACTTAGCCCGGCCCCTGGCAAGGGCGGTACAATTCCGCCTGCGGCAAAGCACTTGAGAATCACTACAACAAGCCCCTCCCCCAGAAGATCAACAAGAAACCCAGTCAAGACCAACTTCACTCACCAAGAATAGTGGAATTCTAGAGGAGGAGAAAGCAAATCTTATCTGGACAAAATGACAAGGTGGAAAAACTCACCTCAAAAAAAAGAACAAGAGGCAATACCTAAGGTTGGGGACCTAATCAATACGGACATTGGTAATATGACAGATCTAGAGTTCAGAATGACGATTCTCAAGGTTCTAGCCGGGCTCGAAAAAGGCATAGAAGATATTAGAGAAACCCTCTCCGGAGAGATAAAAGCCCTTTCTGGAGAAATAAAAGAACTAAAAGCTAACCAAGTTGAAATCAAAAAAGCTATTAATGAGGTGCAATCAAAAATGGAAGCTCTCACTGCTAGGATAAATGAGGCAGAAGAAAGAATCAGTGACATAGAAGACCAAATGACAGAGAATAAACAAGCTGAGCAAAAGAGAGACAAACAAATACTGGACCATGAGGAGAGAATTCGAGAGATAAGCGACACCATAAGACGACACAACATTAGAATAATTGGGATTCCAGAAGAAGAAGAAAGAGAGAGGGGAGCAGAAGGTATATTGGAGACAATTATTGGAGAGAATTTCCCTAATATGGCAAAGGGAACAAACATCAAAATCCAGCAGATGCTAAGAACGCCCCTTAAAATCAATAAAAATAGGTCCACACCTCGTCACCTGATAGTAAAATTTACAAGTCTTGGTGACAAAGAGAAAATCCTGAAAGCAGCCCGGGAAAAGAAGTCTGTAACATACAAGGGTAAAAACATTAGATTGGCAGTGGACCTATCCACAGAGACCAGGCAGGCCAGAAAGAACTGGCATGATATATTCAGAGCACTAAACGAGAAAAACATGCAGCCAAGAATACTATATCCGGCTAGGCTATCATTGAAAATAGAAGGAGAGATAAAGAGCTTCCAGGACAAACAAAAGCTGAAAGAATTTGCAAACACCAAACCAGCTCTACAGGAAATATTGAAAGCGGTCCTCTAAGCAAAGAGAGACCCTAAAAGTAGTAGATCAGAAAGAAACAGAGACAATATACAGTAACAGTCACCTTACAGGCAATACAATGGCACTCAATTCATATCTCTCAATAGTTACCCTGAATGTTAATGGGCTCAATGCCCCAATCAAAAGACACAGGGTATCAGAATGGATAAAAAAACAAAACCCATCAACATGCCGCCTACAAGAAACTCATTTTAGACCCGAAGACACCTCCAGATTTAAAGTGAGGGGGTGGAAAACAATGTACCATGCTAATGGACATCAGAAGAAAGCTGGGGCGGCAATCCTTATATCCGATCAATTAGATTTTAAGCCAAAGACTATAATAAGAGATGAGGAAGGACACTATATCATACTCAAAGGATCTGTCCAACAAGAAGACCTAACAATCTTAAATATCTATGCCCCTAACATGGGAGCAGCCAACTATATAAACCAATTAATAACAAAATCAAAGAAATACATCGACAGTAATACAATAATAGCAGGGGACTTTAACACTCCCCTCACTGAAATGGACAGATCACCTAAGCAAAAGATCAACAAGGAAATAAAGGCCTTAAATGACACACTGGACCAGGTGGACATCACAGATACATTCAGAACATTCCATCCCTAAGCAACTGAATATACATTCTTCTCGAGTGCTCATGGAACATTCTCCAGAATAGACCACATCCTGGGTCATAAATCAGGTCTCAACCGGTATCAAAAGATTGGGATCATTCCCTGCATATTTTCAGACCACAATGCTCTGAAGCTAGAACTCAATCACAAGAGGAAATTTGGAAAGAACCCAAATACATGGAGACTAAACAGCATCCTTCTAAAAAATGAATGGGTCAACCAGGGAATTAAAAGAAGAATTGAAAAAATTCATGGAAACAAATGATAATGAAAACACAAAGGTTCAAAATCTGTGGGACACAAAAAAGGCAGTCCTGAGAGGAAAATATATACTTGTACAAGCCTTTCTCAAGAAACAAGAAAGGTCTCAAATACAGAACCTAACCCTACACCTAAAGGAGCTGGAGAGAGAACAACAAAGAAAGCCTAAACCCAGCAGGAGAAGAGAAATCATAAAGATCAGAGCAGAAATCAATGAAATAGAAACTAAAAAAACAATAGAACAAATCAACAAAACTAGGACCTGGTTCTTTGAAAGAATTAATAAGATTGACAAACCCTTGGCCAGACTTATCAAAAAGAAAAGAGAAAGGACGCAAATAAATAAAATCATGAATGAAAGAGGAGAGATCACAATCAACACCAAAGAAATACAAACAATTATAAGAACATACTACGACCAACTCTACGCCAACAAATTTGACAATCTGGAAGAAATGGATACATTTCTAGAGACATATAAACTACCACAACTGAACCAGGAAGAAATAGATAACCTGAACAGACCCATAACCAGTAAGGAGATTGAAACAGTCATCAAAAATCTCCAAACAAACAAAGTCCAGGACCAGACGGCTTCCCAGGGGAATTCTATTCTCCTGAAACTGTTCCAAAAAATAGAAATGGAAGGAAAACTTCCAAACTCATTCTATGAGGCCAGCATCACCTTGATCCCAAAACCAGACAAGTCCCACCAAAAAAGAGAATTACAGACCAATATCCTTGATGAACACAGATGCGAAAATTCTCACCAAAATACTGGCCAATAGGATCCAACAGTACATTAAAAGGATTATTCACCACGACCAAGTGGGATTTATTCCAGGGCTGCAAGGTTGGTACAACATCCACAAATCCATCAATGTGATACAATACATTAACAAAAGAAAGAGTAAGAACCATATGATACTCTCAATAGATGCTGAAAAAGCGTTTGACAAAGTGCAGCATCCCTTCCTGATTAAAACTCTTCAAAGTGTAGGGATAGAAGTCACGAAAAACCCACTGCAAATATCATTCTCAATGGAGAAACACTGAAAGCTTTTCCACTAAGGTCAGGAACATGGCAAGGATGTCCGTTATCACCACTGCTGTTCAACATAGTACTAGAAGTCCTAGCCTCAGCAATCAGACAACAGAAAGAAATTAAAGGCATCCAAATTGGCAAAGAAGAAGTCAAACTATCACTCTTTGCAGATGATATGACACTATATGTGGAAAACCCAAAAGGCTCCACTCCAAAACTGCTAGAACTTATATAGGAATTCAGTAAAGTGTCAGGATATAAAGTCAATGTGCAGAAATCAGTCGCATTTCTTTACACTAACAACAAGACAGAAGAAAGAGAAATTGAGGAGTCAGTCCTATTTACAATCACACCCAAAACCATAAGATACCTAGGAATAAATCTAACCAAAGAGGCAAAGAATCTATACTCAGAAAACTATAAAGTACTCATGAAAGAAATTGAGGAAGACACAAAGAAATGGAAAAATATTCCATGCTCATGGATTGGAAGAACAAATATTATGAAAATGTCTATTGTACCTAAAGCAATCTACACATTTAATGTAATCCCTATCAAAATCCCATCCATTTTTTTTAAAGAAATAGAGCAAATAATCCTAAAATTTATATGGAACCAGAAAAGACCTCGAATAGCCAAAGGAATATTGAAAAAGAAAGCCAAAGTCGGTGGCATCACAATTCCAGACTTCAAGCTCTATTACAAAGCTGTCATCATCAAGACAGTATGGTACGGGCACAAGAACAGACATATAGACCAATGGAACAGAATAGAGAGCCCAGAAATAGACCCTCAACTCTATGGTCAACTAATCTTCAACAAAGCAGGAAGGAACGTCCAATGGAAAAAAGCCTCTTCAACAAATGGTGCTTGGAAAATTGGACAGCCACATGCAGAAAAATGAAATTGGTCTATTTCCTTACACCACACATGAAAATAGACTCAAAATGGATGAAGGACCTCAATGTGAGAAAGGAATCTATCAAAATCCTTGAGGAGAATGCAGGCAGCAACCTCTTTGACCTTAGCCACAGCAATGTCTTCCTAGGAACATCGCCAAAGGCAAGGGAAGCAAGGGCAAAAATGAACTATTGGGATTTCATCAAGATCAAAAGCTTTTGCACAGCAAAGGAAACAGTTAACAAAACCAAAAGACAACTGACAGAATGGGAGAAGATATTTGTAAACGACTTATCAGATAAAGGGCTAGTGTCCAACATCTATAAAGAGCTTAGCAAACTCAACACCCAAAGCACAAAGAATCCAATCAAGAAATGGGCAGAGGACATGAACAGACATTTCTGCAAAGAAGACATCCAGATGGCCAACAGACACATGAAAAAATGCTCCCCATCACTCAGCATCAGGGAATTACAAATCAAAACCTCAATGAGATACCACCTCACACCAGTCAGAATGGCTAAAATTAACAAGTCAAGAAATGACAGATGCTGGCGAGGATGCGGAGAGAGGGGAACCCTCCTACACTGTTGGTGGGAATGCAAGCTGGTGCAACCACTCTGTGAAAACCGTGTGGACGTTCCTCAAAAAACTGAAAATAGAGCTACCCTATGACCCAGCAATTGCACTAATGGGTATATATCCTAAAGATACAAACGTGGTGCTCCAAAGGGGCACGTGCACCCGAATGTTTATAGCAGCAATGTCCACAATAGCCAAACTGTGGAAAGAGCCTAGATGTCCATCAACAGATGAATGGATAAAGAAGATGTGGTATATATACACAATGGAATACTATGCAGCCATCAAAAGACATGAAATCTTGCCATTTTCGACGACATGGGTGGAACTAGAGGGTATTATGCTTAGCGAAATAAGTCAATCGGAGTAAGACAACTATCATATGATCTTTTTGATATGAGGAAGTGAAGATGCAATGTGGGGGGTTTTGGGGGAGGTAGGAAAAGAAAAAGTGAAAGAAGATAGGATCGGGAGGGAGACAAACCATAAAAGATTCAATCTCAAAAAACAGACTGAGGGTTGCTGGGGGGAGGGGGGACGGGACAGGGTGGTGGGGATATGGACATTGGGGAGGGTATGTGCTATGATGAGTGCTGTGAAATGTGTAAACCTGGCGATTCACAGACCCTGGGGATAAAAATACATTATATATTTATTAAAATAAAATACATTATATAAATAAAAATAAATAAAAATAAAAAATAAAAAATACATCATATAAATATATATTTATACATATAATATATATAAAAATATATAATATATAAATACATTATATATTTATTAAAATAAAAAAATTATTGAACTAGAAATACACATTAATATGATAAGTCTTATAATTATACAGGTCAGTGATTAAGTGCCCTTATGTAGTCAATGTGTAACACATAGACATCGAAAATCTAATTTGGATTTTTGAAAGGATCCACAAAATTCTTTGTCAGTTATTATAGAAAAGCTAATAAAAATGTGTGACTTTTGAAAACTTGCAGCTCATCTAACTTCCAAATTAAAATAAAATTGGCTTAATTAGAAAAAAAAATGAGGAATACTTTGAGTCTAAAAACTAAGTGGAAATAGATTCCCAGAAAGGAAAGCAAAGCCCTAGAACCATCTTTGTCCTGCAGGCATGTGCCCAACTGCAGGGAATCTTAGGAAGGGTTTCATGATCTTGGGAGTTGGAGGTGACAGGAGACAAAATCCAGCCTTTCAGGTAGAGAGACTAGGACTATTGCCTCAACATAGGGCAGAGAAATGAAAAAAGGATGTAAACAATCTTCAATGTGTCCATAGAAAAGAAGAATGATTCCAGAATTATAAATCCAGAGAAAATATCTTTTGAGTGGGCAAACCAAAAATGAGAGCCTTGACTGACAAAAGACTCTTAACTCAAAGAAATGCTGGAGGATGCACAGTTGCCTCTTGAAGAACATGGGTTTGAACTATACATCTCCACTTATATATGGATAGGTTTAAAAAAAATACAGTACAGCACCATAAATGTATTTTCTCTTTCTTATGATTTTAATGTTTTCTTTTCTCTAGCTTCCTTTATTGTAAGAATACATTATGTATACACACAACATATAAAATACATGTTAGTTGACCCTTTATGTCATCAGTAAGGTTTCCAGTCAACAGCAGGTTATTAGTAGTTAAGGTTTTGAGGAGTCAAAAGTTATATGCAGATTTTTGACTCTGTAGTGGGGTTGGCACTTTTAAACCTTATCTTGTTGAACAGTCAACTGTATTTCAGGCAAAAAAAGTGACTCCAGGGGCGCCTGGGTGGCTCAGTGGGTTAAAGCCTCTGCCTTCAGCTCAGGTCATGATCCCAGGGTCCTGGGATCGAGCCCCGCATCGGGTTCTCTGCTCGGCAGATAGCCTGCTTCCCTCTCTCTCTCTGCCTGCCTCTCTGCCTACTTGTGATCTCTGTCTGTCAAATAAATAAATAAAATCTTTATTAAAAAAAAGTGACTCCAACTGAAAGGTCAGAGATAACGAATAGAATGAAATTCCAAGAAAATAGTAAATATATAGAAAAATATATGATGGAATGATAGCATTATGGGCTGAATTGTGTTCCCTCAAAATTCCTATGTTGAAACCCTCAGTACCTCAGAGAATATATTTGGACATAGGGCTTTTAAAGAAGTTATTAAGCTAAAAGGAGCCCATTAGTCACTAATCCAATCTGACTTTATGAGGAGAGGGTATTTGGACACAGAGAGATACCAGGGGTTTGTATGCAGCAGAAAGACCACGTGAAGACACAGTGAGAAATGGGTACCTGCACACCAAGGAGGAAGTTTTCAGAAGAACCAACCCTGCCGACACCGACATCTTGATCTACCTTTTACTCCTGGCTTCGATAACTGCGAGAAAATAAATCTCTGTTGTTTAAGCCACCCAGTATGTGGTATTTTGTTATGGCAGCCCTAAAGAACTAATACACATGGTAATAAATGAAAATAATTAAGTAATTACAGTCAGTGTGAATGGCCAAGTGTTTAAGTTAAAAAACAAAGGTTCTTAGAGTGGATAAAAACAAAGGATATAAAACTTAAGGCTGAAAGTTAACTGATCAAAGTACATGCAAAAGGAAATGTCTGTCTAAAAAAGAGCTGGTATCAGGGGCACCTGGGTGGCTCAGTGGGTTAAAGCCTCTGCCTTCAGCTCAGGTCATGGTCCCAGGGTCCTGGGATTGAGCCCCACATCGGGCGTTCTGCTCAGCGGGGGGCCTGCTTCCCTTCCTCTCTCTCTGCCTCTCTGCCTACTTGTGATCTCTGTCTGTCAAATAAATAAATAATTTAAAAAAAAAAAAGAGCTGGTATCAGCATATTGGTATGAGACAAATGAACTTGAAGGCAAAAAGCATTCCTAGAGATGGAGAGTCACTAGATAATGATAAAAGATTCAATTCAGAGAAAGATAGAGCTATTATAACTTTGAGTTAACCTTTGAAAAAATAGCCTCAAAATATGGAAAGCAAAAATCGATAGAACTGTTTAAGGATAAATAGACAAGTCATCATCACTATGGTAAATTTATCTCTCTCATTAAGTCCTAGATCAAACCATAAATTCCATAATTATTATAAAGTTAATGTATATTGTAAAGAATTAAAAACACAAGGTTGAGTGCTTGGTTTTTACCTTAGTCAAGTACCTAAACATCTTTACTCTTCAGTATCTTGTGGGTAAAATGAATAATGGTGTAAAATTATATGTATATGTGTATATATATCTCCATAATCTCACTACTTTACATTATTATATACAGCTTTCCCATGTGAGTTTGAAGCCCATTGTCTATGGGAATTTGAGTACATTACTTTAAATCTCACTTCTCTAGCCTTGTGAGAGTTAAGTGGATGATGCTCTGTGATTTTTGTGAATCTAGGGGTTTTCTGAAGCTAGAGAACTTCAAGTCAGGACAAACTGAGTATAAAGTTCACTGTTTGTCCTTGGGTGGGTTGTTCAAATTCTTAACTCCTCTCTATATTCTTAAGTTCTATGCTGCTAAGTAGGCTCCTGCAAAATCCAGCAAGTTTCTACAAAACCAAACTGAATACCTCCAAAACAAACAAAGGAACAAACAAAACAAAAACAGGCAAGCTTCCTTGGACCTAAGCATTTAGTTAGCTAAGCCTTCTTGCAGCCTCTCCTCTCCTCCCGTTTCTCCTTCAGCTCTGTAGAGCAATGAAATTACCTCTTGTCTTGCATGAAATGGCTCAGCTCATAGTCAGGTGCTGTCAGAAACTTGCCTTCTGCCTGTGCACCCAATTTGTATGCAACATGCAAATGCTCTTTCTTTTTCAATGGGGAAAGTCTAGTGATCATTGTATCTGTAATTTCTTTTATTTTCAATAGAAAATATTGAAATATTGGAAATATTGGAAAGAAAAGAAATATTGGAAAGAAAATATTGGAAATATTGGAAAGAAAAGTATTTCTTTCCAAGTATGGCTTTCCAAGTATGGCTATTTAGGTGTAAAAATATATTGTGAAATAATTTTTAGTAAAATAAAAAAAAATCTGCAAAATCAAAAAAATTCCTAACGGATAACATGCTTTATAAAGTTATTTAAAAAATAATTATAACTATTGATGTGTAGTAATTGGCAAAAGACTATCAGGAAATTACAACTCAATATTTAACTTTGAACTACATCATTACAAAAACAATGTAGGTGACAGGAAAAAATAATGAAACAGAAGAGGTAAGACATAGTTGTAAGGTACTTGATGGTTGGTTGAAATTTTATTTTCTCTTGTTTATATTTTATTATATGGATTGTCCAAGAATTACAAGTCAGTTAACTAACACTCTTTTTTTTTTTAAAGATTTTATTTGTTTGTGAGAGAGTGAGCAAGAAAGAGGGCACAAGCTGTGGGGGAGGGGCAGGGGGAGAAACGAACTCCCCACTGAGCAGGAAGCCTGATGCAGGGCTCGACTCAGGACCCTGGGATCGTGACCTGAGCTGAAGCAGAAACTTAAATGACCCAGAAGCCCCAAACTCACACTCCTGACTAATAAATTAAATATATTCCTTTATCAAATATGTATTTTCTTCTAAGGTGAATACTAATTACCCCTGCTATTAATACTACTAGGTATCATTTATTAAGAAGCCATTATGTTCTGAGCAAAATACTGGGAGCTTTACATTCATTACTTTTAATTCTCTCAAAAATATATAATGGTTAGATAGCATTATTATTGTCATTTTGTAAATGTAGGTGCTGAAAGCATTGTGAATGACCACCTCAAAAGACATGTAACTCAAAAATGGGGCAACCACCCTCACACCCAGGATGCCGTCCCATGAAGTCCATTTTTATAACGACTCCACAGTGGACACACAGACTAGGGTCCAAATGTTGGCCCTGCCATCTGCTTACTTTGTGACACTGGTACATTCATTATCCTTTGTAAGATTCAGTTTCTTCTGTTATACAATGGACATAATATCTGCTTCTCCAGGTTGTTGTGTGAATTGAGACTATTTTTGCTCAGCACTTAACAATGTCTGGCACATGGTAAACACTCAGTGAATATTATCTATTGTTTTTAAAAATTTTTTTATTACTGTTGCTATTGAAATTATATCATGTTAAGAGTTTTATCAGTTTCTTAGTGGTAAGGAAAGGGAATACTCGTATCAGAATTCCATTGCTTGGGTGTGTGTAATTATGTTGCTGGACATGGTTCAATTCATTTGTTACATTCAGCATTCTCAGTTAAAACTTTGTATTTTGAAGTTAAAGTTTAAACGTTTTTTCCAGGTATTACTATATACAACCAGAATGGACCCAACTGGCAATAAAGTCATGATTCTGGCATCCAGAATGGGGAGAATAAGCTAAGAGAGCCCTTTGAAGAATCGGGTTTATTTCAGCCCAAGTGTGACATATTTTAGTGATTGCAAGCTTTCTTATGTGAAGCCCTGTATTGTTTCACTAAGAATTATAAAATGTTATAAATAATTGTTTTAAGTTTCTCTAGTAACACTTGCTTTAAAAAAAATAACAACCTTATTGAGGTATAATTTATATAAAATAAAATTCACCCTCAAGTTTTAAATGTGTAGTTCAATGATTTTAGATCTATGCAACACAATCCAATTTTAGAATATTTTTATCACCCCAAAGGGATCCCTTGTGCCCATTTGCAGTCATCCCTGTTCCCACCCCCAGCCCCAGGCAACCACTAATCTACTTTCTGCCTCTATAGATTTGCTTTTTCTGGATTTTTCATATAAATGGAATCATACAATATATGGTCTTTTTCATTCTAATAACTTTTTTTATCAGAGTTAATTTCCCAGGAGATACATGAAAACTATAAAGGCTCTTTTAAATGATGATGTTATGTTTATAAGAAGGCAGACTTCCAAAATACTCATTGTCCTTAGATAAAACCTTTTAATCCTCTTTAGAATAAGACAAAGTATAACCACCACAAATATTTCAGCAAATCAAATGATATTTATTTGAAGCCATAAATATTGGTTTACATTTATTTGCAACCTAGGTAGAAAACACTAGTTCTCGTTTCAGCAGCAAAAACACAAGAAAAAGCCTTTGATAGATTAATTAAGATACAAGTATTCCTGATATTGAAGCGGGGGCTCAGACACCAAGGAAAATGTGGAATCTGAGATTTTACTGAGATGGTCTGTGACCTCAAGTGTGAACCAATGTTAGTTGAAAAGACTTATGGAATGCCTAGTTAGGTCCTCATTACTTCTCATGTGTTGGGAAAAAATGAATTAAAGTACAATTTAGACCATTAATATATCATTTGGATCTTTGGCTGCTTGTCTTTTCCCAGAAGTGGATTAAAATACAAATTCATAAACTTGTTATGAGTTGAGTACATGTGTTGCCTGATTTTTCTTGCCAAACACTAATGAGGAGACATAAACTTGATACATTGAAATGGGAGTTTTCCAATAGTGAAGCCAAAGTCACTTGTTTAAAAAAAAAAAAAAGTCATAGTAAACAGTATGTTGCTAAAACTGAAACATCCATTTCAGGGAATGAGGGCTGTCATACGGGCAAAGTTTGTGTGCTACGCCCCTGAGACTGTCAATATGCTCCCTGATGGAAACAAATGAAGGAAGAAATTTTTATCTCCTTTAGTTTAAAAACCCTTGGAATACTTTCATGAATCATTAGTTTTAGGGAATCCTTTTCTCCTTTCAGAAGAGAAATGATTTTGCAAATGGAATCCAAGTTCTGACAATTTTTTGTAATGTTTCAAAATGTGTCCTTACCCATTTCTGTAAAACAACTTACTTTCTGAAATTCCTTATGCTGATAATTATTTTGAAATTCGACATCCTTTTTTTCAATTGCAGTTCGACACATCTTTTCACTTACATACACAATTCTCAAGGTTATGTTTAAGAAAGTTCTTTGCCCTTCCTGTTGAAGGTTTAGTTAGGCTCTGAACCAGCACATTTTTCCTTCCACGTTCTATTGGCCAAAGCAGGTCACAGGCCAGCCCAGATTCAAGAGGCAGGGAGAGTGACTCCTTTGAGGGACAGCTGCAAAAGTGTCAGTGCAAAGGGGCAATAGATAAAGGCTACGTAGAGAACTGTGGTCCTTTTCAATCTATACTTACTTGCCTTAACCTAGGAGTTTCGCATGTAGCTGGTTTGTTAATTTTGTAACAGTTTGAGATTTGATTTCTGGGGGGAATCGTGGACTAATAACTTACTCTTGAATCATTAATGTCTTACTTTCCATACAATCGCTACTATGGACATATAAACATGCTGTATTATCTACTATTTGAAAAAGAAACAGCTAGTTACAGTCCCAAGTTTTTGCTTTTCTTTACAGTTCTCATGATCTCTTAAGCCGTTACAATCAGTCTCTTTGTCCTGGAGCACTCTGATGAATAGGTCCGCCTCTCACATCTACTGTCCCATCTTGCCAAATCCAACGGTCAAGTCTCATTCTCTCTTTTACTTGAACTTCCTGCAGTGGTTGTTCACCTTCTTCTTTCTTGAAACTTTTTTATTCTGGTTTCTGTGACATTGTATATTTCCAAGATTTTCTTTTGCTTCATCGATCTTTTCTTCACTGGCTCCTCCTTTTTTTCTGATGTCTAAGTTTTGCAGCTCTCCAAGGCTTGGTCTTCATCTTTTCTCTTTGTTCTCTCACCAATTGCTCTTATCCAGTTTCAGAGCTTTAAGTATCAGTTCTTATTCTTTTATGAACTTTAGACTAATGTGGATAATTTTTTTTTATCAAAATCTTTATCTCCAGCCTTGGAGTTTACCTGATTTCAACATAGTATGTGTTATTGTCTACAACATCATTTTACTTGGATTTAATGCAGGCACCTTGGTTTGCAAAACCATACCATCATTCTGTAAATCCACTTTTAATTATACCTCCTACAAAAGCAAAGAAACTCATCATCAAAATGTAGATGCCTCTGCATCAACTCTCATTTCTCTTCTAATTCCCACAGCTAATCAATCACCAAATTCTCTTGACCATACCTTTAAGATATATCTCAAACTGTGCTTTTGCTTTCTAAGATCATTGCCAACATTGAATAAGATGTTTGAAATAACAAACTTACTGTTTCCCTGCTGACCTAGCATAATCACTTTCCCTGACACCATTTCTTCTTTGCTCCAACTACTTTCAAAAGTATTCCAGAATTTCCTCTTTAAAGCAGAAATCTGAACGTGTTTCTCCTGTTTTATTGGTTATTTGGAGTTCTGAAGCACAACCTCTTTAGTATTGTAGATTGCCCATCATCTGATGCCAAACTACCAGTCCAGGACCACTCTCACCTCTACCTCCCCCTTTCATGGAACCCCTTTGGCGAAAGGTATTTGTTTAATTTCACACTTACTATTTATTTGTATTTAATAATGCATTTATATATTTCCTAAGATTCAAATACTACCTCAAAACTTATCTAGATGTACCGTTTCATCTTCATCACTCTTCCTTAATCTTGGTACTTATTCCTCAGAAGAACCTCATTTAACTTTTTTAGTTGTTTCTAAATAACATATTAATACTGATATTCCTGACATTTTTTTTTCTTTTTTACCTACTTCATATTGTGGAACATGATGATTTATCTCTATTACCAGCCTCCTTTTCCCTCTCAAACCACTTATAAACTTCCATCCAGCACCCAAATAGAGCAATATCCTAATTTTAGGTTAAATGAATATGTGGTGTTTACAATTTTAATACAATTTAAACATTACCACAGCTGAGCCACAGAATCAGAGAGGTCAAGGTATTTATTCACCCAGCTATGATTACTTTCCTTTCTTCAACAATTTTTTATTTCCTAGAAGGTTAATTGCCTTGGCTTCTCACCCTTGAAGTTTTCTATGAACCTATCATTAATCAACTAGAAATTTTCAACAGAACTACCACCATTCTCCTCAATACATTCATAATCTGTCAGTTTTTATTTTTCTTGGAGATGTACCTTTGGGAATTCAGTCTTCTTTTCCCTATATTTAATTCTTCCTAGGCTGAAATCATTTTTTTTTTTTTTTTGGAAATTCTTTTCAGTATTACCTTGGGAATTTCCTCTGCTTCTCACACGAGCTCCCAGAACAGTTTTTAAATATTTCTATTTTGTACCTGCTCCTTTATATTGTAGTTTGTGAAGTCCTTGCTGGCTGGAGACCATTCTAACGTCGTATGCTTTATCTAGCTTTGTAGGCTTCATTATCTTTCCTGGATTTTAGTTCATGGCAAGGGTGCAACCAACATGGTTTTAGAGTTGAGGCAACTGGAGGAAGAGTCAAGATGGTGGAGGAGTGGCAGGCTGAGATGACAGGAGGTCAGCTGGGTAGTGGCCAAACCATTCCGAACACCTACAAACCCAATAGGAGATTGAAGAAAAGAAGAGCAGCAATTCCAGAAACAGAAAATTGACCACTTTCTGAAAGGTAGGACTTGTGGAGAAGTGAATCCAAAATGATGGGAAGATAAACTGCAGGGGAGGGGCTGGCTCCAGGCGAGCAGTGGAGCAGCAGAGCCCAAAATCCGAACTTTCAGAAGTCCGCCTCCACTGAGAGACATCAATCCAGAGGCTAAGTGGGGGTGGAGCCCTCTTGGGGACAGTGTGATCTCAGGTCCTGTGGGGTCACAGAAGGATCGGGGCTATCTGAGTGTAGCAGAGCTCGCAGGTTTCGGAGTGGGGAAGCTGACTACAGAGACGGAGCCAAGGAATGAGTTCTCAATTTGGGGTTACCTTAAACTGCGATTGGCAGCAAGTTGGATCTTTGAGGAGGGACCCCACAAGTGGCAGGTCCAGGGAGACCCACATTCCTCCACCAGAAAGCAGCATGGCAGGAATCTACTGGGTTTGGAGACTCCAAACAGGGCTGTGTGCCAGAGACAGAAATGCTCAGTCACAGGCTGGGTGAGCTCAGAGCGCTGCCGGAGACCAGGGCGATGGGAGTGATTGACTGCTTTTCTTCGAGGGCACACTGAGGAGTGGGGCCTGAGCTTTTGGCTCTTCTGGGCCAGAGACTGGGAGGCCGCCAGTTTCACTCCTGTCCTCCAGAGCTCTATGGAAAGCCTTCAGGGAACAAAAGCTCCCGAGAGCGAACCTGAGCAGATTACTTAGCCCAACCCCTGGCAAGGGCAGTGCAATTCTGCCTCAGGTAAAGACATTTGAGAATCACTACAACAGCCCCCTCCCCCAAGATCAGCAAGAACAGCCAGCCAAGACCAAGCTCATTGATCAGGGGAACAGCAGAATTCCAGAGCTAGGGAAAAAGAAAGCATGAAATTCATGGCTTTCTCCCCATGATTCTTTAGTCTTGCGAAGTTAATTAATTTATTTTATTTTATTTTTTTCTAATTCTAAATTTTTTAACTTTTCCTCTTTTAACATTTTTTAACTAGTTAATCTTAACAATACTTTCTAAAAAATTCTTTTTAAACCTACATTTTTATAGCATTTTTATAGTCATATTTTATCCTTCATTATATCTAGCTTTTTTTTATTTGTATACATATAGGGTTTTTTTAATTCTAAAAAAATTCTGGGATACAATTTCTTCTAATAAATCAAAATATACCCTAAGTCTGGCACAGGGCTTTGTTCTAGTCCCCAGCCTGAGCAAATTCTCTCCACTTTTTTCCTTTCTTCTTCCAAACAACTTATCAATTCCTTTTTTAAATTTTTTAATAAATTTTCATCTTTACAGTCCTATTCCACCCTTTCATCGTGTTTACCCTTATTTTTGCATATATATAAGTTTTTCTTCCTTTAAGATTTGGGAGGTAGTTTCTTCTAAGAGACCAAAATACATGCAAAATCAAGTGGGTGGCTCTGTTCTATTCACCACTCTAATATATATAAATTTAAAAAAAAATTTTTTAAATTTCTTTTTACACCCTTACTTCTCCCACCAATTTGGGTTCTCTTCTGATTTTGGTTAGTGTATATTTTTCTGGGGTCTTTGTCAGCCTTTAGTATTTTATTCTCTCCTTCATATATTCTTATCTAGATAAAATGACAAGGTGAAAAAACTCACCACAAAAAAAGAACAAGAGGCAGTACCAAAGGCTAGGGACCTAATCAATATGGACATTGGTAATATGTCAGATCTAGAGTTCAGAATCACAATTCTTAAGGTGCTAGCTAAGCTTGAAAAAGGCATGGAAGATATTAGAGAAACCCTGTTTGGAGAAATAAAAGCCCTTTCTGGAGAAATAAAAGAACTAAAATCTAACCAAGTTGAAATAAAAAAAGCTATTAATGAGGTACAATCAAGAAAGGAGGCTCTTACTGGTAGGATAAATGAGGAAAAAGAGAGAATTAGTGATCTTGAAGATCAAATGATGGAGAATAAAGAAGCAAAGGAAAAGAGAAACAAATGACTACTGGACCACGAGGGGAGAATTCAAGAGATAAGTGATATCATAAGATGAAACAATATTAGAAAAATTGGGATTCCAGAAAAAGAAAGGGGGGGGCAGAAGTTATATTGGAGTGAATTATAGTAGAAAATTTCCCTAATATGGCAAAGGGAACAAGCATCAAAATCCAGGAGGCACAGAGAACTCCCATCAAATTAATAAAAATAAATCCACACCCTGTCATCTAATACTAAAACTTACAAGTCTTTTATTTTTTTTTTAAAGATTTTATTTATTTATTTGAGAGAGAGAGTGAGAGAGAGCATGAGAGGGGATAAGGTCAGAGGGAGAAGCAGACACCTCATGTTGCAGGGAGCCCGATGCAGGACTCAATCCCAGGACTCCGGGATCATGACCTGAGCCGAAGGCAGTTGCCCAACCAACTGAGACACCCAGGTGCCCCAAAACTGACAAGTCTTAGTGAGAAAGAGAAAATCCTGAAAGCAGCCAGGGACAAGAAGTCTGTAACATACAATGGTAGAAATATTAGACTGGCAGCAGACTTATTCACAGAGACCTGGAAGGCTAGAAAGAACTGGCATGATATATTCAGAGTACTAAATGAGAAAAATATGCAGCCAAGAATACTAAAAATCCGGCTAGGCTCTCATTGAAAATAGAAGGAGAGATAAAGAGCTTCCAGGACAAACAAAAACTAAAAGAATTTGTAAACACCAAACCAGCCCTACAGGAAATATTGAAAGGGGTCATCTAAGCAAAGGGATAGCCAAAAAGTAGTAGACCAGAAAGGAACAGAGACAATATACAGTAACAGTCACCTTACAGGCAATACAATGGCACTCAATTCATATCTTTCAAGAGTTATCCTGAATGTAAATGGGCTAAATGCCCCAATCAAAACACACAGGGTATCAGAATGGATAAAAAACCAAAACCCATCAATATGCTGCCTGCAAGAAACTCATTTTAGACCTGAAGACACCTCCAGATTTAAAGTGAGGGGGTGAAAAACAACATACCATGCTAATGGACATCAGAAGAAAGCTGGGGTGGCAATCCTTATATCAGATCAATTAGATTTTCATCCAAACGCTATAATAAGGGAAGAGGAAGGACACTATATCATACTAAAAAGGTCTGTCCAAAAAGATCTAACTATTTTAAATATCTATGCCCTTAACATGGAAGCAGCCAACTATATAAACCCATTAATAATAAAATCAAAGAAACACATCAACAATAATACAATAATAGTAGGGGATTTTAACACCCCCCCCTCACTGAAATGGACAGATCATCCAAGCAAAAGATCAACAAGGAAATAAAGGCCTTAAATGACACATTGGACCAGATGGGACATCACAGATACATTCAGAACATTCCATCCCAAAGCAACAGAATACACATTCTTCTCTGGTGCACATGGAACATTCTCCAGAATAGACCACATCTTGGGTCACAAATCAGGTCTAAACTGGTACCAAAAGATTGGGATCATTCCCTGCATATTTTCAGACCACAATGTTCTGAAGCCAGAACTCAATCACAAGAGGAAAGTTGGAAAGAACTCAAATACATGGAGGCTAAAGAGCATCCTTCTAAGGAATGAATGGGTCAACCAGGAAATTAAAAAGAAGAATTGAAAAAACTCATGGAAACAAATGATAATGAAAACACAACTGTTCAAAAATCTGTGGGACACAGCAAAGGCAGTCCTGAGAGGAAAGTATGTAGTGATAAAAGGCTTTCTCAAGAAACAAGAAAGGTCTCAAGTACATAACCTAACCCTACACCTAAAGGAGCTGGAGAAAGAACACCAAAGAATGCCTAATCCCAGTAGGAGAAGAGAAATCATAAAGATCAGAGCAGAAACCAATGAAATAGAAACCAAAAGAACAGTAGAACAGATCAACGAAAGTAAGTGCTGGTACTTTGAAAGAATTAATAAGATTGATAATCCTCTGGCCAGACTTATCAAAAAGAAAAGAGAAAGGACCAAAATTAATAAAATCGTGAATGAAAGAGGAGAGATCACAACCAACACCAAAGAAATACAAACAATTATAAGAACATATTATGAGCAACTACACACCAGCAAATTTGACAATCTGGAAGAAATGGATGCATTCCTAGACACATATAAACTACCAAATCTGAACCAGGAAGAAATAGAAAACCTGAACAGACCCATAACCAGTACGGAGATTGAAGCAGTCATCAAAAATCTCCCAACAAACAAGAGCCCAGGGCCAGACGGCTTCCCAGGGGAATTCTACCAAACATTTAAAGAAGAATTAATACCTATTCTCCTGAAACTGTTCCAAAAAATAGAAATGGAAGGAAAACTTCCAAACTCATTTCATGAGGTCAGCACTATGTTGATCCCAAAACCAGACAAAGACCCTACCAAAAAGGAGAATTACAGATCAATATCTTTGATGAACACAGATGCAAAATTTCTCACCAAAACAGTAGCCAATAGGATACAACAGTATATTAAAAGGATTATTCACCACGACCAAGTGGGATTTATTCCAGGGCTGCAAGGTTGGTTCAACATCTGCAAATCAATCAATGTGATACAATACATTAATAAAAGAAAGAACAAGAACCATATGATCCTCTCAATAGATGTTGAAAAAGCATTTGACAAAGTACCGCATCCTTTCTTGATCAAAACTCTTCAAAGTGTAGGGATAGAGGGTCCATACCTCAATATCATCAAAGCCATCTATGAAAAACCCACAGCAAATATCATTCTCAATGGGGAAAAACTGAGAGCTTTTCCCCTAAGGTCAGGAATATGGAAGGGATGTCCACTATCACCACTGCTGTTCAACATAGTACTAGAATTCCTAGCCTCAGCAATCAGACAACAAAAAGAAATTGAAGGCATCCAAATCAGCAGAGAAGAAGTTAAACTATCATTCTTTGCAGATGATATGATACGTTATGTGGAAAACCCAAAAGATTCCACTTGAAATCTACTAGAACTCATATAGGAATTTGGTAGTGTCAGGATATAAAATCAATGCACAGAAGTCAGTTACATTTCTATACACCAAGAATAAGACAGAAGAAAGAGAAATTAAAGAGTCAATCTCATTTACAATTGCACCCAAAACCATAAGATACCCAGGAATAAACCTAACCAAAGAGGCAAAAAATCTGTACTCAGAAAAATAAAAGGTACTCATGAAAGAAATTGAGGAAGACACAAAGAAATGGAAAGATGTTCCACGCTCATGGATTGGAAGAACAAGTATTGTGAAAATGTCTATGCAACCTAAAGCAATCTACATGTTTAATGCAATCCCTATCAAAATACCATTAATTTTTTTCAAAGAACTGGAACAAATAATTCTAAAATTTATATGGAGCCAGAAAAGACCTCAAATAGCCAGAAGAATATTGAAAAAGAAAGACAAAGTTGGTGGCTTCACAATTCCAGACTTCAAGCTCTATTACAAAGCTGTCATCATCAAGACAGTATGGTACTGGCACAAAAACAGACACATAGATCAATGGGACAGAATACAGAGCCCAGAAATAGACCCTGAACTCTATGGTCAACTACTTGTTGACAAAGCAGGAAAGAATGTCCAATGGAAAAAGACAGTCTCTTCAACAAATGGTGTTGAGAAAATTGGACAGCCACATGTAGAAAAATGAAACTGGAACATTTCCTTACACCACACACAAAAATAGACTCAAAATGGATGAAGGACCTCAATGTGAGACAGGAATCCATTAAAATCCTTGAGCAGAACACAGGCAGCAACTTTTCGACCTTTGCCGCAGCAACTTCTTCCTAGAAACATTGCCAAAGGCAACAGAAGCAAGGGCAAAAATGAACTATTGGGATTTCATCAAGATCAAAAGCTTTTGCACAGCAAGGGAAACAGTCAACAAAACCAAAAGACAACTGATAGAATGGGAGAAGATATTTGCAAACGACATATCAGATAAAGGGCTAGTATCCAACATCTATATAGAACTTCTCAAACTCAACACCCAAAGAACAAATAATCCAATCAAGAAATGGACAGAGGACATGAACAGACATTTCTGCAAAGAGGACATCCAGATGGCCAACAGACACATGAGAAAGTGCTCCACATCACTCGGCATCAGGGAACTACAAATCAAAACCACAGTGAGATACCACCTCATACCAATCAGAATGGATGGAATTAACAAGTCAGGAAATGACAGATGCTGGCGAGGACGCAGAGAAAGGGGAATCCTCCTACACTGTTGGTGGGAATGCAAGCTGTGCAGCCACTCTGGAAAACAGCATGGAGGTTCCTCAAAAAGTTGAAAATAGAGCTACCCTATGATCTGGCAATTGCACTACTGGGTATTTACCCTAAATATACAAATGTAGTGATCCGAAGGGGCACATGCATCCGAATGTTTATAGCAGCAATGTCCACAACAGTTAACTAGGAAGAACCTAGATGTCCATCAACGGATGAATGGATAAAGAAGATGTATATATAGACACAATACAGTACTATGCAGCCATCAAAAGCAATGAAATCTTGCCACTTGCAATGATATGGATGCAACTAGAGGGTATTTTGCTGAGTGAAATAAGTCAATCAGAGAAACATAATTATCATATGATCTCATTGATACGAGGAATTTGAGAGGGAACGTTGGGGTGTGGGGGTTAGGGAAGGAAAAAGTGAAACAAGATGGGATTGGAAGGGAGACAAACCATAATAGACTCTTAATCTCACAAAACAAACTGAGGGTTGCCTGGGGGAGGGGGGTATGGAGAAGGGTGGTTGGGCTATGGACATTGGGGAGGGTATGTGCTGTGGTAAGTGCTGTGAAGTGTGCAAGCCTGATGATTCTCAGACCTGTACCCCTGGGGCAAATAATACATTATATGTTAATTAAAAGAAAAAAAAGAATTGAGGCACTAAATGAAGTCCAGCAAGATAGTCTGCTAAGGTGCTATTTATTTAATGATGCCTCATAGAAAGTGTCACCATGCAACAGAATAATAATAGTGCTAAAAGCTAGCTTTTCATGAGTGTTTACTATGTGCCAAGGTTTTCTCTTGTTTTTAATCCTAACACAAGTTCCAATAATATGGATACCATTATTAATCCTATTTTATAGATAAGAACACTAAAGCACCAGGAGGTGTTTGGGCCTAGGCTCATATGGTAAATATGTCATTAGAATTCCAACAGAAAACAGTGGCAGGGGCGCCTGGGTGGCTCAGTTGGTTGAGCGGCTGCCTTCGGCTCAGGTCATGATCCCGGACTTCCAGGATCGAGTCCCACATCGGGCTCCCAGCTCCTTGGGGAGTCTGCTTCTCCCTCTGACCTTCTCTCTCATGCTCTCTCTCATTCATTCTCTCTCAAATAAATAAATAAAATCTTAAAAAAAATGGCAACACTTGTTTATTAACACAGAGACTAATGGATGATGCACAGGGTCACCTCAAGGGCTACCACATGTATCTGGGGCTACTAGTCATTGAACTGACACCATACAACAGAGGATATCACCAAGCCAGAATAGAGTCTCATCAATTAACAAGAACTGATTATGGTTTAAAACCACTTCCTTAGTAAGGGGCAACTATGTATTGATATCTAAATCCACTAGATAGGGTTTACAATTGATTGAATTTGAATTGAATTCAAATACAATACAACTGATTGAATTGAATAGTTAAATATTTATCATTCTCATTATGGACTGAGTTTTGTCAATCTCAAGAAATCCTGTCATTGTCTCCATACAACTCTCAGTAAAAAAAAAAAAAAAAAAAAAAAATCATTTATGTGTTTTAATATAGACTTCTGAATAGAGTAAGTCATACTATACTTTAGAGGGGCTAATTCAAACATACTTAATGAGACCAGTGTGTTCCCACTGCTGTCCTCGGTGCTGGAGATATAATAGTGAACAAAATAAGACTGACCTCAGGAAGTTCATAGTCTAGTGAAGGCAGACACTTTATCCTGTTCACTAGTATGTTCCAGAGTTTGAACAGTATATGACACAGTATAGTAGGCACTCAATAAATATCTGTTGAGTAAATAAATGAATGGCTACTTGAATTAAGGAAATCAGGCATGATAGAAATTCATGTTAATTGCTATGTTTTCTTGCTTAAGTTATTAGGGGATTCCACTGAGGGGCATAGAAAATGCAACTGAGAGTGGGAAAGAATAAATATGTTTATGAGGAATGGCTTGCTAACGAAAAAATGAAGAATGTACAGATAAAACAATGTGAAAAGACAACAGTTGTAAAAATTGCTTAAAGAGCGTAGGAGAAACTCAAAGAATTTAGAGAGGTCTTCATGTTTACTGGGACCAGATCTCTCAAGCAACACTTCCTGGAAGTCAAGGCCTTCTGGTGAAGTCTCTAGGGTCTATCTAAGTGTTACTGAGTGTCTCACCTCTCCCTCCCTCACCTGGAAATAGAGGTGATGGTGCTCCACCCAGCAAACAGGGAGAAAATGCACAAGGGAAGACTGTAGTGTTACGAGGAAGGTGAAATGCAGGGTGATCATGTGTGAGGTTAAAGGGTTATATAAAATGTCATTGCTCTGAAGATAGCAAAGTTCTAAACCTTATTAGTCAGGGCTGAATAAAGTCCATGAGCAAGTGACTGTTCTAGAAACTGGTGATAAATGGTGAATAAATTAAGATCCCTGTTCTCTACAGACTGCTTTTTTTTTTTTTTAATGGAGAAAGAAGAACCATGCATATATAAGCAAATAATTGCAGATAGAGATACTGGGCTGTAAGAACAATAAGGTTGATATTAATTAGAAAGGGCCTAGTTACTTTATATAGGGAGCTTAAATCAGGCTTCTTGGAGAAGAAAATGTTTTAATTGACACTTGAATAGTGAGAAAGCCATGAGAAACTACAAAGGAAGAACATTCTGTGCCAAAGGAAAAGCAAGGGCAATGGGCCCTCATACAGGAAGTAACATGGCTTGTTCAAGAAACAGAAAAAAAAAAAGGTCCATGTGGCTGGATTAAAGTTGAGAGCAAAGAAGGGTTTAGGGAAGGAATGACATGGAATAAATTTTGGGATTGGGAAATAGCCAAATTCTGTAGGCCAAATGGGTTCAAAAAACGGCTTTCAATTTGATATAAATGCAATGGGAAGTCATTGGGTTGCTTTATGCATACCATGGTCAGCTTCTTAATTTAAAGACATCACCGGAGAATCTGAACACTCTCTTAGAGAAGACATTGTGGAGTCCAAGCAGATCTGCTGTGCTGAGAATAGAAGATGAGGCAGAAGACTTGGCCCTAACCCTTCAGGGTGAGGACTACTGCAAACCAACACAAGCAACCAACATGATCACTGCAGACATAAATTCTATTTGTGTTTTTCTCAATGTGTTGACATTTAACCAACATTACAATTAAAGACATGGTAATAACCTTGTATTTAGCGACAATACCCCAGGCTCTCAAACCTTGTCTACTACCTACTCTTGCAAAGAGTCTGAAGGAAATACACACTCAAGGTTGGCAAACATCGTGACTACTTGGAGGCTTTGTTGACAATACCTGGTGTCACAGCCTAAGGACTTAGACTCAATCACATGAAGAGACTGTATTACTTAGATGCCTGAACTGAGCCTGCATCTAAGATCATAGCTGGCTGAAAGGCTCCCACTTCCCTCATCCCATTTAAGCTCACACCCAAGCTTTGACTCTTGTTACTAAAATCTAATATTTGCTGAATGATGAAACTGGGTCATGCTAATCACTTTACACGCATTATTTAATCTGATATTCAGTGAACTTAACTAAGCAAGCACACTTATCACAACCATTTTACTGATTAGAAAACTTTGACTTAAGAGAAGTAATTTTCCAGAGTTATGTGACAGCACTGGAATTAGACACTATTTGATTCTTTTTTTTAAATTTTTTATTTTAATAAACATATAATGTATTTTTATCCCCAGGGGTACAGGTCTGTGAATCGCCAGGTTTACACATTTTACAGCACTCATCATAGCACATACCCTCCCCAATGTCCATTTCCCCACCACCCTCTCCCGTCCCCCCTCCCCCCAACAACCCTCAGTCTGTTTCTTGAGATTGAGTCTTTTATGGTTTGTCTCCCTCCCAATCCCATCTTTTCATTTTTTCTTTTCCTACCTTTCCCCAACCCCCCCCGACACTGTTTGATTCTTGAGTCCACTTTATTCAGCATATGTACTCTACTGCCACTCTGTCACCATCATAGTAAAGAAAGCCAGTGATATGAAAAAGGAAATAGAGGCTGATAGTTCCCTAGTGTCTGTGATAGAATTGGCAAATGTTTAACTTGGTCAAGTTCACCCGTACAGTAAGTAGTGGAGCCAGGACTAGAACTCAGGAATCTATGGATATCACCCAAGAGCATGCTCCAGCCTCTTCTCATCTATGTGTAATTTATTCCTTCTGTCTGAAGATTCAGCCAAAGTCTCCCAGCTCTCCCTCCCCAGCAATCCTCTTCTTCATACCGCCCCCAAGAAAAAGTGATGTGTTGGGTGCCACTATGCGTGACCAGCAGAAGAGTCATGGGCTTCAGTCTCTTCTCCTTTGTTGTACACTGAGAAAGCCTGTGGTAAATAGATGATGCTAGTTTCCTCTTGTCCATAGAAAGAAATTCTGACTTGTTTCATTGCCCAGACTTTCTTATCGGACTGGTAAACAAAGATTTAGGAGAGGGCTTGGGTGAAAAGGAGACAGGAAGAAGGCCTGTCCATCTACTTCAAGTGTCTTAGATCATGGAAGACAAAATCTAGTATAGACAAAAAGGCACCTTTTGGTGGTTTAGCTTAGCTCATGATGCGTCTACTTTGGGATTTGGCACAAGAGTCTCATTTTTAAAGATGGTACCCATTTGCCTGAATTGTTACCTTAGAGCCCTACTGGCGAAGGTTGTTGTCATACAAGTTTTAGTTGTCTGGAGATCAAATGTATTTTTTGGAGTTAGATCAAAACATAGACATAATACTGCCTTAGATGTAACTTACATTTTGATTTTATAATTTTTCAATTACTTACTTGGTTTCTTAAGACTCTTATTAAAGGACCCTATTGTGATAAAAATTGCTGAGCCTGTGAGGACTTACCTGCTCATCTAGGCAGAGTAATAAAACAGTCAGGACTGTGTTGGAATATTAACTTAAGGGGTTGTAAAATGAGAGAAGTACAGGGACCTTTGTATGGTCATATTGAGCATTAGGATTTTTGAGACCAGTGCTCTAGAGGTGGTAATTTCTTCTGATATAGGAAGAATTTGCAGCCTTTATGCCAGTGAGACCACAAAATGAAGGCTAATTGAACAGCTAGGCTTCAATTAAGATGTTTAACTCAGTCAAAGATGATGCACTGACTCCTATGCCATGTAATAGAGTTAAATGAGCACTGGTCAGAAACTCAATTATTCAACATATATTTATGAAGTGTTTATTGTTATTATATGCTGGGCACTTGGATGAACAAAACACCGTCCTTGCCCACAGTGTTCCTACACTCTAATGCATAATTACATATTTATACTTCTTGGAAATATTTAGTTGCCATGAGTGGCAGTTTGGTATAGTGGAAAGAATCTGGACTGGGTGGGACTGAAAACATCAGTGTCTATTCCCAGTTCTGCTATTAGCCAGCTCTACGACCACAGATAAACAACCTAGTTTTTCATGACTCAATTCTTCTGTAAAAGGAAGGTGGCAGAATTCATTAGGCATCTGAATCTAAAAATCTAAAAGGCAAACACATATTTGGAGGCTATTTTAGTTTGGATTTTCCAAAAATTCTGGAATAACTAGTGTGCTTAATAAATATTAAATAAAAATAAAATCATCTTAATCCTCTTCTTCCTTTGCTCATAAATCCAGAGAATCTTTAAAGAACTCAAAACTTTCATGTATCATGCTAAGGGGAAAAAAATCAAAACAAACCATGAGAATAAGCATTAGATAAAAAGAACTTCCCTTAATCCTAAACTCTCTGAAATCCAAAACATGCAGGATGTGGTTTAAGGGTAACGTGCAAATACAAAATTGTGATCTCAAGATTAAAAAAATAATAATAAATGTGTGTTTGTCTTTGTTATCTGCCCTTGTAAAATATTTTGTTCTAAACTACAATAATTATGCCAAAATAAAGTAGCATTTACCTTTAGGCCAAAACACCAACTTGTCTACTTATATTGATGTCAATTTAAAATATCAAGTCATCTAAGTCCTTTCTGCCTATATGACTTTTTAAGCATTTTTAAGTCTATTGAAATGGTAAACATTTTGTTTTAAGATTTTATTTATTTATTTGACAGACAGTAATCACAAGTAGGCAGAGAGGCAGGCAGAGAGAGGGGGGAAGCAGGCTCCCTGCTGAGCAGAGCGCCTGATGCAGGGCTTGATCCTGGGATCATGACCTGAGCCTAAGGAAGAGACTTTAACCCACTGAGCCACCCAGGTGCCCCGAAAGGTAAACATTTTTGACAGGCATAACCATACAAGTACTTAATGCTATATATTTTTTTAAGATTTTATTTATTTATTTGTCAGAGAGAGAGAGAGAGGATGCACAAGCGGGGGGAGCAGCAGAGGGAGGGGGAAAGCAGGTCCTCTGCTGAGCAGGGAGCCTGATGTGGGGCTCAATCCCAGAACCCTGGGATCATGACCTGAGCCCAAGGCAGATGCTTAACATACTGAGCCACCCAGGTGGCCCTTAACACTATATCTTATTAATTAATTGGAGATTAGAGCATAGCACACACTTATGTAGTTCAGGTTTCATATTTTGATTATGAGAAACATTAACCTGAATGTGGATCACTCAAATCTGAAGTGGCAAATTTGTGCATTTTTCATAAAATATATACTTCTTATTAACATCAATAAAAAATAGATTAAGAGATGAACATTTTCAGTTTTTCTGAGTTAAGTACCTAAAACCATCAAGATTTTGCATAAGGGTTTTCACAAAAGTTATCTCATTTGCAACTCACCACAGTACTATAACGCAGTTTTGTCACCTTTACTATGGGGACAAGGATAATAATTAAGATATATTAAGCTTCAAAGTGAGCTTGGTTTTTCCTTGCTGGGACCCTGATCATTCTTGAATGTTTCCCAGGGACTTCAAGGTGTCAGAAGTAAGGAAGGCAAATGAGTCACTCCAGTGTAGCAAAGGAGAGCAGAGGCTTTAGTTACTTGGAAACACATTCAGGGACATTTTAATAATATGATTATGAACAAGAATTTGGGTTTTATAAGGAATTTATTTACCTTTTAAAGTAAGTTATCTTGTATTTTCTCATTTTGCCCATAGTATAGCCTAATGGTAAATACATGAAAGAAATCGCCGTACTGACAATTCTTTCTTTCTTTCTTTCTTTCTTTCTTTCTTTCTTTCTTTCTTTCTTTCGTAGGCTCATGTGGAGCCCAGCATGAGGAGGCCTGAACTCATGACCCCAAACTCATGACCATGAGATCAAGACCTGAGCTAAGATCAAGAGTCAGATGCTTAACAGATTGAACTGTCCAGGCACCCCACCATAGTGGCAATTCTGAAAATGAGGAATAGAGCATTGGTCTGTATGATCCAGATTGCCTAAAGTAATTTGCTAGTAAAGGCCTGAAGGGATGGAGTGGCAGACAGATCTCCTGATTTTTTCAATTTCTTAAAATTTCCATTAGATCACACAACTTTTTATGCTTATAACTGGCCCTCGAATTTCCTAGTACAAGAGACAGTATTCTCTTCCCTGTGTATGATGCAAAAAAATGTGTTAAACATTTTTGAAGATATTCTTTGCTGTTCTAGACAATGACTTGTCATTTTCTCATTAAATGGTTACTGAAGATGCTGATAGTGATGATGTGGATGAGGATCTGATACTGTTGACCAGTAAGCAAATATACTCTCATTATCTATAATAGGCAGAACAGTATTATACACACAAAAGAAGTCTGAAGAAACATAATGTCTATCATTTGCCACCAAGTAGCTCATAATTCATCTGGGAGAAAATGTCGAATCAAATAAAAAGCGATGAATAACTCAAGGCAGCTCATAGGCAGCATCAAACGAACAATAAACAAGATAAGCAATTTAAGTCATTGGAAGAAGTACCATATCGCTGTGGCCTGGGATGATCAAGGTAGGCTTATTGGAAGAGAGAAATTTAATGGGTCTTGACGAATTTGTGAATTGGAGACAAGCACAGGTGTCCACATACCTAAAATATTAGCAAATGAGAGTCTGCTAATTTGCCTTAACAATTAGGGAACATATACAGTTAATTTGTTAAAAATTAGTCAATAAGTTGGGGACAATAAGATATAAAGAAGTGAAAAATATAGGCAAAATATTTCCTACCTCTAATTTTGGCTTTCCTCCCTCTTTTGACTGATACTATAAAACCAATCTCTTCATCTCAGTTTGCTAATTTAGAAAAATCAGGCAATTCTTATTATTCACCTCAAAAGAGATCACCTAAAAACTTAATAAACAATACATTTTAAAATAGTACTATTAAAAGTTATATATACCTCTACAAAGTATAAGAAAGAAAAATTAGGGGGGAGGAGTCAAGATGGCTGAGAAGTAGCAGGCTGAGACGACATCGGGTAGCAGGAGATCAGCTAGATCGCTTATCTAACCATTGTGAACACCTACAAATCCAATGGGAAATCGAAGAGAAGAGCAACAATTCTAGAAACAGAAAATCGATCACTTTCTGAAAGGTAGGACCTGCGGAGAAGTGAATCCAAAGCGACGAGAAGATAGACCCCGGGGGGAGGGGCTGGCTCCCGGCAAGCGGTGGAGCAAGGGAGCACAAAATCGGGACTTTTAAAAGTCAGCTCCACTGGGAGACATCGCTCCAGATGCTAAACCAGGGGGAAACCCAGGTGGGGTCAGCATAACCCCAGGTCCCGCGGGATCACAGGACTGGGGGTGTCTGAGTGCCGCAGAGCTCACAGGTATTAGAGTGGGGAAACGGCTCCAGTGACAAAGCCGAGGACACCTTGTGCAGGTCACAGGCTGGGTGGCCTCAGAGCGTGGCCAGAGGCCGCGGAGACGGAGGCGACCGGACGCTTTTCTCCAGGTTCCAGCAACTGACTGCTTTCCTACCGGCGCGACCACAGGCCAGGGAGGCGGGCGGTTGGGCGCTTTGCTCTGAGAGCGCACTGAGGAGCGGAACCCCAAGCTCTTGGCTCCTCCGGGCCAGAGACTGGGAGGCCGCCATCTTCATTCCCATCCCCCGGAACTCTGCGGAAAGCGCTCAGGGAACAAAAGCTCCTGAAAGCAAAGCCGAGCAGATTACTTAGCTCGGCCCCTGGCAAAGGCAGTGCCATTCTGCCTGCAGCAAAGACACTTGAGAAAATCACCACAACAGGCCCCTCCCCCAGAAGATCAACAAGAAACCCAGCCAAGACCAACTTCGCTCACCAAGAACAGCGGAATTCCACAGCAGGAGAAAGCAAATCTTATCTGGACAAAATGACAAGGCGGAAAAACTCACCTCAAAAAAAAGAATGAGAGGCCATACGGAAGGCTGGAGACCTAATCAATACAGACATTGATAACACGACAGATCTAGAGTTCAGAATGACAATTCTCAAGGTTCTAGCTGGGATCGAAAAAGGCATAGAAGATATTAGAGAAACCCTCTCCGGAGAGATAAAAGCCCTTTCTGGAGAAATAAAAGAACTAAAATCTAACCAAGTTGAAATCAAAAAAGCTATTAATGAGATGCAATCAAAAATGGAAGCTCTCACTGCTAGGATAAATGAGGCAGAAGAAAGAATCAGTGACATAGAAGACCAAATGACAGAGAATAAACAAGCTGAGCAAAAGAGAGACAAACAAATACTGGACCATGAGGAGAGAATTCGAGAGATAAGCGACACCGTAAGACGACACAACATTAGAATAATTGGGATTCCAGAAGAAGAAGAAAGAGAGAGGGGAGCAGAAGGTATATTGGAGACAATTATTGGAGAGAATTTCCCTAATATGGCAAAGGGAACAAACATCAAAATCCAGCAGATGCTAAGAACGCCCCTTAAAATCAATAAAAATAGGTCCACACCTCGTCACCTGATAGTAAAATTTACAAGTCTTGGTGACAAAGAGAAAATCCTGAAAGCAGCCCGGGAAAAGAAGTCTGTAACATACAAGGGTAAAAACATTAGATTGGCAGCGGACCTATCCACATAGACCTGGCAGGCCAGAAAGAACTGGCATGATATATTCAGAGCACTAAACGAGAAAAACATGCAGCCAAGAATACTATATCCGGCTAGGCTATCATTGAAAATAGAAGGAGAGATAAAGAGCTTCCAGGACAAACAAAAGCTGAAAGAATTTGCAAACACCAAACCAGCTCTACAGGAAATATTGAAAGCGGTCCTCTAAGCAAAGAGAGACCCTAAAAGTAGTAGATCAGAAAGAAACAGAGACAATATACAGTAACAGTCACCTCACAGGCAATACAATGGCACTCAATTCATATCTCTCAAGTTACCCTGAATGTTAATGGGCTCAATGCCCCAATCAAAAGACACAGGGTATCAGAATGGATAAAAAAAACAAAACCCATCAATATGCTGCCTATAAGAAACTCATTTTAGACCCGAAGACACCTCCAGATTTAAAGTGAGGGGGTGGAAAACAATGTACCATGCTAATGGACATCAGAAGAAAGCTGGGGCGGCAATCCTTATATCCGATCAATTAGATTTTAAGCCAAAGACTATAATAAGAGATGAGGAAGGACACTATATCATACTCAAAGGATCTGTCCAACAAGGAGACCTAACAATCTTAAATATCTATGCCCCTAACATGGGAGCAGCCAACTATATAAACCAATTAATAACAAAATCAAAGAAATACATCGACAGTAATACAATAATAGCAGGGGACTTTAACACTCCCCTCACTGAAATGGACAGATCATCTAAGCAAAAGATCAACAAGGAAATAAAGGCCTTAAATGACACACTGGACCAGATGGACATCACAGATATATTCAGAACATTCCATCCCAAAGCAACAGAATATACATTCTTCTCTAGTGCACATAGAACATTCACCAGAATAGACCACATCCTGGGTCATAAATCAGGTCTCAACCGGTATCAAAAGATTGGGATCATTCCCTGCATATTTTCAGACCACAATGCTCTGAAGCTAGAACTCAATCACAAGAGGAAATTTGGAAAGAACCCAAATACATGGAGACTAAACAGCATCCTTCTAAAAAATGAATGGGTCAACCAGGAAATTAAAGAAGAATTGAAAAAAACCATGGAAACAAATGATAATGAAAACACAATGGTTCAAAGTCTGTGGGACACAAAAAAGGCAGTCCTGAGAGGAAAATATATAGCGGTGCAAGCCTTTCTCAAGAAACAAGAAAGGTCTCAAATACACAACCTAACCCTACACCTAAAGGAGCTGGAGAGAGAACAACAAAGAAAGCCTAAACCCAGCAGGAGAAGAGAAATCATTAAGATCAGAGCAGAAATCAATGAAATAGAAACTAAAAAAACAATAGAACAAATCAACAAAACTAGGACCTGGTTCTTTGAAAGAATTAATAAGATTGACAAACCCCTGGCCAGACTCATCAAAGAGAAAAGAGAAAGGACGCAAATAAATAAAATCATGAATGAAAGAGGAGAGATCACAATCAACACCAAAGAAATACAAACAATTATAAGAACATACTACGACCAACTCTACGCCAACAAATTTGACAATCTGGAAGAAATGGATACATTTCTAGAGACATATAAACTACCACAACTGAACCAGGAAGAAATAGATAACCTGAACAGACCCATAACCAGTAAGGAGATTGAAACAGTCATCAAAAATCTCCAAACAAACAAAGTCCAGGACCAGACGGCTTCCCAGGGGAATTCTATTCTCCTGAAACTGTTCCAAAAAATAGAAATGGAAGGAAAACTTCCAAACTCATTCTATGAGGCCAGCATCACCTTGATCCCAAAACCAGACAAGGATCCCACCAAAAAAGAGAATTACAGACCAATATCCTTGATGAACACAGATGCGAAAATTCTTACCAAAATATTGGCCAATAGGATCCAACAGTACATTAAAAGGATTATTCACCACGACCAAGTGGGATTTATTCCAGGGCTGCAAGGTTGGTACAACATCTGCAAATCCATCAATGTGATACAATACATTAACAAAAGAAAGAGTAAGAACCATATGATACTCTCAATAGATGCTGAAAAAGCATTTGACAAAGTGCAGCATCCCTTCCTGATTAAAACTCTTCAAAGTGTAGGGATAGAAGGCACATACCTCAATATTATCAAAGCCATCTATGAAAAACCCACCGCAAATATCATTCTCAATGGAGAAAAACTGAAAGCTTTTCTGCTAAGGTCAGGAACACGGCAGGGATGTCTGTTATCACCACTGCTGTTCAACATAGTACTAGAAGTCCTAGCCTCAGCAATCAGACAACAAAAAGAAATGAAAGGCATCCAAATTGGCAAAGAAGAAGTCAAACTCTCACTCTTTGCAGATGATATGATACTATATGTGGAAAACCCAAAAGGCTCCACTCCAAAACTGCTAGAACTTATACAGGAATTCAGTGAAGTGTCAGGATATAAAGTCAATGTGCAGAAATCAGTCGCATTTCTTTACACCAACAACAAGACAGAATAAAGAGAAATTGAGGAGTCAGTCCCATTTACAATCACACCCAAAACCATAAGATACCTAGGAATAAATCTAACCAAAGAGGCAAAGAATCTATACTCAGAAAACTATAAAGTACTCATGAAAGAAATTGAGGAAGACACAAAGAAATGGAAAAATATTCCATGCTCATGGATTGGAAGAACAAATATTATGAAAATGTCTATTGTACCTAAAGCAATCTACACATTTAATGCAATCCCTATCAAAATCCCATCCATTTTTTAAAGAAATAGAACAAATAATCCTAAAATTTATATGGAACCAGAAAAGACCTCGAATAGCCAAAGGAATATTGAAAAAGAAAGCCAAAGTCGGTGGCATCACAATTCCAGACTTCAAGCTCTATTACAAAGCTGTCATCATCAAGACAGTATGGTACTGGCACAAGAACAGACATATAGACCAATGGAACAGAATAGAGAGCCCAGAAATAGACCCTCAACTCTATGGTCAACTAATCTTCAACAAAGCAGGAAGGAATGTCCAATGGAAAAAAGACAGTCTCTTCAACAAATGGTGCTGGGATAATTGGACAGCCACATGCAGAAAAATGAAATTGGACTATTTCCTTTCACCACACACGAAAATAGACTCAAAATGGATGAAGGACCTCAATGTGAGAAAGGAATCTATCAAAACCCTTGAGGAGAATGCAGGCAGCAACCTCTTTGACCTCAACCGCAGCAACTTCTTCCTAGGAACATCGCCAAAAGCAACAGAAGCAAGGGCAAAAATGAACTATTGGGATTTCATCAAGATCAAAAGCTTTTGCACAGCAAAGGAAACAGTTAACAAAACCAAAAGACACCTGACAGAATGGGAGAATATATTTGCAAACGACATATCAGATAAAGGGCTAGTATCCAACATCTATAAAGAGCTTAGCAAACTCAATACCCAAAGAACAAATAATCCAATCAAGAAATGGGCAGAGGACATGAACAGACATTTCTGCAAAGAAGACATCCAGATGGCCAACAGACACATGAAAAAGTGCTCCCCATCACTCGGCATCAGGGAAATACAAATCAAAACCACAATGAGATACCACCTCACACCAGTCAGAATGGCTAAAATTAACAAGTCAAGAAATGACAGATGCTGGCGAGGATGCGGAGAGAGGGGAACCCTCCTACTCTGCTGGTGGGAATGCAAGCTTGTGCAACCACTCTGGAAAACAGTGTGGAGGTTCCTCAAAAAACTGAAAATAGAGCTACCCAATGACCCAGCAATTGCACTAATGGGTATATATCCTAAAGATACAAACGTGGTGCTCCGAAGGGGCACGTGCACCCGAATGTTTATAGCAACAATGTTCACGATACCCAAACGGTGGAAAGAGCCTAGATGTCCATCAACAGAGGAATGGATAAAGAAGATGTGGTATATATACACAATGGAATACTATGCAGCCATCAAAAGACATGAAATCTTGCCATTTGCGATGACGTGGATGGAACTAGAGGGTATCATGCTTAGCGAAATAAGTCAATCGGAGTAAGACAACTATCATATGATCTCTTTGATATTAGGAAGTCGAGATGCAATGCGGGGGGGTTGGGGGAGCTAGGAAAAAAAAATGAAAAGATGGGATTGGGAGGGAGACAAACCATAAAAGACTCAATCTCAGAAAACAGACTGAGGGTTGCTGGGGGGAGGGGGGACGGGAGAGGGTGATGGGGAAATGGACATTGGGGAGGGTATGTGCTATGATGAGTGTTGTGAAATGTGTAAACCTGGCGATTCACAGACCTGTACCCCTGGGGATAAAAATACATTATATGTTTATTAAAATAAAAAAAAGAAGAAAAATTAATGCAAGTGTCTGTCAATAGATGAACGGATAAAGAAGACATGATGTACACACACACACACATGCACACACACATAAATATTATTTAGCCATAAAAAAGAATGAGCTCTTAACTATTTGCAACAAGAATAGATTTAGAGTGTATAATGCTAAGTGAAACAGTCAGAGAAAGTCAAATATCGTACTATTTCATTTATATGTGTAATTTAAGAAACAAAACAAATGAACAAGTATACAAAAGAGACAAACAAAAACCAGACTCATAAATACAGAGAACAAATTGGTGGTTGCCAGAGGGGAGGTGAATTGGTAGATGAGTGAAATAGATAAAGGGGATTTAGAGTATATTTATCTTGATGAACAGTGAAAAATGTATAGAATTGTTGAATCATTATATTGTACACCTGAAACTAATATAACATGTATTTTAATTGAATTGAAAAATTAATTAAAAAATAAAAATGAAGTAACAATCCCATTTAAATTTGCATTAAAAGGAATAAAATACCCAAGAGTAATATTAAACAAGGAACTGAAATATCTTTAGACTAAAAACAGTAAGACATCAATAAAAAAATATGAAGACAAATAAATTGAAAGATATTCCTACTCATGGTTTATAAGAATTAATACTGTAAATTTTCCATAGTTCACAAGGCAAACTACAGATTCAGTGCAGTTCTTATCAAAATTCTAGTGGCATTTTTCACAGAAATAGAAAAAAATTCTAAAATTTGTATGGAACCCCAAAGACCTCAAATAACCAAAAAGCAATCTTGAGAAACAAGGACAAAGTTGGTGGCATCACACATTCTGATTTCAATCTATAATACAAAACTATAATACTCAAAACAGTATAGCATTTGGTATAAAAATAGACACAAAGACCAATGGCACAGAGTAAAGAGCCCAGAAATAAGACCATGCATATATGGTTAACTAATTTATGACATAGGAGTCAAGAATATACAATGGGGAAAGGATAATCTTTTCAACAAATAGCATTGGGAAAACTGGACAGCCACATTGCAGAAGAAGAAACTGTATCTTACATCACACACACATATACATATAACCCAAAATGGATTAAAGACTTGATTGTAAGACCTGAAAAATCATAAAAATCCTAGAAGGAAATGTAGGGGATAGGCTCTTTGACATAGGTCTTGGCAATGATTTTTTGGATTTGACTCCAAAAGCAAAGCAACAAAAGCTGAAATAAAGAAGTGGGACTACATCAAACTAAAAAGCTTCTTCACAGCAGAGGAAAATATCAACAATGAAAAAGTAATGTATAGAGTGAGAGAAAATAGTTGCAAAGCATATATCTGATAATCAGTTAATATTAAAAGCATAAAAACTCATATACCTCAATAGCAAAACAAAAAACAAAAAGCCCCCCAAAGACAAAACCCTAAAAAAATCCAGTTGCATGGAGCACTGGGTGTGGAACATAAACAATGAACCTTGGAACACTGAAAAAAAATAAAATAAAATTTAAAAATAAATAAGTAAATAGATAAAAGCAACAACAACAACAACAACAACAAAACTGAGCAGAGAACCTAAAAAGACATTTTCCAAAGAAGCCATACAAGTGATCACCAGATACTTGAAAAGGTACTCAGCATCACAGGAAAATACAAATCAAAACCACAATGAGATAACACTGCATACCTGTTACAATGGTGAGTATCAAAACAACAAGAGATAACAGGTATTGGTGAAGGTGTGGAGAAAAGAGAATCCATGTGTACTATTGGTAAGAATCTAAGTTGGTTCAGACACTATGGAAAACTGTATGGGGTTTCCTTAGAAAATTAAAAATGTAATTATGATATGATCTAGCAATTCCACTTCTGGTCATTATCTGAAGGAAACAAAATCACTATCTTGAAAAGATATTTGCATTCTAATGTTCCTTCCAGAGTTATTCACAGTAGTCAAGATGTTGAGACGATGTAAGTGTCCATTGACTGAATGAATGAATAAAGAAAATGTGGTATATGTGTGTGTGTGTGTATAAATAAATACAAATATATATATAAATACAAATAGATATAAATAAATACACACACACACACACACACACAAACAGAAATATTCAGTCACAAAACAGAAGGAAATCCTGCCATTTGTAACAATGTGGATAGGCCCTGAGGGCATTATGCTAACTGAAGTAAGTCAGAGAAAGGCTATTACTGTTTGATCTCACTTACATGTGTAATCTAAAAAAAACAAATTTATAAAAACAGAACAGACTAGTGGTTGCCAGAAGCAGGGGGTTGGGAGTGGTCAAAATGGATGAAGGTGGTCCAAAGGTACAAACTTCCAGCTATAAACAAGTTCTGGGGGGTGTAGTGTATAGCATGATGGCTATAAGTTTTAAAATTATGCATCCCTACTTTAGGAAAAGCAATAACTTCAGTATAACAATTACCCTAACAATAAATATTCTCAGAATAGTTGAGACTCTATAATTGTATTTAGCAGCAATATAAAAAGATACAATAGTTGGATGAGTAATGCTTTATATAAGGACTCTTTAAGTGAGCGACTTTAGAAAATAGCTTAAAAAATCAAAAAGGCTTTTTTTCTTAAAAGTAATGGGAAATATCAAAACCTCCATCATCAAAATTAGATTGAAGAACTAGAAATTCTATACTCTACAGCAGGTATGGTAGGCAAATAATCCATGCCCCACCCCCATGATGTCCACATCTGAATCTCTAGAATCTGTGAATACACCACTTTACACGGCAAAGGGATTCTGAGTTTGTGATTAAAGTCAAGGACCCAAACATGGAGAGATTGTCCTGGATCGTCTGGGTCAGCCCAGTATAATCACAAGGACCCTTAAAAGCTGTCATCAGGAAGGAAGATGTGAGTACTGAAGAAGGATCAGAAAGATGTACTATTACTGCTTTGACTGAGGAGGAAGGGGGCCCTGAGCCAAGGAATGTGGGAAACCACTGGCGGCAAGAAAAGGGAAGAAGGGTGATTTCCTCCGTGAGTCTGCAGATAGGAACTCAGCCCTCCTGATACTTTGATTTCAGCCCAAGACCTGTGTCAGATTTCTGACCCACACAACTGTGAGATAATAAATTGTGTTGTTTTAAGTTTCTAACTGTGATAATTTGTTATAAACAGCATAGAAAACATGAGAAAAATGAGTACATTATATCAGGCAGTAATGTGAAGATATCATACAAGGGAGTTCTACCCATCTTCTTCAGGTTCTTAAAAAGTGTTCTCACAAAAGGAGGTGAATTTTAATGACACTAAAGGATGAAGGGTATTTTATTTAAAAAGGAATTAAAGCCAGTATATTTGTTTCCTATTGCTGTTGTGGAAATGATCATCGATTTTATGGCTTAGAGCAACAGAAGTTTATTCTTCCCCGTTTCACAGTCTGGAAATCCCAAATCAAGGTGTTGGTGGGTCCACACTTCCTCTGTAGGCTTTAGGCTAGGGAAAATCCATTCCTTGCCTCTGCAGCTTCTTCTGGTTGTGTTCCTTGGACCTCTGCCTCCATCTTCACATGGTCTTCATTGTGTGTGTCTGATCTCCCTTTGTCTCTCTAACAAATGGGATGGCATTTAGGACCCAATTGGATAATTCAGGACAAGCTTTTGATTTCAAGACCCTAATATAATTATACCTATCAAACCTTTACAATACAAGGTGCTATTCATGAGTTCCAGGGCTTGGGATCTATTATCTTTGGGGGTCACCATCCGGCCCACACTGCAGTTGATTTCTGGAATGCTGGTAATACACTATCTTTTTTGGGGGGCCGGATACCATATTCAGTTGTATTTAGTTTATGAGACATGTTTGACTCCAGACTGACTGAAACAGAAACTGCATTTTGACAAGATCCTAAAGTGATTTATGTGTACATTGAAATTTGAGAAACGCAACTCAAGAAGTATTTGAAGGTAACATAGTCATAAATTGAGCAGTTGGATGGGGTGAGCTCTGCTCCAGCTATATGTGAACTGTGATAAGGGGCTGGTCTGTGAACTGACCAACCAAGATTAATAATAATTTTAGTTCAATATAATGGGCATGAAATGGCTACACCCTCATTCTGAATATATGTGTCCCTTCCTCTGTCATAGCAAGCCCAGATAGAGACCAGTCTGAGGAAGCTACTGAATTTTTGGGTGAAAAGTGGCACAGTCTGATTGGATACTCAGTGAAAATCATTTTAGTCATAAAATTAGGAGCTTCCAACATCCTGTGGCCTCACATGAGGCATCAGCTCTTGCAGCCCCAATAGTGGTATAGTGACCTTAGCAACCATCCAATGTTTGGTGCTGGACGCTCTCTCCTAAAGAGCTGTGGTCTGGAGTAATCCTCACAACAACCCATGAGGTAAGGAGGCACTTCACAGATGAGGAGACCACGGTGTTTTTGTGGTCCAAGACACTTCTTCCTCAGTACGACTCTGACGCCCACAGCACCATCCAGTGCCTTTAATCACAAGAAAGTCTTAGAAATACTCACTGCCTCATCCATTTGGTAAAATTTATTGAGGGCTATGTCATGTGAACAAAATGGGAATACACATCCACTTTGAGGAAAAGCAAAGGCAAAACAAAGCCAAAAACCCAAAAAGCTCTTCTTCAGATACACATACAGTTATCAAAGATCAACTGTTTCCCCATCAGAAATGACTGAAGGAGTTTTACCCTTGTGCCTCTCTCTTCCTGTGAATCTAACCTGTGAACTTATTACTTCCATTTGTTCTGTAATGTGCCACTGATTTGGGATGTTCTCTACTGGTTTCCATCTCTTACTCTATTCTGTGCCAAAAATTAATTCTTCATTTTACTGAGAAGATTGACATGGAGTTGTCTTGTATATCATTGCAACAGTCAGGTTGAGTGCTGGGAGGGAACAAATGTTATTTCACCTCTACAAGGACGCTTTTCCCTTTGTTGGAATTCGCATATTCTACTAGACATTTAGTCTACTAGAGATCTAGTATAGATTTTCTCTACAGGGTAGGTTCCACTGTGAACTTGTATTTGAAATTCCATATTTGTGAAATTATCTCCAATAATCATTTGTACTGTGGAGGAATCAGAATGAATGTATGAAATATAAAGAAAAATCCCTAAGCATGCCTTTAATCAACAATGTCATATATTCTTTAAGCTTATTAGAGCTATCAAGCAGTAACAAAATTGTCCCATTTATGTTTTGCCTCTTCTCTTTCCCCTCCTGATTTCATAAAAGCTGTGTGGCACATGGTAGGTTCAGTAAACGATATTTCTCTCCCCACTCATAGAATGGTTGATAATATAAAAGTAACAAAGAAGGATACCTGGGTGGCTCAGTTGGTTAAGCATCTGCCTTTGGCTCCTCTCATGATCACAGACCCCTGGGATCAAGCCCGGCATGGGGGGGGGAGGTCCCTGCTCAGTGGGGGGTCTGCTTCTCCCATTCTCTCTCCCTCCACATTCTCTCTGTCAAAGAAATAAAATCTCTAAAAAAAAAGTATCAAAATCCTAGAGGAGAACATAGGCAGTAACTTCATCGACATTGGTCACAGCAACTTCTTTCAAGGTATGTCTCCAAAGGCAAAGGAAACAAAAACAAAAATGAACTTTTGGGACTTCATCAAGATCAAAAGCTTTTGAAGAGCAAAGGAAACAGTGAACAAAACAAAGAGGCAACCCACGAAATGGGAGAAAATATTTGAAAATGACACTACAGACAAAGGGCTGATATCCAAGATCTATAAAGAACTCCTCAAACTCAACACAGGCAGAACAGATAATCACATCAAAAAAACGGGCAGAAGACATGAACAGACACTTCTCCAAAGAAGACATACAAATGGCTAAGAAACACATGAAAAAATGTTCATCATCATTAGCTATCAGGGAGATTCAAATCAAAACCACATTGAGATACCACCTTATACCAGTTAGAATGGCCAAAATTAACAGGACAGTGAACAACAAGTGTTGGAGAGGATGTGGAGAAAGGGAAACCCTTTTACACTGTTGGTGGGAATGCAAGCTGGTGCAGCCACTTTGGAAAACAGTGTGGAGATTCCTTAAGAATTTAAAAATAGAGCTACCCTATGACCCTGCAATTGTACTACTGGGTATTCACCACAAAGATACACATGTAGTGAAAAGAAGGGCCATCTGTACCCCAATGTTCATAGCAACAATGGCCACAGTCACCAAACTGTGGAAAGAACCAAGATGACCTTCAACGGACGAATAGATAAAGAAGATATGGTCCATACATACAATGGAGTATTATGCCTCCATCAGAAAGGATGAATACCCAACTTTTGTATCAAATGGACGGGACTGGAAGAGATTATGCTGAGTGAAATAAGTCAAGCAGAGAGAGTCAATTATCATATGGCTTCACTTACTTGTGGAGCATAAGGAATAACACAGAGGACATTGGGAAATGGAGAGGAGAAGTGAGTTGTGGGAAATCAGAGGGGGAGACGAACCATGAGAGACTGTGGACTCAGAAACAAACTGAAGGTTTTGGAGGGGAGGGAGGTAGAGGGTTGGGTGAGCCTGGTGGTGGGTATTATGGAGGGCCCATATTGCATGGAGCATTGGATATGGCACATAAATAATGAATTCTGGAACACTGAAAAGAAATAAAGTAAAATAAAATGAAATAAAATAAAATAGTAACAACGAAGCGTGTAGACGGAGAGGGCAAGATGAGTGTGTGTGGGGGTGTGGTGATCTCATGGGCTTATGGTTCCAAAATAAGCAAGTGTTGATTTTAACTATCAATATTTAATATATTTTGGGGCCCAAAACCATTGATGTATTTGTCTTCACTACAGCACTCTGAAATTAAAATGATAATATTTCATAAAATAGGGGTTTATGGGCTTGTAAATTGTGCCTTTATTATCCAAAAATGTTTGACCCACTTTTGGTTACTATGTTCAGTAAATACTGTGAAATCTGTTTTACATAATCCCATACTAATTGAATAAAGTAAAATATTGTTAAAATATATGGTCAAGAAAATATAATTACTCTAAACTGACAAAAGTTAAAATGTAGTACTCTTTTCCAATTATGAATATTTCGCATTTAAATTCTTTTATTTAGAAGACTCTTGTACTTTAGAAGATTAAAAAAGCAGAACAAGTAAAAAGTAAAAGGAAAAAACCTGTTTGCTTTTTTTTAAGAATTAGAATTGTTTTTATTAGGTATTTTTAAATGGTAATAATGTGTCAAATTTCTTAAAACAGTTGAGACATACCATCATGTTCTTGTTGAATGTAAATATATAGTGGTGATTTTTATAGTGGAATCTGTTTGATAAAAATATTTACCTAATCCTACAACAGATATTTCTGTAATAGAAAACATTCTGTAAGTAGGGCCTCAACTTTGTGATAACAAACATTATTGCTCTAGAAATGAACTAAAAATCATCTACTTAACACTTAAGTGGTTAAGATTAAAATAGGGATTAAATTAAATCCTTACATTTTAAGTTAAAGCCAAATTAAGGACAAATCAGAACTTCATATTTATTTTAAACAAATATAATATTTTTGAAAATTTTATACAACTTTTTTGTAATTAGCAGCCAGTCTTTATCACTTTTTTTTTTTCCTGAACCAAATTTCATTTTGGTGAATACATGTCTTGCTTTTCTTTTATTTACTGGTGAACTTTTAAGTTATTTTAGTGAACAAATTTACATCTACCTTTTCAAGTAATGCCCATGCTTTCCAGTGTGACATAATGGGAAATAGTACTGCAAGACATAATTTAGAATTTAAAATTCCCACGGGGTGTATGTATTGCCCCTGAGAACTGCCAGCAGGCTGCGTATCACAGACCGCAGTATGAATGATGCTCCCTGGAATTAGGCAGTGCGTATCCTGTGTTGCTGTACACAACAGCCCTAACTAATGGACACAGGAGGCCAACTCCAGGGGGGACTTAAAAGTCTGTGACCAACAAATATTTTGAAGCATCAAAGAGGTAGAAACTCATTCATATTGTGCTCATTGTTCTGACACAGAAAAACAAATCTGACACATGTCTTCTGTGGAAGCCTTATTTGGAAAGAGATCCTGTAAACTTGCCATGGCCTAGATTTATTATGAATTGGCATAGTATAGTTCTGACACGCAAAATTGTTTGGAACACTATTAACAAGTACCAGTTCCCGCTGATTCAAGGATTTGTGTTCTTTCTTTCATTCAATATTAACTAATTCAGGAATGATGAGAAATGAAGTATTATGCTTTTAAACAGTTAACAAGAAGGAACAGAAAACTATTTGATGCTAAAATGGTATGTCCTTGATGGATAGTATCAGTGTTACACATACAGAAGAGTAATGATATTGCTTTTATTATTAAAATATCTGTAATATAAATGCAGATAAATAATATATACTAATAGTTTGACAGTTTATTGTATAGAAACATCACTTGGGAAGCCAGTTAAAATGCAGTTTCTGGGACACATTCCCAGATATTCTGATTTAGAGGCATGGGAATATACTGAAAATTTGCATTTTAATAAGCACTCTTAGACTTCTAATGCCAGCAATCCTGCTCTCCTAATGTGAGAAACACTGGTGTAAATTCTATATAATGGTGGCTCGCAGCCCTGGCATCTCCGAGAAGTGTAAGAAAAATACAGATACTTCTCCACGTACTTACCCCACAAGGGGTGAAGTCCAGGGACGCCTAGATTTTTAAAATTCTACAGGTGATTCTGATTTGCAGCTAGGCTGAGAAACATTGGTAAATAGAATTACATTCCATTTAGTCTTTATTATTAAGTGCTTTTAATGACTGACCTACTTAAGAGAATTAGTAAAACTTCTTTCAGTATTTAGATCACAAAACTAATACATTATACATAACATCTATTTCCATTAAAGCGTTTTACAAATATTTTCATTATCTTGACCTTCTTTCTCAACCCATTCTCTCCCACTTTTCTCTAATAAATGGCCATATCACCTACCCAGTCGAAGTGAAACTGCCTAGGTTGTACTTATGAGCATGGATTTGGGAGTGAACGGGTCTTTGATTGAAGCCCCATGTCTACTATTTCCCATCCACATATTCCCCAGCATTTCTAAGTTAGTAAACACCTAATTACTGTGATAATTAAATGAGATGACTTATGTATTATGTTTAATGCAATCTCTTGGATGTGAAGAGCCTTTTTAATAAGTTAGCCATTGTCATCATTCTTAACTCCTTGCTTGTCCCACAGATTGTCACCATTTTCCTTTTTTTTTTTTTTTTTTTTTTCAGTTAGCGAGAGAGAGAGATGTGGAGAAAGGGGCAGAGGGAGAGAGAGAATCTTAAGCAGGCTCTATGCACAGTGAGGATCCCAATGCAGGGGTCCATCTCATGACCCTGAGATCATGACCTGGACAAAAATCAAGAGTTGGAAGTTCAACCCACTGAGCCACCCAGGTGCCCCAACAGTCACCATTTTCTGACTTCCACTTGTTAATTAGCTGACGTCATTGTCCACTTGTATCCATTTTTACTTCCACTACCTTAGTCCGGTCAGTATCACCTCTTAACCTGGATTGCCACAATTAGTGGAGTTCCTTGTTTTCAGTCTTGCTCCTTCTAAGTTGTAGCCAGAGACATCTAATACGCCAATTCCTCAAGTCCTTCAATGGCTGATGTCTGCCCTGGAAAGGATCTGATCTTCCTGACGTGACTTACAAGATGTTCCTCATTCTAGTTCCTCCCTGAGCCTCCAGTCTTGTCTCTTACACTTGAGTGCCACACTTCAATTTCAGACCACAATGAACATTTTTTCATTCCAGGAATCTGCTGGACTGTCTTTTGCTTCTGGGTCTATGTACAAATATTCCCTCTGCCTTAAACACACATCCATTACTCCTCATCTTCTTTACCTTCTTTTGGAAGATTATCCTGCCTTTAGACTAGGCTTCATCACTTTCCTATGGACTTGTCTCCTTTATAAAACAATATATCATACTTTATTGTGATTATTCATTTGAGTGCTTTTCATGCTATAATATGGGACTTGGGATAGTTCTCACAAACATTATTTGATAACTGAGAATCCTGTAATATTTTAAAAATGTTGATATTTTACAAAAACAAAAAAAGTATATTCTGGAATAGCTGGATGACTGCATTTTAGTATCTGTGTTTTTAATTTTTTATTGTAAAAAATTTGTAATATTGTAAAAAACATAAAATTTGCCATCTTAACAATTTTTAATTTGCAGTTCAGTGGCATTATGTATATTCATATTCTTGGGAGCCTTCACTACCATCCATCTCCAGGACACTTTGAATCTTGCAGAACTAAAACTTTATATACATTAAACAATAATTTCCCATTTGCTTCTTCTCTAAGCCTCTGATAACTATTATTCTACTTTGTCTGTACAACCACTATTCTAGGTAACTCATATAAAAGGGATGGTACAGCATTTGCATTTTTGTAGCTTGTTTCACATAATATCTTCATGATTCATTCATGTTGCAGCATGTATCAGAATCTCCTTCCTTTTTAAGAAAAAATAATAATATTCCATTGTATCTATACACAATGCTTTGCTTATCCATTCATTCATCGATGGACACTTCATTGCTTCCATGTTTTAGTTATTATGAAAAATGTTGCTATGAACATGGGTATACGAGAATCTCCTTGAGATCCTGCCTTCGATTCTTTGGGGTATATATTCAGAAATGGAACTGCTGGATCATATGGTCATTCTGTTTTTTAATGTTCTTAAAGAACTGTTGTCTACAGCAGCTACATCACTTTAATTTCTTTTTTTTAAAGTTTTATTTATTTGACACAGAGAGAGAGAGAGCAAGAGAGCACAAGTAAGGGGAATGGCAGAGGGTGCAATTTGTCTTTTCCTGTTATCACCTATGCCTTTGGAGTCATATCCAAGGAATCACTGACAATTTTAATGTCATGAAGATTTTATCCTATGCTTTCTTCTGAGAGTTTTGTAGTCTCAACTCCAACATTTAGATCTTTAATCCACTTTGAGTTCATTTCTGTATATAGTGGTAGGTAAAGGTCCAATTTCACTCTTCGGTATGAATATCCACTTCTTCATTTGTTGAAAAAAAAAAACTATCTCCATCTAATCGTGCTATCATCCTTTGATGAAATGATGAAAATCATTTGGCCATATATGCGAGGGTTTACTTCTGGGCTCTCTAATCTGTTGCATTAATCTATATGTCTGTCTTTGTATGACACTATTTCTTTTTCTTTCTAAATATATATTTTTTTAATTTTAAGTAAGCCCTATGCCCAGTGTGGGGTGTGAACTCATGACCCCAACACTGAGTCACATGCTCTACCCACTGAGCCAGCCAGGCACCCCAGTGCCACACTATATCTCTTACTATAACTTTGCAGTATGTTTTGAAATCAGAAAGTTCCATTTTTGTTCCTTTTCTTGATTTTTTTTTTTTTTTTGCATTTGATATGATAGTCTTTTTACGATAGTTTTTTCTATTTCCTCAAAAAACATTGTCAGGACTTTGACAGAGATTGCCTAAAATCTATAGATCACTTTTGGTAGAAAGGATGTTTTAACAACATTAAGTCTTTTAATCCACGAACGTGGAATGTGTTTCCATTTACTTATGTTTTCTTTAGTTTCTTTCTGTAATGTTTTATAGTTTTTAGTGTACAATTTTTAATCTCCTTGATTAAGTAAATTCCTAAGTATTTCTTTCTTTGTGATGTTATTGTAAATGAAATTGTTTTCTTAACTTCCCTTTCCAATTGCTCATTATTAGTAGAAAGAGGGGCAATTAATTTTTTGTGTTGACTTCCTATCCTGGTATTTCGCTGAATTCATTTATTAGTTGTCAGAGATTTTTGTGAAATCTTCAGGGTTTTCAAAGTATAAGATCATTATTGCCTGAGAACAAAGGTAATTTTAGTGCTCCTTTTCCAATTTGGATGCCTTTTATTTCTTTTTCTTGCTTAATTGTCTAGCTAGGACCTCTAGTACTGTTTTTTCCCCACTGAATAAAAATAACATTTAATTTTTGAACATTCATGTTTTTTCAAATGTATGCCACTATAAAAAATTATATAATAATTATCTTTATATGTAAATTGTTACGTGTTTTTTGAGTATTTTTAAAGTTTTTATTCAGATTCCAGTTAATTAACATACAGTATAATGTTAGTTTCAGGTGTACAATATAGTGATTGAACATTTCCATACAACCCGGTGCTCATCACACTAAGTGCCCTCCTTAATCCCCGTCACCTGTTTGACTCATCTCCACCTCCTCCCCCAAATCTGGTAACTATCAGTTTGTTCTTTATGGTTAAGAGTCTGTTTCTTGGTTTGCCTCTCTCTTTTCTTTCCTCGTGCTCATTTGCTTTGTTTCTTAAATTCCACATATGAGTGAAATCATATGGTATTTGTCTTCTTCTGATTGACTTATTTTGCTTAACATAATACCCTCTAGCTCCAGCCACATCATTCTAAATGGAAATATTTCATTCTTTTTTATGGGTGATATTGCATTATGTGTGTGTGTGTGTGTGTGTGTGTGTGTGTGTGTGTATGTATATGTATGTACATACATATATATATAAAAACATCTTTTCCATTCATCATGGATGAAAGTGTCGATGGACACTTGGGCTGTTTTCTGTAACTTGGCTATTGTAGATAATGCTGCTATAAACACAGAGGTGTATGTATCACTTTGAATTAGTATTTTTATATTTTCTGGGTGAATACCTAGTTGTGCAACTGCTAGATTGTAAGGTGGTTCTATTTTGAACTTTTTGAGGAACCTCCATCTGTTTTCCAGAGTGGCTACACCAGTTTGCATTCCCACCAACAATGTAAGAGGGTTCCCCTTGCCCCACATCCACACTAAGACCTGTTGTTTCTTGTGTCATTGATTTTAGCCACTCTGACAGGTGTGAGGCGGTATCTCATTGCAGCTTTGATTTGTATTTCCCTGATGATCAGTGATGTTGAGCATCATTTCATCTGTCTATTGGCCATCTGGATGTCTTCTTTGGAAAAATGTCTATTCATGTCTTCTCCCTCCCCCCTTTTTTTAAAGATTTTTATTTATTTACTTGACACAGAGAGAGAGATCACAAGTAGGCAAAGAGGCTGGCGGGGGGCGGGGGGGTATGGGAAGCAGACTCCCTGCCCAGCAGAGAGCAGAGTACTCAGTATTTGTTAAATGAATGAATGAATATACAATTAAGTTCCTGAAACTTTTAAAGGAGATTCGATGTCTGTGTTTTGACTGTTGGTTGGAGAACAAGGGTATCTTTATTTAAGGGTAAGCCTCAGAAGAACAGGAACACAGAGATTTTTTTTAATCGCTGCACGGCGCACCTGCGTAGGATCGCAGCAGTCCAGTCATGCAGCACTTAGATTGCTCCGGTCACCTGCACGGAGAGAAGGTCTCTGGGATGTCCCTTGGATTTACTTCATAAAAACGTAAAAAGACAATATGGGGGAAATGCTATAGTCTCTGCTTTATTAATATATAGCAGGGACTACTGGCCAAACAGATTTCAGTTGTCTGCTGGAGCAAAGAGGAGAGGTGTGGGAGGCAGAAGAAGACCTAAATGAGGGTGAAACGGGCCATTGAAGGGCCTTGGAGCGATCTTGTTAACCCAAACTAAGACATAAGCCTCTTGCTCTTTCCAAGTTCCATCTCTGTCCCTCAGGAATCCTAAGGGCATGTGTTTAGGGTTAGGGCAAGGGAGGAGGTGCTAAGTAGGTCCAGGTGGGGCTCAGGCAAACTGGCTTTTCTCCAGCTTCAGTTCTCACACACTTGCATTGCTGCTTAAGTCACAGCTGGTGTATTCTCTCTTGCCTGAGTGGTTTGGACAACAGATTTCCCCTGCTATCCGAGAGTAGGGCGTTCCTGTGACACTTTCTGTAAGCTGATATGGCCTAAATTGAACAAGCAATGGCCATTAATTTATAAGGAAACACTTTGAGCATTCCCAGACCCCAAACATAACCTCTTCTAGGGTTTTCTGATACCTTAGAACACATCTTGCTAATGGATGCATAAAATAAATTGAGATAGAGCACAGGTGTGTACAGACACAACTCAAAGAAATGAAGGCTGGACGCTGAGAAGCTGAGTGTAGTTTGGGGGAAGGAGCGTGGTGGAGCCGCTGTCCTGCTCAGGGCGTGCGCTGAGTCTACAGAAGCTGGCGGCAAGACAGACACTGATGCTATGTGCACGTCTCACCTTTCTTGGAAAAGCGAAAAATCACCTTCAGTCTTCCTTCAGTTAGCATGAAGGTACTAATGTAGGTCTTTTGTAAATGGGTACTAAGATAGGTACTAATGTGGTATGATAAGAACTTTCAAAAAGCAGAGGATACCTGTATTCCTAAGACTTGATGTAAATGATTTTAAAGAACATCAGAAAGATGCACTTTGTTAATGAGAAAAAAAAATGAGACAAAAGACTTTTAATATGCTAGCATCACGAAACGGCAATTTTAGAGATAGTACCCAATATTTTAGTCATTCTTCTCACAGAAGATGACTGTATCATCGACAAATTCAGAAGGAAGACATGCACAAGATAGGCTGCACAATATTCTACAAAGAGTGTGTATTGGAGGTTTGGAATCTAGTTTCCATTCTCACTCTGTCCCTATGCTATGTGGCCCTCCATTATATTATGTTACATCTTTGGGTTCAATATTTTTCTATTGTTATGCCCTCTCGTACTTCTTATCCAGTTCAAAAATACTGTTAGTGAATTTAATGTCTGGTTTTTGAAGCTACACAATTATAAAAATCAGCTTCCCTTTATTTGTCCTATCATGAATGCGCATTAGTCAAAAACGTTGAGTGTACTGAATATTTTAAATCCCAAGCGGGCCCCTTAAAGAAGTTAATTATTGTATTTGAATACATTTGAAATAAGTTACTTTCAGAACATGATGAATGTTATATATATTCCTATTGATCCGTTACCAACTTAAATCATATTTTCTGAATCATTTAGAAAACTACTTCAAACCTGAATTCATGGAAGGAAAAAAGACCTTTGTTGTCAATTCCAAGAAACCCAGGTCTGAAACGTTTTCAAATGTTGGTGAAGGCTTTTCAGGTTACTTGAATGCACCTGCTTGATCAGACCTTCAACAAAGTATTTTCATTGGCAAGTATGTAATTTATGAATAAATAAGAAGCTGGATCTTAAGAAATTGGAATAATAAGCTCCATGCCTTCAAGTCTTTGTGCAAAGGATTGCATGCAGCTTCTACCAAACTTTTGCAAAATTAATTTCAGCAGGTCCAAGTGCTTGGGACACAAGGGGATGACTGCATACAGAGACCCTTTCACACGCTGCTCCCCACAGTCAGCCGCTCTTTTCTTTTAGCTCTCTTGGCAGTCCAGCAGGCCCTCAGGAGGGTCCTTGGTAAACTTCTTCCGTGTGTGTGTGTGTGTGTATGTGTGTGTGTACTGAGCCAGTGGATGGCTACTCATCCAGCCCCAGTCAAAACGTTTCCCCTTGGATGAACAATCCAGCTCTGTGAGGGTTCTGCAGGTGTCTCTGGGTGTCAGCTGGCCTCTGTTTATTATTGGTGTGCTGTGTACAGGGAGGCCGAGCCGGCCATCAGTAACAACTCTCTGCAAATGGGTCAAGGAAATGAAAATAAGGCCTGTGCAGCAGGGACTTTTAGGGTCTGGGGTTTTGCTGGCAAACACTGTCTGAGTTCCTCTTTAGGTGCTACTTTAAAATTGCTACTTGTTTGATTTGGACGAGACTTCACATGGCAAGGCCTTGTGAGCTATGAAGGGGGGGGACCAGCTGGAAGCAGGTGTGCTGCTTTTTCATTTCAGCTTTTACCAGAAGAACACATCCACTGCTTGGTTCTGAGGCCGTTCTCTTCCTCAGAAGTTTGTTTATATGACTTGTTTTCCAAACAGGGGGAGGGGGCCCCATTAAAGGAATTAGGAATCATTCGTGTGATTTTGAAGTATTTTGTTCTTCAAATCTATTGCTCACAGTCAAATGGAAAGAAACAAAGATCTTTTCAAATTTGAAACCTTTTCCTGCTCAGCTTACGTTTTCAGTGGCCCACGAATAAGGATGGAGCTTCCTTATCAAGACTGCTCTGTGATGCGTCTCCAAATACCACCTAACACATAGGAAGGTTGCTCTTTTACCTACAAGGCAGACTCATAGCTGCATATATAAAGTTTAGTATCTTACCTACAATATTAAAAAATGATTCCTGCTGAAGGAATTGCTCATTTATAGAACTTGCCCAGCACACGTGTTTTATAATACATGTGTTCTATCAACTCTTATTGCCATTTTTCCCTATAATTACTCTAATAATATTCTGGACCCTATTGACTACAGTTAGAGAGATGGGGTAAAGTGAAAAGTGGTTCAGGATTATTAGCCTGCAAACCTTTTAACTAGTTCTCAGGGCTTAAAAATTTTCTCTCTGCCTAATGACATATATTATCCAAAATTAGGGAATATATCTCTTGAAAAGTTGCTGTTTACTATGTTCATAAAATTTAGAGTCAGTCATAAACATCTTTTATTCCCCCACCCAATGAGCACCGAATGGACCACCAGTCCGCGCCAGGCAATGGGCCAGGCAAGGCAGCAGGGACACAAAGGGAGTGACCCTGCACTTGCACTTCCGCACCGACCCACAGCAACCAGAGGGACTCTTAAAACATGACTTAACCACATGGCCCTTCCACTTAAAACTGATACAACCACCACTAAGATCCTCACTTCCTCCCTACCCTCATGTCCTACTCCACCCCTGCACTCACACTGCTTCAGCAACGCTGGCCTTCTTCCTACAACACACAGCAAGCATGTGTCCCCAACTCCCTGTTTTACAAACCGTAATTGTAGATTTCTCTGTCTTTGCCATGGATTTAACTCCTGATCTGATTCTGTTCTCACTGGTCTCTACTTTGGTCTGATCTAATTATTTTAAGTTTCATGAGGCCTTTTCTTTTGTTTTTGTTTTCGTTTTTTTCATTTTTCTCTCTTATATCCCCTGTGTCTGGATTATTCCTTCATAGAATAGAAATTGAATAAATATTTATTCAGTGACTGCATATAATGTCATCGATCATACAATTGTCTATTTATTCCTAAAAAAGCAAATTTACTAAAATGTAAATCCACATGTTATTAAAGGTGTGTTTAGAAGTCATGGAAAACATCATTTGGTTCAATCTTTCTTAGATTACTAATATTTCTTTTGGCTACTGTGATATAGCCGCTTCCATCTGTAATTCTCTGATCACTTCTCAAAAGGTATGAAGGCCAAAAAAGAAAAAAAAAATGAAAACAAGGAGAAAGGAAGACAGAAAGAAGTGAAGGAAGGGAAGGAGGGGAAGGAAGGACAAAAGGAAGATGCAAGGAAGGAGGGAAGGAAGGGGAGGGGAGGGGAGAGAAGAGGAGAGGTACAGAGAGGAGAGGAGAGGAAAGAGGAGGAGATGAAAGAAAGAAAGAGGGGAGGGAGGGGAAGGGAAGGGAAAGGAAGAAAAGAAAGAGAAAGAGAAAAAAGAGAGAAGAAAGAGAGAAGCAATTATTTTTCAAGAATTTTCAGCCTCTTCTCGGGACGCCTGGGTGGCTCAGTTGGTTGGGCAGCTGCCTTCGGCTCAGGTCATGGTCCCGGCGTCCTGGGATCGAGCCCCACATCGGGCTCCTTGCTCGGCGGGGAGCCTGCTTCTCCCTCTGCCTCTGCCTACCACTCTGTCTGCCTGTGCTCGCTCGCTCTCTCCCTCTAACAAATAAATAAATTTTAAAAAAAATTAAAAAAAAAAGAATTTTCAGCCTCTTCTCAAGAACTCTGCCTACAGTTTTGGAATTAATTTCAGGAAGACTCCTCAGGATTTGACGATCCACGAGAATGAAGCCTTTAAAAAACTAAATAGGAGGAGCATGACATTGACAACATTGTTGTATTTGTGTTTCAGTTTTGTATTAAGACTCTTAGGGTACTTACTTAAGGTAAAGCTTTTTTGGACTTTATGAATTGGGATGTTTCCCAATAGATTTTTTGATTTAGGTAAATAGAAAAGAAATGATTAAGGTCAGTGTTCATAGAGATTGGTTTTGTAGCCTGGAAATGAATAATTATATTGCTCCCCTACTTATTCTTATTGAGATCATAAGTTATGCAATTTCCTCCTTCACACCAATAAGCAATTTTCCCCCTTTTTTATTTGTCTAGACATCAAGTTAACTTTGACCACCTACCTGGCTCATTTGTGAAAAGTTATGTATTCCTGATGGATATGGCTAGTTCATTAATGTAGTGTCTGACGCCACTCTCTTGACAGTCTCCAAAACCTACCAGTTGATTTGATTTCTTATTTCAACTAACACACTCTCAACACTCCTAACCAGAAATCCTAGGTCACCTGCACTCCAAAGCCAAGGCTTGCCTTTACTCAGTATTTTTATACTGAGGCTGTTCTACAAACCTCTGGTGACTTTTGAGGCCTACAGTTTGTTTTTACTTTGAATTTTTTTTAGCCTTCTTGCAGCCATCATGAATCCCACATAGCTTCTGCCCCTGAGGACTCATTGCTTCATGTTATCACCTTCAGCATTTTCTCACCACAGATTAAATCCATTTCATATACAATGACTTCCTAATATACTCAAATCAAAAAAATTACATTCTTCCAGTTCTTACATTACGCATGTTCATCTGTCCTGCAATGCAGTCTGTGCGACATGTACACATTTTGTCAGTAATTTAGGGGTTTATTTTCTTTTCTTTAAGATTTTTAGTTGGTAAGTTTTATTTAATTCATTTGAAACAATACTATGATGATGTAATAACCCAACATTTAAAAGGATGGGTTAAAGGACATTTCAAAAGGAGACAATGTGAAGCCTGAGGGACGAGAGAGAGGGAATGGCTCACCAGCCACTATTTGCCATGACAGTATATATAATCCTGTTTGGCTCAGTGGCATAGACTTTTTTATGGGTAATATATTTTCCAAACCCAAGTCAAGGGCTACTAGGTGATTTTTAAAATAAAAATCATATATATTTAAGGTGTACAACATGATTTGATATACAGACACACAGTAAAATGATTACTATACTCAAGCTAATTAACACACCCTTTCCTCACAAATTTATTATTTATTTTATGATGAGAGCACCTAAAATCTACTTTCTTAACATATCTCTAGTATTCAATACAGAATTATTAACTATAGTCATAATGCCCGTACATTAGATCTCTAGAACTTATCCTACATAGGTTTAACTTAATATCCTTTGATCAACACCTCCCATTTCCCCCACTCTCTGTACTCCTAGCCTTGATAACGCCACTCTTCTCCTCTCTGTTTCTATGGCTTCTATCTATTTTCCCTTTAAGATTTCATACATAGATGAGATCATACACTATTTATCTTTCTCTAACTGGCTTATAATTTAGTTATTTCTGATTTCAAGCTTAAGGTTTCTGTCTGGAGAACTCTAAAATCATTTTAAGTAAAAAACATTTCTATGATCCTAGGTGAGATTAATATGACAACTCACTATTTTTTTTAGTTCCTTACATCACAGTGTTATCAAGGCTGTCCAAATCTCTATTTTGATAGCTCTCTTTGGTCTACTTTTCCAACTTCAGCAAACTATGGGACACCTAGATTTCTTTTCTTTTCTTTTTGTTCTTGGGGAGAGAAGGTATCTGATAAAACAATTCCTTATAGTACCTTGAAAGAATGTAAGAGAATCTAATGATACTTAACGAGAAGACTAATGAAGCATATGTGCTTAACTAGGTATGAGAATATTATAAATCTGCCAGGGACCTAATCAATTTGGACATTAGTAAGATGTCAGGACTACAGTTCAGAATGATGATTATAAAGATATGAGCTGGGTTTGAAAAAAGCATAGAAGATATTAGGGAATACCTTTCTGGAGAAATAGAAGAACTAAAATCTAACCAAGTTGAAATCAAAAAGGCTATTAATGAGGTACAATAAAAAATGGAGGCTGTAACTGCTAGGATAAATGAGGCAGAAGAGAGAATTAGTGATATAGAAGACCAAATGATGGAGAATAGAGAAGCTGAGAAAAAGAGAGATAAACAACTACTGGATAATGAGGGGAGAATTCAAGAGAAAGTGATGCCATAAGATGAAACAATGTTAGAATAATTTGGATCTCAGAAGAAGAAGAAAGACAGAGAGAGGGGCAGAAGGTATATCGGGGCAAATTATAGCAGAGAACTTCCTTAATTTGGGGAAGGAAACAAGCATTAAAATCCAGGCACAGAGAACTCCCCTCAAAATCAATAAAAATAGGTCAACACCCCATCATCTAATAGTAAAACTTAAAACTCTCAGAGACGAAGAGAAAATCCCCAAAGCAGCTGGGGGCAAGAGGTCTGTAATCTATAATGGCAGAAATATTAGATTGGCAGCAGACCTAACCACAGAGATCTGGCAGGCCAGAAAGGACTGGCATGATATATTCAGAGTACTAAATGAGAAAAATATGCAGCCAAGAATACTATATCTAGCTAGGCTGTCATTGAAAATAGAAGGAGAGATAAAAAGCTTCCAAGACAAACAAAAACTAAAAGAATTTGCAAACATCAAACCAGCCCCACAATATTGAAAGGGGTCCTCTAAGCAAAGAGAGAGCCTAAAAGTAACATAGAGCAAAAAGGAAAAGACAATATACAGTAAGTGTCGCCTTACAGGCAATACAATGGTACTAAATTCATATCTTTCAATAGTTACCCTGAATGTAAATGGGCTAAGTGTCCCAATCAAAACACACAGGGTATCAGAATGGATTTAAAAAAAAAAAAAACAACAACAAAAAACAAGACCCACTGATATGTTGTCTGCAAGAGACTCATTTTAGACCCAAAGACACAGTCAGATTTAAAGTTGGCGGGGGGGGGGGGATGGAATGGTTTTCCAACAATTTACTATTCTAATAGACATCAACAGAAAGCTGGGGTGGAAATCCTTATATCAGATGGACTAGATTTTAAACCAAAGCCTATAATAAGAGATGAGGAAGGAAACTATATCATACTTAAAGGGCTTGTCCAACAAGAAGATTTAACCATTTTAAATATCTATGTCCCTATCATGGGGGCAGCCAAATATATAGGTCAATTAATAACAAAACCAAAGAAACACATCAACAATGATATAATAATAGTAGGGGACTTTAACACCCCCTCACTGAAATGGACAGATCATCTAAGCAAAAGATCAACAAGGAAATAAAGGCTTTAAATGACATACTGGACCAGATGGACATCACAAATATTTTCAGAACATTCCATCCCAAAGCAACAAAATACACATTCTTCTCTAGTGCACGTGGAACATTCTCCAGAATAGATCACAACCTGGGTCACAAATCAGGTCTCAACCAGTACCAAAAGATTGGGATCATTCCCTGCATATTTTCAGACCACAATGCTTTGAAACTAGAACTCAATCACAAGAGGAAAGTTGGAAAGAACCCAAATACATGGAGCCTAAAGAGCATCCTTCTAAATAATGAATGGGTCAACCAGGAAATTAAAAGAAGAATTGAAAAGTTCATGGAAACAAATGATAATGAAAACACAATTGTTCAAGATCTTTGGGATGCAGGAAAGGCGGTCCTAAGAGGAAAGTATATAGCAGTGCAAGCCTTTCTCAAGAAACAAGAAAGGTCTCAAATACACAACCTAACCCTACACCTAAAAGAGCTGGAGAAAGAACAGGAAAAAAAAAGCCTAAACCCAGCAGGAGAAGAGAAATCATAAAGATCAGAGCAGAAATCAATGAAGTAGAAACCAAAAGAATAGTAGAACAGATCAAAAAACCAGGAGATGGCTCTTTGAAAGAATTAATAAGATTGAAAAACCCCTGGCCAGACTTATCAAAAAGAAAAGAGAAAGGACTAAAATTAATAAAATCATGAATGAAAGAGGAGAGATCACAACCAACACCAAAGAAATACAAACAATTCAAAGAACATATTCTGAGCAACTATATGCCATCAAATTAGACAATCTGGAAGAAATGGATGCATTCCTAAACACATATAAACTACTAAAACTGAACCAGGAAGAACTAGAAAACCTGAACAAACCCATAACCAGTAGGAAAATTGAAACAGTTATCAAAAACCTCCCAATAAACAAGAGCCCAGGGCCAGATGGCTTCCCAGGGGAATTCTGTCTAACATTTAAAGAAGAATTAATACCTATTCTCCTGAAACTGTTCCAGAAAATAGAAATGGAAAGAAAACTTCCAAACTCACTTCATGAGGCCAGCATTATCTTGATCCCAAAACCAGACAAAGACCCCATCAAAAAGGGGAATTACAGACCAATATTCCTGATGAACAGGGATGTAAAAATTCTCACCAAAATACTAACCAATAGGATCCATAAAAAGAAAAAATAAGAAAAGAATAGAAATAAGAAAGAATAAGAACCATATGATCCTCTCAATAGATGCTGAAAAAGCATTTGACAAAGTACAGCATCCCTTCCTGATCAAAACTCTTCAAAGTATAGGGATAGAGGCTACATACCTCAATATCATCACAGCCATCTATGAAAAACCCACAGTGAATATCACTCTCAATGGAGAAAAATTGAGAGGTTTTCCCCTGAGGTTAGGAACATGGCAGGGATGTCCACTAACACCACTACTATTCAAAATAGTACTATAAGTCCTATTCTCAGCAATCAGACAACAAAAAGAAATAAAAGGCATCTGAATTGGCAAAGAAGAAGTCAAACTCTCACTCTTTGCAAATGATATGATACTTTATGTGGAATACCCAAAAGACTCCACCATAAAACTGCTAAAACTCATACAGAAATTCAGTAAAGTGTCAGGATATAAAATCAAGGCACAGAGATGAGTTGTGTTTCTATACACCAACACCAAGACAGAAGAAAGAAAAATTAAGGAGTCAATCCAATTTACAATTGTATCCAAAACCATAAGATACCTAGGAATAAACCAAACCAAATAGGCAAAGAATCTGTATTCAGTAAACTATAAAGTACCCATTAAAGAAATTGAGGAAGACACAAAGAAATGAAAAAACATTCCACACTCATGGGTTAGAAGAGCAAATATTGTGAAAATGTCTAGGCTACCCAGAGCAATCTACCCTTTTAATGCAATCCCTATCAAAATACCATCAACTTTTTTCAAATAAATGGAACAAATAATCCTAAAATTTGTATGGAACCAGAAAAGACCCAAAAAGCCAGAGGAATATTGAAAAGGAAAAGCAAAGCTGGTGGCATCACAATTCAGGACTTCAAGCTCTATTACAAAGCTTTCATCAACAAGACAGTATGGTACTAGCACAAAAACAGACACATCAATCAGTGGAACAGAATAGGGAGCCCAGAAATGGACTCTCAACTCTATGGTCAACTAATCTCCAACAAAGCAGGAAAGAATGTCCAATGGAAAAAAGACAGTTTCTTCAACAAAAGATGTTGGGAAAATTGGACATCCACATGCAGAAGAATGAAACTGGACCATTTCCTTACACCACACACAAAAATAGACTCAAAATGGATAAAAGACCTCAATGTGAGACAGGAATCTATCAAAATCCTTGAGGAAGACACAGGCAGCAACCTGTTTGACCTCAGTCACAGCAAATACTTCCTAGAAACATCACCAAAGCCAAGGGAAGCAAGGGCAAAAATGAACTATTGGGACTTCATCAAGATCAAAAGCTTTTGTACAGCAAAGGAAACAGTCAACAAAACCAAAAGACAACTGACAGAATGGAGGAAGATATTTGCAAATGACATATCAGATAAAGGGCTAGTATCCAACATCTATATAGAACTTCTCAAACTCAACACCCAAAGAACAAATAATCCAATCAAGAAATGGGCAGAGGACATGAACAGACATTTCTGCAAAGAAGACATACAGATGGCCAACAGACACATGAAAAAATGCTCCACATCACTCAGCATCAGGGAAATACAAATCAAAACCACAGTGAGATAATACCTTATACCAGTCAGAATGGCTAAAATCAACAAGTCAGGAAATAACAGGTGTTGGCAAGGATGCAGAGAAAGGGGAACCCTCCTACACTGTTGGTGGGAATGCAAGCTGTGCAGCCACTCTGGAAAACAGCATGGAGGTTCCTCAAAAAGTTTAAAATAAAGTTACCCTATGACCAGCAATTGCATTACTGGTTATATACCCTAAAGATACAAATGTAGTGATCCGAAGGGGCACGTGCACCTGAATGGTTATAGCAGCAATGTCCACAATAGCCAAACTATGGAAAGAACCTAGATATCCATCAATGGATGAATGGATAAAGAAGAGGTGGTATATACACACACACACACACACACACACACACACACACACACACACACACAATGGAATACTATGCAGCCATCAAAAGAAATCTTGCCATTTTCAATGACGTGGATGGAACTAGAGGATATTATGCTGAGCGAAATAAGTCAATCAGAGAAAGACAATTATATGATTTCTCTGATATGAGGAATTTGAGAGGCAAAATGGGGGGTCTGGGGGGTAGGAAGGGAATAAATGAAACAAGATGGGATTGGGAGGGAGACAAACCATTAGAGACTCTTAATCTCATAAAACAAACTGAGGGTTGCCAGGGGGAGGGGGATGTGGAGAGGGCGGTGGGGTTAGGGACATTGGGGAGGGTATGTGCTATGGTGAGTGCTATGAAGTATGTAAATCTGGTGATTCACAGACCTGTACCCCTGGGACTAGTAATACATTATATGTTATTAAAAAATAATAAATTAAAATAAATAAATTAAAATTAAAAAATAAATAAATTTTAAAAAAGGAAAAAAATTATTTCATTAAACAAATATTCACTTTTTTCATATGTATGTGTGTATATATATACATACAATCTATATATGTATATATATAGTATATATGAGTGTATATGTATATTGTGATAAGATCTGTAAATAAAAATTGCATAATGATTTAAGAAATATTATGAAGGGAATCTAATGTGTCTTTTGGGATCTAGAAGACCATATTAAGATAGCTGCATTTGTAATGTAGTTTTAGTATATTTATATCATAAAACCACTTAATTTATATTTACATATATATCCATACTTACAAAACATATTGAATATGAATTCTATATCAGTCATTATCATTTGTGTCAGTCCTTATATTAAATATTCTGTTATTTTTTTTTAAAGATTTTATTTATTTTGGAGAAAGAGAGAGTGTGAGCAGGGTGAGGGGCAGAGGTAATCTTAAGTAGACTCCTCACTGAAAGCCAGCCAGACATAGGGCTCAATTGCACAACCTTGAAATCATGACCTGAGCCAAAATCATGAGTTGGATGCTTAACCACTTGAGCCACCCAGGTGCCCCTATATTTAATATATAGGGAACTTTTCTGTTTAATAAGAAAACTACATTTAACCTGATTAAAAAAAAATGGCCCAGCAGATATGAATATGTGCCTCATCAAAGAAATTCACAAATACCTAATGAACATATAAAAAATTCAATCTCACTTATTACAAAAAATGCAAATTAAAACAAGATATGTTTTCATGACTTAATAAAGATACTTTCCAAGTTAGTATCTATTCTCAAAGATGTCTGGTTGTGTAAGTAGTGCAATGTTTCTGGTAGCAAAATCGAGCAATAAAAACCTTAAATGTGTGTGTGCCCTTTGCTCCAGGAACTCTATACCAAGAAACATATCCCAAGGAAATTATCATGAGTCTACACTAACATATGCACAAAGATATTTACTGCAGATTCATTTTAATGGTTGAATTTTTGCAACCAAAAGTCCATAAATAAGTATGTAGTGTACTTTCACTGACACACTATGAAGCAGTTCAAAAGGATATAAAGATATGTAAGACAGAAAACATTCATATTCTACTAAAGTAAAATACAGAATATGACACTTTTTTTATTAAATGGTTTTATGTTTGAAATAAATATATAGAAAATGTTTTGGAAAATTTACTTTGAATGAAAATATTTATATAAATGAAGACAACTGGAGAAAAAGTAAACTGAACACTACTGAACTTAGAATGGGTTAGAAAGCTTAGGTTGGATTTCCCTGTAAGCAGATTCTGAGGTGAATATTTGCATGGAGAAGATTTTGCGGGGGTATGCTCTAGGGATCACCACTCGTGAAGAGTGAGGGAAGCAGGACAGGGCAGAGGGAAGTTGAACTGTAATGCAGTTGCAACAGATGCCTAAACTCATCTTCTGGGGAGCTCTAGAGTTGGCATGGTCTGCAGAGGCACCCTGATTGAGGTAAAGGAGACAGGCCTTTATAACCTGCATCCTTAAAATCGACCAGTCATTGGATACAGGCTGCTGCGAGGGACAGGGACTAACCTGGTACAAAGCAGCTTCTTCTGCATGAAAGCATTTTTTGGAAGGGACTTAGTTGCTGGTAGTTGGAGGAGTGATGCTTTGGACCTGATGGGGAATGGGATGGAGCACCATAGCATCTATTATACTGATGGTTTCCTGTTGAGAATTATATGGTATCTGTAGAGTTATCAAAGGTCTAGAGTCTTATTCATTCCTGAATTTATCAGTCTCTCCCTTAATGATGAGAACAAAGGGAATGGATTTACATTACCATGATCTTTTAGAGAGTTATCAAAACCAATTTATTAATTTTCATTGAGATATATAGCTGACATGAGGACTAAAACACCAACTGGGCTGATAGTACATTCTTTACAAAGTTGGAAAAAATCTCTTTTGAAATCAAATTGATATTTCCTGGTATGTATTGGTCAGGAAAAAATGATGGTATTAAAATATATCTGCTTTCAAATAGAGATAGCTCTATTAAACCATTTTCTATATTACAAAAAGTCATTTTCCTTTACTATTTAAGATACACTGATAACTTCTTTTTAATCAAAAGTTTTTTCAGACTTACTGTAGCGTCTACAGTTTATCTTTCTTATAGTTTACATGTTGGTTCTAGATTTGGAATAATCTTATCTACAACCATTTATAAAATATCTGCAGGATGGGGTGCTCTTGGGGAAATTTTGCACATGTTTTATATGAATTATTATTCCAAAGAAGGTGTCTTTATAAAAAAAAAAACCTATTCTCAAATTCTGACATACTCTAATTCATTGACTTTCTTAGTGTTTTGTAGAAACTGTTTGCCAAATAGCAGTTTTATGATAATATTGGCCATAATTTTCTGAGTTTGGGATGCCTGGGTGGCTCAGTTGGTTAAGCGTCTGTATTTGGCTCAGGTCATGACCCTGGAGACCTAGGATTGAGCCCCACATCAGGCTCCCTGATCAGTGAGGAGTCTGCTTCTCCCTCTTCTCCTCCTGCTCCTGTTCTCTCTCCCTCTCTCTCAAATATATAAATAAAAAATATTTTATTGGAAAAATTATTCACTGTATTTTTTTATTCCTACCCTCAATCCCAGTTCAATTCCAACTCCAGAGGGAAAAATTATTAAAAATGTGATGTATACCTTTCTAGTCCTTTACCTATGCATTCACATTTATAAATATACATATACATATTTATACATATACATATACACAATGATCAAACAATTTTGACCATAATTTACATATTGTTCTGTTATATTTTATTGTTAAGACCGGAAAACACTTCAGGACTCCACAGTATGCTTAAAATGAATTCATGAATATAGTATCTATTTTAATAGATAAATTTAATCAATTCATATTTATTGTGATTGGCAATATGTTTGCTACTTTACTTTTCCTGCCATCTTATTTTTAAACTAATGCGTCACCATTCCTTGCTATAAACATACTTAATTTGATGTCTTCCTCTTTTTTTTTTTTTTGAGATTTATTTATTTTAGAGAGGGACAGAGACAGAGAGAGCACAGGAGGAAGGGTAGAGGGAGAGAGAAACAGAAGCAGACTCTATACTGAGCACAGAGCCCAATGTAGGGCTCCATCTCACTACCCCGAGATTAGAACCTGAGCCAAAACCAAGAGTCTGTATGCTTAAGTGACTGTGTAACCCAGGCACCCAGTGCCTTCCTCTTTCTTAAGTTCACTTCATATTGTTGGTATACAAACCTCTTGCTACAGTAATTGTAAGTAATTAGAATTGAAATGGTCTTTAGTTAGTGACTTTCTGAAACTGGACTCTGAACATTGTTTTCAATATTGGGAATTTCTTCTTTTTATTTGTTTACTTCTTCCCTTGCATTTTCTCAGTCCTATCCTTCTAGAACTCCTATTAGACAAATGAGAGAACATCTAAATTTGTCTTTTGTCCTTTCATTTCTCTTTTTTATTTTCCATCTTTGGATCTTTTTGTTACATTTTAGAGATTAGTCTGATCTTCCAGCTCAGTAATTCAGTCTCAGAAAAAATTTAATAGATGGAATTAGATGTGTACAAAATAATCTAAAGTTTGGGATGAGCAGTCTATAATGGAGAAATCGGAAAGCAACTCCCAGAATGTGATAGAGCTGGCCAGGGAAAGGGCCAAGAGCTTTTTTTTTTTTTAATATTTTATTTATTTATGTATTTATGTATGTATTTATTTATTTTTATTAACATATAATGTATTATTTGTTTCAGGGATACAGGTCTGTGAATCGTCAGTCTTACACCATTCACAGCACTCACCACAGCATATACCCTCCTTGCTAATATGGAGGATCTGCCACCACCATTGCTGGCTCCATGCGCAAATGCTTCACCCACAGCCCAGTGATAAGGTGCCATTGCATTCCATCCCCGCTGGCTACAAGACTATGCGACCTCAGCCCTGACATGTACCAGTACACAGATGTCACATGCTGCTTCTGAATGCCCATGAAGCCAGAGAACAGACGCCCGGACCTCTCCTGGAGCTGCCATAGAAAAGTCAAATACCTCCTAATTGGATCTGCCAGCGGACACAGAAGCAGCTAAAGTGTGGCCCACACCTCAGCATGTTCACTTCTTCTTCCAAAACTCACACATTTGCGTCCTCCTTTTAAGAAGCTGGCTAGGTCCCACACAAAACCCAAGTGGCAAGGCCGTTTGAGAAAGACAGACTCCAGTCTCGAGCATGCAGTAAACTACACTGCAGAGGAGTTGGGAGAGAGCTGAGAGAAAAACTCTGCATCACTGGTTACATCATATTTTTAATTTTATAGATTTTTATTTCTCTCACATAATGGCTTAACTTTATTTTATAGATGCAATATCTTCTCAGCTCTGGGTACATTAAATGCCAATTTTAAAGTTTTTCTTTGTTTTCAGTCTTAACTCTTTTTGGTTGCTAAATCTTCTATTTGTGGAGGTTGGCACTTCTCTTCGGCTATTGGTTTTCATCAAATTTTGGCAAGTTTGGTTTATTTGCTTATATTTGTATTTGATAACTCCAGTTTGCCTTTGGTGAATTTAGAGGCTGATTGCATTGGCCAACTTCTTGTGATGTACATGCATGTGTACGTACGTATGTGTGTATGGGCACAGAACATGCATCCATTTGAGATGTATGGGTAACACATTTTCTGGATTTTACATCTCTTGAGGGTACTACCTTACTACCTTGATATCTGGGTAAGAATTTTCAATGCAGACTTTAACCTAGAGCAAAGTCTTGTTCCTTAATATTTTTTCTCCCTTGACTGTCCTTATAGAGATAAGAGGTTAACCTCAAGTTTTGACCTGCTTATTTTTCTAGTGTCAGTATTCAGTTGGGAGTTCCTGTGAGCCAAACTGTTTAATTTATTAAAAAAGGAAACCATTTTTTTTAACTTCCATTTTAAATTAATAGCTGAAAGCAAGTAAAAATAACTGATTTTGCTAAATACTGTAAGGAAGTATTTTAAATCACATACTTAAAGCTTAAACAAGTTGGAGACATTAAATTACTCCTAAATTACAAAGAATCTTAGGGAAAAAAAATTATACGAACACAAAACTCACCAGGGAGTTGATTTCTTACATATTTTTCTATGGAATGTGTGTTCTGGCTCAAGTATTCGTTTTTTGTTGAAACTCTCTAAAGGCCTTCAAACTCCACTATAAATATGGAAAAATGTCTCTCTTATGGATTTACTAATGACATGATGACACTCGTGTCCATATGTGTTTGATACCAAGTGCCAACATCAAGTGCACTTCCAGAGCATGAAATAGGCACGTGCTTTTAACAAGTGTGGGGGGTTGCTGTGGAACATGTGTGGATGTCTCAATACACATTTTAAAAGGAAAGGACATCATTAGCTCACTTGTTTAAGGGAAGTGATGAAGTGTAATAGAGTTCAACCCATTCAAACACACTTTACAAAGCTTTGAGCTGCAGAGTTCTACTTAGAATTCTGGGAGAGAGCAATGACAGAAGACAGAAGAAGAAAAAGTAATGGTGCTAAATAAAAGTTTGCAGTACTTTCGAGACGTAGCTGACATATATGCCGGCCCACAGACTGGAATATCTAGAATAAAGTACCGTAACTTCTTAAAACGTAATTTACTAGAAGAGAGAAAATAAGATCAAATGCAGCCTATCTTTATTTAGCAATGCCAATAAATTCAGACAAATTGATCCAACTGATTTCACAATAAGTTAAGGACTTGGCAAATACTTCCTCAAGTTTGCTGTTTTTTCTTTTCTTTTCTTCCTTCCTTTCTTCCTTTCTCTTTCTCTCTCTCTCTTTCTTTCTTTTTATTTTCTTTTTTGGGTAAGAATTAGAGCAAATTTTTGCTTACATCAGGTCTGGCCTCAAATTTATACTTACAGTTCTGGCAATTATTTGTTGGTGTTATTTTTATTTATTTCTTTGTCTTACAACACCTGTTATGATTACTCACAGATCTGTTTCCTCCCAACCCCCAAAACAGATGTTTAAATTAACTTCAATTTCTAAATATCTAAATTCTATGTCAATTAAATGAAAGTCTTGAGTCATATAAATTCTGTCTCATTTGGTACAGATATAGTTGATGAGCCATAGGTTTTATTCACTAGCCCAGAGGGCTTATTATTTGGACAAGACACCCACCTCTAATAAATATATTAGGAGAAAAGAAGATGTCATTTCTGTAAATACATACAGAGAACTACTTTGACCCTTTGCTTACTATCCTACACTACATGTAACTCTCCTTGATTGTCAAAAAATTCTCTGAATAATATAGATTTAAGGATAAGCTTAAGTCCACAACAGTTCCTTTGTTCATAGAAATCCGCCTTTCATAAATCTAGCTGCTGAGTGATAGAAAATTGCTTCTCAATTTATTATGCCCAAAGGCCCATGATAATAATTTTTCTCATATATTTAATGACAATATAAACTTTGATGATATAAGCTTTTTTTCTGTTCTAACAAGTATGCTTTAATTAAGAACACAGGTTCTTTCTATATGCATGGCCATGATTGCGCATACTGGAAGAATGAGAATTTAATATGTCTGCTGGATGCTATAACTTAACAGGTGATGATCATTTTTCACATTGTTCTTGTATCGTGACATGTTCATTTATAATGTTTTAAAGCAACATATTTTTCTCTAACACTTTCTGAAAGTTGACTAATAGAACATTGTGATAGAAAATAACTTTGTGTGAACTGTCAAAAATGTTCACAGGCTTCAATGAGTATGCCCATAAATAAATATATTAGTGATGTTGTTACACTCAAATGTGAAATATGAAACCAACATATACTGTAATAATCAGTACAGAACTTACAAGCATATTTCAGCCAGTCTTTAGGATAAAATGATCTGAAGATTATTTATGTGAATTATTATCAACTAACGTATTTCCTCTGTAGCCTATCCCGTTTTAAATATGAATGCTCGACTATTCCTAGGTGAAAATTTTTATGAGTTTGAAAACAATGTAACAGCCGTTCCTGCTATATTGACCACACGGATTGCCTATATTGGACTGAAAGGTTCGGATGAGATTATAACTCTCTGAAGGTTTTTCAAGCCCTCTGTCGTGCCTTGAAAATGGCAGCCGGTTCAAGAGATACCTGGGAAGTCCGTAAACAGAGAAGTGCAAGTGACTTTTCATGATGGAATTTAGGGCTCCTGCCACGTTTTCAGAGCTTCCTTTTTCAGTTTAAGGGACATCTCATCTGTGACGCTTCCTTGCTCAATTTCAAGGTAAGGGAGGAGGCTCTCTTATGGAATATGTGACCCTCTGCATACAGGACTCTTTCCAAACCCTTGTCACCTGTGCTTTCATAGTATCAATGCATCCAACCAGCTCTGCAGTCTCATGGAAGGTGGGGACTAATGGTCTAGAGAAGATTTTGGCTCCTAATATGTGATCAATAAGAGTTGATGAAAAAAAAAATCAAGGCAATAGAAAAACAGTTCTTTCAGTGGCCCATTGGTCAAGTTATCTTACTGGGTACAGATGACAGACATACATTATTCACTCTTTCCACAACTTCTCTTTTTGGAATTTAGGAATATATGAATACATCACTCTTGGAATCATTGAAAAGAGACTCAGTGTCCCACTGATAGAAATTTGTGGCTGCTACTGCAATCCTTTTTCATGTAATCTTATTTTTCAGCTACTTTGTATTGCATTTTTTGGGGAGGGTGTACACATATCTTACTTTTCTTAACATCATTTTTATATATTTATTATATATATAACATATATATTTGCATTTTTATATATTTCCTACCTCCCGTAATCCTGCTTTTATTCTGGATCTGCTGAATTCCCTGATCCTTTCCAATTTTCTGCCTTTGTATTTCGTTGTGCTTTACCATGTGCTCGACCACGTGCTCACTCTTCCATGCATTTGTGACTCTAGACTTTCAGCTGACACCCAGGTTAACCTCTCAAGTCTTTAGTGCCAGATGCCTTAACTTTGATCTTTGAAGTCCCTTTACATTGGGCTTTCCTGCAACGCACCTTCTCAATCTGCTGCCCTCTGGACACAAAGTGGACACAGTGGGCCCAGTGTTGGCAGGTCACTCCCCTTAATGACCACAAATTGCTGAGTGAGCCAGCTCTGGTAAAGGGGGCAGTCTTTAGCTGCAAAACCAGCCAGGCCATAAGGACATGAAATCCCTGGCCTTAGCCACGTCCTTGAAGTACTAATTATTAATGATTCAGTGAAACAGTTACCAAGACACCCATCACATTAACTAGATGGCATGTTTGGGTTCCCCATTTTCAAGCATGCATTTTCAGTGAATGAATAAAATACTTGCATGAGAAACAAATTATTATCATAGTTGATAATTTGTACCATTAAGTCGTGTTCTAAAGAAGAACTATAAGATGTAGCCACATATCACAACTAATATCTGTATTTATTTTGGGAAAATATTATATTTATGCAATTATAATAGTAGTACTATAATATTAGTGCATATGGATATAAGTTTTTGGCTATCAATGTGACATGGTGTCCCTGAAAAGGTGTTTAAATATACATTTTTTAGATGCAGACTAACAACATCCTGGTGAAAGATGAATGCAACTTAAGTGGGTTGTTTTTATGGCACACTTTCCATACTTTTATGAACCATATTTTTCATAAAGTTCAGAGACAAGTTGGATCAATCAATTAACACTTATCATAGCCTATGGTATTGAGATTACCATCAGGGCATAAAAATGTGTGGGGCTCAGTTTTCATCCTTATGAAGTTCATAGTCCTGCTGTGGAACATGTATAAAGCAGCAAGTAAGTGAAGCTCCAAGTGAAGGGGGCAGAGGCCTCATTTCAATGATGGTTCGGCACAGGGTGTGTTCGTGTCAGGCTGGAGTGATTTAAGCAGTGAAGGTTTCCCCACATAGGTGGGAACGGAACTGAGACTTGGAAGATGGATAAAGTGATACTCACAATATTAATTTCCAGAGGCTGTCACAATAAATTATCACAAGCTGGTGACTTATAACAGTAGGAACCTTCCCCTAGTTCTGAAGGCTGGAAGTCTGAAATCCAGGTGTGGGCAGGGTTGGCTCCTTCCGGAGGCTTGGAGTGAGAAACTGTCCCATGCTGTTCTCCTAGCCTCTGGTGTCATGTGACCATTGATGTCCCATGGCTTGCAGATGCAATCTCTGAATCTCTCTTCGGTCCACACGCGGTCTTCTCTGTCCTATCTGTGTCCTCTCCTCTTAGAAGGGTATCTGTTGGGGGCCTGGGTGGCTCAGTGGGTTAAGCATCTGCCTTTGGCTCAGATCATGGTCCCAGGGTCCTGGGCTCAGCAGGAAGCCTGCTTCTCCCTCTCCCACTACCCCTGCTTATGTTCCCTCCCTTGCTGTGTTTCTCTCTGTCAAATAAATAAATAAATAAATAAATAAATAAAATCTAAAAAAAAAAAAAAAAAAGAAGAAGAAGAAGAAGCGTATCTGTCAGTGGACTTAGGGCCCACTGCAAATCCAACACGATTTCATCTCAAGATTCTTCATTAATTACATCTTCAAGACCGCCATCTCCAAATAACATCACACTCTGGGATCTAGGAAGAATGTGAATTTGGAGGGAGGGACACTGCTTAATTCACCACAGATGGGCAGATTAGTGCTCACAGAGGCAGAGAACTCTGATGAAATTTTGGCCAACAACTGGGTAAGTTACAAGTTATTAGAAAATAAGATCAGTCTAGTGGCGCCTGGGTGGCTCGGTGGGTTAAAGCCTCTGCCTTCAGCTCACGTCATGATCCCAGGGTCCTGGGATCGGGCCCCAAATTAGGCTCTCTGCTGAGTGGGGAGCCTGCTTCCTCCTCTCTCTCTCTGCCTGCCTCTCTGCCTGCTTGTGATCTGTCTGTCAAATAAATGAATAAAATCTTAAAAAAAAAAAAAGAAAAGAAAAAAAGAGAATAAGATCAGTCTAAAGAGTATGAAAATTCAAAAAAAAAAAAAAAAAGACCTGCTTGCCAGGTCACACACACACTTCTGGAGAAGATTCTGCTGGAGGACACACAGTATGCGCACCCGAGTAAACAACAGCAATAAAGAGCTATCAGGGTGTGCGCTTACCAGGCACTAAGTGTTTTGTGTGTATTATTAAGATGCTGAATCGTCACAAAACCCCTAAAATGTGGATGCAATTATTAGAGCCCACTTTATAGATGAAGATATTGAGCCCCAAGGTTGTTAAACCACTGGTTGCCAGTCATGTGCCTGGTAAGTGATGTGCCTGGACCTCAAACGTAGACAACCTGACTTCAGGGGCCCATAGACAATTCCAAACAAGATAGTGATTTAGTACTACAGGAAGGGGCACCGCTAGGAAAGGGGTTTAGGAACAGCTTTTCGAGGTTTGTGAAAGCCGGGTGAGAGAATGTGCAAGGAATGGGAGTCACCACAGTTTCTGAAAGGAGGTATAACGCAACAGAAGCAGGGACTTGGGAGGGTTGTGCTAATGGTGAGTGTCCAGGAGAGACTAAAGAACGCGGATCTTGATGCAGTCTGATAGGAGACTCTTGTACTAGGAAGCTTTTGCAGTAAATAGTCCAGAGGTGATAAAAACCTGAACTAGGGCAGAGGCAATTATGTATGACTCATTTCAAACATATGCTGGAGGGAATAATCCTGGTTGTCTGAAGACACCTCTCCCCCCCCCTTTTTAAATCATAGGATTTAAAAAGTCTCCCTCTACAGCTAAGATAAAATATGGAACATTCTAGAACACTTGCAGGGCTTATGCTGTGGGCAATTTTACTTCCTTAAAGGTTTCACTTTTTGTCACCTCGACTGAAACAATGCAATCCTCCTGTTCCCACCCAAAGGCTTTTGCTATAATACACTATCAACCAAATCATGAGTGATCCCTTGCCACCTAATTACAGGGTGTGCCACGGTACAGATGTCTCCATGCAAAGCAGGAGTAGCCTGCAATTAGCCCAAAGAATGCGGCTGCAAATGTGGTTACAGGCAAAAGGTTTACTCTAAATTTGACAGCTTGAGCTTTAGCTATAAATAGGTGGTTGGTTTTTTTGTTTGGTTTGGTTTGGTTTGGTTTGTGTGTGTGTGTGTGTGTGTGTGTTTTGTTTTTGTTTTTGTTTTTGTTCTTTAGTCTTTGTCAAAGATGTTTTTGCTTCATCTGAGCATTTTCTGTAAAATAGTGTTACCACTATGGATACCATATGTAAAAGCTCTTTTTGATTTGGATTGGTTTTTCCCTACTCAAAATGGTCTGAATAATCCATTATAAAAAGGTCTCCCTGCGTTTTCCCTGCATCTGGAAGGTATGGATATGAATTTATAATGCTTATGTGGGGCATAAGTCAGTGGCTAATCCATCTGATTGTAAATCATGCGACTATGTACCATGACCACATTAAAACCTAACCACAAATAAAAAGGGAGAATGGGCTCTAACCTATAATTGTGGCTCTTAGAATCAAGACTCTCACAAGCATTTAGTCCTAAATGTGTCATATGTAAGAGATGCTTGAAAAATCACATTAGCTAATGTCTAACATGTGTAGCACATGGACTGGCAGGTTTGCAGTTTTGAAATGGTTCTTTTATGGAAAACCAGAAAGGATCCCTATATACTCAGTGCAAGAGCATTATGGCTGACCATCTAACACACACTGAAATCGAAGATGTTTACTTCACACAACCCAGTGAATTCCCTGCACATCAGAATTAAGAATGTATTTTAGAGCATTACAAAACATACATTTGAATTCAAAATTAAGTTCTACATTTTTTTCCTGTGAAATTATGGCGCTATTCTGTAGGAAAATAACTTAAAATACAGACAACACATAACTATGTTTGGAACTTCAGGTTAAGCTAAGCTTCCACCCTTTTGCAGGCAAATGCTTTCATGAAGGTCATCCAGGGTAGCAGCAGATCATGATCTATGAATGCCAAATTCCTTCTTCGAATGTAATTTTGATTAGTAACCAAAAGAACTCTGAACGAATATGGTTTTGTCATAATGGTAAACATATGCATCTTAGAAAATTTTAACAGCCAAAATAATTAGTTTAACTCAACATTTCAGTATTTCAGTATCAATATGGAAAAAACTGAAATATAATTTTATGAACTTTTAAATAATTCCATATAAAATCTTGTATGTATAACATTTTTAAAGTTCCAGATTCTTAAAATACACTGCTTACCCACCCCCCAACCTTGTTTCTTTACTCCTCAATAACACTGTTTAAAATGCTCACAGTCCATGGTCAAATTCTCTTTTTCGTTTTTCCTGTTTTGTTTCTGCATGCAAATTTTAGATGCAAACCAGTGAGGTCCCATCATTCCCCCTCAACACTCCTGACTTTTCATTATGACCCACAGTGAAATGGATTATGGTTTTATTTTAGTGAAATGGATTATGGTTTTATTTTAACTGCCAGATACATCATTACTGAACTGAGGCTTCCTAGCATATAAACTTTGAAATGTCTGAAAAATGTCATCCATTAGGGGAATACAGTAAATTACTATCAGAATGATATTTTTTTAATGAATGCTTTTTGTCATGTTTACTCAATGTGAAAGCCTTTCTTTAAGGCAATTAGAGCAAAAGAACAAGGTCTTTTCAGTACATTGCCATGACTTAATGTTAATATTCAGGAACCCTTTTTAAGATCAGATTTTAAGAGTGTCCTATTTTCCTCCTAAAGCATCTTTATTAACTGACTCATTTTATATATTGTATTCAAGTCTTTGCATTTTTTTAAGTATTAAATAAATTCCCTAAATAATTTCTGATTTTTCTCTGGTATTTCTTTGCAATAAATGAGTATACCCTAAAACGTGTGTGGTATGGTATAGTGCAATATCTATTAATTACTTCACAAGCTGGCAGAGGTATGTATTAATCTGAATCTAAACTAACATGGAAAATAATAATGGATTCCTATGTGGTGACTCTTGCAATGGTTGCACTTTATTATAAAGATAATTCCTTATTTAAAATATTTTTAATGATGGTATGGTGACTAACATAATATAATTAAAGTTAAAAAAATAAAATACTTGGCTTTATCTGTGGGCAAAATGCAATCCCAAAATGTATAGATTTATTTTTCACCTCATTACAAATAAGTTTATAATGTTCAAAAAAAATCCCTTCTTTACAGAACCTTGGTTCAGAGGGATAATTTGCTTTTTTAAAAAAAGAAGAATTTGTTTGTAACTTTGTATCTATAAACTGCCATCCTTCAGTGGACAATCGCAAACCCTCATGGATGAGCCCAAAAGTAATTCTTCCTTATTTTCAAAGTAACTTAGTATAATCGGGTCTATACTTTTACAACTATTAACAATAAAGCTAACATCTTCAGATGATTAAAAATTAGCAAGATATACCCTAGACATATCATGGTATTTTCTACGATCTAATAGGTTTTTTTCTTTCCTTTTTATCTGACTATCTAGGAGGAAGGAAATGTTGTGTGTGAACAGATACCATGGTACCCCTGCCTCCCTCAGTGCCTTTGGGAAGTCCTGCTCTTCCTCTGGCAATGTCCCACACCTCCTTGCTGACCCAACAAGTTCCAGTGCATCCTTCAAAACCTGCCTTGAATGTCCTGGCTCTGTGTAGCTTCTACTGACTCTATGCAGTCACTGCAGTTGATTACATCTTCATAGATGGTCCAGTGGCACCGGAAAATGAATTCCACAGGGCAGGGACTTTTCTGGTTTTGCTTTTAATGTATCTCCGGTGATCTATGTCTAGAACAGTGCCTGGCTCACAGGTTTAGTAAAATTTGTTGAAGGAATTTATCTTTGCAAACTCCTTAACAATAGAAGTATTTTCCCTTATATTTTGGTTCTGTATCTGACTGCTTTGGAAAGTTCTTTAAGGACACCTTTACAAATCTAGACCCTAGTATCAGGCTTGCCACATAGCAGGTGCTCAATGTCTAATATCCAGAGGACGGATATTCAGTAACATGGCTTTAGAAAGCGAGCAAAGTGTCTTTTTCTGAAAATTTCAACAGAGGTGAAAGACAAGGACTTATGGATGAATCTCTATAACAGGACCTGATGTTAAATGATAACATGTACAATATGCTTGTCAAGTGGCACATAGAATGTACTCAATAAATCATCCATCTCAATCATTAAATCAATCAGCATGAATATCTAATTACCTTCTTTCTAAAAGTGCACAGAGAAAAGTGAGCCCACAGCCTCCCTTAGCTGCTATTTAGTATTTTATTGTTCTGTTATTTAGGACGTCCTTCTTATACCTAATTTATTATTATTTTACATGTTATTAACTATTATAATTTCCATGAGTATATTACAGGATAGCATCCTTGTGCACAGAGATTATTACATTTGCTTGTATTCTCAGAACTTTTAGCATATTACTGTACTCTGAATAGGTTTTCAAAAACTAACTGCCACTTTATTTGCTAAATACATTTTTGCTTTAATTTAAAATAATTTATTTTAGGAATTAAAGGCATGTGGAATCTACTTTCATGAAGCTTTATAATTCAATGTAAAGATCCTACTTATATCACTTTCTCTGAAGGCTCGTGGTTCTTTTCTTCTTTAAAATCGTGGTGACATAAATTGTACTCTGATAAGACTTTAACGAAGACTATAGCGAAAGTTTGTAAATGTGATGTTTCTCTCAGTATTATCCCAAACAACCCATTCTCAAAATTTCTTTCAGATATACAACCTAAATAGTACCTCCTGAAGTTTATGTTTGTATTATTAAAAAGAAAATTTCAAAATGATAATGGACAGTTTAACTTCTGTAAAATAGAAATTTTGGTAATGGAATTAGTGCAAAGACTGAGTGACAATATAGGAGACTCTCAGACACAGTAGCGATGATTTCCTTGTTATCACATCTTCTACAAGTTTGACAATTTTCAATTTGTCAAGGTCATTTTGGACATAATAGTACTCTAAGACATCATTGTTCCTTGAAATTATTGAGAGAGAAGTTATGTGGATAAAAATAGATAAGATGCATGGATAATAAGAAACAAATCAATAGAAATAATTTCTAGAGTAGAGAAGAATGGGAGAGGCAATGGTTAAATGGTTAAAGCATGAAAACTCACAAACCACAACAGAAGTCTGTAACTAATGTTGACCCTTGAACAACACAGAAGTTAGAGATATGGAGCCCTTGCACAGTTGAAGAGTCATGGATGACTCCTGATTCCCCCAGAATTTAACTACTAGTTGCCTACTGTTGACCAGAAGCCTGCAGATAACATAAACAGTCTATTGACACATATTTTGTATGTTGTGTATATTACACACTGTATTCTTAATATAGTAAGCTAGAGAAAAGAAAATGTTATAAGAAAATCATAAGAGAAAGTACATTTACAGTACTGTATTTGTAAAAAAAAAATCCTTATAAGTGGGCCTACACAGTTTAAACCCACGATGTTCAAGGGTCCACCGTATATAAGAGCAAAATAAATTTTCTTAAGTTCAATCACATTTACTAATATACTGACAAAATACATGCCTCCATTATACTCATAAAGTGGCTTACAATACTGTTTTAAAGAACTTTCCGGGGTGCCTGGGTGGCTCAGTTGTTTGAGCCGCTGCCCTTGGCTCAGGTCCTGATCCCAGGGTCCTGGGATCGAGTTCCGCATCAAGCTCCTTGCTCAGTGGGGAGCTTGCTTCTCTCTCTGCTTCTGCCTGACTCTCTGCATGCTTGTGTGCTGTCTCTCTCTCTCTCTGACAAACAAATAAATAAATATATAAATAAATAAAATCTTAAAAAAATAAAATAAAGAACTTTCCTATGTTTTTAATGATTCCACTATTAGATGTAAAGGTAAAAAACAGGTCAGCAAATTCTCATTTATGTAGGCAGGTTGTGGTAACTCAACATTTTAGTTATTAGTGTTATAACCTCATAAATTTATACATAAATGATCGATTTTCAGGAGATTAAAATTATAGCTAGCACTGATATCATTTAGTAGTATGCCAAACACTGCCCCATGTGCTGCACATTTATGAACAACCGCGAGAAAGGTAAGCTGTTCTCTCCATGTAACAGAAAAGAACACTAAAGCCCAGAGAGGCTAAGTAATTTGCCCACAGACTCACTGCTAGGAAGCAGACAGGATTCAAACCCAAGAAGACTGGCACTGGAATCATTGCTCTTAACCCCTACAATCTGTTGCACAGAGTCAAACATAAAACACTTGGTTTAATGATACAACTAACCGTCAACCTGTCCAGGTCAAAAATTTCATCATCCGCAGGACCTCTTGCTCCCTCATACCCACGTCAAAGTGGTCAGTTACGTTCATTCAACTCTACTACTGATCCACTTTTCAATGCCACTTGCTTGATCATTACTTTAGTTCCAATTCTCATTATGGCGTGGACTGCTGCCAAAACCTCTCAGCCAGTATTATGCCTCCAATCTTTAATTCACCTTTCAAACTACCAGCACAATGGCATAAACTGGTTGTATTATTCCCCTGCTTAAAATGTTTACTATTGCCTGTAGCCAAATCATTCAGGATAGTAGCTACTAGACTAGTGTGCCTATTAAGCACTTGAAATTTGGTTAGTCCTAATTAAGATGTGTCATGAGTGTACAATACACATGGGAATTTCACAATTTAATATAAAAATGTAACATATCTCATTAATATAAAATTATATTTAATATAAAAATTTAATATAAAAATGTAACATATCTCATTAATAATTTTTGTTTTGTTTTATGTTAAAATAATATATATTAAATATATTGAGGGGCACCTGGGTGGCTCAGTCATTAAGCATCTGCCTTCAGCTCAGGTCATGATCTCAAGGCCAAGGGATCGAGCCCCACTCGAGCAAGCCCCTGCTTAGCAGGAGGCCTGCTTCTCCCTCTCCCACTGCCCCCGGTTGTGTTCCCTCTTTTTTTGTCTCTCTCTCTCTCTCTGTGTGTCAAATAAATAAAATGGAATCTTAAAAAATATTTTGAGTTAAATAGAACATATTTGTGTGTGGTGTAAGAAAATGGTCCAGTTTCATTCTTCTGCATGTGGCTGTCCAACTTTCCCAACACCATTTGTTGTTTCCATTGGATAGCCTTTCCTGCTTTGTTGAATATTAGTTGATGGTAGAGCTGAGGGTCTCATTTCTGGGTTCTCTATTCTGTTCCACTGATCTATGTGTTTGTTTTTGTCCCATTACTGTACTATCTTGATGATTACAGCCTTGTAATAGAGCTTGAAGTCTGGCACTTTGATGCCTCTTGCTTCGATTTCCTTTATCAACACTACTTTTTCTATTTAGGGTCTTTTCTTGTTCCATACAAATTTTAGGATTGTTTGTTAAAGATCTGTGAAAAGTGTTGATGGTATTTTGATAGGGATTGCATTGAATGTATAGATCGCTTTAGGTAGCATAGACATTTTAACAATATTTGTTCTTCCAATCCATGAGCATGGAATGTTTTTCCATTTCTTTGTGTCTTCCTCAATTTCTTTCATAAGTGTTCTATAGTTTTCAGAGTACAGATACTTTACTCCTTTGGTTAGGTTTTTTCTTAGGTATCTTGTGGTTTTTTGTACAATTGTAAATGGGATCAATTCCTTGATTTCTCTTTCTTCTGCCTTACTGTTAATGTATAGAAATGCAATTGACTTCTGTGCATTGATTTTGTATCCTGCCACTTGGCTGAATTCCTGTATCAATTCTAGCAAATTTTTGGTGGAGTGTTTTGGGATTTCTATGTAGAGTATTGTGTCATCTGCAAAGAGTGTAAGTTTGACTTCTTTTTTGATTTGGGTGCCTTTTATTTCTTTTTGTTGTCTGATTGCTGAGGCTAGGACTTCCAGTACTATGTTGAACAACAATGGTGAGAGTACATAAAAATGAAGTTAACATGGATGAAAGACCTAAATGTGAGACAGGAATCCAACAAAATCCTAGAGGAGAACACAGGCAGCAACCTCTTTGACCTGGGCACAGCAACTTCTTGCTAGACACATCTTCAAAGGCAATAGAAACAAAGGGAAAAGGGAACTATTGGGACTTCATCAAGATGAAAAGCTTTTGCACAGCAAAGGAAACATTCGACAAAATTAAAAGGCAACCTATGGAATGGGAAAATATATTTGTAAATATCTTAACAGATTAAGAGTTAGTATCCAAAATCTAAAAAGGAGTTATCAAACTCAGCACCCAAAAACCAAAAAAACCCAGTCAAGAAATGGGTAGAGGACATGAACAGACCTTTCTCCAAAGAAGACATACAAATGGCCAACAGACATGAAAAAATGCTCAACATCACTCAGCATCAGGGAAATACAGATCAAAACCACACTGAGCTACCATCTCACACCAGCCGGAATGGCTAAAAGTAATAACTCAGGAAACAACAGATGTTGGTGAAGATGTGGATAATGGGAACCCTCTTACACTATTGGTGGAAATGCAAACCTGTGCAGCCACTCTGGAAAACAGTATGGAGATTCCTCAAAAAGTTAAAAATAAGGCTACCCTATGACCCAGAAATTGCACTACTAGGTATTTATACAAAGGATACAAACATAGTGATTTGATGGGGCAGATGCACGCTAATATTTATGGCAGTAATATCCACAATAGATAAAATATGGAAAGAGCTCATATTTTTGTTAATAGAAGAATGGATAAAGATGTGGTGTATATATATACAATGGAATATTACTCAGCCATCGAAAAGAATGAAATCTTGCCATTTGCAGCAATGTGGATGAAACTAGAGGGTATTATCCTAAGAGAAATAAGTCAGTTGGAGAAAAACAAATACCATATGATTCCCCTCATGTGTGGAATTTAGGAAACAAAACAGATGAACATAGGGAAGGAAAAATATAGTAAGATGAAAATAGAGAAGGAAGCAAACCAGGAAGAGACACTGAACTCTAGGAAACAAACAGTGTTGCTGGAGGGAAGGAGGGTGGGGGGCAGGGATAATTGGATGATGGGCATTGAGGAGGGCACGTGATGAAATGAGCATGGGGTATTATATGCAAAAAATGAATCACTAAATTCTAGCCCTGAAACTAATAATATAGTATATGTTAACTAAATTGACTCTAAATAAAGAATAAAAAAAAGGACATTTTTTTTAAACATTTATTTATTTATTTTGGAGAGAGAGACAGAGAGTAAGAGTGCATGAGCAGGAGGCACAGAGGGAGGAAGAATCTCATGCAGCCTCCACGCTGATTGTGGAACCCCCTCATGGTCCTGAGATCATGACCTGAGCCAAAACCAAAATTCGGAGGCTAAATCAACTACGCCACTCAGGTGTCCCAAAGAGAACATATTTTATATATTATGCATAAAATATAGTGTATAATATTCTGTACATTATGTCATTAAAATTAATTTAAAATTATATATATACTGATACTATGTTTCTGTTGGACAAAATTGATCCGTAGGATAAATGCAAGCTTCCCCTTCTCTAGGTGCATACATGCAGACTTCCAAACACCCTAATGTCTTTGACAGGAGTCTTTTTTTTTTTAAATTTTATTTATTTGAGAAAGAGAGAGCACAAGAAGGGAAGGGACAGAGGGAGAAACAGACTACCTGCTGATCAGGGAACCCGAAGTGGGGTTTGAACCCAGGACCTCCAGGATCGTGACCTGAATCAAAGGCAGATGCTTAACCAACTGAGCCACCCAGGGGCCTTGACAGAAGTCCTTTTAGTCTCTGATTTCCTTGGTGAAATGCTACTGTTATCTCAAAACTTATTTCAGTGGTTTTCTCCATGAGATCTACTCTGACCTATCTAGGCAGCATCAGACACTTGTTCTCTGATGATGTTCCCACATCTGTATGTGTGTTAATGATCTCCCTCATTGTACTCTACAGTAATCACTGGTACACATTTACCTCCTACAACAGACTTGGCTTCTCCCACAAACTGCAAATGCACTTCGTATTTACCAGATAGAAGAACATAAGTGGAATTTGGAATCAAACAGACTTGCTTTGAATTATGTCCACACCACTGATCAAATACATGAATTTGGAAAATTTATTTCAATTTCAATACCCAGACAATCTAATACCCAGAGGTCATGTTGAATCTGTGCTTATTCTATTGCACACCATCTGATACTCCTTTGCAAAATATATCCCTTATATTAGCTTCCTTCCCATTTAACCAGTTGTCGATAAGAGATGTTTCCAGGTTTTACAAATAAACATATTTCCAGGTCTTGGCTTAAGGTTAATGAGAGATTTCAGTAAGCGTTACATTACAGAGTTACTGAAATTATACAAATTAATAATGGAGGTGCCATAATTTAGAATGGCAACTTCTTATGTTTTTAATTATGCATTTTTTCTAAACTTATTAAATTCGTTATAGTTAAATGGACATGAAATGCTTGTACTAAAGAAAGTCCAAGTGAAAGACAGCATAATCTTTTCAAATTATACTTAGGCAGATGGAAAGAAATGAAAAGAAGACATGGCAGGCCTTATTTCAAATATTGATCATTTTCCCAGAATTTCTTCTAAACACAGGAGGTTTCAAATATCAAAGATTGTTTTTGATGGCAGAGAGAGAGAAGTGCATCTGGGAGATTCTAAGATGGTAGAGGGAAAGTCTCAAGTACGCATAGATGACCACTAATGAACCAACATCATAGCTGCTAATAATGAAACCATGTTCGAGGCATGTATTAGAGAACCCATAATTCTATTATTCTTTTAAAATGAAATATGATAGAATGAAAACAAGCAGTGAAAAATAAACAATACCATAATCATATATACCACAACTCAAAGCACTTACCCACTTCTAAAAACATATATTTTGAGTAAAGCCAGGCCTCAAACGGATAAAGCCTAAGTGTTGTAAAACCTCTGTTCCATTGCATTCAAAATGTATTTAAAATTATTTACTCCCTCTTCCACCTATAATTTTTGCATCTAGTCTTTCTGTTGTAAAATAAGCCATGTGTTTGACATAAGAACGTTTTCAAATTCTTTAATTAAAATGATGAATAAAACAATCATATTTTGATAAGTTTTAGGCTAATTCATTTTGAATTCATGTTTTTAAAAAAATACAGTGTTTTGCTCTTTACACTAATTTTTAGCTTTCTGCTTCAACAAAAAAATGACTTTAGAGAGACAACACAACATGTCCTGCTTCAACAAAAAAATGACTTTGGAGAGACAACACAACATGTTTCTCCGACATCAAAAAGTGCTTGCAAAACATTGTGCTGAATTAGTTGAAAATGAATCAGAAACATAAGGATTGTATTTCTGCTGAACTTCATAGGAGCTTGAATGTGAGAAACCAGAGTGCTTTGGGCAGAATGGTTTTGAGATTTTACTTAACCCATTCTTGTGAAATTTAGAGAAACCTCCTTTTGCATGAAGGTTTGCCTACTGCAATTTCATCAGCAATTTATTTTGCTCTCCTTTGTCCTTCTTCCCAATTGATACTCTAGCTAACTGGACAGAAGTTGAGAAGAATCTGCAAACAATTTACAGATGATAAGTGGAATATGACTGACCCCCTTCATGATTTCTTGGGCTAACCACGATTCAGAAAGAAGCAAGAGATTCTGGTTTAGTAATTAATAAAGCTGATTTTGAATGAGTATTCTACAATAGAGCCTCTATTCTCTCTTATGTACATGAATTTAATAAACAGCCTATCAATATCTTGTCAACCACTTATTTAGTTTTGGCTGTCAATGCATTTTTCTCTTTATTTGAATTTTACTTCATAGAAGATTTCACAAGAGTTTTCAGAATAAAGTGGTAAAGATACATATTTTATTGATAAAAATCAATCCACTACTAACATTTGTTATTCATAGATTCCGTTTCATAATGTTTTTCTTGGGGAGTTGATGGTAATCATTGCAGGGGGAAAACAGTATCAAATATTGACACCATGACTTCACCCACAATTTTTTCAGTCCTTATGCTTTTCTGCCTTCTTTAAAGTTGTTCAATTCTTTCACTATCTCTGGGAGGTTTTTCATATTTACCTGGGTAGTCCAGCACTCATGGGTTAGGAATTAAATCCAAAAGTAGAACAAATCTTACTGCAACTCAGTCAAGTAACTCAAATTACTTATGAGACCAAATTAGCCCAGATATAATTTTGGTTTAAAGTTCCTACCCCCCTTCTTTTTTGGAGGGTAATTTTATTTTTTTCAGTGTTCCAAGATTCACTGTTTATGCAACACACCCAGTGCTCCATGCAACACGTGCCCTCCTTACTACCCAACACCAGGCTCCTATAAAGGCTTTACTGTCAATAGTGTGTAATAGAGATCAGAGTCATTTTTTTTTAATGTTATTAAAGGTCCAACTCAGTGGTACCAAGGAGCTAGACTCTTAATTAAATATAATTTTAATTAAATGTTAATTGGAATATTCACATGCAGTCAGTGACTATCATCCCATCTGATAAAAATTTCCAGCTCCATATACAAAATTATACATGATAACACTATAGAAATTTCAGATAAAATTTATTGTGACATCAAGTTATTAATTTCAATTGATTTGTTAAGTTTTTCATTAGTAGCTCTCTGCTGAAGTTGTTCATACATTTGATAATCTTGTTCCTCTGTGTTGTCTGCCATGCTTCTAAGAACACATTTGCATAAACGAGCTTTTACGGATTTCAAACATATATTCTTTGAGGGAAGATGGTCTCAACTTCCTTATCCAGTGAGATTCTGCAGTTTATATAAATTACTTATGTAGGTAGTAATACGGCTAAGCTCCTTGACATCACTCACTGGTTTTTAGTCCAGACTTGTTTTCTTCCTAAAGTCAATTTGCACATATTGAAGGCTTTGTAAAGTTGTGGCAAATCATGTGTTATTCTTACATTTTCACTAATGACATTCTCATTCCCTGATTTCAATTTTAGGTTCTAATGTGCATGGAGGGCTTACTTCTATCTTATCAAAATTTGTACTTTATCCCCAGTAATTGCTATAATTGCTGATATACGGTCAGGACCTCTCGTGTGCAAGAATACATGGATTATCTCACTTAATTCTCACCACGACTCTTGAAAGTGTCATTATCCTGACGGCTATCCCTCGACTAGGAGTCAGCACAAGGCTGAATATGTGCCCAAGTTCACATTGCTAGGAAATAACAGAGCTAGGATTGAAATCCAGTCTGTCTGACTTTAAAGCCCACAGACTTAAATATTTTTTTTTCCATGAAACTCTTATCTATAATAAGAAAATTTTATTTTATATTCATGAAATAAAAGACTTACTAAGCAATACATTTCCTTTCTCTAGAATAACAAGAATACCTTCAACCAGTTAGAAAATTTGACTTAGAACTTTGTTTATGTTCCTAAGCCAATCACGATCTAGCCATTGAAAACTTGAGAGTTTTGTTCCATCCTGAGTGAGGATGCATATATATTCAACATTATAAATTAGAAAATTGTAAAGTCTCAGTTGCATAGTCCCACAGCTTAAGATATATTAAAAAATAAGTGTCCCATGGGGCACCTGGGTGGTTCAGTCCATTGAGTGTCTGCCTTTGGCTCAGATCGTCATCCAGGGTCCTGGGATCAAGCCCACGTCAGGCTCCCTAGTGAGTGGGGAGTCCACTTCTCCCTTTGCAGCCTTCCCCCCTGCTTGTGTGCTCTCTCTTTCTCTCTCTTAAATAAATAAATAAAAGCTTTAAAAAATGTGTCCCATTAGAATGTTATTGTAGGACCATTTCTGCTATTTAAGAGTTGTGTGAAATATTTCTGATTATGATTCATCATGAAAATGTTCTTTGCCCACACGTAATGGTTGTTTCAGTATATTGCAGGTATTCTGATTGTGTTTTGAGACGGGTCCCAGTGTTCACAAAAAATCCATGCTGTGACCATTGAGACAGGGAGTTTCATATCCTTCAGTGTCTGTGAAATCTGCGCTGTGCTGTGACTATGACACTTCCAGGTAAATTAGAAGACCGTGCAGAAATTGTGCGTGATTTTGCCACAGATAAACTTGTTTCTCAAGGAAACCAATGCAATTAAAATGGAACCTGGTAATTTTAAAACTCCAAAGTAGCAAATAAATTATAGTAATGCTTGATCTTATTTTATAGTACAAAAGAACTGTAATGGGAATTCACATGTAAGGGCAAGAAAGTTTGGATTTGGGGGGAGAGAATATAATGAGGTAGATTCTGACTTATTTGTTGGATAATCTTGAGCAAGTGTCCTACTAATTCCTCCTAAGGAAATAAAGTGCAAGTAGATACATTACTACTTATGTTTATCTGCCCATGACAGGTTGAATATGTAAGGGGGGACGGCACATTTTCATTTCCTAAAAGGCAAATTCACCCTTGGGTGAGTGGTCTACCTCGGCAGCATAGCTGGATGGCTAACACACAGAAAGAATTAATGTAGATTTAACACATGTCAATCGATGGAAGAGATTTTCATGCTTGATGAAAAGGACTTTGCTAAAACGCAGTCAGTTCTGGATTTGCAGTAAGGATTGGCCCCATGCCTGCTTATTCAGAGTTATTTCCTTGGGCAAATCTTTCTTACTCAGAGCTTCTGTTTGCCCATCTCTAAGGTGGCTGAGATAAAAATCAGTCACGTGATGAATACATAAATGTCTCAGAGCCTGAAACAGAGCACATGCTTAATAATGTATGCTCGCTCATTCACAGATGGTAAAAGTAACTGAGCACCGACCTCTAAGGGTGTTGAGGACAGAATAATTTATCTGAATATTAATAAAATCAGCCCCTGCTAATCCTGTATCAGGTAACTTCATGTCAGTATTAAATCTGACCCTAGTTAATGAAGTTCTCTAAAGTTAAGTAGAGTAGGTTACGTTCTAATTTAAATCAATTACCCTTTCTAAAAGTTTATTCTGCTTTCCTCCCTAGCCCCTCACCTAAATATACTATTCTTAGTACCTAAGTCTCTTTAATATAAGAGTAAGATACTCCCAGGGGTATGCCCAGTTTCCAGGAGTTTGGTGGTATGCATTGCCTCAGTAGCTTCCCAACCACCAGACAGACAGAAGCACCTGCCTTCCTGTCCAACACTGTTCACAACAGAGTCAGCTGTATACTGCTATTGGAAGACAGCTGTTCACCTGTATTTCCTGGAATTTAAGACTTTTTCCTAGTCAGAAACCTTCAGTGTTTTAGTGTACACATATGTAAAATATGTAGATGGAAAACTAACCTTACACTATATGTTAATCATTATTTGAGAACTGTGTACTTCAGCAGCCCTCCACTGACTTGGCAATGTGCCAAAGAGAGAAGCTATGTGAGATGAAGGAAGTATTAGATGTTTATGTTAAGTCAACCACATTTAATTTAAAGGCTTACCCTTTCCAAGGAAAACCAAAGCTTTGAAAACTCAAGAACATATTGTCTAACCCTAAACCACTTTTAATAAACAAAGACTTCGCAGTTACCACAGCAAATCATGTTTCAGGGGCCTATTATGTGTCCTCTTGTCTTCTACATAATGGCGTCTCTCTTCCTCCTGCTTCCTCCCCTACCCCCTATAGAAACCAGCTGGTATAAACTGTGTGGTTAATATGGTTATAACATAAACAGGAGAGACTTTTCAAACAAATTTATTCATAATTCTAATAAGATACCACTTACTAATTACTTAAGATGTACTAGCTAGTAAACTCATAATTACACACACACACACCACACACGCACACATGCCAAAACCCATGGAGAGGATGACATCAAATACATGTGTATATGTAACATATAGGTTCTTATATTTAATTTAATCTTCTCAAAATAAGCAGATAGGGTAGACCAGTTTTTTAATCATTAATCAGAGATGAAGAAACTGAAAGACTGTGGCAGCTAAAACGAGTTCCCTGATAGCTAGTGCAGCTCATTTCCAGCACCATGATGCACTCCTGTCTATTAGCTTTGATTTTTCAGTACCATACTGTCAGGTGTGGTACTCGGGTATTGCAAATACACGTAAAGACATGAGAGAGGAGCAAGTCGTCTGCCTTCAAAGATGACACAGCTGAGTTGAGGAAACTCAACCCCATCTTACTATTTCCTGGGTTTAATGAACACCTGGAACAGTGTTCCTCACAGCATCATCCCCAGGTTATCAGTCCCCAAGGGACCGTTAGAAATGCAAACTCTCAGGCCCCCTCCCCGATCGACTGAATCAGAAATTTAGGAATCTGTATTCTAACAAGCCCTTCATGTTATTTTGGTGCACCCCGAATTTGGAACCAGTGGTCTTAACAGAAATGTTGGTGAGAAACACACAGCTTCCCCTGGAGATGGGGGAGAAGGCTTCTATAGAAAGAGACACTTGATCTGTGCCATTTTATTTCCAGGCAGAAGGGACAACATTAACAAAAGCAGAAAGGGAAGAATGCCAGGTGCGTGACATTCCTAGACATTGAAAGTGAGAGGCAGGGAGGGTAATAGATAAAGGGAAATTTGGCTGGGGCCAGAGTCTGTGTGTATTGGATACTCTCGGCCTTGTGCTTAAAATAAGGGCTGTCATAAATAACTTCAGGGACCCACTGTGAAAAGGACCTGGAATTGATGTTCCTGAAAAATCTGGGTTTCCTGTTGGTCACCAAACTGACCATGGTTCCCTGGAAACATCTGATTGAACAGACTGGTATCCCATGCTGGGAGAAAAGGAGAGAATCAGAAGGAAGAGAAGGAAGCCCCAGACTCAGGTGCTTTCGGACCTCTGGAACCGAGCTGGGCTTTGACAAAATTAGTTAAAGCCCGAAGTAAAGGGAAGGAAGAAAAGAGGTGGAAGGATGGGAAAAGGTGATTTTTAACTAAAATCCAGGTTAACTCTATTCAAAATAAAACACACACTAGCAGCAACAACAAAAATACAAAGGGAACATTCAGACTAACCACACGGATATGTACGGCGGTTATAGAGTTATTATAGACACTCAGAGTTCACAGACCAAGAGGTGGGACATTATCTTGTCTTCATCTTTATCTAAGATACTTTTGAGCAGGACAGGGTCAAAGACCAGCTCTACACGCTCTTCTATTCCTTCCTGTATCTTCACAGCTCTTGGTTATTTACACGTTTGCTAGTATCATTTAATAACCCTCCACCCCATTTTATAGGGGCAGTCTTTGAACATCCTACCTGCCTATTTTATTGATCAAGTGTGTCAGAATGATCACCTTCCACAGACAAATAGTATAAACATTTTGAAAAGTGAAGTAAATATTTTGTATTAACCACTGGGGAATCTGGGTTACGGAGTGTGGCTGGCTTCAAGAACTGGTAGCACCTTCGCAACCAAGAAACACTTTCAAAGTCGGGGCCCCCAGTGGCGGAGGCAGAGCGACAGATTTAGCATTCCCTCATTTTAAGCATTCCAAAATATTTTAGTGATGGTCTTGATAGGATTCCAGTAAAAAACAGCTGTCCAAATGTATCATATATTTGCAAACCTCCTACACAGCACTGTTACTATAATTGGTTGAGGTTTGTTTTTTTTTTTTTTTTTTTCATTTGACTTTAAAAAGGTTGTGGAAAGCATAATTTAGGTTTGGTCAAACTTTTATTAACGTTCACAGGAGAAATATAGTCCATAATTAGGCTTCAGTTTTTAAAGTAGTTCGTATTTGAAAAATAAGCAAGCGCATAGGTGGCAGTTTTTCTTTTACGGCTTCATCAATCTAGAAGTCAAACCCTCTTGGATGGTGTAATCTGCTCACAGTACTGCCAATCACCACTTTTTAATCTGTTGTATCTGCTCCATCGAACAGCCAAAGTAATTTCGTCGGCAGTGTTTTCATTGGTTTTAATTATCTCCTTCCCCACCTCCTTTCCACTCCAAACTATGACTTAATTGCACCAGGGTGATCCTTTTAAAGCCATGACACTAAAATAACCTGGAGTATTACATTCGTTCTGCAGAAACCATAGTCCACTAAACAGAGGGTCTATTTCACTACCCACACGTCTATCCAGGGTGCCTTAGAATTCAGGGTAACTAGTTTACTGGTTAAAACAGAGCCAAAAACAATAGCAATTCCACACTGCAAGATTTCTAGAAAATATGTGGAGATCCCTTCTGACATTACAAGGAAAAACAAAAACAAAACAAAAAAACTCAACAACTTACTTTTTTTTTTTTTTCATTATGCTGTTCTGCTTGGCCCTGAATGTTGAGTTGTGTTGCCAGACTCAAAAACGGGACCACAAAAATATTATTTTACTTCTCTGAATTACTTTAACTGTGTTTTCAAGCAAGGCACTTTCCTATATTGATGAAACCAATTATAGACACTTCCAGTTAAAAACAAAAGTTATGATGTGGAAAACATCAACTCCAGTAATCACCAGGGGAAACACCTGTTCATGTGGCTTCAACAGGCAGCTCCGTATGCCTCATGGACCGGAACTTCTATCCTGCCCTCCTGTCCCCCACTACAGCCTGATGATTCTTACCGTCTATACAACATTGCTATTTCTTTGTTACCCAAAACAAGTGTGTCTACATAAGCACCCACAATTCCATATTTTCACTATTTTTAGTAAATAAGTATTTGGGGTACTTACTTAACTGAATGAGCTCAGCAAGGAGCTGCCAAGGGGATTAGAATGTGAACTGAAATTTTGGCCATGGAGACGAAGAGGAATTGGTGGATCCCAGAGATGCTCTGCAAGAATGCTCCAGACTTGGGGCACCTGGGTGGCTCAGTCGGACAAGTGTCTGACTCTTGATTTTGGCTCAGGTCATGATCTCAGGGTTGTGGGATCGAGCTCTGTGTCAGGGTCCATGTTCAGCAGGGAGTCTATTTGAGACTCTCTCCATCTGCCCCACTGCCGCGTCCCCTTCCCTGCTGCTGTGTGCGCGCACGCTCTCTCTCTCTCTCTCTCTCAAATAAAAATAAATAAATAAATCTTTAAAAAAGAAAAGAATACCAGACTTGATGGGTAAGAGAACACCTTAGCTCAAGGACAGTGGTAAGGAGGATCCCTTTGGCAGGGGTGGGAAAGTATGATGTCATATACAGATATCCATGAAAGTACAACCTTGTGTTTTTAGCAGGGAACCTTTAACACACATGAAATAAGAATCTTAGGTTAAAGCAAAAACAAAAAATAAGTCACAAATGACAAGTGAACATGAAACGCTAAACCACAATAATAAGGAAAATATTTAAAGGAGTTTTCTTTTTTTTAAAAGAGTCACACAGTTTCTCACTGAAAAATTGATACTGAAATTTGGTAGAATATATTAGCCAACCTGATTCTGCTAAAATAATCTTTTAAATAAAATGATTTGGTACAACTTGTCTTCTTTGTCAATCACAAAACATTTACCTATTCTGCAATGTGGAACATGCCATGCTAAGACATTTAAACAGTTTATTAAACACATGACTTTATGAACTGGGCAAAGCCTTCTAAATATAATGTTGGTCTAAAAAAAATCAATACAGAAAATGATGAAAGACAGGCTGATTAAAGCAAGAAAAAGAAGGAAAAAGAATGAAATATTAAATATTCAAGATATTTCAGTGAATTAATTTTTTTTGAAAATCTCATTAAAAACGTACTCTGGGGGCGCCTGGGTGGCTCAGTTGGTTAAGCCTCTGCCTTTGGCTCAGGTCATGATCTCAGGGTCCTGGGATCGAGCTCCACATCAGGCTCTCTGCTCAGCAGGGAGCCTGCTTCCTCCTCTGTCTCTGCCTGCCTCTCTGCCTACTTGTGATCTCTGTCCAGTAAATAAATAAAATCTTCTAAAAAATAAAATAAAATAAAAAATAAAAATGTACTCTGGGGGCGCCTGGGTGGCTCAGAGGGTTAAAGCCTCTGCCTTTGGCTCAGGTCATGATCTCAGGGTCCTGGGATCGAGCCCCTCATTGGGCTCTCTGCTCTGCTCTGCGGGGAGCCTGCTTCCCCCTCTCTCTCTGCCTGCCCCTCTGCATACTTGTGATCTCTCTTTCTCTGTGTCAAATAAATAAATAAAATAAAATAAAAATGTACTCTGCACAGGATTATTTTTCACTTTACTTACAATTTCCTTCTATCCAAATGAGTTATTTATTAACTAAAGTGTAGGGATATTGAGCTTGTAATTCTCCGTTTATTTTTCACTTTACTTACAATTTGCTTCTATCCAAATGAGTTATTTATTAACTAAAGTGTATTTATTAACTAAAGTTATTTATTAACTAAAGTGTAGGGATATTGAGCTTGTAATTCTCCGTTTCTCTCCGTTCAAAGGGAACTTCTTTGCCCTTCTCTTCTTGGTTCCATCCCCTGAAGTCTGGTCCTGAGATATACACTCAAGGCTCCCACACTAGCTGGCTTCTGACTGGCTCTGGCCAATGGAGATGTCAGGGATGTTGTTCCAAATGTCATGATATATATGAAATCGCTTTAAAAAGTCTTTTGCAGGGATATGCTGCTTTAAGCCTTACTTATTAGTTTGAAAACAAAGACATATTAAAGTGATGGAGAGAAACATTAAATGAGTTTTACATGTTCTGAGTTGCTGAATACATTATACTTAATAATCGTTAACTTCTATGGAGACAGTTAACTATAAAGCACTGCACTGTGGTTAAGAGAGCATGTTCTGGAATAAGACTGGCTAGGTCTCAAATCTTGTTTCATCATTCAATAGTTATGTGACCCTAAACAAAGTACTTAAATATTCTAAGGCTTCATTTCTTCATCTATAAAATGGAGATAACATATTCTGTGTTTAGCAAGTCTCCAATACGGCCCCATGGTCCCTGCCTCTTGATACTCACATCTTTGGGTAGTCCCCTACTACACTGAACAGAGCTAGCCTGTGTGACTGGTAGGGTGTTATGTAAGTGACACTGTGTCACTTCCAGTACACAGTCATAAAACATATTGAAACTCTTGTCTGTGCTGACTCACTCACTCTTTCATCTTGACAACGGGTCCTCCAGCCCCAGTCAGGCCTTCATACATCTGCAATTCCAAATGACTTCGTAACTGAGACTTTATGAGAGATGATGAGCCAGAACCAGTCAAAGAAGCTGCTCCCAAATTCCTGACTTAGAGAAACTATGAAATAACAAATGTAGGGTTTGGTGTAGTTTGTTATGCACCAATAGATACCTACTATGCCCTGCCTGATGAGGTTTTAAGGGTTAAATGGAATAATTATGTGAGGCTAACAGTATAGTATCTAGAATATAATGAATACACAAGAGGTGTCAGTTACATTCCTGAGGGATAGAATATATATACAATTTAAAATAAATTTATCATAATTTATATAAAATTTAAATATATATAAAATACATAATTTTATTGTAATTTATATATTATATTATAATTTATATAATTTGAACCTCATATGGTTAACATTCTTAATGTTTCAGGTGTCAGAAAACTCAACTCAAACCTGCTTAAGCTGAACCCCTTTCCAACACCCCCAAAATAAGGAATTGGTTGGTTCAAGTAACTACAAGTACAGGCGGAGAGCTTGTTTCAGAAACTGCTAGGTTTGGGGGCTTAAGCAATATTCCTGCTCTTTGGACTTTGCTCTCCTATTTTACTTTAGTTCTCATGCTCTTCATGGACAGATGACTTTCAGCAGCTTCAGCTTTATGTTCTTCTGGGTTCCAGTCCAGTGGGAAAGAAATGACTCTTCCTTCCAATAATCCCAGAAAAATTCTCATTGCATCACTTTTGCTCTGACTGCACGTCAAACATCTCTGACCCATTCACAGAGCCAAGGTAAGGAGAGCACAGCCGGCCAAGTTAAATCACAGGCTTCCTCTTATGAATGCAGAGGCTGAAAGGGGAGTGGGGGTGGCTACCAGAGGGAAATTAGGGTTCCAGGATCTTCAGACTAGAAGGATACAATGGATGCTGGGCAAAAATAATAGATATCTCCCATGCCACATATCAGTTACATGAAGTAGTTGATAATATTACCACTTTCCACAAAGGACAACAGAGCCCAGAGCTTGAGCGTTTGCCTGGAATTGCACACCTGTAACATGGAATGGCTAGTTGGATTCCAGAGCCTGTGTGCTGCACATTGTTGTATTACCTCTCTAAGTAAGCCTATGAGTTATTATTTTATCGTGACTTGGCAATTTGAGTTATTTAGACATTTCACCTGTTGCATTCCCTCTATCCTAAATTACACTCCTGTCCTGCAGGATCTCATCAATTTCTTCAATTATCCTTTCTCCTCAACTATGAAACCTAAATGTCTGAATCAAAATACCTCAAATGGGCGGCGAGGCTACAGAGCATCAATGCACAATCTCGTTATCGAAACCTTTCATTATAGTTATTGGATGAACAATGAGTCTTCATAAATTCCCCCTCAGCCCTCGCAGATAGTCCCGCTCTAGTTCCTGCCAACCAGACTGAGGGCTGTGACAGGTAAGTTTTTGTTGGCTACCCTTTCTGCTCTTTATGAAATCGATTCCTTGAAGATTAAATGTCCAGGACAACCTATAGTCCTAAACTATTATAAAAAGATACAAGTGCTTTCTTTATTTAATATATCAAGATTGCCTGAATCTCTTTTGCTTAGAATTCCCTCTCATCCCAGGCTCCTTTGAAGTACCACTTAAAAACTGTTAGTTATTGTTCAAACCACTCTGCTACGTTCTTCGAGATCAACAATAGTACAACCGTTCTAAAGTTAATGAAATAATTTCCCTCTATGTCATCTTCCCTGAAACAAAGAAAATGGCATTGTTTTCCACTCAAAACAGCCGTCTTCATTCAACAACCACAGCAGAGAATCAGGGTCACCTGAATCTTGGTCCCCCCTTCCTTAGTGTCTCCCAGGGGCTTCTTGAGCTTGACTAAATGTAAATCTTCTTTAAAGAAAAAAAAATGTGGTATGGTGATACTATCTAAAGATAAAAAGTATATAATTATGTATGTGGTAATTATGCAATACACATCTTACATAAATTTCTTACAGAAGAAGGCTGTCACAAAGAATCAGCATGAACAGGAGTTTGGGTCCAAGTCACAGGCAGCATACTTCAGAAAAACAGCAATTTATCCACCCTTTTTTCTTTAGATTTTTATTTATACCAACATATATTTATTTCTCCCACAAACATAGCCTGCATCTACCCCATGGCTGCCTGTGTAATCACTGCCAGGCTTAGATATTATTATTATTCTATTTGTTTCTTCTGAAGATTCAGTTTTATAGGCATACCTAGGCTCAACTATTGAATTTCCATTAACAGAAGTCATTCGCAATAACTCTGTACATGTGATCAAAGAGAGACATTCTTCTAACTGAAAGTCTGTTTTAATAGATATGTGGGGATTATTGATTTAAAGAGAACTATGAAGTCAAGAAGAATCGTTTGCTTATTTCTAAAGCTACCCCAAATTTAGATGCTGTCTCCCTTGAACACTGAACATATATAATTTCTATATCTATTTCAGGCTGTGATGCTGTAAATACTGAAGTTACTCATTCAACAAAAACGACTGGGTGGGCCATAGATACAGTATGCTGTGCCACTTGCTATGGGGATACAAAGGAGAATTAAGACTATTATTAAAGATCATTAAGGATGAGACTCAGCAATAGCACAAAGGGACTATCAGCAGTGGCAAATGTCAACATAAAGTAACATATTATTAAATGCCCCAAGGGACGCACTGGCACTGCCAATAGCAGCCAGAGACACCGGTGAGAAGAATATGGGGTTAAAGCGGAATGAGGGAAGGAGATGGTTTCTTAAGAAAACTTTTTATAAAAATGTATTTATCGTAATTTCATTTTATTTAAAAACATTTCAGAGTTTAAGCATGAAACGGAAATGCAAATGCAGAAGGGAGGAAGGAGAAAATTTCAGGTAAAAATAAAAGGTAGGAATCAAAGCAAAAAAAAAAAAAAAAAAAAAGAAATGTGGAGAGGAGAGGAGGATCCAGAGGGGTGCAAGGAGCAGGAAATAAACGCAGAGACGGCGTAAAGAGAAGTAGGGTTGTTTTCAAGCTCTGTTCCCCAGAGCCTAGAACTCTGAGTCACGAGGGTTCTGTAAACCGTTTTTTTTAACGCGTCTTACACGCTGGGCTTTTGCATACGCTTTCTTCAGTGACGAGTCCTCCTGCTGTGTACACACACGAGTGAGGACGCGAACACGCACACACGAGTGAGGACGCGAACACGCACACACACGCCGAGAGGGAAGACCGAGGAGACACGAGGACGCTGAGGGAAGGGGCGCTGAGGAGCCGCGGTGGGCGGTGGAGAGCTGCGGGGGCGGGGAGGAGGGTGCGGATCACGGGGGTCGAGGCGGATCACGGGGGTCGAGGCGGATCACGCGGGGTCGAGGCGGATCACGCGGGTCGAGGCGGATCACGCGGGGTCGAGGCGGATCACGCGGGGTCGAGGCGGATCACGCGGGGTCGAGGCGGATCACGCGGGGTCGAGGCGGGTCACGCGGGGTCGAGGCGGGTCACGCGGGTCGAGGCGGGTCACGGGGGTCGAGGCGGATCACGGGGGTCGAGGCGGATCACGGGGGGTCGAGGCGGATCACGGGGGGTCGAGGCGGATCACGCGGGGTCGAGGCGGATCACGCGGGGTCGAGGCGGATCGCGGGGGTCGAGGCGGATCACGCGGGGTCGAGGCGGATCACGCGGGGTCGAGGCGGATCGCGGGGGTCGAGGCGGATCGCGGGGGTCGAGGCGGATCGCGGGGGTCGAGGCGGATCACGCGGGGTCGAGGCGGATCGCGGGGGTCGAGGCGGATCACGCGGGGTCGAGGCGGATCACGCGGGGTCGAGGCGGATCGCGGGGGTCGAGGCGGATCGCGGGGGTCGAGGCGGATCGCGGGGGTCGAGGCGGATCACGCGGGGTCGAGGCGGATCACGCGGGGTCGAGGCGGATCACGCGGGGTCGAGGCGGATCACGCGGGTCGAGGCGGATCACGCGGGGTCGAGGCGGATCACGCGGGGTCGAGGCGGATCACGCGGGTCGAGGCGGATCACGCGGGGTCGAGGCGGATCACGCGGGGTCGAGGCGGATCACGCGGGGTCGAGGCGGATCACGCGGGGTCGAGGCGGATCACGCGGGGTCGAGGCGGATCACGGGGGTCGAGGCGGGAGGCGGCGCGGAGGACACACGCACACGTGCGGACGGTTCGTACCGCGCAGACATGCTGCGTTCCGACAGGACCTATAGGAACAGCGTCCGAGTGTCTAAGTTTATTACGTCCCAGGGGCTCAGGTGTGCGGTGGCCGGGTCCGGACCCACCCGTGGTGACCCGAGAAACACGGAGAGGTCCCGGGGAAGAGAAGGCAAGGAGCCCGCCGAGCCCCTGGCGCCGGGTCGGACCGCTGACGAGCCGGGGCTCCCCGCACCCCCCTCCCCCCGCACCCCCCTCGCCCCCTCCCCCCCCCCCCAGGAAGGCGGGCCCTGCGGCTGGCTGGGTGCTGGCCAAGCTGGGGCCGGCACTTGGAGTCACCAAAAACTAGCTTTTCTGTCGTGGAACTAGGAAACAAACTGAACAGAGATGCTGACCCAAGATGTTCCCATCTAGTGTCCGCCGAGGACGTCGGGAAGCCGGGAACGGAAGTGACCGGCCAGGACACGGAGCGCAGCGGCCGCAGACCCCGGGTCGGGACGCTCGAGGTCCACCTCCGCCCCGGTGGGCCGTGGGGCACCGTGAGGAACTTAACCTCTCGGCGCCTCCGTATTTCCATCTTTACAATGGAAATGACAGGCGTGCCTGGCGGCTCCGTCGCTCGAGCCCGGACTCTGGATTTCAGCTCAGGTGGTTTAAGGCGCCGGCGGCGGAGACCCGTGTGGGGCTCTGCGCTCGGCGGGGTCTGCCTGAGGTTCGCCCTCGCCCTCGCCACCCCTTCCCGCTCTCCCTTAAACAAGTAAATCTTTAAAAGATGAAACAAAACAAAACGGAGATAACAAAGAGGCGTCCTTCCTCCTCGTTCTGAGCGTCGAGAGAGCCCATACGTGCAGGGTGCTGCGCCTCGGCTGGGCACCAGGACACGCGCTACGGGTCAGCTCTCGCGCTCGTGCGGAGTCGAGCGGGGACTCGGGGTCCACGCAAACGCGCGACGGCGCGGGCCCGCCTGTGCGCGTGGCCGAGCCGCCCCGACCTAAGCGCACACGGAAACGATGCGGGTCAGACCGAGGCGGCCCGGGCAGCACAGGTGCGTGGCACTGGTCGGTGCACTGGTCGTGGTTCTGCGGCACAGGATGTGAGGCGGCCGCGTGCGCAAAACCTGTACAGCACAGTACTTCTTACACTGCGGGCAAATCTATGATTATCTCAAGACAAGAAGTGTAATTGTTAAGAAGTGCGGGCTGGGTTCCTTGTAGATCTGGGGAAGAAATGGCCCCATGGCCGTGACGGATTGCATGCGACACGGAGAGGACAGTCATCGGTTACACACTTAAAAGCAATTGGCGCCAGCGATGTGTGAAGAGAGGAGGGAGGAAAAAACCCTGGGAGGCAGAGGGAAGAATAAATCAGTAATTTTCTATGGAAAAAAAAAAAAATCAGCTTCACTGCCAGCGAAACTGGGAAATCGAGAAAAGATTTCATAATCCCAAGGCTGCCACAAAAGCTGGCTGAACTTGTTCAGTGCACAGTGACACCCAAATGAGGGATGGGCACAGGCTGGAGCCCAGACCTACACGTGAGGCCTCCACTCAAGAAAGGGGCCTTTTTGCTAATTCACGCAAGTAGCAGCAAGGGCTAGTGTAGGCACACAGCAAGCCCTGCTCCTGTCCAAACGGCGGTACAAAGTACAGTCTCCATTGCTCCTCCGCAAAGAAAGTCCTGAACTGTTTCTTACAGCACAGATTGGAAATAAAGAGAAAATAAAGGGGGAAAAATCCTGACCCTCTATAAAGGGACTGAAACTTTGGAATGTAGGATTATTACTTTGATTTTCAAAAAAAGATACCTAAGTCTAGGTATCATAAAATAATCCCAGAAATGTCTTTTTTTTGGTATGAATTATAAGCTCATTTTGTTTAACTCAAGTAGTTAACAATAATTTTAGATAATGGTTTTTCTCTTTTTAAAATCTGCCTTTTTATTATAGAAATATTCTAAAACACAAATATAGATAAACAGTATAATGGATTTCCTACCTCCATTGACCAGCTTCAAAAATTATCAAATGGTAAATCTTATCTCATTTATCCATGTAGCCACACCTCCACTGAATTATATGAAAGGAGATAATAAATATCATATTACTAATGTGTGTATAGTTTGGTTTGTTTCTAATAATTAATGGTTTTTAAAAATATATTCAAAATAGGATTATCACAACTAAAATTCCCCCATTGGTTCAGAACTGTCTTTTTTCTTTTTTTAGTTTATTGACATCAGGACACAGGGAAGGTTCCAACACTGCGTTTGATTAGCACGCATTTCAAGATAGTTCCTTCTTTGTCTTCCTTCTCTTCTTTTTCTCTTTTCTTCCTGCCTTTCCTCCTCCTCCTCTCCGCTGGATGAGGAAATCAGGTCACATGACCTTTGACATCCTGGATTTGGCTGGTTTTTACATTCTGGATTTGGCTGACTTTATACCTAATAACATACTCCTATTGTCTTCTTCAGTTTTTGCTAATTATACTTAGGAGTTTGATCTGATTCATCTGGTTTCTGTAGTGTCTGATTAACAGCTGTCAGTCTTACTGCAGCCTCATTGGGAAAAATGTACCTTTTTCTTTTCTTTCTATTTATGTAGTTTTTCTCTTTGTCTCAGGTTTTCAGAAGATTTAAATATAGGATACACAGGTGTGGCTTCTTTTCATTCATTCTTTTTAATAGGATAAATGGGATTTCATTAATTTGTGACTTGATATTGTTAGTTTAGTTAAATAAAAACCTCTCAGTTAGTATCTCTTCCAATTTTGTTTCCACCCTGTTCTCTGTCTCCTATATATAGGACGCCTGTGACAGGTGATTTTTCGTTGGGTCCCATGTCTCTTGCATTCTGCTATGCATTTTCCATAGTTCTTTCTTTCAGTGCTTTTGTGTAGATATTTTTTATCTGCCTCTAAAACATATCTATTGCATTCTTAATGTCATTAATTGTATTTATCAATTTTAGAATTTTCAGTTTTTGCCTACATTATGATTCTATGGTGAGTTATCAATATTGTCATCTATTTTCTTTTATATATTAACCAGTTACTTCAAAGTATACTCCTGGTAACTTCTTGACCACTTTAGGGTCTCTTTCTATTATTTGTCTTTTTTCTCTTGCTTTTCTGTCATCGTCCCCATCTCTTGACATTTCTGGTAGTTACTGATTAAATGTTAGATATTGAGTATAGAAAACTGTACAAGTTCTGGATAAGGTTATTTTTTTCCTCGGAGGATCTACTTTTGTCAAGTTGTCAGAAAGAACTGATGCACATCAATGACTTTGATCGAATCAAGGCTTTGTGTTCATTTTGTAGAGGTGTCTATTTTAAGTGTTCCCTTAGAGCAGAGAGCACAGCTTTTCAGCGGTCTCGACTGAAACACAGTGTTTTCTGGGGCCCCGTTCTCACTGGCAGCTCTAGAATCCAATATTTATCCTTCCAGCTAGGTGAGAGGGACATGATTCTGCTCCACATGCTGGACAGTCTCCGGCAGAACTAAACTCTGCCACGGTCCTGCAGAAACAGCCACGGGCATTATGTAAACCAATGAGCATGCTGGGCACAGGAAGCCACACTCGGCCTATGGGCTGTACTTTGCTAATTTCTTGCATTAGGCCATCAATTTCTGTGTCACTGCAGTGCTGTGTCTGAAGTCTGGCTAATATTTCACGGGGAAAACGGCAGAGGCAGTTGGCTCTCCTAGATTTGTTTCTGGCATGTGGGGTCCCAGTGCTGGATGCTTTGGTTGCTCATTGATTACTTTTACAACATTGTGTTTATTTATTAGTCTTTTTTGTATTCTGCCTTTATAACTATACTCAGTAGAAGAGATGGTTTGATACAGATCACTCCGTAACAGCCAGAAATAAAAGTTTCATCTACGTATCATTCTTCCTTTTGATTCTGTCTTCAGTACTATCTCTAAACATTTTGGGATATTCCAGGTCTATCTCCTATGCGTGAGGGGGACAGGTGTTGCAATCTTGATAGACTGGCTTTACTTGAAAAAAGACAGACAAAAAGGAGAGAAAATAACTTTTTTTTTTTTTTAAACTGGGGGAAAGGTAGAAGGAAGTAGGGAGCTAGCCAGATGATGTGAGCAGCCAATCAAAAGCCTTGAAATGGGAGTTTGTGTGAGACGTTTTAGGAACAGCAAGAAAGGCAAGGTGGGGAAAGCAGAGGCGTAAAGGGGGCAGGAGGAGGACAGGCTACAGGGCAGACCTAGGCACATGATGTAAGACCCAAGAATTTACTAAGCATTCCTTGGTTTTTTAATTCATATAATACCATACAAATATACACTCCACTAAAAACTGAAGGTAGGGGAGAAGGAAAGAATAAAGCTATTCTAGCAAATTGCCTATAGATTATCTTTTCTAATTCTTACAACACTGTGAATTAGACATTTCCATTTCATAGATGAAGAACTTGATGCTTTGAGATGTTAACTAAACTGCCCAAGATCATATAACTAATAAGTGATGGAACTAAGATTTGAATTTCAAGTGTTTTACATCCATACAACTTGTAGAAATTGTCATTGTAATACCATTTTGGTTTTGGCTTTTCAGTTATTTGAGCTGTTTGAAAATGGAATCGCCTATTTCTGCACTGGCTCTTAATTCTTTTGAGGTTGCTGGACTTTCAGGAATTTGAATAAGTACGGAAACTAACCCACATCTTCAAAAATTCACACGTAATTTAGGTGTTATCTGATCCCTGAAACTTACTAAGGCATTCCTATGTCGTCTAGGACCTCAAGGTAAGAACCCAGGAGAGACTGAGAGTTTTCTGGTTCTATAAACATTCAGGGAGAGGCTGGACAACCAGTATAGCCTGCCATTGTAGAGAAAATGGAAGCACGGACTGATGAACTTCTGGCGATGGTCCTAAAATAATTGTGAAAATTGCCAAATTAGCATGATATATTTGTATGTTCCCTCTCTTGATCACCTGTACAAGTATACCCTTGTATCTTACACAGTCGTAAAAGCCTCCACTACCTTGAAGCATTTCCTCCAGTGCACCTTTTAAATTATTTCCATGGTGTTAGAGTTGGCAAGAGAGTGCTTTGAACCTGGTGGCAAGGATCTCCATCCAGAGGGGGGAAAGGAGAAAAAGAGATGCAACCCAAGCCAGAACCACCATCTACTCTACAAGACAATTTCTTTTATAAAATGCCAATATCCTCAAATGGCATCAAATTGTCATATTTATTTTGTTGACTCAGTTGGTTCCTAAATTGCAATTCAAATCACTTACTGGAATAGTTCAACGTGTTAAAAATAATATCGAAGCAAACAAAGACTCATGCCTTTCTCACTTCATATAACCATTTTGTTTATAAATTTGCATCCCAGACAAACTTGCTTTATTTGGATGGTCAGTTTTTCAAAAATATCCTCCAAAATTCTCACAAGCTCAAGATTTTAAACTTTTTTTTTTTTAAAGGTTTTATTTATTTGTTAGGGTGAGCGGGATAGAGAGAAGCAGGCATAGGAAGAAACAGGCTTCCCCACTGAGCATGGAGCCTGATGCGGGGCTCGATCCCAGAACCCTGGGAGCATGACCTGAGCCGAAGGCAGAGGCTTTAACCCACTGAGCCACCCAGGTGCCCCAAGATTTTAAACTTTTGTACAAAAGTATTTGCACTTATTTTTTTTCTTTTTGACTTTTAGTGTTCTGGTGCTTCTTTTAGTTCATTTTTAAATTATTTTTTATTTTGCATTGTAGTCTAGGGTAAAGAATACTTGACTGGAATCTGGATCAATGTGTTCTAATTTTATTTTCCAAACTGATTAACCAGATTATTGAAAAATACATCAACTAAACAGAGTCAACTAGCAAGATAGTAAATATGGTGCATTACACATGGAAGAGGCCTCATCAGAAATTAGTAAATATGATGAATGAATACATGACATTGAATATCCATTATTTTTATTTTTAAATATTAAATTTCTTTTTGTTTATAATTATTAAGATAACAGATACTCATTGAGGAAAACCTACATATACAGAGAAGCATAAGGAAAACATTTAAGAATCTGTAATTCTGGGATGCCTGGGTGGCTCAGTCGTGTAAGCATTTGCCTTCAGCTCAGGTCATGATCCCAGGGTCCTGGGATCAAGTCCTGCATCGGGCTTCTTGCTCCGTGGAGATTCTGTTTCTTCCTCTGCCTCTCCCTTCTGTTCTTGTTCTCTCTCTCTCTCTCTCTCAAATAAATAAAATCTTAAAAAAAAAAAAAAGAATCTGTACTTCTATTACCCTAAAATATTAAAATTATAATACTTTCCTGTTTTCATTTACACCTTGCAAGTATATCTCTAGAGTATATACTCATTTTAATTAGAAGCGTGTTCATATATCTTTTATATGCAAAGCATATCCTTAGGCCATTGTTCTTTAGAACACCATTTTTAATGGTTCACCAAATGTAGACACTATTTTTTAATAAGTCCTTCTTTGGACATTTAATTTATTCAAATTTTTTTGTAAGTATGACTGTGACAATCACCCTTGTCCACAAATATTTAGAAACTGAATCACTAGACCAGAAACCATGGATACGATGAGCTCTTGGACACGTTATCCCCAGAGTATCTGTCAGAGTCTGCCTGTTTCCAGAACCTTCATCAGTGTATGTGAGGGCTCATTTCACTTCACTGGTTTTTCCGAGTGCTTATTAAACAATTGCTAAAATGAAATTATGAAAATTATATAATTATCTTAGTACATATTTATTTGATTTATTATTTAACTAAATTTATTATTTATTAAATTTATTATTTATTTAATTGAAGGTGTTTTGAACATTTTTTACATAGTTTTTGGCCATTTGTAATTTTTTTGAGAATTGGTTTTTTAAGATTTTTGTCCAAAGAAATGTGTTTTTTTTTAAAGAAAGCAAATTTTTACTATGTATACATATATATGTATATATTTATATTAGCAGGGAAAAATGTTTGAAAGGACATATGTCCCTGAAAGAGAGTGTTTGGAAATGCAGAAAGATTATTTAGTCTTTATATGTACCTTTGTTTTTAAAAAATATAAAGTTTTATTATGCTTCCTCTAAAAATCATATTTATTGTATAAAATTTTGGTGACCCTGAAGGTAACTTTTGTGCCTGGAGAAATTAATTATAGCTCCTTGGATTCCTGAAATTAATACTAAATTTGATAAAATCACAAATTTACAGATCTGTTTATTTAAGGTTTTAAGTTCAAATTTGAAGTTATCCTGTATTTTTCATACATTGAGTAAATTTTACAACATCTTTCAAGGGAACTTCTGACTAATGTGTGATCAGTCTAATGTGAAAACACTGGAAAGTTTTTAATCTTTACCATTTACAAACTTGGTTAATTCTTTGAAACCCTATCAACCATGGCTCAAGTATAAATTTAACATATTAAGTCTCTTTTGAGTTGACCCTTTTTTTTTTTAAAGGTTTATTTATCATTTTAGAGAGAGAAAGAGCATGACTGGGAGAGGCAGTGGGAGTGAAAAAGGGAGAGAATCTCAAGCAGACTCTGCACTGAGCAGGAAGCCCGATGTAGGGCTCGATCACAGGACCCAGAGATCACGATCTGAGCCTAAACCAAAGGATGGATGCTTAGCTGATGGAGCTGCCCAGGTGCCCTTTGAGTTGACCCTTGAACAATGCAGTGGTTAAATGGGGCCCTGACCCACGCCCAACACACAGAGCTGAAAATCTGCTTGTAACTTTTGACTCCCACAAAACTTAACGACCAACTACAGCTGACCAGAAGCAATAATGTAAACAATTACCACATACTTTGCATGTTATGTTGACTATATACCAAATTCTCACAAAAAAAGTAATTTAGAGAAAATGTCATTAAGAAATCATAAGGAAAATACATTTACTTACAGGACTATACTGTATTTATTGAAAAAAATCCAGTGTAAGTAGACCCACACAGTTCAAACCCGTGTTGTTCAAGGGTCAACTTTAATTTAATTACTCCAAGTCAGTAATTTCCTAGAGTACTCAAATAACTTTAGGAATCTTAATATACTAAGTTCTGAAGTACAGTGACATGTAAGACTCATTAAATACATGAAAAATCATTTTACAACTTTTGATCTAGAAATCGTAAGTCCTAAGAATTCTCAGCTACACATTTAATTGGATTCAGATACGTAATTAATTAGCTAATCTGCTAAACACTCTACTATTCCCAATTACCTTACTGAAATACTTAAAATATCAAATAAAACTAATTGACCAAATTACTACCAAAAATATCTCCATTTCTAAATTTAACAAAAGCATAGTAAGGCTATGATGATAATTTACACCTTATCATCTATATTTACAACTCTAGTACTTTCAGAGTCTGAAAGAAAAGTGCCCGCCAAAAAAAAAAAAGAAAATTGGGATCATCATTTCTGTGGAATGAAGGATAAAAATGGACTGCAAACATCCAGATGGATTTTTCCCTTTCTACTGAGGAACACATTGGGCTACCTTTTCAAATGACTGTGACAGCCATGAATTCAAATCCATACCATCTAAATAGAGTTGGCTAATAGCACCAAGACTTTCTTTTTTTTTTTTTTAAGATTTTATTTATTTATTTGACAGACAGAGATCACAAGTAGGCAGAGAGGCAGGCAGAGAGGGAGAGAGGAGGAAGCAGGCTCCCCGCCAAGCAGGGAGCCCGATGCGGGGCTCGATCCCAGGACCCTGAGATCATGACCCGAGCCGAAGGCAGAGGCTTTAAACCACTGAGCCACCCAGGCGCCCCAGCACCAAGACTTTCAATTTGAGAAACTTTAACAAAGATTATCTTCTGTCTGGTTTGAGTCAACAGCCTCATTCCCTAGTCACTTTACCACTTACTAGGATTGAACGAATCTATTCCCTGCTTCATACTATCCCGAATTTGTATCATATTCTTAGAGTATAGCCAAGACACAATTCTTAAGGATATTTAAATGATATCTGATTACATTCCTTATATGTGTCAGAGCTATGCTGATTTGGTGATTATATCATTTAAGTCATAATGACAATTACAAGGAAAGTAGTGCACACTAGGAAATTGTATTTTTCATGTGATTACAGACAAATATTAATGTAATTATATGTGGGATTTTAGTTTAATGATTTGACATAGGGTCACTCTTCTACTTAGCATTGGAGATGATTTTTCTAAAATGGAAGCATAATCTGAATCAGAGCTAAATAAAATTAACAATACCTGTTTCCCACACAACTGTGTTCCCAGGTCCTTATGTGGTCAATCATATCCTCCTTTCTTCACATCCCCAGAAGCAATCTTGTGCCTGAACCACACTCTTCTCTGGTAACTCTTGACAATTTTGGTCACTTTCCTGCAGGTCCCATTCATGTTCATATTGTTTTTCATAAAGCAAAGAATTTCCACTAATTTCTTATTGACCATGGATCCTTACCACCTGTTTATTTGGTTGGTGCCTTAGGTGCTTCTCTGTCCTAAACCGGTAAAGCTTTAGATTTTCATAACTCGTGTGATTTTTCTGCCCTATAATTTGCCTACTTTTGATCAGCTAGAAATGATAGTCAAAAATGGTCATAACAACTTCAAATACTGGCCAACCACCACTAGTAATTAAAAACATGAAGCAGTCATTGCTAATGGTCCTCTGATCTCTATTTTTCCTCTTCTCTATATTAATAAAAGTTTGGGCTGGATCTATCATTGTTCAGCAAAAACTAAATTTCTTAGAGTCTTTTGCTGCTAAGAATTGCCATTCGACTAGATTCTATAAAAATGGGATATGAGAGGAAGCCACATCTTATAAATAGTTATTTTCTTAAATACAAATGTCAATGCCTTCATTGTCCTTCTCCTTGTCTACATTATCAGGAATTGTGGGAGGAGCCAGTAGAGCCACCTTAGAGAACATAGAGGAAGACATGAATTTAGGATGGCTAAGCAAAAACATGAACGAGCATGAGTCCTCAGTGCCAAAGGGCCTACGTATCTGTCACTGAAGGGAGATTAAAAAATCTGTCTTACGCTCTACTACTTATTACTAGTTGAATATACTTCTAACTAATAATATAAACTGAGAAGATGCACAGTGATGTGAGAAGCTAGTTTTCATTGGTTGAGAACACATAATAGATTTTTATCTGATGGAACTGATTGGACAAGAAGAAAAAATAGTTATATTAACTATACCATTCAGTAATTTAATGAATGTTTATACATCTAAAATGTTTTGGTACCAAACACCTATATTTCTGAGCAAATGTGGATTTATCTTTTCACCAGTGAGAGGTAAATAAATTTGGTCTGTGCCTAATACTTTGAAAAAGCATGCACATCTATGCTGGCTTTAACATTAAATTAAGAAATATGTTTCAAAATAAGTCTAGAAGATGGTGGTATAGCATAATACCAAAGGAAGAAACTTGAGACCAGAAGAGGTCTGGCTGTGGGTTAGAGCTATGTCACTGTGGTAGGCAGAATTCTGAATGACCCTCATGATCCCTGTCCCCTGGTTGTATTCCACTTTCATTGAATATAGATAGAACCTACCCTATAACCAGATATTAATCAGTTGACTTTGAGTTCATCAAAATGGAGAAAATCAAGGTGGATCTGACCTAATTAACTGATCCCTTAAAAAAAAAAAATGACAGGACCATTTCTAGAGTCAGAAAGAGTGGAAGAGTGAGAGATCCTATAGTAAGAGGCCATGTGGCAAGAACCAGAAAGCAGACTCTAGGATCTGACGGTGGTCCCCGACTGACAGATAGTAAGACAATTCCCATCCTACTCTCAAAACCAAAGGAACTGAATCCTGCAAACAACCTGAGGGAGGTTGGAAGCAAAAATGTCCTCACCTGAGCCTCCAGATGAAGAGGTACCTGGTTGACACCTCAATTTCAGAGAAATGTGTTTTTGAAAGAAAAGATAAAATGAACTTTAAGTATGTCTGCATGTGTTTGTATACATTTATAGTAGCAGATAAAAAGTGTGAAAGGGTACACACCTTGAGAGGAGACGTTTGGAAGTGCAGAAATCCTAGTTTTTATATGTACTTTATCTTAGAAAGAGGAAGAGAGATTCTCGTCTTGGCAGAATGCTTAGCAAAGCTGTGTCCAATGTTGTGAAAAACTCAGTTTTCTTGGACATAGAGCTGAAATTTCCAAGTAAACCAGTGAAGATACTGCCTGGGTTCTACTTGCTGCTTCCAGTAAAATGTCAGAGAATCCAGTCCTACAAAGGCCATTTCAGGAAATTAGAAGTTGCCTCACACATCTCAACCAAACCAGAGGGCTTCTACAAGAGGAGTCAAAACAAATGAAGGGTTATCTCAAACATCTGTGGGTATGCCTTTTGTCTAACAGAGCTAATGCCATGGAAATTCATGGAAGGACCACAGAATCTTTGAAAAAAATTATAACAGTGGATACATCTCAAACTTGGCCTGAAAAGGACAGAAGAAGTACAGATGAAAGGACTTTGTCGGACACCACATCCCCCATTCAAGGGCAAGAAGCAGGCTGATAAATTACTCACCTGAAAATGTGTGCTACTTTTCATAAAAAAGGAAGAATGACTCCAAGGGTAAAATGAAGAACCCGGAGGGTAGTACCAAGAGCCATAGAGAATTATTCATAATCTTTACAAGTTAACCAAGAAACTCCCATTTGCTGGATGGATTACAGAACTGCTTTGGACCAGTGCCTCCTTTTTACCTCCCATTTCCATTTTTTGAACGAAAATGTTTATAGCTACTATCCTAAATGTCTGTCTTGAATGTAGGGAATGTTGTGGGCAATTAACCTTTTTCTTTACTTTTATAGGTCCACAGATGGAGAAAAATTCTGCCCCAGGAGTTAGATTTATGGATTACAGTAGGTCTTCATCTGCATTTCATTAAGATGATGGGACTTTTTTTTTTTTTTTTTTTTTTTTTTACTTTAAGCTAAGGAAATTTAGATACAATTTTGGACTGCACCTGATGAAATTATGAAATTTATAATTAGATGATGAAATTTTGGACTACAGCTTATGATGTAATGGGAAGTCTTTGGGGGACCTTGGAAGGGGAGTGAATGTATTTTGCATTAGGAAGGGCAGAGCAAGGTAAGCAGAATTGTGAGAAGGCCTCCACAACTTCTGCCCCCTGCTATACACACCCTATGCCACCTCCCCTCAAATGTCGGTGGGAACCTGTGCATATGAATATGATGATATATTTACTCATTTTTAGGTTAAATGTTATGGCAGGTGGTGATGGGGTTGTCACTCAGTGATTGCCTTCCATCCGATAAGCCTCCAGCCCAGAAGTCTGTAGAGGTATTTAGAAGTCAGAGCGAACAGCTCCTGCTGGGTTGGAAGAAAACAAAGACCCATACTGAACTTCCCATGGGAATTCACTGGAAAGGGACTAAGGGAAACCCCTAGATGCTAAGAGTGGACCCCACCAAGAGGCAGCAAGAATACAGGGACCTATGTCACAGTCACAGGGAAATAAATCATGTCAATAACAAATGAGCTCAGAAGAGGTCTCCAAGTCTCAGATAAGAACCACAGCCCCAGTTAGTATCTTGATTTCAGTTTGGCAAGACTCTGAGTAGGAGTCTGAGCTAACCTGTATTTGTACTTCTGACCCATGGGACTTTGAGATAATGAATGGGAATTGTTTCAAGCCATTAAGATGATGGTAATTTGTTGTACAATAATGTAAATCAAAGAAAGCTACTAATAAGCTATGTCACTCTCAGTACAATTCTGTAGCAGACTCACTAAGCCACAGTTTCTGCACCAGTAAAATAGGATAGTAATGCCCACATACCATAGTGCACTGGATGAAATCATTCTTAAGTGGAAATAAAATGTAAGGCACCTAGTAAATGCTTAACAAGATGTACGTATCATTATTTCTAAGAAAAGTGCAAAAACCTTAAATGTTTCCTTCAATGGACTCTATAGACATTACCCATCTACTCTCCACCTTTGAAAGGCACTGCCATTTACACTCAACAGATACAGTTACTGTTAGCTGAGGCCTTCCTACTTCTCAGGTACATCACATAACCACTTGAGAACATCTGTGGAACCCTCGGTGCTTTTTAAAAGCTATGTTTTAGAATCTTCTGTGTCATTATTCAAGTTTGGTTATTGCTGATTTGATGGCGTCAGGGTTAAAAAAAACAATAAAGTGATGGATTCACAGCAATTTACAAAGCAAAAATTTGATGAGATCTGGCAAAATTTCAGTTGCTTAGACTTCAAACACAAAACTTCATTTCTAGCATGAAATAATATTCCTGTCCAGGCTGTGTAGAGGGGTGGGGATTTAGGGTGTGGGTGGGTGTATGTCTGAAGGCTACACAAAAATGTTAAAGTGACATATGAGCTACAAAGACCCCACAAATGTTACAAAACTAGACTCTGACCATTGCCAATGATTTCTTATTGTAACTATGTAGAGGAGATAAAATTCAATTATCTTAAGCATGGAAAAATGAACAAGTCATTTCCTGTATATATTCTCCATCTGTATAAGTACAATCTTATACTTAAACAACAATTTAGCTGAGTCTATAATTCTAGTGAAACGTTTATTAACCTGATGGAAGTTGAATGCATTTTCTCATTGTCTTGATCACTTTTGTTGTTGACATTTTACACTATTACAGACATTCTAATGTCTTAGCCTAATCGTTTTTCCTTCGCAGGCTGCCTGAGTTTTTTTCTACCGTTGTTTTGAAGGTTTTCTCTTTGTCTTCAGTGTTACAGCTTTTCACTAAGTTGTGTCCAGGTGATGGTTAATTTTTATCTATCCTGCTGTTAAAGCACTGTGCTTCTCATGTCTTAAAGATTCCTACCTTTCATCTATTCAAAAAAATTTTCAGCTATTGTTTTGCCAGTATTGCCCCACTGCCGTTCTCTCTGTTTTGTCCTTCTGAAATCTACAGTTGACATCTTGCACCATTTCATTATACCGTCCATGTGTCATAACCTCTTTCGTAATTTTCCAGTTTTATACCTCTGTACAGCACTTGGGGTAATTTTTCCAATTCTATATTCCAAATTACTAATTTTCTCTTTGGTCTCTTTAATTTGTCCATTGAGATTTTTTTCTCCTTTAATTATAATGTTTTTATTTCATTTTTGAAGTTCACATTAGTTCTTTTACAATTGAAAGTTAACATTTCATAGCATCTTGTTTTTAAAAAACCTAATCATTTTATTTTTAAATCTATTCACTTAAAAATACTGATTTAAAATTTCCAATCTAACTATCTTGAAAATTCTTGAAACTACTGCCTCAGTATATTTATGTCTACAAATTAATCCACAATGAATTCTCTTGATTTGTTCTGAAAATTTTTATTGTGAGCTCATCTTTAGTAGCTAACATTTTCTCTTTTTTTGCTAGGGGAATCATTTCCAGTCTGGGTGGTGTTACTATGCTTGAGAGAGGTTTAGCCCTCCTTTTTATGTCAGTGAAGTGAGGTGCTAGCTCTGATTAAAGACAAGTTTCATAATTTTTCAGCATGAGGCTTCCTGAACATAGAAAGAGCAAATGTGGATCCTCAGCACAGCAAGGCCACATATCCAGCACTTAGTTTTGTCAGATGGTCTTTTCTCGCCCTCCTACCCAGAATCTGGGGAAAGACAGGCAGCCTTCCTGTGCCATGGGGCAGGTTATCTAGAGGTCATTCTTTCACCAGATTATCTCTAGATCATTCTTTCACAGGTCACAGATTGAGCTCTGTAGAAAAAAGAAAAAGTTTAGAGAAAAAGTTTAGAGCTCAAGCTATTTGTTAGGAAGTGTTCTTGGGGTGAACCCCTGTGGAAGGAAAAGGAGGGAAATACCACCGGATGGTGGAAGAAGGTGAGCTGTAAGGCAGTTATATTAAATGCCTCTGCTCACCCTCTGTGTGCTTTTGGAGTTGAGATGGTCCTCTCTGGTTGTTTCCCACCAAGGAAAGAGGGTCAGGCATTTACACCCCTGTTAGTCATTGGATGTTGGCTGCCCTAAGAAAGGGGTATGACTTTAATGAGACAGCTCTCTTTAGCTGAAATAATTTCCAAAGCAGGGTGGCAACAAGGGACCATTTGCCAGTTATTCCTCACAACTGGAGTAATAAGTCCTTTATTCCTGAAAGGGAATCCAGCAGGGCATTATTTACCACAGTGGACTTCAAGGGCCCCTACTCTGTTCCTCAGGTGGGCTCCAAACTCCACTTCCTGTTTCCATATAAGCATTAAACTTATGCTCTAGCTTACTGACATCAAAATTACAAACTCCATTCCTACCACAATCCACCCCCCTACGCCTGGACCAGGTGCATTAATAGTTCACGAGCTTCTAGTTCCTATTTATAATTACTGGAGTCATCCAAACCAAGAAATTTTTAGGAATCCGATCACCCTTGGGACAATAGGACTGTCCCAGGCAAAATGGAAAGTATATTATTGACTTTAAATATCTTTCTTCCTTGTGATTTTATTTGGAAGATCAACTTTTTGGTTTTTATGTTCTCACTACACCTGGAATTCATATATGTATTTATTTATGTATATTTTATGTGTATATATACGAATATGTGTATACATTTATTTATGCATATTATGTATCTTATAATGTATGTGTGTGATACTTACATCACACACACACACACACACACAGCCTGGATATGGAATATTATTCCATGCTAGAAATAATGTTTTGTGGGGAGCTTGGGTGGCTCAGTGGGTTAAAGCCTCTGCCTTCGGCTCAGGTCATGATTCCAGGGTCCTGGGATCGAGCCCCACATCAGGCTCTCTGCCCAGCGGGGAGCCTGCTTCCTCCTCTCTCTCTGCCTGCCTCTCTGCCAACTTGTGATCTCTGTCAAATAAAAAAAAAAAAAAAAAAGAAATAATGTTTTGTGTTTGAAGTCGAAGCAACTGAAATTTAGCCAGATCTCATCAAATTTTACTTTGTAAATTGCTGTGAAGCCATCACTTTATTGTTTGTTTGTTTTTTTACCCTGACACCATCATTAACTTAACTCCCTGATTTAAGACTCTAAGTGGGGAATCAAACCTGTTGAAATTGTGTGTATGTGTGTTTAAAAGAATAAATTTTAGTTTTAAGCAAATATGAGTCATGTTGCATTTCCATAAACCCTGAATAATGTGATAAGGGTGATAACTGGGTTAGTATTATTTTTGATATTCAGTTGTATCCTTCTTACAACTTTTCATGACTTGACTTCTCTATTATCAGATAACTTTCATTATTTTGAAGAACTGAATATTTCTATTTACTATTTATCAAACACAATTCTCTTCTTTCAAAAGAGACTCTAGGTTTTTTTGTTTGTTTCACTAGTTAATTATAATTTTCTTTTAATTGCCCTATATTCATCTTTGTCAGAGAAATAAATATATATAAATATATAATTTCTATATAAATATATACAAATACATACATTTATATATAAATATATACTTGTATGTAAATATAAATATATAAATGTATATAAACATAATTTATATATAGAAATATGTAAATTCCGGGTGTAGGGAGAATATTAAATATTACATATATATTAACTTCATATGAAGTTTTTCATGTTATTTTAGTCCATCAACTTGCAGGAAAGGAAATTATGTTTTCAATTTTTAAGACTTACCCTGAATTTATCAGAGTTGTATCAAATGTAGTAGATGCCTATTCTGTTACAAATTAATATCCAGGGCTATTTATGAAATAAGTATTTATTCATTGATTTAAAATAATACTTTTATTATATTTGAAACCCTGATGCATATAAATTTGCACACATTCAAACACTGAAACTAGTTCCTGCGTTTTCTAGTCACCTCCATTAATTTTCTTATCTATTTCTGTACCAGTATCACATCGATTTGATATTTGTAGATCCATGATTCATTTTACTATACAAGATCCTATGCTCTGCTAACATAGGCTACAACTATTACTTAAAACAGACATTGCGGGGCATCTGGGTGGCTCAGTCAGTTAGGCCTCTGACTCTTAATTTTGGCTCAGGTCATGATCTTGGGTCATGAAAAAGAGCCCCATGTCAGCTCTGCTCAGCACTGGGGAGTCTTCTTCTCTCCCTCTCCCTCTGCCCCACCCCCCACACATGCACACGCTCTGTCTTTCAAAAAATAAATCTTTAAAAAACAACAAACAAAAAAACATTGAATTTGCCTTTAAAATTGCACAAAACACCTGCTGGCACTTTGATTGAAACTTACTACATAATTCAGACCTGCATATTTTTATTTGTCCAATTTGTCTAATGATTTTACATTTACTGTTGAATTTTTTTCTTTGTTGATTACTGCAGATATGATGGAGGAAAATTTGCACTTTTCTTGGTATACATTGTGCAGTTACCTATTTATTGAGCAAACCTTTTGGAATTTACCACGTGGCTATTTGAATCTAAGGTGAAATATTCTCTTTTTCCACCTCCATAGAAATATGTCGATTTTTGAGTCTTGAGTAGTGTCGCGTATCATTGTGTTTGGAGATTAACCATGCTGATAACAACCACAGGAAGGAATGCATGATTGTGGTTAGCAGTTTAATTCTGAGCAAAATTCCACTGTAGTTTGGTTTACAGTAGAGTCCTCCTATATTTTTCTTTGTATAAAAACAAAGACCACAATAGTGACCACCCAGAAGGAAAGGACTAGCTGCTAGAAGGATACGGAGAGACAGAGAAAAGCTTGCTTAGACACATGTTCTTGTTTATATTCTATTTAGACAAATTTAAATTGAGATTTTTAAAATGAAATGCAGTTTCTATCTGACTTACATATTTCTACAACATCTGCTTTCAGACAATAATACCAATTAAACACACCCCTAACAAACATCAGAAGAACTTTTAAAGCGACAGTCCTCAGGTAAATGAATTACTACTGAAATGAGTATGGGAGGAGGAAAAAAACTAAATACATGTATCACAGTTTACCAATGGAATAGTAATTTGTCCACCACAAATTACCCATTTCTTTTGAGAATTCAACATTCTAGTTACCCTGAACTTTTTTCAGTTCTCCCAAAATATTATCATCTCTCTTGGTTCTAGGGCATTTCGTGCTGCTTTCCTTCCTCTACTTCTCTCCCCACCCATCATATATGCCTTGTCACATATGACACATATCATTTCCATGTGTCATGTATATTATTCCTCTTTTGATTTTAAAAAAAATCATTCAGCATGATGGGTATGTGTTGTGGTGAGTGCTGTGTTTGGTATAAGAGTGATGAATCACAGACCTGTACCCCTGAAACAAATAATACATTATATGTTCATAATATAAATTAATTAATTAAATTTAAAAAATCATTCAACAAATGTAAAAGCCGTTCCTGGCTCCTGAGTATACAAAAACGAGTGGTGGGCTGGATTTGGCCTATTGGCCATAGTTTGCCAACTCCTGATATAGGGTACAGAAGTGCCTGTCAACTGATTCCAGTTGCTGGATAACAACCTTGAGTTTACTTATGGTTGTCAGACATAGAAAAATAATCAGCTTAAACACATTTTTATACTTAGAGAATAAACCATAATAAGATTGTATAAAGATAAGTAGATGCAGTGACACTGCTCAAAGGCAACCAGACAGATATCTGAACTCCACCTCCTTCACAGAGAGAAGAAAAAAAAAAAAAAAGGAAAAATGTGGAGCACAGAAAATTAAAAAAATAAATAAATAAAAGTAACAAAGTTACACAGATGAATCTATCATGCTATCTAATTTTCTGTTGGAGAAGTATTATAATTTATTTTAGACAATGGTTCTATTTTTTATATTAAAGCTACCCAAACTACAAAGCAGGGGCATACTGGCTCCCTTCAGAAACATAAAACTTTGGTGGACAAGGGGTATAACAGAGGACATATGCTTTTCCCTTCCCTCCACAAACTTGTGTAATTGAAATTTTCTTGGATGCAGGGAGAACAGAATCCACACAATATAGTTCTCAGATATGTCTACTGAGTGAGACTATGGGCAGGATGGTAGAACTGTCCTAAAACGGAGACTAGTCCTTTGTTACCAAAGCACCAACAGGAAGAGAAAGATCCCTCTGAGCCAATCTTTTTAATTTACTCTTGTTAAAGTACAAAAATACTTGCTAGCAAAATGAATGTAGTAAATGTTTCTGTTAGCCACAGTGTTCTAATGAAAACCCAACTGCTTCTTGCACAAGAATTACAGCTTAGGAAGGGAGACTTTAAGTTTCTTAAGCAATGACAAAGACCTATCGAGGATTTACCATTAATTGGATTATGTTGGATTTACATTTCTCACTCAGTTTGACTTCTACTTTTATTATCCACTTATCACCCTGAAAGAGTGAAGGGTCAATTTAATAATTGAATGGTAGTCTTCTAAACACTCTTCTAAGTATTTGTTCTACATGATTTATGGTCCTTTAATTTCATTCCCAAAATACTTTGTCATAATATATAATTGAGAAAATATTGAAGAATGGCTTCAAAATCCATCGAATGAAGTGGAAAGAAGTATTAAATTTTAATGTCTTAGAGCAGCTTACCATTCCTACTCATGATTTTTATTTGGTTGTTTCCTTCCTTTTGTTACAGCTGACTCCAAAGTAGCCATTTTTGCATTTAACCTAATTCCTATGGTTGTACATCTCTCTTAAAAAGCAGACCAAATAACATCACACCTTTCTATAAAGCAATCAGACAAAAATTGCAGGAAAAAAAAATCACTGCCCATTTATCTACCTCTTCCCTCCTTGGACTATTATTGACTCTACTCTATCTCATTTGATTATTAATGACCTAGAAAAATCACAGAATGCCCTGATCTCTAGGACCAAGATTCTTGTTGCCTCTTGATAGTTAAGGACTTTAGTCTGGTTCCACACAGAAAGTAGAAAGAAAGAAAGAAAGAAAGAGCATTGCCACTACCCTTACAACAACATATTCAACAATTTACAAACATGCAACTTTTCTTGATCTCAAGAGAGGGCTGAAGTCACAGACGAACTAACTAACATGAAATATAAGGCAGGTGGCCATGTCCAAAGACAGACAGAATGCAATCACTTGCTTACCTGGAGTAGATACCAAAGAATGTCCGGAAGAAGAACTCAGTTGAAAGTCTTAACAAAGTGCTGTATACAGGTTAACTGTGGCAGAGCAAAAGAATAGAATGGTTGGGAACCACAGACACAAGGGAAATTTATACCAGTCCCCAGGCTCTTCTCTCAAAACAACAACAACAACAATGAGAGTCATGAAAGAGCCTCTTATAAGGTACAGCCTATTCACGTCTAAGAGTAACCACTTTTAGAAAAGGCACAGATTCTGAGCAGACCCTTCCCCTCATTTACGCATGGGAGAAGAAAAGTCTTAAAAGGGTGGAAGGGGGCACCTGGGTGGCTCAGTTGGTTACCCAACTGCCTTCGGCTCAGGTCATGATCCTGGAGTCCTTGGATCGAGTCCCACATCGGGCTCCATGCTCAGCAGGGAGTCTGCTTCTCCCTCTGACCTCTCCCCTCTTATGTTCTCTCTCTCAAATAAATAAGTAAAATCTTAAAAAAAAAAAAAAAGTGGAGGAATGGCAACAAATGTAATCACCTAGAGGGACCTTATGAAAATTCATTGCAATAGGTGAAGGGAACTAAACACACACACACACACGCACACACACACACACACACACACACACACCCTTCTCTGGGGAAAAAGAAGAGTACATGCAGGGTACAGTCCTAAATCTGGGGTTAGGACAGGTTCAATACCCATTGACAAAATGTTTGCTTAAGAGATTTTATTTACTTGACAGACAGAGATCACAAGTAGGCAGAGAGGTAGGCAGAGAAAGGAAGAAGCAGGCTCCCTGCTGAGCAGAGCACCCAATGTGGGGCTCGATCCCAGGACCCTGGGATCATGACCTGAGCCAAAGGCAGAGGCTTTAACCCACTGAGCCACCCAGGTACCCCCCTAAAACTAGGTCTTAATCAGTACAACAAAGAATGCCCCATCCCCCATCCACAGAAGGATGGAAAGCATTGAGAAACAGCAGTCTTCCTACTTTTGAGAGAGGGACAAAAGCGTATAGGAACAGACTCTAAGGCACAGTGGAAAGGGAAGACCTAAGGCTGAAGGTTAAGCAGCCTAAAATACATACATTAGAACAGGAAAAAGAAAGAAAAGAAAAGAAAATCAACAATCTTAAGCATTCATCTCAGAGATACAGAAAAATATAGTTAGAAAATATAATGTAAAGAATATAAAAGATAAAAGTAATAGAGAGGAATCTTGGAAACAAGTTTGAATCTTTAATAATCATAAAAATATCCTCTGGTGATACTGATTAAAAAAAAAGAAAAGAAAGAATAAAAGTATTTAAAAAAACTCAATGCTAAGAATGAAAAAGGAACATTACTTCAGATCATACAGACTTTAAAAAGATCATATGCCAATAAATTGGAAAATCTGTGAAGATATAAAATTCCCAGAAAAGCATGTCCTCCTAAATTGACATAAAAAGAAAATAATTTCCTTGAATCCATGAAAGTTTTATTCAAATCAATAGATGAAAATTTAAAAACTATTAGAACTAATAAATGAATTCAGTAAAGCTACAGGATACAAAATTAATATACAGAAATCTCTTGTGTTGATATACACTAATAACCAATTAGCAGAAAAAAGAAATCTGTAATTTCATAAAAAAATTAAATACCTAGTAGTAAATTTAACCAAAGTGTTGAAAACTATGACACTGACGAAAAAACCTGAAGAAGACACAAATAAATTAAAAGATATGCTCATGAACTGGAAGAATACTGTTAAAATGATCATACTACCCAAAACAATGTGCAAATTTAATACAATCCTTACCAAAATACCAACAGCATATTTCATAGTAGTACAACAAATATTCCTAAACCTTATATTGAACCACAAAAGCCCCCCGAATAGACAAAGCAATCTTGAGAAACAAGAGCGAAGCTACAAGTATCACAATCCCAGACTTCAAATATACCATAAAGCTATATTAAGCAAAGCATTATGATACTGGTACAAAAACAGACACACATCTGTGGAACAGGATAGAGAGTCCAGAAAAAAAAAAAAAACAACAAAACCCCTTACATTTATATGGTCAATTACACTATGACAAAGGGGGTAAAGATATGCAATGAGGAAAAAAATAGTCTCTTTAACAAATGGTATTGGGAAAAGTGGTCAGCTACTTGCAAAAGACTGAAACTGGACCACTTTCTCACACCACACACATACGCACCCTCAAAATGGATTAAAGACCTAAATGTGAGATCTGAAACTTTAAAACACCTGAAAGAAAACATAGGCAATTAAGGTCTTGGACATCAGTCTTACTAATATTTTTCTGGATCTGTTTCCTCAAGCAAGGGAAACTAAACAAATGGACCACATTAAACTAAAAACTTCTGCACAGCAAAGGAAGTCATCAACCAAATAAGAAGCAACCTCCTGATGGGAGAAGATAATGATAAATCGAACAAAGATATATTATCCAATTAATACCCAAAATACATAAAGAACTCATACAACTCAACACAAAACCAACCAAAAAACAATCCAATTAAAAACTGGGCAGGGAATCTGAACCGACATTTTTCCAAAGACGTAGATGGCCAACAGATACATGAAGAGATTCCTGACATCATTAGTCATGAGGGAAATGTGTATCCAAACACAGACTTATCTCACCCCAGGTGGAACAATCAGTATAGAAACGACAAGAAATAATAAGCGTTGGCGAGGATGTGGAGATAAGGGAACACTTATGCATTGTTGGTGGGATTGCAAACTGGTGCAACACTCTGGAAAACAGTACGGATTTTTCTTAAAAAATTAAAAACAGAAACACTATGCAGTTCAGTAATTTCACTTTTGGGTATTAACCCGAAGAAAATAAAAAGACTAATTTGAAAAGATATTTGCACCCTAATGATCACTGCAGCATTATTGATAATAGCCAAAATACGGAAACTACCTAAGTGCCCACTGACAGATAAGTGGATAAGAAGATGTGGTACAAACACACACACACACTGGAAATACTACTTGGTCATAAAAAAAGAATGAAATCTTGCCATTCACAAGACCATGGATGGACCTAGAGCTTACTAGGCCAAGTGAAATAAGTCAGAGAAAGACAAATACTGTATGATTTCACTTTTATGTGGAACCTAAGAAAACAAAACAAATGAACAAACTAACAAAAACCAGAAACAGACTCATAAATCAGAGAACAAGCTTGTGGTTGCGAGAGGGGAGGGGGCCAGGGGATGGGTAAAGAAAAAAAAAAACCCAAAACTTTGTACAAAAAAACTCTGCCTCAGTTTCATCAATAAACATTACCAATTAATTTAAGGGAGAAATAATGTCAGCCTTGTAAGAACTTGTTCAGAAAATGGAGGAGAAAATACATCCAAACTCGCTTTAGGAGGCTAAAATAAACTTGATGCCCAAATCTGAAAAGAATACCACAAGAAAAGAAAATTATAGACTGATTTCATTGATAAATATAGCTGCAAATATTTATGTTCAAAAACTGACAAACCAAATCTAGTCATATATAAAAGGATAATTACCAGTCATTACCAGTTCAGGTTTATTAATATTAGAAAATCAATTGATGTAATTCAACAGAATTACATTAAACAGAATAAAGAGAGAATCAAACTCTTGTCTCAAATAACATCCAGAACAAAGCATATCTATGTTTGTGATAAAAAAGCAAAATGAAATAAACTCAGTAAAATTAAGGTTAGAAGGGAATACATACTTTCTGGGGTGCAGAATCAGGTCAATTTTATTGATTTGAGCCCCTAGAAATATCTGTGCTTAGAAGGGAATATTCTTGATCTGATGAAGAATCATCAAAAAAAATCTAAGCATATCTCATACTTAGTGGTAAATCTTTCCCTCTGATATTAGGAACAAGATATGGATGCCCATCATTAACACTCTATTCAAACTGTAGTGAAGAGCCCTATTAATGAAATAAAGAAAAAAAAGGAAAAATAAGGCAACATCTATGAGCCTTAGAAGAAAAAATATATATAGTTTATTTGTACATAAGATGATTGTGTGCAGAAAGAATGCAATGGAAAATTTTTTGGAGTAAATAAGTGAGTTTAACCATTTGGCTTGATTATCAATATTTTAAAAATCAATTCATATTTCTATATATCAGCTACAGAGTTCAGAAAATAACACTTTCAAGTTACTATTTATAATAAATAATAACATCAAACACTTAGAAATAAATCTGGTAAACACTTAAAAACATTATCTTGAGAAACTAAATAAATCCTAAATAAATGGAAGGAAAAGTCATATTTATGAATTGAAAGGGCCATTTTTTTATGCCCCCAATTTTCTCCAAGTTGTTCTATAGAATCAATAAAATCCATCAGATTTTTTTTTTGGTGTGAAAATTGACAAAATCGTAAAGTGGTTATGGCTATGCAAAGGTTAAACACCAAAGACAATTTCAAATAACAAGATTGGAGAATTTCTCTTCTCATTATCAGGACTTATTATAAACCAAATTTAATCCAGATAGATGTGATTGTGCAAGAACAGACAGATAGATCAATGAAATAGGAAAGTAGAGAAACATCTATAATATACAATCATCTAAGATGCCTCAAGTACAGAGGGAAAGTGCGGTTGTTTTAATAAATGGTCCCAAATTCAAGGGATATCCATTAAGGGGAAAAAAACCCCCTAACCTCCGTCATACTATATATATACAAAAATTCACTCTAGGTGGTTGGTAAACATAAAGAAGAAAGGTAAAACAAGATAACATGGGAGAATATTTTCATGTCAGTAAGACCGGGAAACACTGCTTAAACATGCCAGAAAAACGTCCCTAACCATAAGAAAAAGATTGATAAAGTGGACTACAATCACACTGGGGGTTTTCGTGCATCAAAGACACCATTAAAGGAATGAAAACAAACCATACAGTAGAGAGGAGAGTTTTCTTAAAGCTCTAACGGATTACCACAAACCTAGTGAATTAAAGCAGCAGAAAGATCCTCTTTCACAGTTCTGGATGATTAAAATCTGAAATCAGGATCATGGGGCCAAAATCAAAGTGTCAGCAGGTCCTAAGGGACAATCTGTTCCTTGCTTCTCCAGCTTTCAGTGGCTACATCAGTCGAGGCCCTCAGTCCTTGTCGCCTTACTGTTTGTGAATGTGCCAAGTTTCCCTCTGCCCCCTCCTAAAATGTGCATGTAACTGCATTCACAGCCCACCAAGATAAATCAGGAAAATCTCTCTATCTCAAAATCCTTAATTTTATCACATCCAAAAAATCTTTATTAGGTGACATTTATAGATTCCAGAGACTAAGACCAGATATAATTAGGGGCCATTATTCCATCCACCATACAATGTAACCAACAAATGACTCAAACCTAAATTAGATAAAGAACTCTGACAAATCTACAGGTGAAAGACAATTAAAAAAACACACACACACACACACACACACACACACAACTTCATAAAAGAAAGTACCCAAATGGCCAATAAACATATGAAAAAGGTAGCCAACTCCATCAGGAATCATAAATGCAAACTCAAAAACTACAATGGCTCACAAGGAGACTGACAGATCTCAAATTTTGCTGAGACTACAGAACAACTCTCACGCAGTCAGATGGAAGTCCGAACCGTTAAAACTACCGTGGAGAATTGTTGGTATCTTCTATTAAATAAGAAGCTAACAGCAATACACATGTAAGGCAAGTCAAGCATGATTCATGACAGCCCAAGTTGGAAACCAACTCAAATGTCGTTCAATAGTACCGTAAATAAATAAATCATAGTGCATTTTACACAATGATATTCTACCCATATGGTGCTACCATAATGGTGCTTCACCCGTATCTCCTTGTACCCTTTGCCATCTTTGTAGGTGTGCTTTCATTTTCAAAAGCCAACACCTGCATCTCTAGATCAGAGGGCAGTTTTGGTTGCAAGAACCTAATTTACCGTGCATGCAGAGCCTGAAGTGCTTAAAAATTTATGTACCTTTTAGGAGACCCTTAACCAAGGAGTGAAAGAGTCTCCAGAAGGTTTCCCAGCTTCTTTCCCTCTGATGTAGACACCTGACTTGAAGTTACACCCTTTCAGAGCTCCCCTGTGAGAACACATCAGCACCCCTCCTGGGAACTTTATTTATATCACACCTATCTTGCTGGCCCTCCAACCTTCCCGATCCCATTTCTACGGTGCCCTACCATTTTTTTCCCCTGAGATTTTATAAGGAATGATAAAATCACATTAACACAAACTGTTGCCTCAGGTTCTGCTTCCGGAAACACAGTTTAAGACATTTTCTTTTTCTTTTTTTTAAGATTTTATTTATTTGAGAGAGAGACAGAGATGGTGACAGAGATACCGAGAGAAAGCATGAGCCGGGAGGAGAGGGAGAAGCAGGCTCGCTGCAGGGAGCCTGATTCATGGCTCCATCCCAGGACCATGATCTGAGATGAAGGCAGATGTTAAATCGACTAACCCACCCCGGCATCCCATAAGACATTTTCAAACATGAAAATGAATGCGCTACTGAAACACAATGGCACAAATGGTCCCACAATAATAATATTAAGCAAAATAAACAAAACAAAAAAGAATACATACAAAATGGTTTATGTAGGGGCACCTGGGTGGCTCAGTGGGTTAAAGCCTCTGCCTTCGGCTCGGGTCATGATCCCAGGGTCCTGGGATTGAGCCCCGCATCGGGCTCTCTGCTTTGCAGGGAGCCTGCTTCCTCCTCTCTCTCTGCCTGCCTCTCTGCCTACTTGTGATCTCTGTCTCTCAAATAAATAAATAAAATCTTAAAAAATGGTTTATGTATATAAAGTTAAATACCAGGAAAGACTAACCTATAGCTAGAAGTCAGGATACTGGTTTGCTTTGCAGAGGAGGATTAAAAAGAATAATGCATTAGTGATGAAAGGGTAAAAGGGGCACTTCTGGGATGCTGATGGTGTTTTTTATTTCTTGGTTTTGGTGGTATTTATGTAGGTTTTTTCACTTTGTGATACCCTGAGCCATAGTCTTTGGATTTGTGCATTTTTTAATATTTAATAGAATATTTAAATAAAGATTTAAAAAATTAGCAGCCACATATTTAACCCGAATAATAGCTATAGCATGGTCAAAGTTATAAAGCTATCCACATATCCTCCATTTTCTCATTTATAGTACAGAAAATGCAAATCTAAAACTTCAGAATATATATATATATTTGATATATGACCAAGAAATTGGACCATACCTCAATCATAACTAATTATTCAAATCAAAATAATACAGTAGATGCACATATAAACCCTGAGATAAAAGACTGACCTTAGGCACTGGTGTAATTCAGACACACTTACTTGCTAGCCAGACATTTTGCCTAAAATTAACCCTAATGACACTCTTAGAAAGTTTTTAATGTGTCGGTTGTGCTAAGAATTATCACCTTGGTAGAGCAACAGAATTGAGAGAAAGATAATACATTCAGATACAGGAGAAAGTGTAGATGTTGGAAAGCCAGGGATAGCATAATGTTTAGAGCTGCTAGTTCCTCTAGACCAGAAGTAATAAAGAGGAAGCAAAGACAATTTGGAGCTACTCAACAATTTTGGCTGATGAAACGACAACTTCATCACCATTATCATTAGCATTCTTGTCATAATCTTCAACTTTGTCATCAACTAATATAAACTAGTAAGTACTTCATACCCTTAAATAAAGGATCTAGATTAAATCACAGGGTGTATTAAAACAAAACAAAACAAAACAAAACCTATTAGATTCTATCTTTAGCAATTTATTTATTTAAGCTGTCAAAAATGCCCCCCTCCCCATGACAGATGCATTTCTTGAAACTGTTCTTGGTGTGCAGTTTTACAGAGACATTTTCTGTAATACAACAGTCTGGGTGGCTCGTAAACAACACCAATTTACTTCTCACAGTTTTGGATCTGAAGCCCAAGATCAAGCACTGGCAGGTTCAGCGTCTGGGGAGAACCTCGTTCCTGGTTCACATACGCTCCTTCTCACTGTGTCTTCTCGGTGGCAAGAAGGGAGAAGGGAGCACTTGGGCTCTCTTTTATAAAGGCTCTCATCCCATTCACGAGGTATCTGCCCTTAGCATCTGAAACCCTCCCAATGGCCCCACCTCCAAATACCGTCAAATTGGGGATTAGGTTTCAGCATGAACTTGGAGGGCGCACGGGCACTCAGTCTACAGCAGACATGTACATTAATGTGTAGAAAAAACAACAGTCATTGGTTTGCAAATAGAATGCTTTATCTTTTCAGTGTAGAAAGAATTGCTGGCAATAGAAATATAGGCTGAATTTAAACCAGTCCAATTACAAAAATAAACAAGCATTCCTTCTTTAAAAGAAGATTCAACATTCAATAAATATGGGACAACTTAAGTTAGAATGCTTGCAAACCTTTAGAGTTTTCATTTCTGGGATTATAATGTGTTAATTTTTTAAAAACTTAAGCATACAAATAATGGACTTTTGTTTTAATTTTTAACTAAACCTATCTCATTCTTTTGCAATTTCAAGTTCTTATCCCAGAGTGGTAGCAAAGAAATAAAGCTATAAAGCTACAGGGAAATGTATTAGGGCACATACATTTGGAAATAATTTTGGGGAATAACCCATATATGCTTATAACTAAAATGATCTTTAGTACAGAATATTTCTTTGAATTGAATGTTAACACAAAAGGCTTGGCATGTTTCAGCATTTCTCCTGCATAAATAGTAGCTAAGGACATTATACATAGCTTGCTTCCTGAAAAATTCATCCTACTTATACATAAGACTTTATATATTCAGTATATCAAAAATTGATTAAAAACGCCCAAAACCCTGGGGATGCCTGGGTGGCTCAGTAGGTTAAACATCTGCATTCAGCTCAGATCATGATCTTCAGGTCCTAGGATTGAGCCCCGCATCAGGCTTCCTGCTCAGTAGGGAGTCTGTGTGTCTCTCTCCGCCCCCCATCCCTCCCTACTGCTCGTTCTCTCTCTCTCTCAAATAAATAAAATCTTGAAAGAAAGATAGAAAGAAAGAAAGATATATAGATAGAAAGAAAATGCCCAGAGCCCTAAAATTCAAGACTGTCATCCTGTGATGACATGTATATGAATTTAAGAATATATACTCCCTCAGGGCACCTGGGTGGTGCGGTGGGTTAAACGTCCACCTCTTGGTTTGAGCTCAGGTCTGACCTCAGGGTCATGAGATCGAGTCCCACCCTGTGCTCTGCGCTCAGAATGGAATCTGCTTGAGCGTCTCTCTCCTTCTCTACCCTGACCCCCTGCTGTGTCTCTCTCTCTAAAATAAGGAAATAAATCTTTAAAAAAAAAAGACTATATACTCCCTTTATCAGAACTTATCCCAAACTTCTTTGGATGGAATTAATTTTTCTACTCTTTGTGTTCTAATTTGTGCAAAAATCTATTATAGAAATTGGAATGTGCCCCCACCCCAAATTCATATGCTGAACTTCTAACTCTGGTACCTCAGAATGCAACTGTATTCAGATACAGGAACCTTAAAGTTTTTAAGTTAAAATGAAGTCATGGGGATGAGCCCTAAGTCAATATGACTGGCGTCCTTATAAGAACAGGCAATCAGGACACAAGTACACAGAAGGGAGACCATGGGAGGACACCAAAGGAGGAAAGCCATCCAGAAGCCAAGTTCGAGAGAAGGCTTAGAAGAAATCAACTCCGCTGACACCTTGATGCTAGACTTCCAGCCTCAAGAGTTGTGAAAAAAGACATTTCTGTTGTTTGAAGCCACCCAGTCTTTGGCATTTTGTTACGAGATCCCTACCAAACTAACAGAGTACAGAATACACTCTCTCTAGGTAGAGACCATTGGAACGGGAATATTTTAGACACGGAGAGCAGGGTCTCATCCTCGTCCTTTTGTTCTACTTCTTGTTCTTCCTGTCTTGTCTTTTTCTTTTTGCCCTTCCTTCTCTGCCTCTTCTTCCATTCCTTTCTCATGATGTCTCTCATAGTCCCTGTTTGTCAATAAAGTTTTTAATGAATAAGAATTTGTGAACAAGCAACTGTGATATTTAGAGAAGGCATAGTAGAGAAAATGGTGGAAATGCTATAGGGAAAGTGAACGTAATACTATTAATCTGAAATTTCCAATGAGTATATTTTAGAAGATAAGAAAATTTTTTAAAAGATAAGAAAATTTAAAAAGATAATAAAATTTTAAAAGATAAAATCAGGAAGGCAATTATTTTGAATAAAGCTCCTCACTTATTTCAACTTTCAAAATTTATCATGCTGCCTAGAATCCTGGCTTTCTTTTTCCTCCCTCTTACTTTTTCAAGCCTCTAGGAGAAGTTGACAAGTAAAAGGTGCACCAAACTCCTGAAACTCTGAACACAGTATTAACTTGCAACATTCTTTATGATTTTGTCTTTCTTACAGAATAGTTTAAGCAGAGCCTAGCATAATCCAAAGCACATTCTGTTTCTGATGTCTTCACTACATGATCAAACCATGATCTTGCCAAAGTAACTCACACATGGGCTGCAGCTTTCAACATGACTTAAATCAAACACAAAGTCTGTCCTATAAATAACACTAATGGTTCCAAGTCCATGAGATAATGAAAGAAAGAATATAATTAATGACCACTGTGTTTTCTTATCTGATAGACAGGTGCACTTTCACTGGTGTTGAAAAATTATGGCTCAGTTCCAAGATCATAAAGCCACAGGTGGATTCCTCTTATACAAGATTTATGATTCTCATTCACAGATTTCATTGTTACCATGCATGTAATGAGCTTGAAAATGGCATTATTACACACAAAGACCCAACAATTATACTTTCTTAAACATCAGAATGTTACAGTCTTAACAATGACTTGAGTCTTAGGAGTAGAATCCTCTTACGATTTAAGTATGCAAAGCACTTAGCAATTTGTGATCTAGATAAGTCGAACATGTTATAAATATTTTAAAGTGCTATCCTTTCTTTAAAAAATTGTTATTTCAAATATAATTCTACAAGGGTGGTAGACTTTTTATCATAATACCATTTAATACAATTCAAATGATTTATCAAGTATTTGCACAACCTAGTTATACAATATTAGAAGTGTTAAATTTGAAAAAATAAGTTTTCCCATATGTCAGATTTAAAATAGTCATTGCTTACCAAGCACAAGGTACTAAGAGTGCTTTCTTTTTTAGCCCTCACAACAGCCTTATAAAATAAAATATTTTTTTAATTTCACTGTTATACACAAGGAAACCAAAACAAGGAGCTTCAATAGCTTTTACATGGTGCAACGAAGAGTCAAAACCAGACTGCAGATTTGTAGTTAATACTCAGCACTGCCTCATAGTCATTGAAAAGCATGCAGCATTATTATTCATAATTCCCTAAGCATTAAATAAATACCTTAAAATAAATGGATGAATGTTCTCTATTTTATGGCATATAAATAGATCTCAAGCATACATGCATGTGTCAATGAGTGTGCCTAGTAGTGATGGTGAAATGGTTAAAGACAAAAAAAATCTGATAGAGAATATGAAAATAGATAAATAGGAAGTTCTATGGTATTCATGGTGCTGCATTGTGTATGTGGGAAAGTTTACTTTTAATATTGGACCCCAAGTTTTGGCCCAAAGAAAAGAAATAAACCTTCCCATTGTTGTTTTATGTCAAAGAATGCACAGGCTAAACACATGGGCAAATGACCAGAACATACAATCTTCCCAAGAGGGCAAAGCCAGTCCCTGGGTCTACATGCAAATAAGTGTCAGAAATTTTGCAGAGCATATTGATGAGAAGAGATCTCTTTAGTGACATAATAAAGAAAAAACACTGTACTTTAAATGAACTTTTATTTTAAAAAATTAAGATTTTATTTATTTATTTTAAAGAGGGAGAGAGAGAGCATAAGAGAGAGCATGAGCAGGACAAGGGGCAGAGGGAGAAGGAGAAGCAAGACTCCCTGGTGAGTGGTCATTAAAGACTTGTCATCTATTCATGATATGAGAGTAGCTTGAAACAGAAAAATATTTAATAACTAAAAATGTAGGATTAGGTAACAGCAAATAGAGGATGATAAAGAAATAAAGAATCATGTCCTCGAACCTGGACCTGAGGTTGTATGGTGGTATGATTTACTTAGCTAGAGAACACTGGAGAGTAGTAGAAAGCTTATGTTCATTTTTGGACATGTTTGATTTCAAATGCCTGTAAGTCACTCAGGTAGAGATATTACTTGGTTTGGGTCTATACATCAGGAATTCAGAAACAATGTTTAATCTGGAGGTGCAAATGTGTAAATTGTCTGCATACATTCATGAATATGGATAAGAATACCTCAGAAGGAATAATGAAGAGAGAAGAAAATCTAGGAGAGCAAACTTTATAAATTTAATCATTTCAAGTTAGATATCACAGAATTTGGGATAAAAAAAAAAGGAAGAAGAAAATCAGGTAAGAACTAACTATGCCATAGAAGACAAGAGAAATAATAATACAGTAACTAGTATGTAGCCAGCTACGCAGAATGCTACCAAGATATTATAGAAGATGAGGCTATAAATAATGCAAAACAGAAGCGATAGCCAGGATTATTCTTATCATTGCCCATGGCTGCTCACAAGAGCCTCAGGAAAGGTAAAGTCAAAATTTATTTCAGAACTCTACTGTATAACTATATATACATACATATACAAGTATATATATAAATGTTTTACATATATATACAAATGTTATACATATATATAAATGTATGAATTGGATATATATACCCAATAAGGGAAAAGATTAACAAATTGGATACACTCGTTTGGGAAATTCTGTTCATTGAGATATCAGTAAAGAAATGTCAATGCAAGCTATAGGGTGAGAAATGATATTTACAGTCCATATGACTGACAGAAGGCTCAAATACAATGTATGTAAAGACCACTTAAAAATCAACAAAGGATAATCGAATTTAAAAAAAGACTCAATCTCAAGAAACAGACTGAGGGTTGCGGGGGGGAGGGAGGCCGGGAGAGGGTGGTGGGGAAATGGACATTGGGGAGGGTATGGGCTATGATGAGTGCTGTGAAATGTGTAAACCTGACGATTCACAGACCTGTACCCCTGGGGATAAAAATACATTATATGTTTATTAAAATAAAAAAATTAAAAAAAATAACAGCAACAACAACAACAACCTGGCAATCACCTCCACAACCTCACAAAACAGATAATCAAATGTCCAGTAAACATATGAAAAAAGTTGTCAAACCCATGATAAATCAGAAAAATGCGCATTAATATCATAATGTGGTACCTCTATGAACCCACCAGAACGGCTAAAAAAGAGATCAACAATTGCAAGTTTTGGTGAGGTTACAAAACAAAGAGAGTCTCACACACTTCCAGTGGGCATATGAAACATTAAAAATACTATGGTGAACTGTTAATATTTTCTACTGAATATTTTCTACTAGCATGGTCCATGCCCCAGCAATCCTACTGCTGGTTATACTTCCCATAGTAACGTATGCACAAGTCCAGCATAAAAGAATGTTGATAGCAGCATTATCCATAATGGCCCAAATTGGAAACAACTCAAATGACTGATGTTTTTCCAGCTCTTCCTGATCCTAATATCTCTCTTCTAAAGTCTGCTCAGTTTTCAATCATATTTCAAAAGAATGATGTCATCTCTCATACATATCACATCAAATAATTGATATTAAGGGATCCCCTCCTATCCAAATCAGAAATAATTTTAAGTAGGTAAAAGATGTGTTAGAGTGGAACAGGCATGTGTTAAGCAACACACGCATAGAAACCAAATCATCATGGGTTGGTTCATTGCTTGCTCTTTGCCAACCCAATACAAGCTACAGGGCTGACACCTGTGGAAATCTGGGAAGCATTGCAACGAATGAATGAAGAGATGTGGAAGAAAGAGAGAGAAGACAGGCATCAATCTTTGGTTGGGATTTTTATTTTTTAGGGGATCCATATGAGTGCCACTTACATGCCAGCAGCTCTATTCCATGTGATAAGTCTTTATTATTCTATCTCTGGGATAAATGTGTACATATTAGCCACTGGGTACCAACAGACGGTGCCCTTAAACCACTGATAATCCCAATGGGCAGATTGGGTTAGACTTCAGCTAACACCTGCATAGCAGTAAAGGCATACCACTGTGTGGTTAAGAGCCAACAGTTTGTACTCTGCACTCTTTTCCCCCCCTTTCCTTTCCTTTTTTTTTTTTTTAAGTGACTGTTCCTTGTCAAAGTAATTTGATTACTAGTAAAATCACAGACTCTGACTATTTAGAACTATTGCCTTGGCAACGTATGTATGAAGGCTGCTCCAGGGAAACAAAGCTGGATGCTTGGGGTACTGTCCACAGATATGCTGATGGCATGGCGTCTGGAGTGCAAAAAGAAAAAAGGACTCATCTGTGGGACAGCAGGGCTTTAAACATAAGGCTGCCATTTGGTCATTTGTTGGGTAATTTCACTGAGGCTTTTGAGTTTCTCTATGCCTCTCCTAAAAAATTGAAACAAAATAAAGGAGACTTAGATCCAAGAATAATTGTCATTTTTGTGCATGTAGTCATTCTGTCCATTTTTCCCCCTTACTTTTTCAAAACGTGTTTAAGAATACTGGTTATATGCAGAGGCTCAAAGGTTATTAACTTTGATGTTGTTTTGTTCTTATGAAGCAGTGAGAACAGTGAGAACATCAGTGAACAGTGAGAACATCAAATGAGTCTATAGTTCCTATGATTATAATTATAATTACAATTACTATCTAGAAATATGTTCAAGTTTAAGGCTCAGTTCAAATTTGCTAACTTGGGGAGAACACATTCCTTTAACAGAGACATCAAGGATACTTGCTTTTTGTGCCATTTTACAACTTTCTAAGTATTTTCATTTGGAGCCTATACTATATTCATTTAAATTACACAACAATATTGCTTACAGGTGGAAAAAATTCCAGCTTTTAGATGGTCCCAACATGAACATTTGTTCAAAATAATACAGATTTTAAGCAATGAACCTAGCTAGAATTCAGGATTCTGGTCCAAATAACTTTTTCTCAATATCTAATTTTTATTTTATATGAATAGTAGTATTTTTAAATGTGCCCAACTGCCTTCCTTAGACCTTAATTACATAAGTATATAATAGGATGTATCATTAGGATATAATAAATACCACCTTTGTATCATTTGATTATTTAGTTCATTAACTGCATATCTTCTTTGTTATTTTTGGTTTCTCTTATTCTAATGGTGGGATCTCTTTTACTAAAAACTGGCAACTGTAGTCCCTAGAGGTGAAAAAGAATTATTATGTGCATTATATAATTTCATTAGTTACTGATTTCTGCCAATTGTTTTAATTAATTTTGCTTTGAGTCCATCTTAGACTGTGGGGTCTAGAATTTATGTGATCATGGTTATGCTCTTACACTTAAAATTTGAGTAAGTTTCATAAAAATAAAATCACTATCAAACTAGTGTTACATTTTTTTGAAAATTGAAGAGATGTGGGGGGATGTTCATTTGTAAATTCCTTAGTTATATACTCTGTGTATATTAAATTTTAACGTTCTTCCCATACTTGGTATCTTCTGGAACTTTATTTAATAAAATCTTAAAGAACATTTGGCCATAATATAACTTCCCTATATTGTTTGTAGCAAATAAATTTTTATTCTTATTGGATGTGTTAGTTATTTGTCTTCCTCCCACAATAAATATTTATCTCCATTTGAATTTGTAGATCACTATCCATTTTCTTCATATTCACAGCCTCAGGAAATACGGTTGGGCTTAAAGCAAAAAAAAGTAAGCCCTCTTGGTATTTAGATATATACTCTATGAGTACATGGAAATTGCTTCAGTGGAAATGTCTAGTGAATCAAACTACTCCAGCTCTTTTTTGAGATTATGATGATTCCATTACAATCATGGAGAACAGGTCAGCCAAACTATGAGACACAGACAATTGGATATTTAGTTCACCCAGGCAGGAGCTATAAATCCCCTTTACATTACAGGAGGATTGAATTCTACCTACAAAGATTTCCAGTCTCTCTGATACATATCACTGGTGTCCTCTCCTTTTTTCCTGAATTTTTCTTTGCATCTCAATCTCAGTAGACTTAAACCATCACTCACCTGCTTCAGATAAACTTAAAATTGTCTTATAAATAGAGATTTCTTCCAAAACCAAATTAAATAGAAAACAGAAAAAAGAAACAGAGAACATTAAATTTCCTTTAGGCTCCCTGCCTAATTCTTCTTGGGCTCAGAGCCCAATTTCCATGGAGCCAATTCTGGTTTCTTTAAAGCCGCGAACACAAAGGCCAGTCCTTATTATCATGATCACTCAATCTTATCTAGCTTGTCATATTCCAAAGACCATTTCCTAGTTTCTAGTTTGTTTTTTCTAATGGTCTTATTTGTGCACACAGGCTTTGAATGGGCTTGATTAGGTTACTTTTCACAGGCTAACTGAAAAATGCATTACAAATAGGACTACATATTCTCTCCTGCTATTTTCACAATCCACTTGAATAGAAGTCTGTACAAACAGCTGTCTGTTCCAATACTAGATTATTTTCACTATAGAATTAACTATTGTTTGACTATGAATGTAATTTTAATCATTAGTTACTCAAGGGTGATCAGCTGACCCATCTCTGTTCCTGAAGGAAGTCACGTCGACCTGATTGAGATCAACCTCTGAATGTGATGAACAACAAAACTTCAGCACTTGAAAAACTGAATACCTCTTTCTTTCTTTTTTTTTTCTTTTTGCTCAGAGAAAGAGCTATGCTGTATTCTAGTGAGACCATATGCAAAAATGTTACTTCCCTTAGGATAATAAATATTTTCAAATTAAATATTTTCAGAAATTAAGTAGGCTCACTTTTCAAATCATTCATTTTAAATGGATTTGTATAAAAGCCTATTCTGTGCTCAGCTCTTTATATTGAATACCTAATAATATTTTTAAAGCTACTATTTATTAATAACTTACTATGTCAAGAAACTACTATATCATAAATTAAGCATGCTTCATTCTTTTAATTCTTACAACAGCCTCTAAAGCAGAAGGTGGCCCTTTACATGTGAGTAAACTAGATCTAGGAGATGAATTTATTTCGTACATGGCCCATGTACAAGAATCTGATAAATGACTCAACCAGACTCAAGTACAGGTCCTCTTCACTATCAATAAGATTTCCAATTCTATACTTGCTGAAAATCTCTGGGTCTTAAATTGTACCTCAAGGTCTTTACCTCATGACTACCTGAGCACAGACAGCCGGTTTTCTGTAGAAAACTGGAAAAGAATTTGAATTCTTTTGAGTTTTCTGTAGAAAACTGGAAAAGAATTTGAATTCCTTGGGAGATTTCTTAGCTTAAGACACATACAGACAAGTGAAAACATATCAGACAAACCTTTACTGAGGGATGTCCTGACCGGTACTCCTCAAAATTGTCAAGTCTTCAAAAGCAGGGAAGCCAAGAGGACACTAAGGAAACATGGTGACTACAAGTAATGTAACAGCCTGGATGGGCTCCTGGAAGAGCAAAAGGACCTCAGGGAATAACTAAGAACATGTGAATAGTGTAGGGACTTTAATTAATAATAATGAATCAACATTGATTCATTAATTCTGATAAATGTATCACACTAATGTAATACATTAATGATAGTGAAAACTGGGTGTGTGGTGCATGGAAACCCTCAGTGCTAGCTTCAAAATTCCCTGTAAATCAAAATCTGTTCTAAAACAAAAGGTTTATGAAATAACTAAAACCAATGTTATTCTGTAACTCACTTTTACTAAGTGAGACCTTTAAACACAATTCTCAAATGGAACGCAGTATTTTTGGTGAAAACTTACCAGAAACATACAAGGGCAATTTTATTTGATGCATCATATCCATGTGCAATATGCCAACCTGCAGCTTAAATTAAGATTTGTTCATATTTTGGGGGACCTGGTATTCATTTTACTAGTAGTATTTTTATACAACCTATACCATTAGTTTTATGTTTATCATCCACAGAGGACCTTCCACCAACTCCCTAACTGGTCTCAGTCTGTTTTCTTATGTGCAAAGTTGAAACAACAACAGATAACTCACAATATTGAGGTTAGGACGAAATGAGATGATATCAAATCTAGTGGAAGATCTTCATACGTGTAAGCTCTTAAAAATATATTGCTCTCCTATTCAAACATCATTCTTGAGTAGAGAACATTGATTTCTGCTTCCCTGACTCTAACCGTATGAAAACTTCCAGAGGGAATGAAGAACAAATTAGAGATATCTGTTTAATATTTCTCTGTGAGATGGGATGAGGTTCATCTAGATGGATCTCAAACATGGGTACTGGGGTGTTACAACACGGACATGTGCTGCCACCATTTCTGAAGATTTGCGGTCTCACTGCTACAAGGTCATGTTGTCCCTCGGACTTAATGCCTGCCTACACTGTAGAGTTGATTTGGACACTTAGTATGCTTATGATTTTATTTTTTTTAGAGATTTTATTTATTTGACACAGAGAGAGCACAAGCAGGGAGAGAAGCAGGCAGGGGGTGGGGGAGAAGCAGGCTCCCCACTGAGCAGGGAGCCTGATAGGGGATCCCAGGACCCTGAGATCATGAGCTGAGCCAAAGGAAGATGCTTTAACTGACTGAGCCACCCAGGCGCCTCTATTTTATTTTACATTTAAAGATCTATTTACTTATTTGAGGTGGGCAATGAAGAGGGAGAGGGAGACAGAGTCCTAAGGGGACGCCCTGCTGAGTGTGAAGCCCAACCCAGGACTCAGTCTCACAAGCCTGAGTGAAACCGAGAGTTTGATGCTTAACTGACTGCACCACCCAGGTGTCTCTACAACCTTTATTTTAAAGTCAGTTTTTGTCTTTTTCAATTTTTTTAGCCAGATGAGCTATTTGGTTTTGTCTTGGTTGAAACAAACAATGCACTGGAAACTCCTCTTTGATGGTGTGAACCTTAGTTCAGAATGCTTTTATCCATCTATCACAAATGTTTTGTTATCCCTCAGAAATATATATCACCACATATAAGGTGATCAACCCAACTACCCAACCAGTGGAGTAGCATTTTACATATTTCTTTTTTAAAGGGATCTCCATCTGAGATGGTTTGGGTTATTTTCAATCATGGAACTCACTTTCACAAGATGGGGAGAAATTGTGGCTTATAATTATTATAAAGGTGATCAAATTCTTAACAAATCAATATACTTCTGTCAAATCTATAAATGACTCCTAAGGAATAATTTATATGCAGGTAGATCATGTGTGTTAATAAAGAATAACAAAATGAACAGCCTTTATAAAGAAAAAGAAAGAATACCATAAAAGGTAAGGGAGTGGAGTTGTTTGTACTGAGAGAAGCAGGTCTATTTGCCAAAAACAGTGCCCTAACAAGCAAAATGTTAGGGCTGACCTGCATTAGTAAAATATGTACATCAAATTTTTTTAAAAATGGAGATGAATGTCTATCCATTGATTGTTGACTGTTTTTTGCCCAGTTCTCGTGAACCACACTGAACACCTCTGAGCTGGCTGCCACGAACCAAGATACAGAACAATAGCAGGGTCTCCAGCCAGGACCCAAATGAGGCACAGTGTCCTCGGATTGTTCCCAGGATAGCAAGACAACAGAAGGATAGCAAGGGTAGCAAGAGTAGTTCCGGTAAGGTCATTATATTGTTGTCTTTAAAATGAGATGTCTCTGTTACAAAGAAACTTCCATCTTATTTCCTACCCTTTTCTCCCATTATCTTCTTTTACAGAAAATCATGAGCATTCAGTACTAACATGATACATAAGTAATGTTATATATATCTTTGAGAGATAAATGAAATAATTGAATCTACATTTTGTAGCAAAGTACAAAGATACTATCTTTATGGAAAACTCACATCTGTAAAGAGTTGCAAACAGATTGAACTAAATTTCCCAGGGAACAGCCTGGGTCCATATTTACAATCTGGCAATAATCATATTTACTGTAAATGATGAAAAAGACCATTTGTGTTGTACATGTAGGCATGAAAGACCTTTAGATACATTTGCTTTTATGGCTTCTGACATGTGGCAAATGAAGTCATATTTTAGAGATTTCAATTCTACTCATTCTCAAATACCACTGAACAGCTGAATAGTCTCTTTTAAAGATCCCTACTTAGGCTAAGTCCAAAACTAGTTTGTGAAAACTGACCAAGTCATTATATCTATTGTGGACTCAAAATTCAACTTAACATTATTTTGCATTTAAAATCATTTACCACATGTGTTAATAGCCATCATCAAATGCTATTCCTATTTTATCAGAGGTCAGACACTGATCACATGATCAGATAAACCTTGTGTGTGTCTGTATGGAAAACACTACATACAAACATGAATATACCTAAAAAATTAAGTTGGGTTATGATGTTTAAAATTTTCCTTCCTCTTACTTTTTATCATTTTGTTATTTCAATAATTCATTAGTTGCAAAAAACACCCAGTGCTCATTAAGACACAAGCCCTCCTTAATGCCCATCATCCAGTTACCCCATCCCCCCACCCACATCCCCTTCAACAACCCTCACTTTGTTTCCTAGAGTATTTTTTTTTTTGCCACTTCTAACAAGTTATAAGTCTATTAAGTAATAGCCCTACAAATATTTTTTGTTGAATATTTCATGCTGGCTCGAGACTGCTTCTTTAGCATCTACACACCATATTACAGGATTAGTGGAGGATGTTCAAAGAATGATGTACCAAAAGTGAGCATTGCCAGCATGGAGTGAAGCCCAAGTTATGGTCACACATGACAATATATTAATTAACTTTTTGAAGTCAAGCACATTGATGAATCTACATGCATATTTAATAGTTATTTTTATGAGATTTGGGTCAAGGATTTAGATCTCTTCTACAATGAAGAAATGACAATTGTTTTGTCTATCCAGATATATGCTTTCAAAAACTAATACTTATTATTTCCTTGGATTTTTGAAATCAAAATTCACTAAATGGAAGTGAAACAGTTTGATTCAGTTTTAGGGGCAACATATCCTCTCAAACCCAACTCTTATCTGCTGGTGCACAGAACAAAATTCTATCTCATCTGAAAACATTACCAGCCACCTGATCTTGAAAAAGAAACCCAAAGACTTAAACCAACTTCTTCCTAGAAATAAAAAATAATACACTATTGTTTGTTATTAACTGATTACTTGCTAATCTACTCCAAAGAAACCCAAATACCTTCATGATCATTAACAAAATAATGTTTGAAAACTGACCTGAACTTTTCTATAAATGACACAATTCTATAACTTAAATGCATTGTGTGTGTACTTGTATAACTCCAATGACATAAGATAAATATTTAAATTTCACAAGCTACATAAGCACGTTGAGTCAGTCACAAAATTAGATGCAACCAAGTCAACTGACTTCATACTTTCTAGGAGTAATTTTTAAGTATATTACCAACAAATATTCTCCAAAGTAGTACCATCTACACAGACATCCATCACATTTTCATACAGGAAGAAACAAGACAACTGAATTGCCAAAATGAGTTCTATCTCCTGTAAGATATAACATTGCTTCTGTTTCCGAGATAAAATTGTCCTGCTTTGAGCTTTTAAACACAGATCGCTGAGGCTGTCTACATGTCCAATTAAATAAAAACAGATATTATTTGGCTTCTTGGGCATCCACAGCTAGTCTCCTACATCTCACTCTTATCTAAACATTATCATCTTTAAAATCATCTCACTTTTAAAATTATCTCCCTAGAAAACATATTCAGATCTTGATATCATCATTCTGATAGATTCCTCCCCTTACCAACTACTAAAATAGCCTAGTCTCTGACCTCTGACCCCTCAGTATGCTTCATAACACTTATCAAACACTGATATTATTCTTTCTTTTTTCTTCTTACCTTTATCACACGTGTGTTGACTTCGTATGAGCTAAATTAGGTTCTAGGACAGAATATTGGGGAATTTTTGACTCTTACTGTGTCTTGATAGTCAAATAACAAAAATTAAGAAATACAAATTCATACTAGTTACATATGTTTATAGCTTGAACAATTGGTCATCTGCTTTTCTGTTTTTTCAGTTTTTTTACTGTCACGGTAAAGAATTTAAAAAATTAACAGCAAGAATTAAAGATTATATAATGTTTTAAAAGAATTCCTGCCCAGTTGCCATTTATTTCCTTTATTGGCTAAGTAGATTAAAAAACACAGATGCATTTTCTAGCTAACTCTCATGTATGATCTCACCGTCTTCTGTATTTCCAGTCAATAATGAATTTCTTCATTATTAAAAAGCTGAGGAATCAAGGTTAATTTGTAATAGAGGAATAGACAGCAGGTCATTCTGTGTATCTGGAAACAATGAGCAGAACTCATAGTTCAAGGTGTGTGATTCTAAAAGCAAACTTCCAGAGTTTGCTTTTTATCCAAGGAATCAGCAAGATTCATGAGGAACATCATGAGACTGAATAATTTCTTTCAAATATTTCACCCTTTTTGGCACACTTCCAACTGGATTGGTCTTTTCCCTGCTAAAAGTGTCTATACTCAAAACACACGATACTGGGTTTTTTTGTTTTAATTTATTTATTTTTTAATCCAGGGAAATATTTGCACAGCATTTTTAAAGAAAATCACCTGTGCTAAAGAGAACGCTTATGGAAGCTTTTAGTCATGAGGCGGTTAGGATAGCAAACACATGACAAGCTGATGAACCAGAAATTACAAAATGTAAGAATTAATCAGCAAAGGGCTGCATTAAGGGCCAATAGAAATTAAAAAGCAAAACAAAAAAAGGTCAGGGATTTTTTTGAGAATTATAGACCTAGGAAAAGAACAGACAATAATCACGACGTCGCGAGAAAAGCACTGAGTAGCTCATGAAAGTAAACGCGGCCACGGGTTCAAGACCAGAGGCGGCCACCATCCGACCTCGGTGAAATCGAGGAGTTGGTTTTCTTTCCAGGGGCGGACGGCGCTCGCCGCGGCAGCGCTGACCGAGTGCGACTCCGAGGGCCAACAGACGGGACGGGCACTGGGGCACCGACCAGCGGCAACGGGATGGAGGGAACACAAAAACGGGTCAAGAAACAACCCGCCTGCGCCCACGACAGGTCGGCGACGGCCCCCGGCCTGAGAGAAGCTCGGCTCCTCCTAACTGGAGAGCGACTGTGCCGGCCCCCGCGGCGCATCTCGTCCCGCGCGCCCCCCTCTCCCCGGAGCGCGCGGGTCTCAGCGCAGGCGCCGCCGGGCGCTCCTCCAGCGCGGCCGCTCGGCCGGTCTCGCGCGCCTGTCCGGCGACCCGCATCCCCGGAGGCGACGGTTGGCAGCGTGGGGCCACCTGGAGCCCGGAAGGGATTTCGACGGCGCTTTAAAGCTCCCGGAGTTAGAAGAACAGACCAGGGACCTGCGACCCGCGCAAAGACTCGCCTTTACGTTTTCCGAGAGGGAGGCAGGTGCGGGGCGGAGACGCGCGCGGAGAGGAGCGGCGCACGGCGCGGGGCTGCACGCCCGGGGACCGCACGTCTCGGGCCTCCACAACAGAGCGGGGCGGCCGGCGCGGCGTGGGGAAGCGGGAAGCGCCGGCACCGCGGGGGTCTCGGAGCGGACCGACAGGGTGGGACGCGAGAGGGAGGGCGGTGCAAAGGCTGGGAGCGGGCGCCGGGGCCGCAGCGGGTTGGGCCGCCGCCCTCGGCTCAGGTCGTGATCGCAGGGTCCCGGGATCGAGCCCCGCGTCGGGCTCTCTGCTCGGTGGGGAGCCTGCCCCCACCCCCATCCCCCGCCTACTTGTGATCTCTGTCAAATAAGGAAATAAAATCTTAAAAAACAACCCAAACAACAAAGGCTGAAGAAACGGAACAGCACGGTGAGTGCGGGCGGGATGTCGAGGAAGTCGGACTCCGGCCGCCGCAGTCAGACCAACGGCGGCCCGCGACCTGCACGACGGCGCGCGAGGAGCGGCGTGTCCTCACGGGCCCCGCGGGTCACCCGCACCTCAGCAGCACACACGGCAGTCACCACCGCGCAGCTCCTGCGAGTCCCGGATCCGGACCCAGCTCAGCCGGGCGCCTCCGGGTCAGGGTCTCTGGGGAGGGGATGGTCCCGCTGAGGCCCGCGGCGGCCGTCTCCTGCGGGCTGGACCGCGTCGGAAGGATCCACCGCGAAGCCCCTCACGGGGACGTCTCCGCAGGCCGCGCGCCGTCAGCCGCCTGCCCCGCCGCCGGCGACGGGTCTGAGAGCGCCGGAAGCCGCAGCCTTTTTATGACCGGATCTGAGGACGGGCCGCCTGGCGCCTGTCACGTTCCGCTCCGGAAGCCGGAACCGCGGCGCCCGGCGCCCTCGAGGGGAGAGGCCCGCCGCCGCGCGGACGGTAGGAGGTGGAGGGTCACTGGGGGCCACCGAGACGCCGCCGAGCACGACCGCGGGCGAACCTGCTTCCGGACGCGGCTGGGGCGGCCCTGCTGAGGCGGAGGCGTCGGCAACCGGACGGCGCGGCACCGGCGGGAGCGGCGCCCGGAAGCTCCGCTCTGGTTCCGCGACGCCGGACCGGTGGCCGCAGCCCTGCACGGGCCGGGAACTCTCTGGGGGGTTTGCGGCCGCGCCCGGAGCTACCGACGTTGACGGGGGAAACACACATCCCGCTTCTGTAGAACCGAAACCTCGTCACGGAAGGCGACAGGCCGGCGACCTTCTCTATACCTAAGACACTGTCTCGCTTCGTCAGACTCACTTTTCCCGGCGACAGGAGAAGGAATTGACCTGTCGGGCCGTGGGGTTGCGGGAGCTTGCGGGTATCGCGTCTTCTAAAACGGAGCGCACTGCCGGTGCGAGAGGCCCGTCGAGACACCGGACGGCCGGGCGGACGCCAGGAGAGACAGACGCTGTGTCCCCCCGCGGGAGGCTGTGCTCCACGCTGAGGAGACTGGCGCTGGGAGCGGGGGCACCGCTGCGGGCCGCGTGGTCCGGCGCGAGGGTAACTCCATGCAGAGGGCCCCGGAGGGGCGTGGGACGGACGTTCATTCCTCCAACAGTCCTCGTCTGAGGGACGAGCACAGGAACTAAGATGGGAGCAGGACAGTCAAATGGAGAGATTTTTTAAAAGAAAAGTGCATGGCGCTTAGCGATGGACCGAATGCAGAGCCCACGGAAGGAAAAATTTTATAAATCGAAGCTCAAAATAAAATGAAAAACTAAAATAACATTTGTGCTACTAGAAAAGATGAGTATAATTATTTTTAAAAATAAAATCCATATAACATCTTCAGTCTACTGTTTTTTTTTTTCTATGATATTTTTTAGTCTGCTACGCCTTTGTCATTGGAATATGTGGAAAATTAAGCCAAAGTTTTGCGTACGTGAAATTAAAGAAAAAAGCTCTGGGATTAGAGAAAAGAATAGTCTACAGCTTTGGAAACATAAGGGAGTAGGAAAAGGATATTACTATTGTGCAAGAAGTCCTATCAGTTGAACAATTACTTACGGAGCTCTGAATATGGAAATATTGGGACAGTTTTCTTCCCAAAACCAACTGGAAATTTTTACTGCTATTTTTTAAATTGTAAGAGTTCTGAAGAAAAATGCCTGACCTTCAATGTTTTAGACACACAAGTTGTTTTTTGTTATTCATTAAATGCATAACTGACTTGAGCTTCTCTTAGATTGTATATTAACTGTGACAAACAAATTTTATTTATTAATTTATTAATATTGCTATACTTCAAAATAATATGAGGAATGTCCTAACATTTTATCAAATAGTTCACATTTGTTTTCCACACTGTTTTCTGAAATATATCTTGCTTCTCAGTGAAAGCCTAGGAGGTTAGGAATCAAGACCTAAGGTTTCTGTTCCAAATCTAACAACAGTTAGACGTTTTACCTAAAATAGGGCAGTGTTTTAAAACAATGAATTATACCCCTGGCAAGTGGCGGAGCAACAGAGCACAAAATCGGGACTTTTAAAAGTCTGCTCCACGGAGGGACATCGCTCCAGAGGCTAAACCGGGGGGAAGCCCAGGGGGGGACAGCGTAACCCAAGGTCCCACGGGGTCACAGAAGGACCAGGGGTGTCTGAGTGCCACAGAGCTCGTAGGTATTAGAGCGGGGAAGCTGGCTACAGCGACAAACCCGAGGAGTGAGCTCTCAGCCCGGGGTTACCTTGTGCCGGTGGCAGGCTGGGTGGGCTCGGAGCTCGGCTGGAGGCTACGGAGACGGAAGAGACCGGGCGCTTTTCTCTAAGTGCCAGAAATTGACTGCTTTCCTCCAGGCGTGACCAGAGGCCAGGGAGGCAGAGGCGCTTGGGTGCTTTTCTCTGAGGGCGCACTGAGGAGCGGGACCCCAAGCTCTTGGCCCTTCCCGGCCAGAGATTAGGAGGCCGCCATCTTCATTCCCATCCTCCGGACTCTACGGAGAGCGCTCAGGGAACAAAAGCTCTCGAAAGCAAACCCGAGCAGATTACTTAGCCTGGCCCCAGGCAAGGGCGGTGCAATTCCGCCTGCGACAAAGACACTTGAGAATCACTACAACAGGCCCCTCCCCCAGAAGATCAACAAGAAACCCAGTCAAGACCAACTTCACTCACCAAGAACAGCGGAATTCTAGAGGAGGAGAAAGCAAATCTTATCTGGACAAAATGACAAGGCTGAAAAACTCACCACAGAAAAAAGAACAAGAGGCCATACGGAAGGCTGGAGACCTAATCAATACGGACATCGGTAATATGACAGATCTAGAGTTCAGAATGACGATTCTCAAGGTTCTAGCCGGGATCGAAAAAGGCATAGAAGATATTAGAGAAACCCTCTCCGGAGAGATAAAAGCCCTTTCTGGAGAAATAAAAGAACTAAAATCTAACCAAGTTGAAATAAAAAAAGCTATTAATGAGGTGCAATAAAAAATGGAAGCTCTCACTGCTAGGATAGATGAGGCAGAAGAAAGAATTAGTGACATAGAAGACCAAATGACAGAGAATAAAGAAGCTGAGCAAAAGAGAGACAAACAAATACTGGACGACGAGGACAGAATTCGAGAGATAAGCGACACCATAAGAAGACACAACATTAGAATCATTGGGATTCCAGAAGAAGAAGAAAGAGAGAGGGGAACAGAAGATATATTGGAGACAATTATTGGAGAGAATTTCCCTAATATGGCAAAGGGAACAAACATAAAAATCCAGGAGATGCTAAGAACGCCCCTCGCAATCAATAAAAATAGGTCCACACCTCGTCACCTGATAGTAAAATTTACTGAGCGACTTTGAGCGACAAAGAGAAAATCCTGAAAGCAGCCCGGGAAAAGAAGTCTGTAACATACAAGGGTAAAAACATTAGATTGGCAGCAGACCTATCTACAGAACCTGGCAGGCCAGAAAGAACTGGAATGATATATTCAGAGCACTAAACGAGAAAAACATGCAGCCAAGAATACTATATCCGGCTAGGCTATCATTGAAAATAGAAGGAGAGATAAAGAGCTTCCAGGATAAACAAAAGCTGAAAGAATTTGCAAACACCAAACCAACTCTACAGGAAATATTGAAAGGGGTCCTCTAAGCAAAGAGACCCTAAAAGTAGTAGATCAGAAAGAAACAGAGACAATATACAGGAACAGTCACCGTACAGGCAATACAATGGCACTAAATTCATATCTCTCAATAGTTACCCTGAATGTTAATGGGCTAAATGCCCCAATCAAAACACACAGGGTATCAGAATGTATAAAAAAAAACAAAACCCATCAATATGCTGCCTACAAGAAACTCATTTTAGACCCGAAGACACCTCCAGATTTAAAGTGAGGGGGTGGAAAACAATGTACCATGCTAATGGACATCAGAAGAAAGCTGGGGTGGCAATCCTTATATCAGATCAATTAGATTTTAAGCCAAAGACTATAATAAGAGATGACGAAGGACACTATATCATACTCAAAGGGTCTGTCCAGCAAGAAGACCTAACAATTTTAAATATCTATGCCCCTAACATGGGAACAGCCAACTATATAAACCAATTAATAACAAAATCAAAGAAATACATCGACAGTAATACAATAATAGCAGGGGACTTTAACACTCCCCTCACTGAAATGGACAGATCATCCAAGCAAAAGATCAACAAGGAAATAAAGTAAATAAAGGACACACTGGACCAGATGGACATCATATATATATTCAGAACATTCCAACCCAAAGCAATAGAATATATTGGAATTATATGGAATTATATGGATTATATGGAATTATATGGAACATTCTCCAGAATAGACCACATCCTGGGTCATAAATCAGGTCTCAAATGGTATCAAAAGATTGGGATCATTCCCTGCATATTTTCAGACCACAATGCTCTGAAGCTAGAACTCAAACACAAGAGGAAATTTGGAAAGAACGCAAATACATGGAGACTAAACAGCATCCTTCTAAAAAATGAATGGGTCAACCAGGAAATTAAAGAAGAATTGAAAAAATTCATGGAAACAAATGATAATGAAAACACAATGGTTCAAAATCTGTGGGAAACAACAAAGGCAGTCCTGAGAGGAAAATATACAGTGGTACAAGACTTTCTCAAGAAACAAGAAAGGTCTCAAGTATACAACCTAACCCTACACCTAAAGGAGCTGGAGAGAGAACAACAAAGAAAGCCTAAACCCAGCAGGAGAAGAGAAATCATAACGATCAGAGCAGAAATCAGTGAAATAGAAACTAAAAAACAATAGAACAAATCAACGAAACTAGGAGCTGGTTCTTTGAAAGAATTAATAAGATTGACAAACCCCTGGCCAGACTTATCAAAAAGGAAATAGAAAGGATGCAAATAAATAAAATCATGAATGATAGAGGAGAGATCACAACCAACACCAAAGAAATACAAACAATTATAAGAACATACTACGAGCAACTCTACGCCAACAAATTTGACAACCTGGAAGAAATGGATACATTTCTAGAGACACAAACTACCACAACTGAACCAGGAAGAAAAAGAAAACCTGAACAGACCCATAACCAGTAAGGAGATTGAAACAGTCATCAAAAATCTCCAAACAAACAAAAGTCCAGGACCAGACGGCTTCCCAGGGGAATTCTACCAAACATTTAAAGAAGAATTCATTCCTATTCTCCTGAAACTGTTCCAAAAAATAGAAATGGAAGGAAAACTTCCAAACTCATTCTATGCGGCCAGCATCACCTTGATCCCAAAACCAGACAAGTCCCACCAAAAAAGAGAATTACAGACCAATATCCTTGATGAACACAGATGCAAAAATTCTCACCAAAATACTGGCCAATAGGATCCAACAGTACATTAAAAGGATTATTCACCACGACCAAGTGGGATTTATTCCAGGGCTGCAAGGTTGGTTCAACATCCGCAAATCCATCAATGTGATACAATACATTAATAAAAGGAAGAGTAAGAACCATATGATACTCTCAATAGATGCTGAAAAAGCATTTGACAAAGTGCAGCAGCCCTTCCTGATTAAAACTCTTCAAAGTGTAGGGATAGAAGGCACATACCTCAATATTATCAAAGCCATCTATGAAAAACCCACTGCAAATATCATTCTCAATGGAGAAACACTGAAAGCTTTTCCGCTAAGGTCAGGAACACGGCAAGGATGTCCATTATCACCACTGCTGTTCAACATAGTACTAGAAGTCCTAGCCTCAGCAATCAGACAACAAAAAGAAATTAAAGGCATCCAAATTGGCAAAGAAGAAGTCAAACTCTCACTCTTTGCAGATGATATGATACTATATGTGGAAAACCCAAAAGGCTCCACTCCAAAACTGCTAGAACTTGTACAGGAATTCAATAAAGTGTCAGGATATAAAGTCAATGCACAGAAATCAGTCGCATTTCTTTACACTAACAACAAGACAGAAGAAAGAGAAATTGAGGAGTCAGTCCTATTTACAATCGCACCCAAAACCATCAGATACCTAGGAATAAATCTAACCAAAGAGGCAAAAAATCTATACTCAGAAAACTATAAAGTACTCATGAAAGAAATTGAGGAAGACACAAAGAAAGGGAAAAATATTCCATGCTCATGGATTGGAAGAACAAATATTGTGAGAATGTCTATTCTACCTAAAGCAATCTACACATTTAATGCAATCCCTACCAAAATCCCATCCATTATTTTTAAGGAAATAGAACAAATAATCCTAAAATTTATATGGAACCAGAAAAGACCTCAAATAGCCAAAGGAATATTGAAAAAGAAAGCCAAAGTCGGTGGCATCACAATTCCAGACTTCAAGCTCTATTACAAAACTGTCATTATCAAGACAGTATGGTACTGGCACAAAAACAGACATATAGATCAATGGAACAGAATAGAGAGCCCAGAAATAGACCCTCAACTCTATGGTCAACTAAGTTTCAACAAAGCAGGAAGGAATGTCCAATGGAAAAAAGACAGCCTCTTCAACAAATGGTTCTGGGAATATTGGACAGCCACATACAGAAAAATGAAATTGGACTATTTCCTTACACCACACACGAAAATAGACTCAAAATGGATGAAGGACCTCAATGTGAGAAAGGAATCCATCAAAATCCTTGAGGAGAACACAGGCAGCGACCTCTTTGACCTCAACTGCAGCAGCTTCTTCCTAGGAAGATCGCCAAAGGCAACAGAAGCAAGGGCAAAAATGAACTATTGGGATTTCATCAAGATCAAAAGCTTTTGCACAGCAAAGGAAACAGTTAACAAAACCAAAAGACAACTGACAGAATGGGAGAAGATATTTGCAAACGACATATCAGATAAAGGGCTAGTATTCAAAATCTATAAAGAGCTTATCAAACTCAACACCCAAAGAACAAGGAATCCAATCAAGAAATGGGCAGAGGACATGAACAGACATTTCTGCAAAGAAGACATCCAGATGGCCAACAGACACATGAAAAAATGCTCCCCATCACTTGGCATCAGGGAAATACAAATCAAAACCACAATGAGATACCACCTCACACCAGTCAGAATGGCTAAAATTAACAAGTCAAGAAATGACAGATGCTGGCGAGGATGCGGAGAGAGGGGAACCCTCCTACACTGCTGGTGGGAATGCAAGCTGGTGCAACCACTCTGGAAAACAGTGTGGTGGTTCCTCAAAAAACTGAAAATAGAGCTACCCTATGACCCAGCGATTGCACTAATGGGTATATATCCTAAAGATACAAACGTGGAGCTCCAAAGGGGCACATGCACCAGAATGTTTATAGCAGCAATGTTCTCAATAGCCAAACTGTGGAAAGAACCTAGATGTCCATCAACAGATGAATGGATAAAGAAGAGGTGGTATATATATATATACAATGGAATACTATGCAGCCATCAAAAAAATGAAATCTTGCCATTTGCGACGACATGGGTGGAACTAGAGGGTATTATGTTTAGCGAAATAAGTCAATCGGAGAAAGACAACTATCATATGATCTCTTTGATATGAGGAAGTGGAGATGCAATGTGGGGGGGTTGGGGGGAGGTAGGAAAAGAAAAAATGAAAAGATGGGAATGGGAGGGAGACAAACCATAAAAGACTCAATCTCAAAAAACAGACTGAAGGTTGCTGGGGGAATGGGGGACGGGAAAGGGTGGTGGGGATATGGACATTGGGGAGGGTATGTGCTATGATGAGTGCTGTGAAATGTGTAAACCTGGCGATTCACAGACCTGTACCCCTGGGGATAAAAATACATTATATGGCTATTAAAATAAAATTTAAAAAAAATAAAACAATGAATTATGGATCACCGAAAAATGTAAAATTAATTTAAATTAAAAAAAAGAAAATGTGCCCAGTTGTTTTTTTTAATTGGCTTATATGACAATTATGTATATTTACTTAATAAACTCCAAACAGTTGAAATATAAAAAAAATAAAATAAGGTTCCTTAACTTGGTAATAAAAATAATAATAACAGTTTATGATAATAATGACAAGTAATACATAATATTTACTGAGTTCTTGCCAAGTAACTGACACTATGTTATGCTCTTTATGTATGCTACCTTTCTTTAAATCTCTTAACAGGTGGTACTATTACTAGCCCTATTGAAAAAAATGAGGAAACCAAGGGCCCTGCTTCCACAAAACAGTAAGTGGTAGAATCAAGATTTAAACTCAGGTAGTCTGGGTCATACGTCCATTTATTCCCAATTTCCTCTACGTATTTTTCCAGGCACTTTTTTGTTGTTGTACTTAAAGCAAAATCACATGATAATAGCATGTAAGTTGATACAATTAGTGTTCTAGGTTCGTCTCCGTGGCTATGGGTTGACCCAATCTTACTTTCAGCTCGGATTGTGATCTTGGGGTCATGGGGTCGAGCCCCACATGGGGCTCTGCACTTTGTGTGGAGTATGCTTGAAATTCTCTTTCTCCATGCCCTCTTCCCTATCCCCATGTGCTTGCTTGTTCACTCTCTGTAAAATAAACAAATAGATCTTAAAAAAATACAAATAGTGTTCCACAATCTTTATCCTTTTAGAGGAGTAAAGTGAAGTAAGGCTGGTTGAATAATTTTCTGGAGATATTCTAGCTATTTTAAAATATTATAGTAGTAAAGCAGTAAATAAAACGTTCTAGAAGAAAAATAAGAACATGTAGATATCTTCCTTAAATGACCTAGAATTCTGAGCTATGTCATGTTTTACTAGTGATCAAATAAAAGTATTTTTTTTCTAGAAAGGACACATAGATTTTTTTTTTTTACATGGAAAGTAAATATTTTTCTTAAAATACTGAAGTGTTATCTTGGAACATATGGGACATTGCCCTAACTCATGATGATCTGTTTTCTTTTATTTATTTTTTACTTTATTTTTGCTGGAAGGCTGGGGGTGAAGTGTGGAAAGAGGAAAACAAGACTTTTTTTTTCTGAACTAAATTACTGAACTGAAAGAAAAACAACACAATCGTGAAAAGTATTCCTCAGTGAGAGAAGACCAACTGATAAACACATACCTGCATCCAACTGCTTATAAAGCACCCCATGGGTGCTATGGTAACACTGTAAAAACATGGTTTATATCTTTGACATATCAGATTTAATTTAAATCAATTTCAAGCCAACTACTTTATTCCACAACTGGTGAGAAACATAGCCAGTCCCCACAATGTTTAAGTTAGTGAAGAAATGGAAAATCAGGGAAAGAACATATGCTAGTCTTGATCTGCTACGGATGTGAAATGCCAAAAGCATTACAAAGAAAGATAGCTCATAACACATTTCAGCACCAGTGAAGTGTGGGGGGAAGAAGTTAATCTCTTCTTGATACATTTTGTTTTTCTTTTCCTTTTCATTCTCATTATTTGATGGTTACTTATTCGACTCTGAACACAGGTTGTACAAATATTTTTGTTTTATTTTGATTCAAGAAGATTTAAAACAAGTATAGTATAAAATAAGTATGAAATAAACATATTTGGAGGCTTTTAAAAAGACATTCTTCTCTCTTCTAACACAAGTTAAATATACCAATTACTAATGATCCCATTAATGGGATTTTTTTAAATGCAAAAGAAAACCCACCCAAATACGTGAAACTTACAGGCAGCTTCCATATATAAATTTTAATGTTGTCGCTCTAATTATGTCATAGAGGGAGAATCTAGCTTCCAGTTAAATAGGACAGATTGAACACACCCATTTACCTGTGCTCCCTCTGGAAAGCCTAATGAAGTAACAGTAAAGGAATACAAATTGTACAAATTCATAAGTGCAGTCAGAACTAGGAGGAAGTAGGTGAAGAAGAACGAAATCGACAAAACTGTAGAAGACGTAAAGCAGATTGTTAAGCCCTAGTTAATACAGCAGAAGACGTTCATGCCCAAGTGTTCTCTGCAGGCACCAGATGCTTGAAGATGCCCGCGGATGTGGGCCCAAAATCAGAATTATGTGAAAGCCTGTATGAGGACCAGTTAGAACTACTTTCCATCCCTTCTCTGGCTTTGGCAGCCGGGAGTGTCCCTTCCTCCCTTACCCTGCAAAAGTTTTGAGAAGTTGAAAAGCACAGGGTCTCTGGCACTCAGAGCAGTCAAGCAGGAGGATCAGACACCATGTAAAACAAGATCATGAAGTGAAGGTCAACAAACCTGAAGGTCTGAATAAGACCCCAGTTCCTTTTCTTTTTAACTCTCAGGTTGGCACAAAAGGTTGCTACTTCTTTGTCTCTGTTATGCGCAGAGGATTAGAGAAGTCTCTGCTGGTGAAACTGACCTCTGGAGATAAAGAACAGAACGTGGAAAAGGGCTTCCCTAACTAATCAGTGGCTTCTCCACCCAATACTTCTACAGTGAGACCTTTCACTTTTAGGAGAAGCCAGCCACAGAGATAGAGATCTTCCAAATGGCTTTTTAGTGCTTTCTTTTAAATATAAATGAACCAAGGATCTGTAGGCTTTGGAGGGTGGTTTCTAACACAAAACAAAGATTATAAAGGAGACAAACAGAAAAGGAGATTCAGAGGAACTGCAGTCATTAAAAACAAAATAAAAACCTCAAAATATATAAAATTAATACACTCAAAGACTTAAGAGAAAGTAGTTCATCCATGATATGAAAAAGAAACATTCAGAGAATAAGGGAAAACTTTGAGAAATTAGAAAAAACAATGGAAATAAAATATGCATTAGGAAATATTCAGAAAGTACTTGGAGGTAGTGGTATACCAAAGATGGAGAAATGGGAGTGGTCTTACTGGGGTACAGTCAAGAAGGGGATATGCTGAATGTGAAAAATTTAACAATGATAAAAATGACTAAAAGTAGTATGCTTTTTATTATTATCCTGAGCCAACAACTGTAAATAACGACAGTAATAAAATATTCTTAATCCACATGTTTGTGTGCATGTAACTTCTAAACATTTACAGCAGTTCTCATTGAGTCTAAGAAGAAATAAACCCAAGCAAAGATATGAACAGTATTAAAATTTCTGAAATCTATTGTGAAATGAAATTTTAATGTTTTAATCATATTTACATCATCATTTCTTGTTTCATATATTTTGCTTCCCTTCCCCTTTTTCTTTATGAATTAGCAGGTGGTTTGTCTTATTTGTACATTTTTTTCATAGTAATAGATTGATTTAGTAGGTGGACTATTTTTCCACTACCTCATTGATTGCTACTTTTATAATTAATAACTGCTACTTTGGGTTTCTTTGGTTTATTTTGTTGTTTTTTATCCAGGCTTTTTTTTGGGGGGGGGATGGGTATTTAAAGCATTTATTCATTTTATTATTTTTAACAGGTACCACTGACATACATTAAAATATGCACACATTTAAAGTGTACTATTTATATTTTACCTGTGCAAAACCCATAAAATCATCCTGACTATAAGGATAATAAACATCCCATTACCCAGTTTTTTTTAATTACCTTCTGTAATTGCTTTGGATTTTTTCATTCTTTTTTCCCCTGGGTTTAATTTTGGATAGATTCTATTATTATCTCCTTAAGTTCATTCATTTTTGTTTCCTAAATGTCAGATCTGGCATTAATCCTACTCTGTATTTTCCATTACAAACACTGTAGTTCTATCACAAGAGTTCAATTTGGGGCAATTAAAAAAAATATCTTCCAACTTTTTACTAATGTGTTCCGTCATCCCTTTCGTTTCTTGAACAGATGGACAGATGGAATATAGTTATAGTAACTATTTTAATATCACTGACCATTAATTCTATCATCTGTATTAATTCTGAGTCAGTTTTGTTGGTTGATTTTTCATTTCATTCAATAGAATCTATTATGTGTAGAATTTTTGTTTCCTTATATTTTTAGTAATTTCTATTAGATAGAAATCTAAGGTAAGATAGAATCTTACCTTTAGGGATGCTGGGTATTTTTGTATTCCTGTAAAAATCCTATGGAAGTGGACAAATTACTGGGAATTAGTTTTAGCCATTCAATTCTTACTTTTAAGTATTGTTAGGTGGGGCCAGAGCAACATTTAACCCGAGGCTGGTCTTCTCTACTACTGAGGCAAACCCCCTCGATATTCTACCTGATGCGCTGTGACTTGTGAGGTTTCCCCTCAAGCTAGTGGTCTTGTGTTGGCTGTAACGATTGTTCCTTTTCAGCTACTCAGGTAAGGCTTTCCCCTCACTCCAGATGAGCTGCCCACGTGCATCACTGATACTCAGCTCAGTGCTTGAGGGTGACCCTTCACAGATCTCTGATGCTGTCTCTCTGTGCAGCTGACTCTTCCCAAGTCTACTGCTCAGTGGACCACAGCTTTCTTGGCCTCTTGAGACAACCAGCTTTATCTCCTCAACTCGTGGAGACTTTCATGTTCTGCCTGGTTTCTCTCCTTCTTTGCCCTACAACCAACACATTTTCTCCAGGCAGTAATTTGGGAAAATCACAGGGCTCATCCCATGTATTTCCCATTTCTCAGGGGTGACTTTCCTTTTTTGCTGATATCCAATGTCATGACAATTATCGTTTCTTATGTTTCATACATTTATTCAGTTGTTTCATGAGAGAAGTAAATCTGGTCCCTGTTACCTTGGTCACATGTAAAAACCCCTTAACTATTTATAAACCGCCCAAAGCCAGTGTTTCCTTCACCTGCTTCTCCATCCACCTATGCACTAAGGCAGCAGCAGCAAAGGTCTTCATTGATTTTTTAATTCCTTCATTTTTGTGATAAAAACATTTAGTGATTTGAAGTGTCTTCTGATTACTGTTCAAATATATGCCATTGGTCCTGGTATTTGGTATTTTTAATTATTACTGTTTAGAAATTCTATTATTTCACTTTATTTTTCCCTTCTCATTGGAGAATTGTTTAATAGAAAATTTTATTTTTTAAGTTACAGATGAAGGGATATTTTTGTCTTAATTTTATCAATAATTTCTAATTTTATTGCCTTGCAATTGAACAGATTTCTTCTTTTGTTAATATTTTCACTTCAGGAAAATAAGTGATGTTTTATTTGTGACCTAATATATAATGAATCTTTTAAATACTGGTCTTCTTTTAAGACCTTTTTAACCTCCTCTCTGAGTTCCATTAAATTCCTTAAAGTCCTCCTACCATTGTTTACTCTTGACAGCTGTTCCAAAATATATAAAGACGTGGCTCCTCTATGTTTACATTGATGAAAATAACTGGTTTAAGTACATTCCTTATCAAAGAAATATCTGTCTTCCAACTGTATATTCTTCAACTCACCAAAAATTTATTGAGCTTAATGAGGGTATGACAGGTACATGGCAAAGACTTGGGTCTTTGGGTTCTTGCCCCGAGGAAGCATGGTGATCTGTCCTTTTTTTGTCTTTTTGAGTTTTACTAGAATCCCTCACGGTTTTGTTTCCATATTTTCACATACAATGTTCCAAGGACTTACTACTGCCACATAGTGCTACTAAAATTATGGTAGATCCTACCCAGAAGAACTACACTGATGACCACTAATAACAAGACTGTGTCATCTTCATCTCTTCATGCTCTCTCTTCCCTTTCCTGGAGTTACAAAAATTCAGGCTTCAATAACTAGTAAGGCATTACTATTAACAAGTGTAAAATTAAAGGAAAAGCCAGAGAAAAACAACGTATATCAGGAAATTGATATATAACAATAATTGTAAAACATAAAATTGTCAAAAAATTACAGTGATTAATAATGAAAAGGTATTTGTGAAATGGGAAAAGTCAAAGGTTTCAACTAGCACATAGTTGTACTCCTAATATTTTCTAATAGTAAAACCTTGTGATTAATAGAATAAAGTGAGATTTAGACTAACTTTACCTCAATTTTTACTTGTACAAATGGTTATAAAAGTTATCAATCTTAGAGGGTTGTTAATAAGATCAGAACTAATGAATATAAAAGCTTTCTTGACACATAGCAGGCATTGGGTATATGGTAGTTCTTCTTTTCATTGTTATAAATTCATTCTTTCATAAAGATAGGAATTTAAAAAAAAATTAAACAATGATCCTAAGACATAAATAACTTAAAGGCCTTTCCAGAGTACATTTTAGGGGAACTGAGATGTTTTGTCTACCAGTAGTTGGAAAGAAAGAGTAGTAGTCATATGTGATTTCTGCTGACCTGAGTTTATTTCCAGTAACACACAGTGGTCACAACAAAGCATTCAAATATGATTTTGTATATCTCGAATGTCATGGGAGAAGCTGGAACTACATAGGAGAAAATCATTGCCAGACGTTCCGCTTCTCTTCTCTTACTTAAAAACAGCTAACTCAACTCATCCTTCAATTTTCTCCTTAAACATGCTCACTTCCTCAGTGAGGCCACCATCTCCTTTAGGCTAGACTCCTCTGAGTGGTTCTATGCCCCAATCCCAATTTGTGCTGTCATATATTCATCACATTTTTTCATAGTTATTGTCTAGTTGTATTTTTTCCTAATACTTTGCAAACTCCATAAAAATAGGAGACACGTCTGCTTCATTCGTTTTAGCCCCACCACCAACCAGATAGTTTGGCACAATGTGGACAATTCAATACTTATTGAATAAATGAATGGGTAAACGAACACATTTTCTAATAGATGTGCACATTTAAATTTAGGGCCAAAGATAGTTCTAGAATCTGGGTCTGAAGCAGATACCAAAGAACATGTTAACACCCTCCTACAAAGGTTTTGATGGAATGAGAAAATAATTCTCTATCACTGGTGACCACAGACCCTCAGACATCTTCTGGATAGTTTGCTTTGGAACCAGCAAGGATTCCTTAATCACAGCTACACACTGAATGTATATATATTCAGATTCAACCAAACTACTTTGTAGAGAACTATGTACCAGGCTGAGAGCTATGGCACTCAATGGCACGAACATTGATGGGACAGGATAATCAGTTCTGTTATAAATAAGTTAAGCGGATACAGAAGATCATAACTTGACCAAAGTCATTGAGCTTGTTAGTTGAACCAAGACGCATATACAAGATATAAGCTTGCATGCTGGGGGTGAATGTTTCAGGGTAAGACGCAGTAAGGGGATCATGTTCCAGTTGTTTTTGCGTGGGAGCAGGCGGGTTCTGCGTGTCAGCTGTGAACTCAGATTAGCAATCGGAGCTCTTCTTACTTACTGATAGTCACACTTGCTATCAGACATTAGATATTTAAGCGTCTAAGCTTAATTTTCCTTATCTGCAAAGTGAAAATACCATGTGTCTTGTTTCTTTCACAGGTAATTGGGAGAAACAGTAAGATACCCAGATAGAAGTCACATGGTACTAGTATAGTACTCCAGAGTTTTGAAGGGATTGTTAGCACAATTACTATCTTGATTCTCTTACTTTGTTCCTATTTTACTGAGTAAGGTTTGTTCTTTCTTATGTTCGTTTGGAGTTGTATAGACTTATAGGTCACTACTCTTGCATTCTTTCGGTCCTATGAACATTATCCTTGTAAGTTTAAAGATAGAATTATTTTCATATTCTGACATAATGAAAATCAAATGAGTTCTCAGAAAAATAACAACTGCTTACATTGAAGGTTTGTTATGTCATGGTTATCATTAAAATGAGTGCAAATTCAAGAAACTTTGATGGAAATAACACTGAACCCGACTTTTAAATATAGCTCTACCTTTATTACCACTGCAGCTTTCAGTTTGACTCTTCATCAATAAAATGGAATAATAAACTCAAACCTTAAAATCATCAAATTCCATCAAATTGTGAATGGTAAAGTTATGAAGAGTTTATGCTGTACTTACATAGTCAATGTTTAAGCAAGGCATGCCTTCAAAGGAGAATGTGTATTTTCTACATCTGAAACCAATTTTTACCTGTTTTAAATAACATTTTTCTTTATATCTGATAAGCATGTACCCATAACTGGTGATTAACTAAATTGATGAACAGTTTCCTTGACAACACACTATCGACTCCTTTTGGCTTTTCGTAAGTGCGCTATTTATGACAACCCTCAGAAAATTAAAAGGAATACTATTTCCGCACCAGAGACAAAAAAAATAGTAATTTATGCCATCATAAAACAGAAAACAAACCTTTCTGTGGAAGAAATTGTTTTATCTGTTACCATCAGCAGCAAACATACCTAAGTATTGTCAGGATTTGTCGGGAGATCAAAATATATCTGAGGTAAACCAATGTGTCACTTTTTTCTCCTCTTAAACGCTGGGTCATATAGAGGCAGCAAAACGCTTTGTGTTTCTTTCACTGTGTTCCACCCAAACCACACAGCCAAGTTTCAGTAACATGTTTACATAGTGAACTTCAAACACCTATTTCCTAATTTGGATTGATCAGAACATCTTCAAAACATCTGCCCAACTTGGTACACTGCCCAGGAGGCCTAATAACTTTTGAGAAGAGAAAATGTGATTTATTGACTTAGACAAGGAACTACCTGAAAAGTTGTGAAGTTTTAGCATGACTATCAGTACTCCTCACTTTGCCAAGAGTCAGCTGTGTGGAATGCAGTAAGAACTCTAGGCATCTTTAAAATAAACTCTTTGATTAAATGCAATCATAAGAAATTGTCAGTTGTCAGAACTAATATTTTCCTTTGGGATAATGTAAAAAGTCATCAATGTCGGAAGTATGATTAGTAGATTTCTGAAACTGGCTTCATTTTCCTACATGGTATGTTCTGGAGGTAATGGAAAAGCCTGCTTTCTTAAAACTCCAGCTGCCTTCCAAGTCTTGGGATGCTTATGATCTTTCTTAAATGAATGGGTAAATGAACACATTTTCTAACAGATGTGCACATTTAAATTTAGGGCCAAAGATAGTTCTAGAATCTGGGTCTGAAGCAGTAAGCTTCAGAAAGTAAGCTTCAGAAAGTAAGACTTTCTTTCAAAGGTAAGGGTATAACACAGGAAAACAAACTGGATTACTGCCAAACAGCATTAAAGGAGAGCGCTTTCCTCGACTGATTCACCATGACTCCAGACCCATCCTCAGTGTCTTGAACTTAGAAATTTGATTCGTGAGCATCCTGGAGCCATTTGTGGCACTGACGCACACTGACCAAAGCTGCCGGTATGTAATTAGTAAGTAATACTGGATGTTTTTTTTTAAAGGACTAAAATGGAGAACTATAACTGCCCATATGTCCAGGTACGTCATCTTTTCCTCAGGACGTTCTCCTCAGGAAACCCAACCACAATGGAAGTCAAATTATAATCAGAAGACTGCTTTGAAGGACAGAATCTCGAAAGGATAATTTATTATGTGACTTGAAGGTTTAAATTCATCATATCAGACGTCTCTTTAAAAATCAGAGTTAGGGGTGCCTGGGTGGCTCAGTGGGTTAAAGCCTCTGCCTTCGGCTCAGGTCCTGGTCCCGGGGTCCTGGGATCGAGCCCCGCATCGGGCTCTCTGCTCAGCGGGGAGCCTGCTTCCCCCTCTCTCTCTCTCTGCCTGCCTCTGCCTACTTGTGATCTCTGTCTGTCGAATAAATAAAATCTTTAAAAAAAATAAAAAATAAAAATAAAAAAAATAAATAAAAATCAGAGTTAGTCCTTTTAGGAAGCTACCCTTTCCAAAGGCCTTCCCTCACACCCTTTCTTCCCTTCTCTCACTCTCTATGGGCCACTCTTCATACAAAAACATCTTTGAGGAGAAATATCCCACTGAGTCACTGATAAACGTAGCTTTTCAAATCAGTTTCTCAGATAACTTTTACTCCAAGAACTTGGGGGGACAGCACCAGATTACAGAAAACATGGCTTGGATAAGGAGAAAAGTCAACAACAAACAGGGTGAAGATAAGAAGTGCTGAAGATTCGGTCCACGACTTTGGAAGTCTTGTTGATTTGTTTGTTTGTTGTGCGTGTGTGTTTACTACGTTGTAAGTTTCATAGGGCCTGCTTTGTGGCCTACGTCTACTTGGGTATGAGTAACTTTCTTCTCTGGAGTCCAGGCATCTATGAAAGTGACTGCAAACTTGGAAGTACTTTTTGAAACAAGGGCAAAAATCACAAAACCCATTTACTATCATTACTGAGATAATGAGAAATTTATTCAGCTTTATTCTGAAAGCCATTATTTTATTATTTTAGGAAAACTTAAAAATTCAATAAGCTTAACTGTATACCAGAGTAGCTAAGACCCCAGCTCTAAAAAAGACATGGCTTTGTGTCTCAGCTCACCCCTTTCCTGGTTGTGCGACCTTCTCTAAACATGATGATAATGAGAGTACCTAATTCATGAAGTTCCAGTAAGGATTTCCCAGGAGCCTGTAGAGTCTTGGCAGAGTGCCCGGCACATAGTAAGTGCTCCGTAAATTCTGGTGGCTACTAATGTTACCATTGTTGCTATTGGTGATGCCTTTTGCAGAATTCTTCTGATATCCTAAAATTCTTCTTATATTATAGAAAACAATTTATTCTCTATGGGATAAGAACAGCCTCATTCAGACCATCATCATCTCTTGCTTGGCCTCTTGCCTTGAAGTCGAATAGTTCTCATCTCAAAACTGTACATAGTTGCCTGTTGTGCAAATGAACATGCAACTCTCCTGACTTCAGCTCCTCAATGACTCCCTACAGGGGATTAAGCTCATTAACAGGTTCTTGTAGCCAAGCTTCTGCCCAACTCTCCAGTCTCTTCTTTTTTTTTTTATGACCCATCTACACCTTTAAAGGTCTAAAGTCTCTCACCTCCATGCATTTGCTCCAGTCTTTCTGCTCTCCTGGAAGGCTCTCCCATCCCCTGTCGATCAGGTTAGCTCCTGCGTACATTTGAGTAGTTGGTTCACGCACCCTCTCCTAGCCCCCAACTCAACGGCGGGCTCACCACGTCCCCCAGCACACGTCAGTGCCTGGCACACTGTAGGCGCTCAAAGAATAAATGGATGAAAGGATACCCCCTTTGACAGGATACCTCGCTACAGAAAGATGAGGAAATGGAGACGTGAGCAAGTTTCCGTGTGCAGGTGTGAAGTGCAATATTGGTCAGGCTGTGGAAAACAGTCTTCATATATAAACATAGCAGAACATGTGGTACCATTTTTGTAAAAGCTAATGCTCAGTGGATCATTTTAGGACAAACTGTTCACAGATTTGTTAAATTAATCTGATCATTATAGAAGGGCAAATCATTTCTATACCTGATTTTTAAAAAGCTTTTGCACTTTTTAATATATTTGGTTGTTGATTTAAAAGTTTATGCTCATTTTAGTGAAGAAAATAATTGAAAATTGTTAAGTATGAATCACAGAGTCAGTCACCACTACTGATGTACATATTTAATTTGCTCAAGTGAAAACAAGATTTTTTCGTACAGACAGTACTACAAGCTCAAGCTGGTAGCTAAGAAATGAAGATCACCATTGTCAGGTGGTCTCTGTCATACTTTCTGTTATTACATATAACCTAGATTTGGTACTTAGTACTTAACTGAAGTTTTGGTTGATGCCTGGGTTAAATGAGGCTAAGCTACGCTATCGCAGCCCACTGGCTCTGTGATATTAACAGCTGCACAAATGCAGGGCGTTTCTCCCAGTATGTTCAACAGTCATAATTCAGAGAGTATTCAAGGAGCAGATAGTACTTAAGGAGCAGATATCGGCCGATGATGGCTCTGAGGACAGCATGACTATTAAGAAATCACCAAGTGCCTAAAATACATCAATGGGGCATGTTGCCAGAGAATTTTACCTGTACTTTTCAAGAAGTGTGGTTGTCTCAGAACCACAGCCTCAGCACGTGTGAACCTCCCAGAGAGTTGGCTTAATTAAACTTCTGAGGACTTTTTAAAAGATTTATTCATTCACTTTTTCAGAAGAGTGAGAGAGGGCGGGGAGGGGGCACAGGGAGAAGGAGATTAGTGAACCCCAAGCGGACTCTGCGCTGAGCATGGAGCCCGACATAGGGCTCGATCTCATGACCCCAGATCAAGACCTGAGCCGAAACCAAGAGTCCGATGCCCAACCGACAATGCCACACAGGTGGCCCAAACTTTTGAGAAGTTTTTAAATGACATTTTGAACTAGTTAAATATTGCCTCCTCATTCCTAACATTAGAATTTAACCACAGGGGATCCTCCATTTTAGAAATGTTAAGCAAAGAACATAACTTTAAACACTGGCATGATAATCCAACTTCACATTTTAATCTGCTTTAAGAGAATAGAATCAATTCATAGAACTTGTGTTCTATAATGTCTGGGGGAAGGAACGTCTCCTAAGACAACTGGCAGGGTCCAGTCATGAAGTAGCCACTTCTTGATGAAAGGTAACAACTGATTTTTCCACCATAATCAGAAAATATATTAGTCTAGATGAGAACATCTCCCAGATGACTAAATATTTCTACTTCTTACGTCTATCAATTTAAAAATAGCAACAGTAAACAACAGTTGAAGGAAGTATGGTATAATGGGAAGATGTTCCATCTTGGGTGTAGTTAGGTGAAAATTAGGACCTGGGCCCTGCTACTTTCAAGCTATGTGACCTTATACAAGCATTAAGCATCCTTCAGTCTCCCTTTCATCATCTTTAAAATAAATACAATGTTACAATATAACCTTGTAAGGTTATTCTGAGGGTTAGTCTTGGGCACATAAAAGATCCCAATAATAGCCAGTATTATTGTTCATTCTATCATTATGTGTAGAGACTGATGGAATTTTAGAGCTTGAAAAAAAGGCACTAGAAAGAGGTACAGGGGTCTTAAATCAAAATGCTGTCGGGGGCAAGCAGGTATATGAGTAAGGGGGACAAAATGTGGTAAGGGTGGTGTAGGGAAGCCCTGATAGAATCAGGAAACATTAAAATGTCCCTTTAAGGCTTTTATTCCGAATCTCTTAGACACCATCCACACACACAAAACAATCTTATTTCAGTTTTTCAAATTTGTTCCCAGGCCATCAATCTGTAATGCTTGATATTTCAACATAATGATTTTAGAAGTAAGAAAGTCAGTGCTCAGAGCAACTGTTACTTGTCCTAATCACTCAGCAGCTGAGTGGCAGAGTTGGAATCAGATTCTGCTTCTACAGTGTGTTTCCTTGAGCTTTTTTCTTTCAGTCCCAAGTTTGTCTCTTTTCTGGATTCCCTAAGAAATGTAATTTCCTTTTCTGGTTTCTGCAAGTTGCTTTCTTTGGACAAAGTTAAATCTATTTTCCTCAACCATCTGGCCATTGAGAAAACAAATTCATCTACCTCCATACTGGACCTCAAATAATGAGGTTCCAATAAAACGCTCTCCCAGCTCCCGTTCTTCTGCTGTTTCAGCTCTGGAGATCACCGTTCACAGAGTTCTCTTCCCCGTTTAAGCTGCAATTTCCAACCCCTCCAAGTGTCTTTCAGCTACACTATTATCTCCATTGTCTTAGGTAATTCAATCTTGATTTATCTTCCTTATCGTTCCGAGATCAGTATCACCAGCTGGCATTCGGATGGATTTGGTAGTTGCCTGATTGGCACTGATTTTAATTGTTTCTCAGAGACATGAGAAGTCAGACAGTGGGGCACTATTATTTACGACGAACGTAAATAATAAGTATACAGGTTCCAATGTGTCCTGTCTGAGAACAGCTACGATCGTTGCGAACATTCATCATGTGCTTAATAATGGTCAGAGGAACTTTCCATATATTAATTCGTTCAATTTCTACACTAGATAGTAGGCGCTACTGTTATTCCCACTTTACAGATGAAGAAGTTGAGGCCTTCAGACATGAAGCCACTTGCCTGAGGTCACACAGCTCCAAGTCCTGCGAGTCTGCTCCAGAGCACATGCCTTCTTATGATGCTCTGTTCTACCTTGAAACATACTCATATTATTCAAGAAAAAGTTTCATCAGGCTCAAAGAATTTTAAGTAAAATGGGAGTCCCCATTACACATTGGCCCAAACTCCCTCCCTATCTACCTCAGATATGCCTTGAGCGAATACAATGTCAAAACAATATACCAAGGTTTTTGCATGTTGCCAACCAACAGGAGTGAAATCTGGATCGCTGTATGAAGTAATAAGACAAACTTCTTGATCAACCGGTCTGTTCAGCCCTGTGCCTAATGACCCCAAGGACCCAGTCTGTGTTTGTGTTACATTTTATCTGGCTTACAGAGGACACAACACCATGGGCCCTTGCTGAATCAGACTGTCCAGATCCGAACTACTAGGGGTAAGGTGAAACACGGACCCATTCCATTGAGGAAGCAACTTAACTCAGGAAGAAAGTTGCTCGATAAAGTTTCTTAATCACAGGAGGAGTGATTTATATCAAACTATGAATGAGAAGGGCAGAAATATAGAACAGTGCTTCTGACAGCCCTGATATTTAACCCAGATTATTTATATGTACTACAGGCTTATACTTGTTTGCAAACTTGGCAACATTATTTCTGTCTTTATGCTTTACAACAGCATCATTTGCTTTCATTTACCCATACAACAGGGAGGCTGGGAGTCAAAATGTCCTTCAGAAGAGCCACATCCTTTAACAAATATAAAACATGTGGAAGAGTAAAACAGCTTAACTCTAAAAAGAAAAAAAAAAGTGAGTTTTTACAGCTACTGACTGATGCCTAAATGGAAAAGGATTTTGTGATAGTAATATATTTGCCTTAGTTAAAACATTTTTAAGGCTCATTTTGGTTTAGCATACTTTTTCCAGCTATGGAAGAAAAAAAAAAAAGGAAGCGTTCACTGTCAAAGTATTTATAACAGTAAATAGTGAGTTGACATTTATTTTGTGTGTCTTTTCCAGTTTTAAGGTTGATATTCTACAGATCAGATGGCAAGTTAAGCCATACCCTGGTTCCTCATATTAATCTTTAAAAATGTTTTTCTTTACATTTGAAAACAATGCATATAGTCACCTATTTCAATATTCTATGTTGTGCTTTTGGTTTTGGTAACTGAAAGTTTAAATTCAAATCACTCTCATGATGTATCAGCCTTAACTGTTATTTGTTTTTAGCTACACTATTATTTGGATTGTTTCTCATTGTCAGGGATCATACAGGGAGAGTTTATAGTATAACAACTTTGAAAATTGCCTAAGTGACTCTCTCCATCAAAAGAAAGCTGTCTGGACACATCAATATAGACTCTTTTCAGTATGTTAAATGCTAAAGACATTTTATTCATAAGTATTTTACACTAATTTAAAATAGAATCCTTGCTAACATGGTAAGAAAAATATCAACTACCAGTCCTTCCCAATTGAATTGCTCCATGAAGAGTATAATTTGTAGTGTAAATATTACATTGAATCTAATAAAGAAAAAGCCAGGCATCATGTTGAATGCTGAACTCATCTTTACTTACATTCAGTAAAACAGAATGAATCTAGAATACATTCACATAAAGAGGAAAAAGACAAAGAACATACCTGTTTCCTGTGAGGACTGAACTCTAACCTATGGTGGTGTTCAAAGGCAACAATAATGTAAAAGCATAAAGCACAGAGAGGTCAGCCCTTTGTTTCTGGCCAGTTCAGAAACAGAACCGATTGAAATCTAACAGGAAAATCTTGTATGTACATCAGTGGAACTGATAATCACAACAAATGCAACAACTTAACTGAAAAACTTGCCAAGGGCTGGGTTTGCTGGTGAGTAGCTGCCATATGGATATATACTAGCAAAGTTAACATTCCCAATTGCTATTGATAATGGGTCTAGACTTCCTGATTTGGAACCAGCAGTCCCAAGCTTAAGCAACCTGTCCCTCATGGATGATAACAATAGATCGTTACTGATTTGTGTTACCTGGACCTTCAGAAAGCCCCTCATTAGATTCCTAAAATTTTCTTGCCTCCAAAAACCACTGAGTCTCATTCATCCCAGTAAGAGTAGCTGTGGCAAATGACATGTACAATGGTATTTTCTTGAACTATAAGAGAATACTCTTTTACTCCAGTTCTGAATATGTATAGATAGTTATAATTCAGCAATATGTGTGACTCAATTAAATATTTCAAAGTTGGAAATCATGAGATTACTATCAAGATAAGGTAAAGAAATAAAGTTGAATAAGACATCCGGGGCTCTAAAATTTATTTTCTGTGCCTAGGACCAGAAGAGTGGGAACTAAGAGGCACTGTGAAATGAAACAACATGGGCAAGGTGATTACTGAGCTGTAGTTATGGTGAGGCTGCACACGTCCCAGACATCACACAGAGCAGTGCAAGTAAACGACAACTAGGGCATGGTCTAACGTAGAGGCAACCTAAATGTCAAAGTGAAGAAGATCATTAAAAAAGATATGATAAAGAACACTAGGTGTGTTCATTGAGAGCTCATCATTTTATAAAGTTAGTGATACTGGAGATGATGGAGTTCTGAATGATATGCAGAACTCCTTTGCCATTGGGTAACCGCCAAAGTTGGCAGGGAACATAAATGAGCTGGGAAGGACAAGAAATTATGAGATCAGACCATTAAGAATGTCGTTATACAAATGTCAAAGTTACTGAAAGTAAACATAGCTGATGGGTGAAGAGAAAAACAGTGTTTGCTATCAATTCACTTGAAGAAGACAGATTCAGTCACTCTTCCATTCAACCATCTAATAATTGATATAACTAACTGTTGAGTTCCTTCTACTTTTCAGTGACACTGAATGAAGTGCAAGAAATAACATATCTTTTCATATAGGCTTAGATTAAGAGGTGGGGACCAATTTATATGTGGATATTATGGGTACCAAAAGAAGCTCACAAAAACTTAATTCTTAGAACTCAGTTTGACATAGAATTTTCTTTTATAATATCACCTTTATTTTCTTGTTTTTTACTGTAAAATAAATGGAGCAGATATATACCACCCCAGTCCTTGGCCTTTACTGAACATCTCCTCATTCACAGCAGAACTGCAGAATGATTAGGTATTTTTTACAAAAGTAATCAGACTTGGAATCAGTAGTTGGAATCTAAACTCTTTTTTTCTTTTTCTAGCCAAATTTACTTTTCCAAATTATTCTGCTTCCAACAGTGAAAGTGATTAATTTTTGTAAACCCACCAGAGAGTCTCCTGGAATTCATGGTTACTATTAAAAAGTAATAATAAATAAACCTTATATGAGGGGATAAAATGTTTCAGGGTTTTCTTTATTCAGTGAACATTTTCTTTGTAACTACTATGTTCCAAGCACAGTGAAAGAAGTAGAGGATATACACATTCGTAAGACTTGGAATCTGTACTTGGAAAATTCATGTTCAAGTCACTGAACACAAATGTAAACATATAATATGGAGCAAATGGAGTGCAAAAATATCAGATCTATCAGGAACCTGCTGGGGTAGGAACAACTGAATCTGTTAGGAGAGTCAGGGAAGGCTTCATAGAATAGTAAATAATGAAACTGGGTTCTTAAAGGATATAAGAGAAGATTGCAGAGCATGTAAGACTATCAGGTAAGAGAGAACAGTACAGGCGTGGAATGCTGATAGGGCATGGAATGTTTAGAGAATGACACGAAGCATAGTTATTGCATGGGTGGTGGTAGGTGGTAATGATGCAGAAAATGACCATCTCAAAACATAAGTCTATAATGTTATCCTAGAGTTAAGACTATTTGATGGCTTCTTGTTTCACTGAGAATTAATCTTACTTTAAATTGTGCAGTGCCTTGAGTACTATGCCTTCTCCTCATCATCAGCCACTTTTCTCCTTGTATGCCATACTATACTTTTAAAAAGAAATGTTTACTGATCATCTACTAGGTGCTAGGGATGCTGCAGTGAGCAACACAGGCCTGCTTCAGGATCTTTGCACACACTGTCCCCTTAATTAGAACATTCCATTCTTTGCATGAATAGCCCTTCTTATCATCTAGATCTCAGCTTTGTGCTCACTATAAGAAAGGATTCCCTATGCATTCAATATAATGGAGACCTTGACCATTTACTACTTTTTAATTCTTGCCCATTTCTTCCCACTACAATGAAAGCTCATTAGGAAAAAGATTTTTGTTTGTGCGTCCACTGCTGTATCTACAAAGCGTAGAATAGTGCCTGGCTTAGAGAAAGTGCCTCCATAAGTATTTTGAATGAATTGATGAATGAACAGCATTAGCTGTAATTTATAAATATTTTACACATTTGGGTTCTTTTTATTTTTAATTTAATTTTTGTCCTGCTTCTGAAACTAAAATGAAAAGTCATAGAGTAGGAACTAAGTCTGTCTTGTTCACTTTATATTTCCACACCATGACTAACCCAGTGTCTGGCATCTAAAAGTTGCTAAAACTTAGTAATCAATGGAAAGAAATGGAGGAGTTGAGGAGGATGAAGGAGAGAATAGGGAGAATGAAGAAGCCATACCAAAAGAAAAATTCAGGGAGAACCACTGGGTCATTTTGTTGGTTTGTTTCATTCTGGAGAAATGAAAAACTGAGTTCCATTTAGACATGCTAAGTTAGACTAGCTTTCTCCATACAAGTTTAGAATAGGAAACTTGAGTTTGGAATTCTTTAAGAAATATATATGGAGTCTTCAGTGGCCAGACACTGAAACCATAGGAGTGAATAAGATGAGATTAAAAAGTTTTAGGAAATCCAGAAGTATACCCTTTTCAAAATGGAGATCAGACATGAAAATACACAAAAGGTAGCCTGATTTATTTCATTGAAGAATACTTAGCTGCACCTTGATAGTGCATGGTTGAATCCTTCTCTAGGTAGTGACTGATCTATTAATTTCAGTAATAATACAGAACTATTATATAAATATTCCACAGGTTTCATTTCCAACTCCAAGTTTTTACAGTAGGATAAAAAGAATTTATTGATAGAAACTCTCACTAATATACTAATATACTAATATATGTCCATTTCACTCATCTAGGCTAACTTTGGCCTATGTATGCATATGCACACACCATTATACAACTTCTAAATCCACTATGAGATCTAGTGATAGAAAGTCATATGTGTGCTAAAATTTCTGGAGCACAAAATTTTTAATAAATAAATAATAAAAAATAAAGCCTTTAAATAATAAAGCTTAATCAACCTGAGAGCTAAAGATGTAGATATATGCAATGGTCAAAAGAAAATTGCCAAGGGGCACCTGGGTGAGTCAGTGGGTTAAGGTCTCGGCCTTTGGCTCAGGTCATGATCTCAGGGTCCTGGGATCGAGCCCCATATTGGGCTCTCTGGTCAGCAGGGAGCCTGCTTCCCCCTCTCTCTCTGCCTGCCTCTCTGCCTACTTGAGATCTCTCTCTCTGTGTCAAATAAATAAATAAATAAAATATTTTAAAGAGAGAGAGAGAGAGAATTGCCAAGATGGAAGTCATAGAAATATTCTTTTTTTAAATCTAAATTCAATTAGTTTCATTAGTTTCAGATGTAGAGTTCAGTAATACATCAGTTACATAAAACACCCAATGCTCATCACGTCACGTGCCCTCCTTAAAGCCCATCACCCAATTTCCCTATGCCCCCACCCCTCCCCTCCAGCAGCCCTCAGTTTGTTTCCTATTGTTAAGAGTCTCTCATGGATTGTCTCCCTCTCTGATTTCTTCCCATTCAATTTCCCTCTGTTTTCCTAAGATCTTCTGTGCCATTTATTATATTCTACATATGAGTGAAACCATATGATAATTGTCTTTCTCTGATTGACTTATTTCACTCAGCATATACCCTTCAGTTCCATCCATGTCATTGTAAATGATAAAAGTTCATCCTTTTGATGGCTGTGTAATATTCTATTTTATATATACACCACATCTTCTTTATCCATTCATCTGTTGATGGACATCTTGGCTCTTTCCACAGTTTGGCTGCAGTGGACATTGCTGCTATAAACACTAGAGTGCAGGCCCCTTTGGATCACAACATCTGTGTTGTGGGGGTAAATACCTAGTAGTGCCATTGCTGGGTCATAGGGTAGCTCTATTTTTAACTTCTTGAGGAAGCTCCATAGTGTTTTCACCAGTGGCTGTACCAGCTTGCATTCCCATCAGCAGTACAAGAGGGATCCCCTTTCACCACATCCTTGCTAACATTCGTTGTTTCCTGTCTTGTTAACTTTAGCCATTCTGAATGGTGTGAGGTGTTATCTCATTGTGGTTTTGATTTGTATTTCCTTGATGCCAAGTGATGTTGAGCATTGTTTCATGTGTCTGTTGGCTATTTATATGTCTTCTGCCCATTTCTTGACTGGATTATTTGTTTTGTGCGGTGTTGAGTTTCATAAGTTCCTTACAGATTTTGGATACTAGCCCTTTATCTGATGTGTCATTTGCGAATATCTTCTCCCATTCCATATAGGTTGCCTTTTAGTTTTGTGGAGTGTTTTCTTGCTGACAAAAGTTTTTTATCTTGATGAAGTCCCAAAAGTTCACTTTTGCTTTTGTTTCCCTTGCCTTTGGAGATGTGTCTAGCAAGAAGCTGCTGTGGCAGAGATCCCAGAAGTTGCTGCCTCTGTTTTCCTCTAGGACTTTTACGGATTCCTGCCTCACATTTAGGTCTTTTATCCATTTTGAGTTTATCTTTGTGTATGGTGTAAGAGAATGATACAGTTTCATTCTTCTACATGTGACTGTCCAATTTTCCCAGCATTGTTTATTGAAGAGACTTTTTTCCATTGGACATTCTTTCCTGCTTTGTCAAAGATCAGTTGACCATAGAGTTGAGGGTCCATTTCTGGGCTCTCTATTCTGTTCCACTGATCCATGTGTCTGTTTTTGTGTCAGAACAATACTGTCTTGATGATTACAGCTTTGTAATAGAGCTTGAAATCCAGAATTGTGACACCACCAGCTTTGGTTTTCTTTTCCAAAATTCCTCTGGCTATTTGGGATCTTTTCCAGTTCAATACAAATTTTAAGATTATTTTGTTCCAGCTCTGTGAAAAATGTCAATGGTATTGTGACAGGGACTGCATTAAATGTGTAGATTGTTCTGGGTAGCATAGACTTTTTAACAATATTTGTTCTTCTGATCCATGAACATAGGGATATTCTTGATGAATGTGCTGTGCACCTAGCCATCTTTAAGACATCAATCAGAAACAAAGACCAAAATATACAGATATATGGACTACCACTATCAACATGGTCCCATAGCAAATTGTATGACTCTAAAGCAAGTAGTGACACCTTTTTCCTTTAAAAGGACAGAGAATAAATATTTTGGGCTTTTTTGGTCAAGACACAAGATTGAGTCGGGAGAGGGGGGTGGGGTTACGGACATTGGGGAGGGTATGTGCTATGGTGAGTGCTGTGAAGTGTGTAAACCCAGCGATTCACAGACCTGTACCCCTGGGGATAAAAATACATTATATGTTTATTAAAAAAATTAAAAAATTCAAAAAAAAGATATAAGATTGAGGAAATGATGTAGGTAATTCTATAACAAACAATTTATTGATGAAATTTAAACAATAATAATAGAATTCATTTTTTGTAAAATAGTTCTATTAAGAAGAATGGAATTCCTTGTTCTTTTAAATAATATTTTGCTTAATTTGGGTTCAAATATATTGTTCCTTATCATCAATATCAGTTGCAAATATTCACCTGTTAATGCTGATCTGTACTAAGATTTTACATATTTTAGGGGTGCCTGGGTGGCTCAGTTGGTTTAGCATCTGCCTTCAGCTCAGGTCATGATCCTGGGGTCCTGGGATCAAGCCTCATATTGGGGGGAGGGTCCTCTGCTTGGCAAGAAGTCTGGTTCTCCCTCTCCCTTTTACCCCTTTCCCTCACTTGTGCCCTCAAAAACAAATGTATAAAATCTTTTTAAAAATATTTTACATATTTTATATTTGAAAATGTCTTTTTAGACAGCTATTGCCAAATACTGGTATCAATACACAAAATATAAGATTTTAATTGAGTGTACTCATTACTTGGGAGGCATTTATAGAATTCTGTTATATTCTTCTTCTGATATTTTTTCTTATAACACATTATTACATTGCAGAATAATCACTTTCAATTGGAAAGTTATGTGAAAGCTTCTCAATTCCACATTTAAATGGATTTTTAAGTATGAAAATTTCCGCTGTCCTTACATAGAAGTCTGAAAAACATTACCAGATCTATAGTTTGAGTTCATACACTATATCTGCTACAAAGGTGTGGAAATGAAGATCTCACTTTCCATTTTGCCTTCTGACAGCACAGGAAGTGTGTAAAGCAGCCTGACATCACTTGTATGTAGTAGGCAGTATTCCAAGATGACTCCCAAGGTCCTCGCCTTCTTGTATAACACATAATGTATAATATCTGGGACAAAGAATAGGTTGGATTTTACTTCCATGATTAGGCTTGACCACATGAGCCCTTTAAACTTGGTCTAGAGGTCAGAGATAGAGGAAGTCCAAGGTTACAAGTATAAGAAAGATTCGGGGCGTCATTGCTGGCTTGAAGGTGGAGAGGGCCATATAGCAAGGAATGTGGACAGCTTCCTCATGCTAAGGGTCTCATGGCTGAAATAATCAAGGACGCTTGATTTTCTGTCCTCCAACTCTACTAAGGGCAAGAGTGAAACTTGGAAATGGGTATTTCCCTAGAGCCTCCACAGGAGAACTTGCCTGGCAAACACCTTGATTTGAGCTTACAGAACTGTGAGTTGATAAATGGGATTTTGTTTTAAGCTGCCCAGTTTCTTTACTTTATTTTTATTTTTATTTTATTTTTCCAGTGTTCCAAGACTCATTGTTTCTGCACCATACCCAATGCTCCATGCAATATGTGTTCTCCTTTAATACCGATCATCAGGCTCCCCTATCTCCCCACCTTCCTCCTTTCCAAAACCCTCAGTTTGTTTCTCAGAGTCCACAGTGTCTCATGGTTGATCTCCCCCTCTGATTTCCCCCAATTCACTTTTCCTTTCCTTCTCCTAATGTCCTCCATGTTATTCTTTATGCTCCACAAGTAAGTGAAGCCATGTGATAAATGGCTTTCTCTGCTTGACTTACCTCACTCCGCATAATCTGTTCCAGTCCCGCCCATGTTTATACAAAAGTTGGGTATTCATCCTTTCTGATAGAGGCATAATATTCCAATGTAATATTCCATATCTTCTTTATCCATTCATCTGTTGAAGGGCATCTTGGCACTTTCCAGTTTGGAGATTGTGGCCATTGCTTCTATGAACATTGGGGTACAGATGGCCTTTCTTTTCACTACATCAGTATCTTTGGGGTAAATACCCAGTAGCGCAATTGCAGGGTCATAGGGAAGCTCTACCTTTAATTTCTTAAAGAATCTCCACACTATTTTCCAAAATGGCTGCACCAACTTACATTCCCACAAACAGTGTAAGAGGGTTCCCTTTTCTCTACATCCTCTCCAACACACGTTGTTTCCTGTCTTGCTAATTTTGGCCATTCTCACTGGTGTAAGGTGGTATTTCAGTGTGGTTTTGATTTGAATTTCTCTGATGGCTAATGATGTTGAACATTTTGTCATGTGTCTGATTGACATTTGTATGTCTTCTTTGAAGAAGTGTCTGTTCATGTCTTCTGCCCATTTTTGGACATGATTATCTGCTTTCTGGGTGTTGAGTTTAAGGAGTTCTTTCTAGATCTTGGATATCAACCTTTTGTCTGTAGTGTCATTTGCGAATATCTTCTTGCATTCCGTGGGTTGCGTCTTTGTTTTGTTGACTGTTCCCTTTGCTGTGCTGAAGCTTTTTCTCTTGACAAAGTCCCAAAAGTTCATTTTCGCTTGTGTTTCCTTTGAAAAATCCCAAAGCCACCAACTCTCTTTAAACCTTTAAAAACTGGAAAATCAACAACAAATTAAGCCAACCCAACACACAAGAAGGCAAATAATTAAGATTAGAGTAGAGATCAATGAGTTAGAAACTAGAGATACAGTAGAACACATCAACAAAACTAGATGCTGGTTCTTTGAAAGAATTAATAAGATCGATAAACCACTGGCCAAACTAATGCAAAAGAAAAAAGAGAGGATCCAAATTAATAAAATTATGAGTGAAAAGGGAGAGATCATGACTAACACCAAGGAAATAGAAACACTCATCAGAAATTATTATCAACTGTTATATGCCAATAAGTTAAGCAACCTAGAAGAAATGGATGCACTCCTGGAAACCTATAAACTTCCTAGACTGAAACAGGAAGAAACTGACAACCTGAAGAGACCAATATCTAGTAACAAGATTGAAGCAGTCATCAAAAACCTCCCAAAAAACAAAGGCCCAGGACCTGACAGATTCCTGGGGAATTCTACCAAACATTCAAAGAAGAAATAATACCTATCCTCCTGAAGCTCTTTCAAAAAATAGAAAAAGAGGGAAAACTTCCAGACTCTTTCTATGAAGCCAGCATTGCCCTGATGCCCAAACCAGGCAAAGACCCCATTGAAAAGGAGAATTTCAGACCAATATCCCTGATGAATATGGATGCCAAGATTCTCAACAAGATTCTAGCTAGTAGGATCCAACAGTACATTAAGGAGATTATCCACCATGACCAGGTGGGATTTATCCCTGGGATGCAAGGGTGGTTCAGCATTCGCGAATCAATCAGTGTGATAGAACAAATCAATAAGAGAGAGAGAAGAACCACATGGTCCTCTCAATTGACACAGAAAAAACATTTGACAAGATACAGCATCCATTCCTGATTAAAACTCTTCAAAATATAGGGATAGAGAGAACATTCCTCAACTTCATAAAATCTATCTATGGAAAACCCCACAGAGAATATCATCCTCAATGAGGAAAAGCTGAGAGCCTTCCCTTTGAGATCAGGAACACGACAAGGATACCCATTCTCACCACTGTTGTTTAGTATAGTATTAGAAGTCCTAGCAACAGCAATCAGACAACAAAAAGAAATAAAAAGTGTTCAAACTGGCAAAGAAGAAGCTGCCCAGTTTCTACTAATATGCTACATAACAATGAGAAAATAAAATACTTCATTCAAACAATGTAAATTATTGTTGAAAAGACTTCACTGCATTTCACATATAAGCATTGTGTTGCTTGTAATTTAAGTTGAATCCATTATGAAATATTATCAAGTCTGAAGAAAAGCTGATATCCAAAATCATTTAATATTTAAAACAGCAATTCAAAGTTGCTCTTCCTGTCACAAAAATTTCATCCTCAGCCCTGATAAAAAAGAGAACTATAATAAAACAAAACTATAACAAAACATTACCACTTTTAAACCAATCAACTGCTGCATGGTGGGGCAACTCAGGAAATTCAGTTTTTGTTTCTGACAAAAAGTCATGGAGCTGACCATGGGTAAAGCCACAGAGTGAAAGAGTTCACCACTGAACACTACTGGTTCAATAAAACTACTGACTCAAACACCTTCCACACAGCATCCAGTGATGAATCATACTGTAAACACATTTTCATTTCCACAAACTGTGAATCTGCACAACTGATCCTTTCTCTGCTCTACACGTCTCGTCGACACTGTTAGTTACAGTATCTTACTTAGCTAATTCCATGTCCGGCTGTACTGAATTAGTGTTTTCTAAACTTCTTTAAAAAATTCTTGTCTCTGGTTTTTCCATGCAGACTATTCACAGGGGCTAATTCTTCCATCACTTTACGCTTGGCCTTGAGTCCTCAAACAAGTGACAATACTGAGCAGTATCAGTTAACATCGGTTGGTTGATCAATAGCCTTGAAAACCACCCCAAATCACTTGCTTTGTTTTTAGGTTAACTGTTATGTTGCTCCCAACATCCTAAATTCTTTCAGCAACTGTTCTTACAAAAAGGCTAACAGTCTTTACTTTCTCTGGGTACATTTCTTCAGCTACTTCAAACACAATTCAATTAACTCAAAAACAGCAAAGAACTTCCTTTGCTTGACTAAAGAGAGTGACTCAGAAATTGACTTGGGTGGCAGATTCATTTTCATTTTTTACTTTGGTGAAGAAATTCTGCTATGATGAGACATTTACATTTCCAATTTTCTCATTTTTCTATTGTTTTCTTATGAGTTGGGAATATTGTCAAAGGGTGCTTAGTTTAGTGATGTCGACATAAGTTGTATCACTTCAGTACAACTGTAGAACCACTGCATAACAAAAACAATGCTTTACCAATGCTACCACATGACCATACAGTAGCCCTCCCAAGACTACAGCATTAAAGCCGTCACTGACTGATAGTACCCTGAGCAACAATGAGAAGTATTGAGGGCACAGTATATGGTCTCTCTGATGGCTATACCACTTGTCACTGTAGTGAATAAACAGCCATAGATCCAGGCTATCTTCTAATAAAACTTTATTTATGGGCACAGCAATTTGAATACAATTTTTATGTGTCATGAAATATTCTTCTTTTGATTTTTTTGAACCATTTCAAAATGTAAAAACCATTCCCAGGTCATAGGCCCACCAAAAACAGGCAATAGGTCCGATTTGGCTCACAGGTCAGAGTTAGTCAGCCCGTCTGAAGCTTAGATGTTTCATGCTCAAAATCAAAACAGTGTGGGTTACTGATCAGGGTCTCCAGGTGTCACTATAGAATTCAGATTAAATATGAATCTCAAGGACACAAACATTTGTTTCAGAAACATCATTTGTCTGAACCTTGTTATAAAATGTATAATAAAAGAGTCAAACATTGAAATATCCCTTGTTGCACTCTTTTAAGGCAGTGTCCCTTGACATGTGATCAATGGATCAAGCACTTTGGGGGGAGTACTTGTTACAAATGCATACTCATGCTTCTCCTCTAATTGTAGTTCATTAGAAATTTATACTTTTAATAAGCTGTCCAGTCAATTTTTGTGTATACCAAAGTTCAAGAACAACTTCCCTGAGGATGAAAGTATTTTGGTTAAATATTGTAAGTGACCAAATCAATGCTTCACACTCATGTGCAAAACCAGAGAAGCCCATGTGTGTATCTACTTATCTGTAGAAATGTTATCAAAACTGACTGTGGCATAAGCCCATTCAGTAAATACTACTTTACAAAACTGGTACTGGAGCAAAGGTAAACTAGAAAAGTCAGTCTTACATGTAGGCTAAATACACACACATAGTACACAAACAAAGACATACACATAGACACACACAATCTCCTGCCCCTTAGTAGGAGACAATTTAATGTATCAATAAAATTTGTATAATTCTGTCCTTATAATTATTAGGCTATAATTTCATGTATTGATATCTACAATTATAAGGAGTTTATATGATTACATGTTGGGAAGGTATTAGGAGAAAAGAGGATAATAATTTTAGATCTGATTTGAATTCCTGTTTTACCCCAGAAAATCTTTCCTTTGGCAAAACCTTCATTCTTTGAAACTCTGAAGCCTATGTTAATGGGTGAGGGCAAGACTTACAATGAGTGATTTTTCACTTAATCCTTAGACAATACAGAGGTTCTGGAATATTCTCATGCATCTTAATTAAAATTTTCAATGTTTTAAGATAGTTCACACAAACTCAACTCTTAAATAGGAGAAAAAAAACCCCATAGTTTCATAAGACGTAGCACAGACCACACAGTAACAAAGGCCAATAATGATGACAATTTTTTAAAAGAATGCATCTGGGTATTACATGCTTATGAGAGCCCACATTCAAAGTTAGGATTATAAAGTCAAGTTAGGATTATAAGGGAAGTTTAATCTGAACTTAGAAAATTCCATAGCAGCCATTTAACAGTAACATATACATTAGCACAACTTCACATATGCACTTAAACAGATTTGAGAAATTTGTATTCTTCATTTAAAAAGTAAGTTTTTATTTATTGCATAAATAGTATTGCAGCAGACATTTTAAAATTTTTATAAAAATCACACAAATCAATATTCTCCTTCTCCCTAGTCAAAAGTCACTCATTACTTTTACAGTTGCCAATCACAGTGGGAATAAAATTTTGTGTTACTGGAAAAAAAAGAATTTCCCAAACTGCCTCATTGTCATCATTAATGGCCATTTAGAATAACATTGAGTAGATGAATTCTGATTATATTCCACAGTGTTTAAATGTTAGATAATAAGGTTAACCGCTGATTTCTTAATTTTAGTATGTCTTCAAACAAGAACTATGAAGAAAGCAGCCAAGTGTTCCCAATCATGAAGTGGAGATGGGGGACTGGATAGCAGACAGCCTTCCCTGTTGGGTCAATATAAGAGTTGCTGCCACACCTCAGTACTCAGCAGTCAGTATGTCACTGAGGATGGAACAGAGCTGCACACTTCTTTTCCCCAGATTACATGCTCAGCTTGCTTTGCAGATAGGTTTGGCCACATGACAGAGTTCTGGACAATGACACATAATCAATGTGCAACCCTTCTAGAACTGGCCCATCAAACTGTCCATACGCCAACTTCCATGATCTTTCTTGTTTTCCCCTTGGAGAGAAAACTACGCAACCCCGGAAGCTACTTCTTGAAGATGACAGAGACTCCATTAACCTGAGTCCCTGAATGACGAAGTGGAACAGACTGTCCTCTACTAACCTAGAGTAGCTCCGGACTGCTCCACGAGCAAGAAATAAGCCCGTAGCTGTCTGAGCAATTATAAATGTTATGGTCAATTTTTCATAGCAATTACTATTCCTCTGTTATTACGTAATCAGGCCAAGAAGAGGGTGCATTTTCTCTCTCCTTTCCAAAACAAAACTGCTAGCCTTCCTGTCCCCACAATGCCTGCCCCACTCCAGACTTCACTGTCACCCATCCCACCTCTAGCTTCCCTTTGAACCTGCTGTATGCAAGTGTTGAATCACTACATTGTATGCCTGAAGCTAATGCTAACTAACTAGAATTTAAACTAAAACTTTGAACAAATAAAAAACAGTAGGGCTAGCTCTCCTACCTATAACAAAAACTGGGTGAGCCTTATCTAATTTCTATCATCATATCTAAAAATGGCAAAATAACCACTTAATCCTGTGGTCTAAGTTCTTCTTAACTGACAACTCCAGTAATATAAAACTGTGTCTATCAATATTTTACAAAATAGAATAACTTAGAATTGACTGAAATCTCCAAAAATGCTTAGTACATCTGCAGATATAGTTCTATCTAGGACAGGCAGGTCTGATACTACATTAGATGGTTTTGGCAACCAATATTTATCCTTTTTATTAAAATGATAGGCTTTAAGAAAGGCATGCTGCTTCTTAATTTCAGGAATGTTTGATCTTCTGCCAAAAATAACACTGACATTTAATTATGCCTGTAATCTGCTATATCTATCTTGAACCTCACCATAGAATGTAACTTCACTCGCAGTAATGAACAAAATAGGAGATTCCTTAAGGGCCACTTGCATCATCTCCACATGTATCTAATCTCAACTAGGTCTTCAGTTTAACTCTGCATTCCTTGAATTCAGCTGACAACTGATCTTCTTTCCTACGATAGCTCTTCCAGAACTTTTCTGCTCTTCTTAAGGGTCCAACCCTAACTCTGCATTTCTCATTTTCAATGAGTGAAAAGACACACACCATCCTGAGGAGTTTACTCAAATTCTTCACCTTCTCTCTGTCTTCATCTCTGTGTTCCTTCTTACTCTACATAGCAGAGGAGAAACTTGCCTCTGCCTCTCTGAAGCCTTGTCATCTGCCTTCTAACACACCCATCCCTACCCTTGATTCAGCTTCTTTTCATTTCCTCCATAGTTTCTCTCTCAAGCTTTCACATTTTCCCAGTACAATTTCTTCTCTTCCTCTATATTAATTTATTTTCTCAGTCTAAAGCAAAGTTCTTTCTACATATCCATAAGGATTAAAAAAAAAAAAAGATAAAGGAAATCTCTCTTGAAGACTCTCAAAGTTATTCTTTCTCTCTCTCTCTTTTTTACTAACATACTTCTAAAGGAATAATCTATATTTTCTGCTTCCATTCCTTCTCCAGCCACTGGTTTCTTAATTTTTCTTATTCCAGATTTATGAGGAAGTGAAATAGATATTGTCAACCAAAGATAGGCTAAGGTAGCCATAGAAATAGAAGCGCAAATGCAGCACAAGGACATGTTTGGAGGGAAATAGGCTTGTTGGGTGGTGGAACTCTGTACGTGCAGGGGAGGATAGGGAGAAGAGTCAGGAAAGGAGAGCGCAGCAGAGTGCGGAGGGTTCTGAACGTAAAGACCCTTGCAGAGTATCCCATGGTTTCACTTTAGTTATCTTTAAGCAAATAAATATGTCACAGCCTCTGAAACCACCAAAATATAGAATACACTTTAAATTCAGGAAAACGGGCAAGAGATCTTCGCTACTCCTCTCAGTCCCACTTGCTTGTTTTCTGCTACATCTTCCCACCTATTTCTTGCTGCTGTATTCTTCTGCCTTTAGACCGAAGTTAATGATCAGTGACCTTATCACATTGTGCAATCCACAGCTTTCTTCACACTATCAGAACTGACATTTTCATGTTCTATTTCAGGTTACAAAGAAAGGCAGTGAGGAGAAATATGAGTGTGTAAATAAACCACTGATAAAAGATATTTCAACTAAAAGAATGAGAAGTAACCACTCACCAACACTTCTAAAATTTCCTATGAGCTTTTTGAGATATGATTCTTCCACAAGGTCATGGTGACTGTAATAGGGAACTTACTGAACCAATTATTTGGCCTCACAAACAGAAATACTCTTTTAGGAAAAAAAATACACATTTGATTCATATGAATTCAATACATATGTTCGCTTTGTCATAGAGTTATGGTGAGTAACGGTGTGTTAGACGCCTGCTGAGGCAAAGTCCGTGGGCTAACCCCATACGTGCGTAAGTGCCCACAGGATTGGAAGCTGACACTTACTGGTTGCTCTGTTCTAGATACTGTTTTATATGCTTTACATTTATTAACTTATTTAACTCTTAACATAAGAAAGGTGGCTCAGAGAAGGGCCTGGACTAAGGAAGAGGCAGTTTTGGCCCAGGCAGGCGAGTACCTGGCCTATGCTTACCATCCCACAATTTGGGCCCTTCCTGGGACACAACTATCTGCCACTTACATACACAACCCACCCTAAGTCTATTGAATTCAGTAATAGTGTGCAGACAACAGAGGCGAGGAGTATTCCCCACCCCCCAAAAAAGTGCTACAATTTAAGGAAAATTACCTGAGAAAAGACGTTATATGTTTCCAGTAGCAAACAAATTTTCATGGGTCCGTTTCTGGTTTTTCAGATTAGAAAGCAGATGGCGTTGCTCTGTTATAGCCAAACAGATTTTAGACTGTTGTTCTGGAAAGAAGGACAGGGCCAAGACTGTGTGTGCACTGGTGATTACAGAGGGACAGATGGACAGCAACAGGGATTCAGTCTTACAGATGCAGAGAACTGAGGGGAACAAAAGAACAGAGACGAGAGGGGCAGAGAGTCCAGAGGACTCTACAGATATTTCCATAGATTTCTACAGATACTTCAATTTGTTTATAGGTCTTACTTTCTCAGAACTTAATTTAAACTCTTATTTCTTAAAATTTCATCCTCAGTCACAGGAAAGATGCCATTATTCTGCACAGGACTAAAGTTATGTTTATTATAGTATCATTTCAATAAACTATGGGCTATATTAGCACTTCATTGTCTTTAAGGAAACGTATAGGACAAGATATATTATTATTTTTCTTAGGTCTTTCAGACACTGGCATTTCCTCAGAGACAACAGAGTACAAGTTACAGAGAGCGGCAGTAGGTCAGCAGATCTAGGTCCAATCAAAGACAGGCTGGTCAGAAAGATTTCAGGTTAATGAACAAGAATATCATAGATGTTAATTGGGGTTAACCTGTAGTAAACAAGACCTATTAACTTCTTCACTAAGTAGGAATACACTACGTTTTGTTAGGGGTAGGTCTAGATTCCTCTTCCTAACTCAAGACAGGTCATGGAAAGTACAATAGACTTAAGCAGAAAAAGACAGGGGAGTATATGCAGGGCTGAAGGTTGACCTAACTATGAAGGGTGGCATTAGCGGTTTCTTTCCATGATATCTTTCCAAAAAGTTAAGCATTTTTTTCTTCTACTCTGTCAATTTTTCCAAGGCTAGTACAGAAATACTCCATGAATTAGAATACAGACTTGATCAGAATAGTTTTGAGTTTTTCTGATGAAACCTATTTGTTACATGATACAAGATTTGAAACCTCACTAGCAATTAACCAAGGTAATATATAGGCAAATCTAATTAAAATGTCATATGCTTAACTTTTAAAAATACAAAATGTTAAATATTCGCAGAGATGTGTTGACTTCTTACCTAACAGACATTATGAAGCAAGATAGCCAGGAAAAAAAAAGAAAGAAAAAAAAGAAAGAAGACATTCAGTAAAGTTCCAGAATCTACCCAAATAGTAATAATTGTAAAAGGGATGAATAAAAATAGTTACGTATTCTTATCTGAGTACAGTTTTCTAGAGCTGACCTAATCTCCACCGCAGACATACTGATTAGCCAACATTTCAGACATTTGGTAAGGTATTTATCTCCATTCCATTTAAACAGCTCAGTGCTGTGTATTAAAGCAGAGAAATAATTTATTTCTTCAACATTTCCAAGAGAAATGTTTTGTGCCATAAGTTTCTTTAATTGATAAATATATTTTTAACCAAAAGGGGAAAAATTAACAAACCAAGTATGGATTCATGAAATGCACGCAAACGTGTTCTGAAAAATAAAAATTTACAGATGTTGAAAGATGTTCTCTACATTGTATAAAGCAAAAGAAAATATATTGTATATAATGAGAACCTCCTAAGCTCGTGGTTCACTTGAGTAAATGAAACAGGCTGAAGAGATTTCTGAAAATACATTATAAAAATAAATCTATTTATGCCTCTCTTCAAGCATCACTGTAGACCTTTCTATCCCACATCATTTTCCCACCTGTTTGGAAAGATATGTCCTGGCAGTGTTTCTAGGACCTGATATCATTCCTAACCACATACAAATTGAATTCCAGCTTCATAGCATCAGATCTCTGGGGAATAGAATCTAGCCACAAACAAAGAACACAAACTGTTCCTTAACAAGATGGCAGGTATTTGGCACATGATTCGGGTTTTGTTTAAATAAGCTGATTAACAGTATCACGTTGGCAAGTTCATTGTTTATAATCATTCTATTTCATTTGCCTATAAAAAGTAGAAGCAGATACTCTGTTTTATAAGCCTGGTATGAATCAATAGGGATTATTTTTTTACTCTCGAGTAAATACTGCAGCTAAAAACAAGAGCGGGTTTGGGGGCAGATAATTTAAGTGCAAAAGATTTTAAGGCCCACCAACACTGCTGTAAGAGAAAGGTTTCTGCTCACAATTACCCCATTAACCACACTCAAACTTTTATGGAAAACAAACAAAAAGACACACCAATAAATCTCACTCTACTTTCTGCTTAAAATCAGTGTAAATAAAGGGACTCGTATCTAGGATAATTACTTTTCAATATCACTTCCAAATCTTTCTTGCCCAAGGAGCCTCAGCACTTCCCTCAGGACAATCAACACATTTAGGTATTTTTGAAAAGCAATAACTTAATTAAACTCACTTGATTGGATGTTTAACAACTGAATATTAGGATTCAGACATTATTGAATCAAATAATGTTATTTCTATTTTCAGGGAGGCAGAGCTAAGAGAAATCTATTTTCTTTTTTTAAAGAGGTTATTTATTTATTTGACAGACGGAGATCACAAGTAGGCAGAGAGGCAGGCAGAGAGAGAGGAGGAAGCAGGCTCACCACTGAGCAGAGAGCCCGATTCGGGGCTCGATCCCAGGACCCCAGGATCATGACCCGAGCCAAAGGCAGAGGCTTTAACCCACTGAGCCACCCAGGCGCCCCGAGAAATCTAATTTCTATGATCTTTTACTCTTTCCTTTCTAACCTAAGATTCTTAAAATATATCCCTAACCATTTGGTGCAATTTATTTTCCCATTTGTGTTCTCAATTTTAATTTCTACTACTGTTTTTAAGATTACTGTTCATTATCCTTTTTATTCCAAGTATGGGAAGCAAAACAGTACAGAGCTTGGAGACATGACTGCTTGAGTACCAAGCAGTCCTGGGTTCAAGGCCATGCACTCCACGCAACCTCACCTAGTACCAATTTTGCTCCATTCTGAGGCTCCAGTAAGATAATGCATGTAAGTTCTTAGGAACAGTAGCTGATGCAAAATGAACACATCTTTTTCATTAGTAAATAATTAATACTCGTTGCCATTCTGATTTCTATTTTTAAGTATTTTCCTTTCCTTACCCTCTTCTGGCTTTGTATAAATTCAGTCTATAAATACATTAAATTGATTCCATTTTTACTTAAAAGATTTTAAATTTTTATTTTAAAAAATCTTGAAAAGGTTCTCCCTCTGTTTACTTCCACACAACTTTTTTTCCTTCTCATCTACAGCTTCTTGAAAGAATATGCTAGACATCTTGTCATCACATTCTCATTTCATTTATTACTGAACATACTGGTTTCCCTTTAGCATCTCAACCCCAGCTCATTTTTATAGAAGCCAATCTTACCTACTCGTGTCCTCCTAGCCAGAGCCCTTGCTAGAGCTGTGGGCTCATCTTCTGGCTGTCCATTGCTACCCGGATATGCAACAGGCACATAGGACTCAGTAAACCCCAATCAAAACAGCCCCTTAGTTTTCAAATTTGCTTAGCTTCTTGTATTGCCCATTCTAGTTTGTGGCACCACCATCATTCAATTGATAATATTAAAATAATAAGTATTACATTAACTATAAACCATGATAGCAATAACTAAAACTATCTGAATGTTTACTGTGTGCCAAGTTTTGTTCTAAGTTCACAAATATTAACTCACTTAATGTTCACAAAAATCCTATGAAGTAATTACTACCATTATCTGAGAAAGGGCAGGCTTAAGTAACTTGCCCATAGTCACACAGCTATTAAGTAGTAAAACCAGGTGTCCCGCCTTTGGAGCCTATACGTTTAACTACTGGACCATACTGACTTCGGCTTGGAAGCCAGAAAGATAAAAGTCACCTTTAACTTCACAATTCACTTCACTTCTTTTACTGAGTTGGTACCAAATTTTGCTCATTTTAGCTCATCTGTACATAAAACAAACAGATCTCTTCAGATTCTCATTTTATCTCACCAATATGATTGCCCCATTCTTTGTTTCCAGTCCTTTCCAATCCACCTAATCCTGTCTGAAGAATCTAATATTAAATTCTGATGAGTTACTTCCCTGCTTCCAGAGCTCCCAATAACTTGGAGAATCAAAACTAAGTTCTACTATGCCAACACTGCCAACTCTTGTTGCTTTATCCCCACATATAATGCTCCAGGAGAACGGAGATCACAAACTGAGTCTAGGCTGTGTCACGTGTGATAACCTATCAGAGTCTCTCAAGCAGGGGACTTTAGAACTTTCTGGGAGAATTAAAACCTAGGGAAAAAATGAAAATAAATATAAATCAAGAACTCGCCAAAAACAAAACAAAAATGGGATAAGAGATTAGGAATAGGGTAAATTCGAAAGATAACATCATGAGTTAAATTTTGGAAATATTAAATTTGAAGAGCCAGTGGCAAATCCATATGGCAATGTACAACAAATAAACTTGTGCGAGTAAGAAAGCCTTAGATTTCAGAAGTAAGGAATTGCTTCAAACATGGTACCTTGACCATCTCTCTTCAACTGTTCTCTGTAACTTCAGTAACTATGACAATTGAATATACCATAAGACACTGGTTAAACAGCATTTCTTGGAACTCTCTAATAAAGTGTAAATCAGAGGAAAGAAAGTCACCTTCCCCTCGCCCATGCTGTCACAGACTGCTTCCTATCCTGGTATTAGGTATATGGGGGTACTGCCTGTTGGAACAGTAAATGAGCTCTCTGCATCTGGAAGAAATGTGGCAACTGATGGGGAATTGTTAAGTCTGGAAAAGCAGCCACTGATAACATGGTATCTGTTGGAATAGCAATGAAGTGTTGTCGAGTGAAAGGCTGCCAGGCCACCCACCAACCCACAGAGAGCCTGCCCAACCCAACAGAACAAACACAGAACTTACTTGGAACAAAGTTTTTTATAAACACATTTGGGACAATATTGACTAATCTCAAATATAACTAATTGGCTGGGACGTGGGGGAGCACATGATCAATTACACCGATCTGGGGTCTGGGAGCCCAGGGCACTTACTATAAAGAAGGAAAAAGAAGCAGAATTTAAGCGTCACTGTTAAATTACCTCTTTGGTATCTATGAGCTTATGGAGACTGGGAAAATTCAAATTATGCCAGAAATATTAAATACTCAGTAATTGCTCAAATACACTTGACCTGCTTACTGTTCTCTTATCTGTGTTGGAATTATTTTGCAGTATATGGTGTGAAGTCTTTGAAGGTGATGATTATTTCACCTAAAAGAATGGTGAGTATGTAGTCTGCACCTAAAAATAAGTTACTGCACTGGGTTGGATAAAAGTTGAGAAAATTAATTAATTAATTAAACCTATTAAGAAATTCAAATTCAGAAAACTCATTCATTTACTCATCCATTCTTTTACCCATTCAAAAACATTCATTGACTGCTAGGCACTAAACTAGGTTCTAAAAATGTAACAGTTTGTTCTCAAGGAGTCCACAGTGATAGAAAACAGGAATCGTGACTGCTAATTTGGGGCACTTACTCTAGAGAGACATTATGTTAGTGTCTACAAATTAATCATCTCATTTAATTACTACAAAATAATGATGGAAGGTGCAGTTATTTTCCCCATTGTATAAGAAATGTTCACTCAAAGATTAAAGTGATTTGCCAAAGTCACACAGCTAGGAAATCACAGAGCTGGAATTTCAACTTCAGGGTCTCTGTTAGGTTAATGCTAGCATTCTTCAACCTTCCATCACTTAGCTATGACGTTGACAATTTTTGTCATATTAGGTACTATTTTCATTTAAATAGAGGTGCCTGGACTTTGCTACATCAATGATGTCTATAAAATTCTGAGTTTGAGTTGTTATTTATTTTTATAATTACATTAAAGTACATATATTTCTATCAAAATAAAAAGTTTGTCATCATACAATCCCAAATTATCTTGAGTCACTTTGTATGGACACAACTTGGGACACACTGCCCTCTGTTATGTTACCTGACATGAAATCAGAAGGTCCAAGTGAAGCCAGGTGGTAGCAGTCATGAATCCTGCTCTTGCCTACTATCATTGTGAGAAATAGAATAGTTACAATCACTCTTCCCTTTCAACTTTGTCCAAAGCCACTATTCAACAAAACTAAGAAGTACCCATGACCCACTCCAGGGAGTGGTCCCCACTACTGCCATCCAATGTCACTGCTGAGGTTTAGCCTAAAGTGTGTAGATTCGTAACACCAAGTCCAAAATTCCAGAAGCCACCTGATTCTCATTTCAGTCTGTCTCTTGCTGTTATTGGTTTGTTTTGTTTATGTGTTTGTTTATTTGTTTGTTTGGAGATGGGGTTAGTCATGGTTCTGGTACCTGTTTGAACAGACTGGGAAAGTTGAGACAAAGAGTTCTTTTAGAAGAGTAGCAGGGATTAAAAAACAGCAACAACAGCAACAAAAACAGTGATTATACAAACATATTTGCTTCCAGAATTGCCTCCAAACCTTGAACTACCCTATCAAGAAATTCATCTTCTTCAACAACTCATTTAAAGCAGAATCTCCAATTCTGAGTTATTTCACATAGGTCATTCTTCTGATAACTAGAAACAGCTGCTCTAAAGGAATGACTAATTTTTAAATATTTAACTACTTTGATTAAAACTTTGACGAAAACATTGGTCCTGTATATGTCTCAAGCGTACTAAACTTCACTTCATCTTTTCCACTGACACAACAGAATATAATCCAAATTTCTTCTCCATAGAAATGGTCCATATATGATTGGTGTCTGGCTACCTCCCACGCTCCTCTCAAGCGACTCTTCCCATGTTCACCGTAGTCCAAGCACACTGAACTCCTTCCTATTCCTCCTGCACATTAAGCTCATTTATGCCTCAAGGTCTTCACATGCACCGTGCCTTCTGCCTGCAACATTTTCATCAGTTCTTCCCACTATTCTTAGCCATTCAGACCCAAAATATCACCATCTCAGGGAAGACTTCCATAAACCTCCCTTTGAAAGTTGCCCCCACCCATCACATTCCTCGATTTTATGCCTGTTGGCACTTACCACATGAAGTTATCAAATTTATTTTTTTGTTAATGTGTTTATTGTCCGTCTTTCTGAACAGAACATAAATTATACAGGAAGAGAGACTTTGTTTTATCCTCTGCTCTACATCATCAGTGTCTGCTTTACTCACTGTTCTGTATTCTTACTATCTAGAACATAGAAAACAATCATTATTAAAGGCAGAATCACTTTAGAGACCAGGGGATGATGTTTGCGGATTCACTGTACTTATATAGATCTTGTGTGCTTGCTTTATTTCTCTGTCTCTTATCTTGGTATCTGGTTGTCATTTGTCACTTTCCACTGCTATCAGAATGGTTTCCTTTCATGTGCTATGGTAAGACCACACTATCCTTCGTAAATACCACTTCTCTTTCCTGAACAAATGACTCATTTGAAATTAGTATATTTAAGACATGGTGAATCAAATTTTTGTCTACATTTTTAAACATTCTATAAATATATATGAGGCTTTTGTCTGTTTATGCCCAACTTTTTGTAGTATTTAAGATGATAAGAAGACCCACTGTGTCTTCTACTCTAGTAGACGATGCGTAGTCTGCGTTGATTTCTGACATAGTCAACTCTAACTGTATGAAAGGAAAGGACCATCTGAGGATGCTGTGGTGGGAAAAAGCACATACAATACTTACACAGATGTTCAAATCAATTTGGGACACATTCTAATTCTGAAAGCTTGTCCCATATGAGTAGGGAAGGTATTCACTGAAGATGGCAGTTGGATTCACTGCATGTGGGAAAGTTGTCCCTGGAACAGGGTAAGTGGGAAGCAGCCAGTTGGTAAACAAAACAAAACAAAACAAAACCATCTAGCAGGCCATAGATTATCACTAGACTTTACTCAGAAGAGTTGTGGGAGGGGATGTACTATGGTGAGTGCTGTGAAGTGTGTAAGCTTGACGATTCACAGACCTATACCTCTGGGGCAAATAATACATTATATATTAATTAAAAATTGAAAAAAAAAACAGAAAAAAAGAAGAGATGCTAATGGAACTGATGTTCTAATATATCTAAGATTATCCAGAATAGTCCAAAATGACTACTGGTTAAGAACACATCAAGTATTTTCCTAAATGAGTAATGAGGTATGGATGTGCTGTAGAAATATCACCCTGTGTCCAAATAAGGAAACCACCAGCATATTTGTATTAAATTAGCTTTCACCACATCTAAGTGTATACTTAGTTTGTTTTAATGATGCTGCTGTGAGACATTTCCAAATACTACCGAGTATATAGGGTTTTAGCAAACGTTAAAGATCTGGTCACTTTAAAAAAAAAAAAAAAAGATCTGGTCACTTTTTTAACAATTTTAACCCCCCAAATCTGGCCCCTGCATCTAACAAAAAGCTAAATTATGGTGACTCATCTAAACTATTTAAATGAAGTTTTTGTTTCTGCCCTGGACTCTAAAATTTACAAAGCATTTGTTCTGCACAATTCGATTCCAGTGGCTTTTCTCACTTTATTTTCAAAAGTGTCAAACTCAAGAAACAATGGAAACAATTTCATCTAAATACATGTTGTAAAAAATCTGAGATATCTTAAAAAGATTATTTCCACTCCCAATTGACACTCATAAAAAACAAAGATAATGATTTCTACTGAAAGCTGAAACTTTTGAAAGACATATTGCCAAGTTAGAATTCAACATATCCGTTAAATACCATTTTATCTGTCAAGTAATAATTTAATTCACAAGCACTGTGTGGATATTGGCAACTCTTCTACACACCTGTTATTACATATTACAATGAAATTTAAATATTCCAAGTATTTGGCAAGTCATATCTTCTTTGAAACTATGTTGATTATCAAAATTGAGAGCAGCACATCAATATATACTGCTCTTTTCTACTAAGAAAACGTTACAATATATAAAACTACTGGTGGCCAGCAGCTAGTTGTGCAAAATAAAAATAAAAAATACAGACTCCTCTATACTCAATCAGGTGGCATGAATGCTGAGAGTTTTGCTTTTCATTAGAATCTGCAAGAAAAGAGCTGAAGAACGCCTGTCTTGTGAGACGTATGTATTGACCTCAAAGGGTGAAATGCAGGGCACTATTTATTCAGGTGAAAAAATACAAAGCTTTGTGTGTTGTTCAACAGTGATCAAACAAAGAAGATTCCAAAGAATGTACTCCATGTGTGACTTTCAGAACTCAACTGTTGTATTTCCAATATTAAGTGGTGAGGTAGAAACACCACCGTTATTAAGGCAGACAGTATTATTTATTATCCATAATAAATACAAATTTTTTCAAATAGAAGGGTTTAATAATTTTGTGTTTGGTCATAGAAACACCAGGAATGATTTCTTCTATAACAAAACTTAGCTGTTTATGACAACTATGAGGGAAATAACGTGATAAACTGAATGAATGAACGTGAAATTATTTTTGTTATGAAGCTTCTAATGATGGAAGCTAATGTTCTATGTTTTGGATAGCCTTTAGATGACTACAAATGCATCCATCATGTATAGTTGATCAGGATGTCATTGTCAAATTACCTGCAAAGCAGATCTGTATGTCGGTAGGTGATGGGTATAAGACCGAACCTCTGACCAAAGAAATCACAATAGTGATGCCTTTATGTCAGGGTAAATCACCCATGTGTGTATCTTTAAAGATTCCTGCAACAGCAAGCTGGTAACTTGATCTTTTGCAGATCTCAGTATTCTTATTTATAAAATGAGGATATTCACACAGGCCATGTAGCAAACTCTGTAGGCATGAAAATTCTGAGATTCTGTAATCTCAGAGAAGATCATGGGTAGTGGAGCTGGAGTCTGAGGTGGGGATATGGAATATGAGCGTTAATAAGTAGGTAGGTGGGTGCACATTCCAGGGGAATGGAATTGGGCAAGGACAGGTTAGAGGAGAGCTGACACAATAGTACCAGAAGTCTAGTGATGGACGGACTTGCTTGAGTGGAGATGTACAAGGAAGGACAGCAGGAGAAAAAGCTGACTGTAGGTTGGTCTACATGGTGGAATGACCTGATTATCCAGCTAGGGTTTCAGATTTTATTATACAGACAAGAATATTTTCTAAGGCAAGGGTAACTTTTGTAAAGTATGCTTCGTGGAGATTCATGTGACTGATACATATGGGAGCATTAGAAGGGATACGTCCAACTAGAAAGCCATTGGGACAAAGGAACAGGTATATATGGTGCATCACTCGCATGGTTTTGGGTGGAAGTGTAAAGGAGTGATCAGAAGTGTTATACCATGCACCTTGTCTCCAAATCAGTTCATTATGGGGTGGAGATCAGTTTTGCATGCATCTTTGGAGAAAATCTGTCTATACTTTCATTTTGCAGGACAGATGCTTTACATCACAGCAGAAATCTAAGCTGAGGAAAGGCCATATCCGGGTTAAGTGTATGACACATAGATATGATCAATAATTATGTTTTCTGGAAATGTTCTTGCTCCTCAGAATTAAGGATGGTGTCCGTGTGCTGCCATTACTCCATGAACCCCACAGTTGCTCAACAGCAGTAAGACATAAAATAGTAGGAGCTTGACAGATTTCTGAACCCAATAAGGTGACAACATTTTTCCTCATGTACATTTATATGATTATAATGAACCTCAGAATTAATTAGCCTTAATAAATTTTTAAGGAACAGAATAATATTTGCAATGCAAATAAAGTAATCTTTATAAAAGTCTCAAAAAGGAGCAAAAGGAAAGTATGAAAAGCGAAAGAAGCATGTAAGGAACTAGAGTGCAGAAGGTGGCCAAACGTGGACTTCCCCAGACAGGGAAAGAGTCCAAGGTTCTCTTGGAGGTTGATTCTAATATCATCCAAACAAAACTTCCATCAAAGTTCTCCGGGATTTATTTAATCCTCAACACATAGACTGTATTTGGTTGGTTAGTGCAAATTTGCAATTAAATGGTGAAAATATTTCTTAGCGTGTTACCTTTTTCCTAACTTAGTTCCCACAAGAAGATGAAAAACATGAAGAAGCTGAATCACTCAGTACTACTTGTGCCAGACACACTGTGAAGATCCCATGGCAGGCACATTTAATGAGGGAATCAGTTCCTGCCTCAGTTTTAATTTGGTCTTTCCCAGTGTCCAGTATGTTCCTCTCAGATGAACTGGTCCGCAGGGAGCTTCAAAAAGTCAGGGTGTGTAAAGAAAAGGAACAGGAAAAATTTCAGCATTGTGACAGCTTTCTACAAGCTTTATTTTTTATATAAAGTCATGTCAATGGACTTCCATGGTTTAAATTAAGCAGAGCATAGGCACCTTAATTAATCAAAAATTCCCCTTAATATCAACTCACACAAATGCTACCATTCCACTGTGAAGTAACATATTTCTGCATTGTCCTACATATGGTCCGAATTAGCACCTGCATAGTTCAGTTATTAAATGAAAAACAGCTCTTTACTTGACCTATGGAGTTCTTGTATACAAGAACCTATCCAACAGCATTATGTCTTCCTTATCAGATGTGTGTGGTATGACATAATGAATGTAACACTTCAGTGCAATTGGCAAGATTTCAACTCCCAAGCATGGGGTCACATTTCCCTGTTCATTGTCTTGGAAGCAATCGTTATGCACTGGGCAGCTAAATGGTGAAGCTCTGGATCTTTTCCCTCAGAGATCTCAAACCAAATCTGAGAAACGAGTAACTTAAATTTAATAAGACTCTGAAAATTCATTTGCTGAGCAAGAGCGTCTTAGGATAAGTGATGAAAACTCCAGAGAAATGTTAGGTGAATGTGTGGGGCCAGCCCCAAAGTCTCTTTTATCTGAAAAAATGTTAAAGGACAATAGCATTACATAGAGTGTTTAATTTTGGTTTGGCAAAAACCTGGATAAAGCAATATCCAGACCCAAATTTTAAATAATTTTATGATATATTTTTAAAAAATTAAATATAAATGTGCAAATGATACATATCAATCTCACTGTACTGTTATGTGAACTTCAGTATTTTACCATTTCTATTTATTTAAAAAAAATTCTAGACTCTAAACTGGGACAAATATATACCTATGTCTAATGTGCAAGGGCTTTAATAGAAGAAAAATGGAGTTTTGTGACTGTGTGATAGATGTAACAGAATCTGTAGAGAAGTGTTTATCTATTTACTCAGAGATAGAAAAGCTGAAGGTGGTTGTAATAAGACTTTTGAATGACATAACAGACTAGAGATCCTGGCAAATAGTGTGGCCGAACCTTATCCACTGGGTAAAGATTAAGAAAAATGGAATTCATTTGGAACAGAAGGGGTCTAGTTTAGAAATGAGGCAAACCAAAAAGTCTTCAAATGGCCTCAAACAATGAATAATGGTCATGTATACCTGGGAGCTTACATTCTGATTAACCAGTTGTAGAACAGGAAAGATATGACCCATCTGGCAAAGACTCAGAAGTGGACAATGACAATTAACAAGGACGTTATAAGGTTCCCATATAGAAACAGTACTGGAATCAACTGGGACTCCACTTTCGAGAATGAAATTCAAAAACAGATAGGAATATGAAATACTATATTGTAAAACATAGACTTACTTGCCAAATATTAAGATACTGGAACTAATGTGCACTCTTTGACACTTAAAGAAGAAAGTTTTATAGTTCAAAAAAGGAAATGCACTAGATTTCCATCACAACACAAAAGTTCTTCAAACAAATGTTTACAGAGCATCGGCTATGGATAAGGCACTGTGTAAACAGTACATGAGCTCAATACCTCACAGATTTTGTGCTGTTCCTGTTTTCCAAAATTAAAATTTAAAGAAGTTCTAAAATACTCATTTTAAGCAGTTAAGCAGTAAGTACATGGAACGCATTAACTTTAAAAGTTAAGCTAAATACATTGGGGAGGGTATATGCTATGGTGAGTGCTGTGAAGTGTGTAAGCCTGGCAATTCACAGACCTGTACTCCTGGGGCTAAAAATACATTATATGTTTATAAAAATTTTTTTTAAAAAGTTAAGCTAAATACACAAACATGTGCATGAGGTATTTCATTAAATTTAATGCTGATGGAGCCATATTAGATGACTTGAAAGTAAGTAGAGGCTTTCCAGGTATACCTGTAAGTCTTATGTTATAAAATCAGTATCAGTTTCTCCTATTAAACATCTCTGGGTAATGACAGAATCAGAAAATATTAGGTTGAAAAATCAAAGGGAAGACATATAGGACTTCTCACTTTATGAAAATTTAGGTATCAGGCACTTACTAAGAAGCTTGAAGACCTACAGAGATTTAAGAATTGAATGACATAAATATTTATTTGTTAGTATGGAAGTAAATGTATTGAGGGGCTCTTGGGAGATGTTTTCCACTTCTGCAAATCTATAAATAATAGCTAATAGAGGCTTCACATTTATACCGCATTCTTCTCAGCACCTTCACCACATCGGCCTATAGGACAGCAAATTAGTTCTGATATTATCTTTGAGATAGGTGTCATACTATAGGAGAAGAAAGAATTTGATAAAATTTGTGGCCCAATAAAGACAAATGGGCTGAATAGAGGTAATTCAGAACCTGTAAATCAGCAACCCTCAGAGGCTGCTGAAGGATGAACTGAGACAACGTCGGGAGGGCTCTCCAGCCCAGGACCTCAGGGCTCTGTGCTTGGTACCAATCTATTTAACATTCTTCTCAACCACTGGGATGATGACAGTGGAGGCATTTTTGATGGCAGCCTTCAAGAGCTAAGAGAACAGTGTGGGATGACAGAAATAAGATGAGAGGGATCCCAACAGGCCAGAACTGATAGCGTGAAACTTGAAAAATGAAACTTAGACGATATGCATAAAATGCTTCTTTGGGGTCTTAAAATAAAGGATGGGGAAGATCTAGCCAAAAAGCAGTGAAAATGTGACCTTTGAGAAACGGACTGAATTTTCTCTCAGTCCCCTCATCCATGTGATGGAGGTAATGCTACGCTGGTTACAAAGAAAAAACGTGCTCTGAATTTAGAACACACAGTGCCGAGCATTTCGTGAGGGCTCTATAAATTTTAGCTGCTGTTCTTATTAAATGTTTTGCGGAGGATAAATAGAATCAGCTAAAGGTCTCAATATGGCTTCATGACAAACTATCAAGATAAAACACAATGACAAATACCACGCCCTGTCCAACAGAACACACTACTTATGTTCTAGTCATTAAAACTGTATTACTCTTAAAAATGCAGAACATTCATTGTATTTCAGATATTTCAAGGTGAAAGAGTTAAGCCAAATTTTGGGAGTGGAAACAGGGGACTTTGCAATGTGACTGACCAGCTCTGCCACTAGCTACCAGTTTGACTTGGGGTAGGGCACTTCAGGTCCCTGTCCCTGGGTTTTCTCACTGTAAAATGGGAATGATAAGAATAACTAAAGCACAGGGTTGCTGGGAGGGAAGATTTCAGAGATAAAATGGGCAAAGCCCTTAACACAAGTCTGGTTCACAGGAAATGCTCAGTAAGCATTAGCTATTATTATCATTAACAATGTGTGCTTATCATCTCAAAGAGTTCAAACTGAAAGAGAACTGAAAGGCCTTTGGCAATGGTTTGCATGTCTTCAAATTAAGTCTTAGTTTTAAACACAGAGAAACCAGAAATAAGTGAGAAAATACGTACTTTGGAAAGTAATTAAATGAAGATAAACTTTCATTACCTGTAAGATACGTAATTGCAATGAATCATCCCAAAGTTCATGGCTCATATTAAGATATTTTATTGACAAGAGATTGAGTTAGCTTCTCATTTTGATGATCATATGATTAATACTATTGATTAAAAACTTATTTTATGCAAAATCCGATATTTGAGGTCTTCATTAGATACTCACTAAACACTAACTTCATGCGAGGGCTGGTCTCTAGAAAACTAGAAAGAAAGTGGCAGTTCTCCAGAATCTCCTTCCTTTTCTGCTAACCAGTCTATTCCACAGTGTTTTCCCTTCTCTTTTTTTTTTCACTTTTATTTATTATTTTATTTTATTAAATAAAAAGTTATACTTGTTCAAGCTGTTAACATCTAATAAAGTTGTGATACTTTCATTATCTCATGCATATTTCCTTTTTTCAAGACCAAAAATCTTAAAACAAAAGACTGGCTCTATCAACTTCTGTTCTCTGTCCGGTTCTCCAAAAATCATCCTACCCTGAAGTCATTTACAACTCTATCTACATATTTCAGTCACCAAGACACAGAGAGATATGAGGAAGAAGGAATCAAAACCCATGCATTTTCAAGGACAAGTCAAGATATTCACTCTTCTTTTTTCAGTTTTTTAAAAAATATTTTATTTATTTGAAAGAGAGCAAGAAAGAGAGATTGAGAGAACGAGTGAGGGGAGGGGCAGAGGGAGAAGCAAGGATTCTTGCAGGGATCCCAAAGTGGGACTCCATCCCTGGACTCTGGGATAATGACCTGAGGCGAAGGCAGATGCTTAACTGACTAAGCCACTGAGGCATCCAAGATATTCATTCTTTAAGCTCACAAATCAACGTAAAATAAAGTAAAAGTGTAGGCAAACAATTTGAGAGTTTTAAGGAACTTACAGATTATTGGACCTTAAAAATGATAATGCTCGTTTCCCATAATTTTCCCTGCAATTAGGCAAGAAGAAAATGAGGAAGTTGGAAAGACTAGATGTTCAGTAGTTGGGGTATATTTAATATCCCCAACTATGCTTCCTATATTTGAAGTAAACAAAGAATATAATTTGAAAATTACCTTCTTCAAAACAGGCAAGACAACTTGCTTCCACTTCTGAACTGTTGTGTTGTAAATTAAAACTGAATCTATGTGTTTCTCAAATGTGTTTCTCAAATGTGTTTCAAACGTCAATATGTTTCATACTCACATATTTAAAACTCATTTTTAAGTGATTTTAGTACCTTTTAAAAATTTCTCCAATAGCTGTGGAAATGTTGGGTAAATGTCTAGGAAAAAAGTTCCATTTCCTTTTCTCCCTGTTTTCTAACAATGTCCCCAAACAAATCAAATTCGTGGAGTTGAATATTTTTTTAAAAAGCATTTCCAAGCACAATAATGAAATTTATAACTTTAGAATGAAAAATAAAACCTTTAAGAATCAACCTGCTGTGGGACACCTGGGTGGCTCAGTGGGTTAAAGCCTCTGCCTTCAGCTCAGGTCATGATCTCAGGGTCCTGGGACTGAGCCCTGCATCAGGCTCTGCTCGGCAGGGAGCCTGCTTCCTCCTCCTCTCTCTCTGCCTGCCTCTCTGCCTACTTCTGATCTCTGTCTGCCGAATAAATAAATAAAATCTTAAAAAAAAAAAAAAGAATCAACCTGCTGCTTGTGATAAAACCAAGGGACCAGTTAGTTGGCTAGAAGTTACCACTCAAGGATTAACATGGCTTCCTATGTGTTCTATAATCTCTGTTCTGGAAATTTGCTAAATAGAATGTTAAGTAAAATTTTATGTCTGTATCACAGGATTTGGCTAAAGACTTGACAGTGAAAATAATAGTTGACAATTATTCCCACATTCTGAAGAGGGATGCTAGACAATGGGATTCACTGGGTAGCAGGACAAACTCCTCCCTCTATCAAACTGTTTCTCTTCTCCACCGTAGGCCAAGAGAAGCCTGGAGGGTTATGAGGAGTTCTGGTGGGTCGAGCTTTCCGGTGGAAGGTTTAAGGACTGACCTCTCCTCTGGCTGAGACAAGGAGACTGCTTACTGGGACAAGGAGAACTCAGTCCCAACAATAATAGACAATATTCAGTAGTATGCGCCAGGTATTGTTCTAAGCACTTCATATGTCTTTAGTTACTATGTCTAGGTGGAGAGTACAATTCCAAGTATACAAATGAAAAGTTGAGATATTTAATAACTTGCCCAGTGTCACAGAGTTTGTTAATGGTCCATAATTTTTTTTTTCTTCATGTCTGCTGGATTGTATAGTCAGAAAAAGAAATTGAACTGAAGTAGCAGGGAGATTAACCAGAGATTTCTGGTTAATAACTTGTATCAGGACTCTGTATAGAGGGTATTCCCGTGGTTGGGGTGAGTGGGAGGAGGTCCGCCAAAGAGCCCACTGGCATAATCTGAGGCAGATCACCTTTTTGGACGCCATTCATAACCAAAAGAATTAGTTGAAATCGATGCTGAATACAAGAGCATCAATCACATAGACCATTCTCCCTTCTGTCTCCAATCTCTCCTCTCATTCTCCCAACATGAGGAACCAGATTCAGGGAAAGACAGGTTCAAAGAATATAAAATAAACCACAAAAAAGATCATAGCTCCATACCACAAATGAAAGGGAAGACCTTATTTGACAAGAATAAAAGCACATGAAAGATTTGATTTAGACTGAAAGAAATTTTTAAAAACAGAAAGTGAATTTGAATTACTACGAGACTATTTTTAGTGGGTTAAAAAAAAAAAAAAAAAGTATGCCTGCAGTATTGTCCAGGGAAAAGGAAGATGGGTTCCTCAGAAGAAATTTGAAAGCAGTAGTTGGAGAAAAATAAAATTAGAGTTGTTTGCATATTCCACTGAATTAAGCCCATTCAATAAGCTAATTGCTACTTTTTTATGTGTATTCGGATCCCAACTTGTATCCCTATGGTCCACCAGTTTCTGACATTGTAAATTTCTAAGACCTTCCACAAAGCTCTGGAAATTTCTGGTGTGCTAATGTTCTCCAGGTTCTTGAATTCTCCAGGGCTGCCTCTGCATTGGGCTACATGGACACAGGTGTGAAAATTAGCTTTGTCATTCTCCACACACAAAAATATTTCTCTCACAAAGCATTCATGAGTTTAGGGGACTTTATTGAATACTTGGTAGTTACTGGTCAGGATCACATTATGCATCTTATATATTTTACCATCTGTTAAACTACTTTTGGCTAATCCTATGTTATATTATATTACATTCTCTTACTAATTTCATCCTGTTTGTATGCTTCTTTCTTTCCTTTCAACACTTAAGGAATACTTCTCTCTTTTTCTGTACCTTCGTATCTCTAAGTTCCCTGGGCAACTGAAGAAGTAGGCAGCTCTAATTCTAGGTCAGACACTTGGGTAGAAACGTCCTCTGCTGCCCCAGTTTCCATCATTCTAGTCTCAAGCTTTTCACTTCTACATGCTTTCCACTTCCTTTCCTTCACTGGCCTCTCACAATTTTTTCTTTCCGGCTTTAACTACTTGTGATGGCTCTTGCTGACCTGACTCACTCCTTCTCTCTGCACACCTGGGTACAACTTGTCTTTCATCCTTTGTTAAACTGCCACCTCATCAATCTCCTGGTTGATGGTATGTTAACAAACATATGCATGTACAGAACTCACAAGAGAGATTTTCCTCTGTCACAGGACAGGATACACGCAGTACACATTCAGTAGACAGAAAGGCTATTCTTCATAATCATAAAAATAGCTAGGTATAAGCAGGGAAAAGGAACTAAAACACTATCAATTCAGAGTTCCCAAAGATTAAATTCTCCATAAAGTTTTAGAGTCAGAACACATTTTAGAGATAATCCATTTCAACACCCTTGGTGTACGAACAAGGAAACCGAGGCCCAGAAGGATTAAATAGCTTGCTGCTGACCACACAGCTAGTTTGAGGTTAGAATCAGTCTCCCAGTTTCTTAAATGTTATTCATGGTTGTTTGCATTACCTATTACTGTCTTTCTTTGTAGTCTAATGGTTCAGATATTATTAACATAAAAAAATATACAATATTTTCCTGCATTAAAAAAAGTGATGAAATACTAATTGCTTTTATTTTTTTTTTAATTTAAATTCAATTAGCCAACATACAGTACTACATCATTAGTTTTTGGAGTAGTGTTCAATGATTCATTAATTTCATATAACATCCAGTGCCCATCACATCACATGATCTCTTTAATTGCTTTTATTCTTATGACCATTTGTGTGGCTGAACAAGGAGAGGACAAAAAGTAAGGCTGGAACTAAAATTTACATGGAATCTCAAGGGACCCGTTCCAGCGTGCCTTGATCTTGACTTCTTATGTTCTTTTTTTTTTTTATTTCTTTTCAGTGTAACAGAATTCATTGTTTTTCCACCACACCCAGTGCTCCATGCAATATGTGCCCTCCTTAATACCCACCACCAGACTCCCACCCCCACCCCCAGCCCCTTCAAAACCCTCAGGTTGTTTTTTAGAGTCCAGTCTCTCATGGTTCACCTCCCCTTCCAATTTCCCTCAACTCCCTTCTCCTCTCCATCTCCCCATGTCCTCCATGTTATTTGTTATGCTCCACAAATAAGTGAAACCATATGATAATTGACTCTCTCTGCTTGACTTATTTCACTCAGCATAATCTCTTCCAGTCCTGTCCATGTTGCTACAAAAGTTGAATACAAAAGTATTCATCCTTTCTGATGGAGGCATAATACTCCATAGTGTATATGGACCACATCTTCAAAGAAGACATACAAATGGCTAACAGACACATGAAAAAATGTTCATCATCACTAGCCATCAGGGAGATTCAAATTAAAACCACAATGAGATACCACCTTACACCAGTTAGAATGGCCAAAATTAGCAAGACAGGAAACAACGTTGTTGGAGAGGATGTGGAGAAAGGGGAACCCTCTTACACTGTTGGTGGGAATGCAAGTTGGTGCAGCCACTTTGGAGAACAGTGTGGAGATTCCTCAAGAAATTAAAAATAGAGCTTCCCTATGACCCTGCAATTGCACTACTGGGTATTTACCCCAAAGATACAGATGTAGTGAACAGAAGGGCCATCTGTACCCCAATGTTCATAGCAGCAATGGCCACGGTCGCCAAACTGTGGAAAGAACCAAGATGCCCTTCAATGGATGAATGGATAAGGAAGATGTGGTCCATATAAACAATGGAGTATGATGCCTCCATCAGAAAGAATGAATACCCAACTTTTGTATCAAATGGACGGGACTGGAAGAGATTATGCTGAGTGAAATAAGTCAAGCAGAGAGAGTCAATTATCATACAGTTTCACTTATTTGTGGAGCATAACAAATAACATGGAGGACATGGGGAGATGGAGAGGAGAAGGGAGTTGAGGGAAATTGGAAGGGGAGGTGAACCATGAGAGACTATGGACTCTGAAAAACAACCTGAGGGTTTTGAAGGGGCTGGGGGTGGGAGGTTGGGGGAGTCTGGTGGAGGGTATTAAGGAGGGCACGTATTGCATGGAGCACTGGGTGTGGTAGAAAAACAATGAATTCTGTTACGCTGAAAAGAAATTAAAAAAAAAGAACATAAGAAGTCAAGATCAAGGCAGGCTGGAACGGATGTTGAGTGAGACAAGCTGCTGTAGGTATTGAAAAGCTAAATCTGATAAGCCTTAGCGTTACAGGAGTAAGGTGGGAAGGGAGGAGTGTGTCTATAGGATGATGCCCCTGTTCCTAGCTTTTTCAAAGGGCAGTGTGCAGATATGGAACTCGGAACAAGTTGGAATGGGGAAATATGAAAAACGGTAAGTTCCATTTTGGAGAAGCTGAGTTTAAAGTATCTGAAGAGCAACTCAGTGGGGATCTCTGGTAGCACCTGCTTATGCAGTCTTGGGAGTTCAGGGGAGAAGCGGATGAAGTGAGATCCCTGAGCCTCGAGCGTGAGGCGAAAACCTGGAGGGCAAAATGGTACTCAGCGTAGAGTAAGCTTAGCAAGAAAGGAACACACACAAGCGTGAATAACATACTGAGACGTATTTGAGAGGCCAGCAGTGACCTGAGATGCTGTTATGGAAACCAGTTCTAGGGGTGGGAGGAAGAGTCTGAAAGAGGCAAAAAGCATAAATGACTAATACTGCCAAACGTTACAAAAAGAATCCAGTGAATAGAAGTCTTGGAAGGGAACAAAAGATTTAGCCACAGGGAACAATTCTAACTTCAGATATCTCATAATTTTGAGACATACAAGTAGTATATTTTTAATAATTAAAAATATTTTATTTTATATGCAGAAAGTATTTTAAAAATATTGATAAAAATTCAAAATCACTTGCTACTTCAAAATTCCTAATAAAAAGTACCAAAATAATGCTCACACTTTACCTTTTCACTTTCCTTCCAAGGCATTCTTGAGCATGTAGAATCCACAAGGCATAAACAAGATAACTATAGATGATAAATATGTTTTTAGCATTAGTTTAAATAGTAGATGCCTACCCCAAATGCAAACGATAACTAATATTTTTCTCTTTGTCTGGAAATTTTTTATTAAAAAATCTGAAGCTATATATTATAGTTGAAGATACATTACAGATAATTGAAATTTAAGGCAATAATAAAGTACATTCAGAGAGGTAATGTTTTCAAAAATTAAATAATTTCAAAAAATATAAAAAGGAATGATTAAAAATTGAACAAATATATAGCTAGATAGACATAAGAATAGAATAATACAAGGAAAACTAGTGAGAAGTCACCAAGTTCTAGCATTATTCCGATAAGAAAGAATATGTCGAGAGAAGCACACAGTGTTATGGCTTTGACAAGCACAAGTGACAATCATTGGCAACCGAAAAAAAAGTAGGATTAATAATTTCAAGGGATGGCATAAAGATGACTAAACAAGTTTTTAGAAACCCTGAAAAGCAAAATTTTCTCTAGCTTTTGTCAGAAGTTGCCACGAGTTTCCGAAGTATACAGGAAGTAACTTAAAATGTATCTCAAACATCCCATAACAACAATAGTCCATTTTGCAAAGTATCAAACTGCAACAATAGTTGTTCTGCATCAATTTTTTAAAACATGCCCAGCCAAAACACTGAAAAAGCCAAGAAGATAAAGTTACACATTTCTTTTAATCTGAGCTGAATGCTGGTCTATGTGGATTCAAAGTGATGTTGTGCAATTTGGTGCAGCTGTTTGTAATGAGTGGCTAAGAGGAAATCATTCAAGTGACTCCCAAGCACCTGACGTCTACCTTCAACTGGAGGAGGATAGTGGCAGACAGCACAACGATGGCTTACATGCCAATTAAGGGAAGAGGGTAACAAAATGTAAATTTCTTTGTGATATATGTGAGTGTTGTCATAAAATTCAGTTAGTTGGCAGCTTTCCAAGCTTTCCTTGAGGGACCCCATATTTATAATTCCAGTAGCTAAAATTCACATAATTACAATTTCAATTTCACTTGGAGAATATTGTTGGGCTTCTTTTGTGCCTGATCAACTGAACAGCTGTGTCTCCATGCTGAAGTGTCTACTCACGGTTTCAAACATTTTAAGAAAACAAAACGAGGATCATATTTGGGACTACTATTAAAAGGAAAAAAAAATATCCCATGCCCTTGGAAGATGAGGGGATTGCTCTTTTTTATTTGCTTTTCAAGAACACATGCAAAGCATTTATGAAGTCAACACAGCTGCCGGAGCCACTTACCATAACAATTGTCTACCCAGTATCCTCTCAAGATTTTATAGATTCACATTAAGGCACATAACATGTACTTCCTGCCATGAGTCCAGAATATTCGTTTTTAAAATCAGTACTTCAATGATATTGTGTAAGGCACCAATGGAAGATCGGTTATCTGAGTATTTTCCAATGTCACCTTTACTTTATAGTAAAATCTTTCCTTCTATCCATCATGCGAGAGAGACAGCTTAGCACAAAGTTAGGTTACTGGAAATGATAAATGCACTACTGATATGTCATCAATAATCTAACGAAAAAGACATATTCTAGCATATCACTTTCATTGAAAACCCTGACTGTCTTTCACTAATTCTGTACAGAATACAAACTCCCGGGGCATTATTTTTTTTTTTAATTTATTTATTTGACAGGCAGAGATCACAAGCAGGCAGAGAGGCAGGCAGAGAGAGAGGGGGAAGCAGGCTCAGGCTCTCTGCTGAGCAGAGAGCCGGATGTGGGGCTCGATCCTAGGACCGGGGATCATGACCTGAGCCGAAGACAGAGGCTTTAACCCACTGAGCCACCCAGGCGCCCCCTGGGGCATTATTTTTAAATAAAAGTAGTAAGTTAATATTGATAATCAGGTGGCATCACCTAAAATTCACCCTTAATGTCTTTTTTAAAAATAATCCATCTGTAGGGTCTGATGAAAGGGACTAGGAAACAGAAGTCTTGGAATATGTCTTGATAAAATAAATAGAAGTATCCACTGTTGTTTAAAAATAGTAACAGCATAATGAATATACAATTGCACAAATTAACAGATTAGCGCAATATAGGTTGTGTATCTGTGGATGCACTTACAGTTGTGCAGGTGTGCTTACTTGAATTTTCTACTGACATTTTATCCTTGGATAATCATTGCTATCAGAAAATTTCACTACAGATTCACCAGAACTGAAACACAGATGACCTAAGCTTAAGCACGTTATTTAGGATGGTGTTTGACAAGGCCCTGATAAAAACTATCAGGACTTTGGAGCATGGCAGAGTTTATGAAAGTCCCATGAGCCATGAGCACTTCCCAATAAATACCACCCAAATACCTGCCATTGAACTTTATCTCTTTCTTTTTTGCTGACTCTTTAACCTGAGTGCCTAGTGAATCACTAAGTGTGCTTCATTTTCCTTAAACACAATTAAAAAGATAAAGTTTCAGAAAACATAAATTCAGTGATGTAACCCTACGGTTGCTCTTACTAATCAGCTTTAAGACACCCATCATTGCCCACGTCTCCAGCGTCCAGCTCTATAGTCAGTCAGCCATAATTTGAAGCCAATCTTTTACCTCAAGTGTAGTAACTCCAACAAGTGAGCATCTGAAACAAAATCAGCTTGTTGCCTGCCTACCACATTCGTATCTAAAACGGAATTCCCCTTCGTTAACATGCTATGCGTGCCCATGTACACACAACAGATATTACCAGCACGTGAGCAAACTGGCCGCAGACTTGAGGGCAGAGAACAATTTCATTACAAATTCTGGTGAGATGTCCAGCAAGGAAAGAACACTACACTGCTCTCCAATTTAATGAGAAAAAATAGACTATGCTATCTTTTTCAGTACTGGAGTATAATATTTCAAGCGATAAACTGAATAATTTTAATGAAAATCAAAACCATTTACTATACAGATGAAGTCTTGATACCATCATGAGGATCTTTTCTTGTATTACATAAAGCTTTGAATAATTGAGTAACCATCCTTGAAATAGTTTGTTTCCTTTGCTTTCAGGATGCCAGCTGTCTCTTCAACCTTTGATGCCGGTGCCCACCTCACAGGCATTTTCCTATGGGACGACTAGGAAACCAGACAGTGAAAATAACAGTCTATTTAAATTAGGTGCTCAGGATTGTGAAGGGCCCTTTTTATCTTGTTAAAACTTGTAATTATAATTTTATCTTGCCTTCCTCAACATCCTATATTCTGTAGATATCCTAAATTTACGTTAGCGTGTCCACAATCGGTAAAAATAAAATAAAAAACGAAAGTGTTTTAAGCTTGTGCCTGTTTTTATTTTAAAGAGATTAATATGTACACTTTCATTTCATGTATGTATGTGTAAGCATCTATAAGATATATCTTTAAAAGAATGTGCCGGAGATGAAATAGAGAATATCTGAAAACCAAACATACATCATTCCCAACCCCCATTTACATCTAACACTTTGTAGAGTAGTGCTGCAAAAATCTGTTGTGTATGTTGGTGGGAATGCAAGCTGGTGCAACCACTCTGGAAAACAGCGTGGAGGTTCCTCAAAAGTTGAAAATAGAGCTATGCTACGACCCAGCAATTGCACTACTGGGTATTTACCCTAAAGATACAAACATAGTGATCCGAAGGGGCACGTGCACCTGAATGTTTATAGCAGCAATGTCCACAATAGCCAAACTATGGAAAGAACCTAGATGTCCGTCAACAGATGAATGGATAAAGAAGATGTGGTATACATATACAATGGAATATATTCAATATACAGCCTTCAAAAGAAATGAAATCTTGCCATTTGCGACGACGTGGATGGAACTAGAAGGTATCACGCTTAGCGAAATAAGTCAATCGGAGAAAGACAACTATCACATGATCTCCCTGATATGAGGAAGTGGAGATGCAACATGGGGGGCTTGGAGGGTAGGAAGAGAATAAATGAAACAAGATGGGATCGGGAGGGAGACAAACCATCAGAGACTCTTAATCTCACAAAACAGACTGAGGGTTGCTGGGGGGAGGGGGGAGGGAGAGGGCGGTTGGGTTATGGACATTGGGGAGGGTATGTGCTATGGTGAGGGCTGTGAAGTGTGTTAAACCTGGCGATTCACAGACCTGTACCCCTGGGGATAAAAATACATTATAAGTTTATTAAAAAATTAAAAAATTTAAAAAAATAAATTAAAAAAAATCTGTTGTGTATTTGGATGAGCTGCCTACTCACTTTCGATGTGTCTCAGAAGGTAAAAGAGATAACACACAAACTTACTCAGGTAGAAGTACAAAATATGCAACCTGAGCTACACTCATGAAATCATGACGCTCATTTTCAATCCCAACCACAAATTACATAGTAGTTTTGGTAAAAATTCAGTTGGCAAATTTCTATTTTCCCTAACATTAATCAGTATTTTTTTCTGGCAAATTAATTATTCATTCATCATAGTTATTCATAGTTATTCATTAGTTATTCATTCATTCACTAAATTACATAGTTATTCATTCATTCACTCATTCATTCACTAAATATCTTTTGTTTAGTTTCCTCCAAGGAAGCTTTTTTCCCCAGAAAAAATTTTCAATAATGTGTGGGAAAGACAGTTTTTAGAGAATGCAGTTTTTATTTTTAACTAATAGTTTACAAAAATCACAAGAATGTCTTCATTTAAAAATAATTAAAATATTTAAAGATTGGTTTTCTAAATCTTTAAATGCAAAGATGGCTATTTAGAATTGCCTCAAAACTATTTTCAGCAATGAAATAATGTAGTGGAAAAATTTCAAATCAATTTCAAATGCTGCCTACCATGGAGAGCAAGTCAGCTTCAAAAAGGAGTTTGCTTTTATGTTCTAGGTGTTTGACTTGCAAACCACTGGAGCTTCAGATTTTCGTCACTAATCTCTGAAGGCTCAGTACACACTTCTGGTAAGAGTCACTGTTAGCGGCTATAAATCCATACTACCAGTCATCTTCTTCCTTAAATATAATTTCTTGCCCAACTTCTCATCATCTGAATTAGCTCATTGCTGTTTTTATCTCCAGTGTGAATGATACGAGCTTGTACCACGTGTAGTAGGGCCGGCTCTGCCACTTGCAAATTATCACTCGTGTTTTCACCATTAGTATCATTCCTAATCAGCAAGCTTCACTTTTTTCCATCCCACCTTTTCCCCCTTCTTCCTTACCTGCCTTCCTTTCCTCACTCCTCCTTCCCTTCCTCCGTTTCATTTTAACTAAAAAGTTCTTAGTTCCTTGTCCATTTTCTAAAAGTTAGTTCAATTCAAACTAGGTAATATAACTGGCAAATCCATTTAACCTGATGCCCACAAACTGTAATATGTCAATACATGTTGAAAGAAAGAGAAAAAAGGTACCAGTGCCAACTCCGGGAGGCTTTCAATTCCCACTCTTTCCTCAATATACCTGGTCATGACCACAGAACAGAGATCAAGTTAAAAAGCAGTGCCAACTCATATTTTCCTACTAATAAAGACTACTTACTTCCTAATTTTTTACACTCAAAACAAATGCAAAATGTTCTTAGCACAAAAAAGATAATTATTTGATGTGATAGAGGTATTAGCTACAGCTACAACCATAATCATATTGAAAAAGATCAACACAACTTAAACTTACACAGTGTTACACGTCAATTATATCTCAATAAAATTTATTTTTAAAAAAAGTGCTATTGTTTTCTCTATGAATTCTACTGGCTCATCTTGCCCACCCCTGACATTTGAGTTTCAGAGACCACTAATACAGACACTGAAGAGACATTACGATCTTTGAAGAGGAGGATGATATCAACAGATCAATATCCTAGAATGTTTACTCTGTGCTGAAAACAAACTTGAGCAGGCAAAATGACAGATCATTAAGGAGGCCACTTGCTATTTTTTTAAAAATGTTTACTATATACACAATCTAGCTGAATAAAAATGAAGCCCGAAACTACAGCAGTGAGGATGAAGGAGAAAAGGGAACAGATGATAAAGGTGTTGTCACTGGAGACAGAGAAGACGACCTTCAGGAGACCTCCTCTGTGTCTTACCTGCACCACTTGGCAGCAGCCCTGCAATTCATCAAGACAGCGCAGGAAGAGAAGGTTTGGGGTAAGTGGGAAAATTATTTATTCAGTCTTTATATATGTCTGATACACAAGCGGAGTATGCGGCTGAATGGAGAGGTGTGGAGCTGAAGGAAGAGCTTGGGGTAAAAATTAAACATCATCCCAAGAGTGTTAAGAAGACGGCAAAGGCATGGGGCAGTGTCTCTGAAAGCTATTGATAATATGAAACGTGGAGAGAAGATGCTCTGGGTCTTATATTAACAACTTCCATATATTAACTTTTTAGACTTACTGATTCTCCATTTGGAATCTGGCTGAGCCTCTATGGCAACAGGGCACATGTAAGGTGAGGAAGTTGGGTGTGAGTCAGGTTTAGAACCTCAAATTCATTTGTACACTGCTTGGAGAGAGCTTACCCAGGGTATTTCTGCACAGAAGACTCTGGAGAGTCCAATGAGGGGGACATCCACCAAAGAGGACAAAGGGAGGACCAGAGGCAGAACACAGACACAAGCCAGGGAGGAGGTTATTGTGGTGTGGGAACATGATGGGGAGAGAGGAGCCAGAATGTGAGGGGAGTGCTTGGCACACAGGACACATCCAGTAAGTACTGACGATTTAAAATTCATTTAAAATATCTTCATGATTTAAAAAATTATGTATTAAAATATTTTAATACCTTATTCAAACAAGGCCTGTGTATAACATATATCTAAAGAATAAAAAAAACAAGCCCTCTATAACCACCACTAGTTTAACCATGCTCAGTACCATTGCTGCCCCCTATTTGCCCTGATCACATCCCATTCCCTCTCTCCCAGAGGGAACTATGAACCTGAAATTTATGTTCTTAATTTCTTGCTTTTCTCTATAGTTTGGCCAAATATCTAAATACATATTTTATAAAATATCGCTCATAAAATTTTTATACTTGGTGAAATTTTACCCCATGCAGAGAATCCACTTGATGAAATATTTTTGGCCCCGCTGAAGTCTTACGTTCACTAACAACAGCATTTCATCATGTAAAATGTAGTGTCACTTCTAGTGGGAAACATTTATTGGCAGCCCTGTAGTCAGCTGTAAGGTCTCATCAGATAAAAATGCTGTTGTGACAATCACAGCCTAATTTGTCTTGAATGTTTTGAGAGACTCAATCATAGCACTGGCTTTTATCTTCTAGCACTAATGTAGTTGTTATCTTCCTCAGAATTCTCTCTTCTGTATTTTCAAAACCACCCAAGTACATTGATTTCGAGTAGCGTTCATCCCGGTTTCTGATCGTAAAAGTAACACATTCCTTTTAGAGCGAATTCATTAGCCGCCACAGTACTTTTAAGGCTCAACCTTTCAACTCAAGTTACTCCTCAAATTCACAAATATCTGAGCTATTTACATAGGCTCTTTGACTTTATCCTTAATGACACTGAATAATACGTAGCGGATTAATATTTCAAAATTTACCTGAATGCTCTTCCCTTATATATGCCCATTTACTACCACCCACCCCACAAGCACATGCGCACGTCCATAGACCTGCTGCCCCACACACATAAGCACATCACATCCCCCTTACAGCAAAGACAGGAAGTGAGATCCTTAGATAAAAGACTCATCAAATTATAAATACCTGCATTTCAAAAATACCAGGAAGAAAATATCTAAACAGAAGGACAAATATTTAATAACCTAATAATAATTAATAATACTTAACAACCTAAATAACACAAGCATCCATGTGAGTTTGCGGAAAAGTACATGGGTGTGCAATTCGCACACACACAGTAGCCGATAAATGTAAAGTATATTCAATAGCAAAGAAATTACTTTAAAGCAGAAAATACAAAAAAAAAAAAAAAAAACCCACAAAAAGGAAACAGATACAGTACCCAGAATGGGAGAGTTTAGAGAAAGTAGTCATACAAATTGGATAGCTCTTTCATACTATGAATGAAAACCCTGAAGATGCTTACTGTCCATATCCCCATCTCCTAAGACATGGGCACAAATGGCTAGGTTTCAGGCAATTCACAACCATGATACTATTAGAGACAATCTGAACGGTGCAAATACCGACCACAGATGACTGACTAAATAAAATATGACATGTCAATCTGATAACATTTGCATAACTCATTAAGATTGCATTCTTGAGAAATCATTTAGAATATTAAAAAAATAACAAAGGGAGAGGTCCCTGGGTGGCTGTCAGTTAAGTGTCTGCCTTTAACTCAGGTCATGATCTCAGGGTCCTGGGTTCAAGCCCCAAGTTAGGCTCCCTGCTCAGCAGGGAGTCTGCTTCTCCCTCTCCCTCTGCCCCTTCCCACCACACCCCTCCCCTGCTTATTTATAAATAAATAAAATCTTTTTTAAAAAAAGATGATAGGGACACCTGGGTGGCTCAGTCAGTCAATCACCTGCCTTCAGCTCAGGTCATGATCCCAGGGTCCTGGGATGGAGTCCTGCATCGGGCTCCCTGCTCAGTGGGGAGCCTGCTTCCCCCTCTGCCTATTGTTCCCCTGCTTGTGCTCTCTCTCTCTCTCTCTGACAAATAAATAAATAAAATCTAAAAAAATAGATGATAAAGGGATATGGTATGATCAGTAAAGAAGTGAAGATTAAAAATGTATTAATGTACTTTCATAAGAAAAAAATTAAAACATAATTTATATAGCTTTATGTATACAGAAAAGGTAAATTTTATAAAGTATTTGGGGGGATGGTAAAATACAAGTAGTTTTTTTCTTATTGATGTTTCTAAGATATTTATCCTTTAAGCATTAATTTAAAATTATTATTTTTAAAAACAAGTATCCTAATATGCAAAAATTATAGCTCTTAATATATACATGCTATGTATTCTGCAAATTATTGCAAATATTAACCTTTCTAACATACTTTAAAATTATTACATATATGAGCTATAGTCATATTTTCTTAAACATATGCATTTTTAAGGCAATTCTGTACTATGAAGCTATTTTGTTGCAATTTTGCTTATTTACAACATAACCTCTCCTCTGAAAGCCAGTACAGCACTTAAAAAAAGATACAATTGTACTGTTTTTCCCTATTACTCATATATAAAACTCAATGTCCATTTTGTAAGGAACATTCTTCAGTGATTTATAGAAGGAAACTCCTTAATGCCTCAAGACATTTTTCTTAAATGTACACAAAACTGAACCATATGACAATAATTAGGAATCTTCCAAAACATTTAAAAATCTAATTTTAGTGTACTTCTAATAAAAATACAATTTGAACAAACATTCATTTCTCTACAGAGTAAAATTGTATCTTTATTTTCCCTTTCATTTTATTTAGGAATAATGATTCAGTTTTTACCTAGAAACTTTTTAAATTAATTTTTCACTTTACATTAGTCAAATGCTTCCAAGATACTAACTTAGTGGTGGAATTTCTGAATATAAGCAAAAAGGAACAATAAAGTAGAAGGAAATGAAATTTTTTTAATTTACATTCTACCAACTTGAAATTTATTTTTAAAAGTCAACAGTAATTACCTTTAAGAGAAGGGAAACTCTTTCACTAAGTTCATGAATCATTTTACATTGCTTTGCATCAGTAGTGATGAGTCTGCTTCTGGTCTCTCCCCTCTTCAAACAATGCCCTGTAGGCAGTCCCAAAATATGTATCCATGTGTCCAAGTGAAATGCCGTTTTCTCTCTGAAGAAGCTTCTCTACTAGGAGAATTATTGTTTCTCACAGTTTCTCTCATAAAATTTTATACCCATCTGAATAGATGTCCCATGTCAGACTCAGGTAATGTCAGTGGCTCAGGTAAATTCATTGACTGAGAAGTTCCTATGCCTTGAAGCCTCAGGAGCTCCCTTCCTCACTCGACTGCAGAACCAAGACTTCCTTCCCTTCTCCAGGAGGGAGGAAGTCTGCTCCTCTTGTATTGCCTTTGCTCATCCAGTTTCCCCTCCACGATTATCTTTCCCTCTAGCTATTTGTCAGAAAAAAAATTTTTTTTTCAGCTGTGTTTAAACCACACTTGCTAGAGGTTTCCTTGCTCTCCTTAGTGGGAAGTAAGCTTATCATCCCCTGATTCCTTTCTGTTAATGGTATTGGCCTCAGTCTTACTTTTTGAATGCTCAGGCTGGTCTGAATCACTTTGACACATCTAAAATACAGCATTTGAAATATCTTTTGATAGAGAAACACTTTCCAGATGAAAATTTACATAGATCTCCCAATATATTAAAATGTGTTTTAGAATTTCTTGCTTAGGTTTGCATTTATGATCTTTACTTATTTTGAAGTTAATTGGTGAAAACAATGAAGCTCTTTTGAGAAGTTTTTTAAGGTTTTATTTATTTGTTTGACAGAGAGAGAGAGCGTGGGCACAAGCACAGGGGGTGGCAGGCAGAGGGAGAGAGAGAAGCAGACTCCCTGCCGAGCAGGAAGCTGGGTGCAGGACCCTGGGATCAGGACCCAAGCTGAAGGGAGTGGCTTGACCAAATGAGCCACCCAGGTGCCCCCTGAGAATTTGAAAGTAGAAAATCTGAGTAACATTTATGTTCATGTATTTTAGCTGTACTTTTCCACTTATTTCTGAATTTTCTTTAGGTTATATACAGTATCAAAACATCATGGCTCACACAGGTAAGTTGCAAACGTTAACAGATTTTTAACACGTTGTCTGTCAGTCTCAAAGTCTTTCAATTACTTTGCTACCAATGCATAAAAGAGGAATGGAAGGAAATGTCAAAGTTGAATTATAGTAGATGTCATTTTTTTTATTTTAATTTTTTTTGTTCCAACTTTTTTAAAAAAATCTAGTTAACATAAAGTGTAATACTAGTTTCAGGAGTAGAATTTAGTGTCACTTACACGGAATACCCAGTGCTCATCACAATAAGTGCACTCCTTAATACCCATCCCCCATCTAGCGCATCCCCCATCCACCTCCCTCCATCAACCCTCCCTTTGTTCTCTGTAGTTCAGTCTCTCATGGTTTGCCTCCCTCTTCTTTCCCCCTTCCTCTATGTCCATCAGTTTCACTTCTTAAATTCCACAGATGAGTGAAATCATACGGTATTGTCTTTCTCTGACTGACTTATTTTACTCAGCATAATACACTCTTGCTCCATCCACATCATTGCAAATGGCAAGACTTAATTGTTTTATGGTTGAGTAATATTCCAGCGTGTGTGTGTTTGTGTGTGTACCACATCTTCTTTATCCATTCACCAGTTGATGGACATTTGGGCTCTTTCCATAATTTGGCTGTTGTTGATAATGCTGATATAAACAATGGGGTGCATGTGCTCCTTCAAATCAATATTTTTGTAAATGATAGTAGCTGCCTCTTAACAGATAGACTGGCAACCAGACTATGTCAAAAGAACAGTTAAGGAGAAACTTATGAAGGTTACAAATTTAACTTAATTTTTTAAGTAAAATATACAGAAGCTCAAATAGTTGCCATTTTTAAACTATGGATAAGGCCTTTCTATGTAAGTGACTGCTCCTTAGAGCTTCTTATAATCTTTCTTACACAAGCTACTCCAAGGCATCCTCTATAAAGTCTTGTATTAATTTCTTTAGGACAGAGCAGGAATTTAGAGATGTCTACAATATAAGCAACTTGCACATGAAAATCCTCTAGATTTTTATGAGTTATTTCCAATAATTTACAATTGGTTTTTCTATGTCTAATTTAATTGTGATTTCAACCAAAACTTTCCAAAGCATTTAACTTACTTTTCTTTTATTTTTTTTCCACTTTATTTATTTTCAGTGTTCCAGCATTCATTGTTTATGCACCACACCCAGTGCTCCTCCATGCAATACGTGCCCTCCATAATACCCACTACCAGGCTCACCCAACCCCTCAACCCCCCCCCTCCAAAACTGTCAGTTAGTTCGTCAGAGTCCACAGTCTCTCATGGTTCGTCTCCCCCTCCAATTCCCCCCAACTCACTTTTCCTCTCTATCCCGCCATGTCCTCCATGTTATTCCTTATGTTCCACAAGTAAGTGAAACCATATGATACTTGACTCTCTCTGCTTGACTTATTTCACTCAGCATAATCTCCTCCAGTCCCGTTCATGTTGATACAAAAGTTGGGTTTTCATCCTTTCTGATGGAGGCGTAATACTCCATTGTATATACGGACCACATCTTCTTTATCCATTTGTCTGATGAAGGGCATCTTGGTACTTTACACAGTTTGGTGACCGTGGCCATTGCTGCTATGAACATTGGGGTACAGATGGCCCTTCTTTTCACTACATCTATTATCTTTGAGGTAAATACCCAGTTAACTTACTTTTCTTTTAAACATTTCCCTTTGCTCCTATATTTTATCTCCTTACATAACAATAAATTCAATTACTTGAACAATTAAATATTAAATTTCATGTAACAGTAACTTTCTGGCTTATTTCTCTCTCTCTCCCTTTCCCTCTGCTCCTCCCTCTCCTTGTTCATGTTCTCAAATAAAAAAAAAAAAAAAAAACACTAGTTGATATTGTTATACTTCGAAGACAAGAGCATACACAAAACAGACATGTCTGAGACTTGCCTGGCATGTGTTTGGGCTCTATGCCAGTGAGATGAAGTTATCATTAATTAATTTAATTAATAGCGGGCTCCCAAAACATGCAATGAACTGCGTATCCTAGAAGCGCACCAATAAAAAGATCCATTCCTTCTTCTGAACTTACACTTTTGAGTAGCGGTCTCTAATGTTTTGTTCACACATTTCTAATACAAATACCTGAGGATTCTCTTTATATCTACTTACCAGTTTCTAGACACATACTTATGTCCACACTTTATGTGCATGTATACATGTATGCACTTATAAATTACATGTATGTACATCTGTACATGTTGTGCTTTATGAAACATGCACAGTCAACTTTGGATTCAACCGCTCCTTTGCTTCCACCATTTTACGTAAGGGAACATGCAGGAGTGAGTCTTTCTTTCTAACATTACCAGCGCAAAGATACCATCATCCATTTGATTAAAAAAATTGTAATATCAGCCATATGCACGGTGATGGAAAGAGACAGTTTATTGCGTGGACTGCACCAAAAACAAATATACCTATCTGCATTAGGCAGTAAATTGGTGGACACAAAATGTTTTGCAACACATGTGAGATTCAGTTATATTTTAAGGAATGTTTGTAGAGCCTCGGCAAACCCTTAACATGTGAAGACTGTCGCTCTCTGGTCAGAAGCATTCAGTGCAGCAAGTGCCCAGATGCTCTCTGTGATATTTATTACATGACAAATGTTATTTTAAGAACTGTTCATACATGTGAGCAGCAAACTATAGTCTTACACTTTATCTTCCAGTGCTGTAGAAATGTCTATAGATTAAAAGAATGGGAAAACCTAACTGAAATCCAGTTTCATATTTTTTTCACTCTGTATGTTTCAAAACCATAGTGTCAGATTGGAGAACACGTTACGAAACTGAAAAATGAAATGAATCCATTCTGCATTTACATTACCTTATTAGCACAACTAAATATGGCTTACAGTTTGGAAGGAAAAGAAAAAAGGGAAGAGGAAGGAGAGAAGGGGCAGGACAAAGGAGAACGGGGAAGGTGAAAGAAGGACAAAAACAGCATCAAGAGTTCTCGTGGTATCTGGTGTCTACGACTGGCAGGAGATGATGAGTATCACCAGTCAAAATCATCATATACCACTTTCGAAAAATGAATGCAATAAAGTTGTGACACATGACCTTGTTTTTCTTATAAAACCTTAAAAGTTATTCGGATTCCTTTTTTTCTTATCTTTTAAAGACTCAAAAATTAAAGCAGCTCACGCAGGAGGTAAGTAATTAAACACAGAACGTGTAGACACGAAACTGAGAATAAAGCTTCTATTGGAATAAATTGCAGCAGTCTTGTTCACAGTAGATCTACTATAATTAGCCGATTAAAAATCAGGATAATAAGTCACCAGCAATCGTCAATTTAAATTGGATACAGGAGGCAGGCGGTGGTTCCACACTGTTCTGTGACAGCAAAGCCAGGGGCATGGTGAAGGAATTTCCAGGCTGACTAAATATTGCATCTGGCGAAGCATGTCTGCCCATTCTTCTTCTTTTATTCAACAAATATTGCATGGGATGAAGGAATGTCAACGCTAAATTCTCTAATACAGATGTACAACACATGCATTTGGGCCAGCTCAAAGCAAGATTACAGACACTGGAGGCACTGTTGTGGTTTGGCAGCTAAAATCATCCATTTCATTAACTTGTGGTTCAAAGATACTACCACATTTAGGAAACGAGGCTGCTTTTTTGGTGACTAGTATGTTAAAAGCAAAGTCCTAAAGGCTAAGTAAGGAGTGGAAAGAACCACATGTTAGGGGATCACACTAAATTTCAAATATTTCAACTAAGAGCAATTCAGTCACAGTGAAAACACAGGTTCTAAACAAAAATTCTTTGCAGATAGTATCTACCAAGCACTTTCCTCATTTTTACTTGCTATGGTTTAAGAAAAAGTACAATTGGCACTTGACCTTCTAAGTCACGAAGACCTCTAAGAACATACCAAGAGAAAGAGCCTCGCATGACAGCAATCGCATACCTCTTCCCTGCCTCAAACATAATCCCAGTGAGGAGAAGACGCGCCAACTACCCATGTGTTAGCTCTCCTTTTTTCCCTGGTTATTTTCACCCAAAATTGAGATGGCCTGCAACCCAAACGTCCTAAGTTCTAAGTCCTATAGCTCTTTTCCCTACTGACAGCTCCAGGAGCAGCTCCTTTAAAAACTAATTCACTCAGCTTCTGAATATAGTGTTATGTACTTTAAACCAGATACAAATCTAGGTAGTTACTTGCATTATATAAAGTCAAATCTCCTGCTCTCAACATTCACACCATCATCTAGTTGAATAATAATATTTCATCTATACTCAAGGCAAAATAAAAGTCCAGCTGCCTCTATAATATAGAGGGAACTTTGCCCTGGCATTGTGATTTGGGGCTAGTATTGACCATACAAATCATAGGGTTTGGGAAGTGGATGAGAATTTTTTGTTTTCTAGATGGGGACACAGGTTATAATTTGCCCGAGAAAAACGGTTTATCGCCAGTGGAATTTGGGCTGATGTCCATGCCACTCTGCTACGACTGCTTCCCAGCTGCATAGCGCGAGCTACACTGAACAGGTGTGGCATCAGGAGATTCACTGTCACAGAAAGCCTGGACATAAGGGAAGGGATAAGCATTAGTTACTTCCAGTGGCCAACTTGTTTTATTCTCTTAGTCTACTGTGTTTCCAAACTCGTCAGTTCTTATGAACTTACCATACAGGTGTGATTTTATTGGAACACCTAAGAACACATCAGATGAAGGGATATCCCTGACTCCATGGCCACTCACGCTATTCACATCATAGCTGCTTTCCCACGCTGGCTTTCCAGTTACTTTATAAATATCTGACACCCCAACTCTAATCTCCCTGTGTTATGTGTGTGTTTCTGTGTCTGGGGGTGGGGTAAGCTATAATTTGCAGGCAATGATTCAGGTGAACTCATGTGTCAGGCAGAATGGCGGCTCCCAAAGTTGTTTCCATCCTAATCTCTAGAACCTGAGAAGATGCTGGTTATATGGCAAGGGGGGATTCAGAATATGGATGTAATGAATTAAGTTTGCCAATCAGTTGACTCTGAGTGGGAAGATTATCCTGGATTATCTGGATGGACCTAATGTAATCATAAGGGTCCTTATAAGTCGAGGAGAGATACATAACATGGGGACCCCAAAAATGGCAGCTTGAGGCAGACCCAGCCCAACACTGTGAGAGCGATCAAAAGCCAAGGAATGCAGGTGGCCCCCTGTATCTGGAGACAGCAAGTAAACAGATTCTTTCCTCAAACCCCCGGAAGGAATGTGGTCCTGCCAGCATGTGCATTTTATCCCAGTGTTTTAGACCTCTGACCTCCAGCATCTTAGGATAATAAATTTTTGTTGTTTTAAATCATGAAGTTTGTGGTAATCTATTATTGCAGCGATAGGAATCTAGTATGGACTGTAAGGAAACGCGCAAAATCAAAGTGGATCAAAGAGCCTAATTATCTGACTTCCTGAAGGCTCACTGGAGGAGAGTACTGGCTTCTGAGATCATTCTCGGGGCTCCTGGCAGAATGAAGCACCCCATGGGTTGTTGGACTATGGGCCTCACTTCTTTGCTAGCTGCTGAAACGCATCTTTGCAACTGGCTGAATGACAGCTATCTCTCTGGTCCTCTCCTCTGACTCTGTTCCACTTACAGGAACTATGAAGATTTATAAATTCATTAATATAGCAAACACCAGAGAATAATGATGGGAAAGATGGGGAATTCAGCTTGAACAGTGTCAAGTTTGAAGTGTCTTGATCTAATGAAGAGGATCTATGACACAGCCTTGAACTCAGGGAGGAAGTCTGAGTTGGAAGACATAAATGCGGGTAAGATTTCTCCGGGAGAGTGTTACATCACAGAAGCTCAAATAGTCTCACAAAAAGGAGGGCTTGATTAAAAGTGACAAACACTGATGAAAAGACCATTAAGAGAGAAGATGAAAAAATATTTCTGCATCTAATATCATTTTTTGCTCACATTTTTTCTATGAATTATACATTTAAAAATTATTTCATTTCATACTGAAGCATAAGAAACATTGCTCTATGAGATTGGGCAACAGGCCCAGCATCACACAGTGACCCATTACAGGGCCAGCAGCTGCCTCTGGCATAAAATTCTTCCAAATAGGATACAAAATCTACTCAAAGAACAGAAGCTGGCGTTCCCTAAACATTCTGCTCGTCTGAATTAGCCATCATGGAACACTTAGACAAATACTTACTCTTGTGTCCTTCACCCCAATTACCAACTGATCTGTAACTCCACGGGGATATAGAAAGAAGAAAATGGGATAGTAGGATGAAAAGTCCAAAATATGCAAAAAGTCAACAGAGATTTTTATGTTTTTACACAAAGTACCATCAAATGGAATTGTTAAACCTGGTTTTTAATGTTGGGTATGTTACTGAAAGAGGATACTGAATGATGCACAGAGTCTCTAAACCTGTTTTCTCAGTTAGTTTTTAATTAAAAAAAATATATATACATTTTATCACCAGTGAAAGGTGAGATCTGTAAAAATAAACCTGTTAATTCCTCCATCACCCTTTCATTCTCAGCCCCACACAAGGCAACTAATCCTAATAAGCCTACCGTGTATCTTTTTGCATTGTTTATCCATAGTAATAACAGGATATGAAAAAATACACACAAGATACATGTTTTTTTTTTTATCGTTGTTTTTATAAAACCTGGGATCACAGTGAAGACATTACCCTGTAACAGACTTTTCTCACTTGACAAAGACTGATTGGAAATGCTGCCAGTCTTACAGCTACAGATCTAACTTCAATTTATCTTCTAACAGCTACACAATATTCCTCAGTGTAGATGTACCATAGTCTATCCAATCACTTCCTTACTGATGGACATTAGGGATATTGAAACTTTACCTTAGAATTCACATGATGCAAAACTCAGTATTTCACACAGATACTAAAGAATCCTGTGCTGTCCAATGTTACAATATCTTTCAAAAATATATTACATTTTAACAGGAAATTATTCTGGTTTCTTTATTTCTTGTAAATCTATAATAAAATGGTTTCCTGATTATTAATGGAAGTTACAGAAATAGTTCCTCATTCCCTGCTCATGTCCTTGTTTCTTATTTTTCCAGAGTGAAGAGGGACCAAAGCAGTAAAAACAGAATTTCCACAAGTTTCTCTATTGAAATCTATCAATCCCTGCATCTAGACCCTAAAACATTGCTCCCTCCTTATCGTACAGGATAAATTATCCATGTTCCTACCCAAGAGGAGACCATCCAACTTGTATGCTGGATGCCATTGCCTCTCATCTGCTCAAAGACATTACTCTGTATTTCTTCCCCTTACCTACTCTATCATCACTTTTCCTTCACTAGTGGATTTTTCCATCAATAGTTAAATATCCTACAGTGTTACCCACTTCAAAACAGTGAAGCCAACAACCCCGTGACTTCTTTCCCCTCTACTACAGGCCCATTTCTCTAGTCTCCTTTATAGCAAATTCTTTTCACAAGTGGAATAGTTGTCTACATTCATTCTGTCTCTTTTTCTTGACACCACTTGACTCAGGCTTCTATCCTCGCCTTTCTCTAAAACAGTTCTTAGCAAAGTCACCGACAACTTCCACCTTGTCCAGTCTACTGGCTGGGTGTCTTCCTCCTAATCCACCAACAGCATCTGGCCCAGTAGGTCACATTCTCCTTCTTGAAAAAATTCCTTTACTTCTACTTTAGTTTAGCATCTCTTTGGAGTTTTCCTCCTAGTTCACTCAGTGTTTTTCCACCGCTGAAATGAGGGGAGGGTTTCTGTTTTTGTCTGCTTTGTTAACTGCTTAATATCCCAGCAGTTAAAAGTAGTGTCTGACATGTAGTAAACCACATCCCAGATCTACAGAATGCTGACAGAACTATTGACTTTTCACTGAATTATCAAGGTACATACTGCTAATTTTGGTACCACAGACCTTGAGTTCCTATTAATCTGTGAAATGCCCAAACTGAATTAATTATCTTCTCTCATAAACCAACATTTCTACTGACTTTCCTAGTTCAATTAGTAAATGCCACCATTTATTTCCCTAGCCAGAACAGTACTTAAGTCCAAATTCAGTCAGTTGTTAACTCTTAGAAGGTTTTAGTTTACCGTAACCCTTCTAGCTAGGTCCCTTGACCTCTGTCTTGCGTAGCTCAAATTATTCTTTACATTGCTAACAGGCTAATCTCTCCTAACCAGAAGACTGAGTTTGGTAAATAGTGATTTGCAAGGTTTTCAAAGCCCTAAAAGCAACAGGCTAAATACATATGGCCCTATTAAATGCAGAACAATCCCTCTTCATTAGCTTCATACAGTTTCCCCTAAATGTCCATGAAACTGAACCTTCTCTTTTTCCTGAAGTACATAATGCTGTAATCTAGCAGTGTCATTGATTTTACAGGTTCCTCTCGGCCCTGAATGACCCCTTCAATAAGTACTTACAAACTGTGCTTTGATTTCAGCTGATTTCAGCTTGAACCTTCTCCCTATCCCATTTGCCTATCTCTTCTGGTACTTCTTCCCTGATCAGCTCAATGAACTGTGATGTCTTCCACTGTGTGGCCAGACAGGTTCTTTTGGGTCATATCCATGTGATCTTTCTCTTGGCTTTCTTGTTAAAATCATTTGAACTCTTGCATAAAATGTAAGCTGCAGGTAGATTTCTTATTTATGGTTAAATTCTGTACAGCACCTAGCACAATACCTTGCACAGAATACATAATTTTAAAAGCTACTAATTTAAGGTGATAAGCAGGGCAAAATGTTGTAAAATCTCCAGATAAACACAATTTTGAAATTAGATTTAGAAGAGAAACTCTTTAGTGACTACACTTATATTGGTGGGCACTGAGTAATGTATTGATTTGTCAAATCGACACTATGCTGTACACCTGAAACTAATATATAATTGTATGTCAACTATGCTTCAATAATAAAAAGAAAAAAGGAACTTTATCTTATATAGCTAAATGTGCTATGATGAATATAAACTTCACAAAAATGACTCTTAAGTGATAGATATTATACCATAAGTATACTATACTTCCCTAGATATAAAGATTTGGTTGTAAAAATATGCTTTGATGATCCAAAAAAAAAGTCTTGCAAAATAATACTCTGTATAATAAAATTATTCAAATTCATTTAATTCATCTGATGCAATATTAGCAGATATTAAAATTCATACTTCTAGTGACCAGAAAAATTTAATTCGAGGGCACAGCATATTTGTTTACATATCACTTTAATAATTGCACTGAAATGCAAAATATTTTCATCTGGATTTTGCAGAGGAAAGTAACTGACGGTATTCCCCAATGATAAACTGCAGAATTTGTCATTTTCTATACGCAGGAGGGCACTAATTAATCTTGAGTAACCTTTTGAGACACAGAATATGAGCAATGTGCACACAGGAGGAAAATAATAATTTACCAGAAAACAGACACAGAGAAAAAGCAGACCACATTTAAACAAATACAGCAAGTACTATAGGTGATATCTGGTGTCACTACTAGAGTTCACTTTTGGGAAATCATGCAATTCCCAGGACTAATCTTGAAACTTGGTTACATGTTTCCCAGCACTCCATAGAGAAAACTGTATAAAGACATATTTGGGGCTGCCACCAAATTAACCAACAGCGATGGTAACACTTGGACTATTACTCCAACTTCAAAGGCTAATCAGTATTAAGCCGTGAGACTGAGATAAGATGACCTGACCCCAGGAATCTTCCTTGGGTCCTTGGACCAAAACAGGTGGCTTACTGAGGGGGAAGAAAGGTAAACCCAGATGGATAGGCAAGCAATCGACTGAACCGCGTCTGTCCAAAATGCTTATGTTGAAGCCCTAAGTCCTCATCGTGTTGAAATTTGGAGATGGAGTCTCTGGGAGGTCATTAGGTTTAGGTGGGTCATATTGGAGGTGGGGTCCGGCTCGTGATGGGTTTAGTGTCCTTATACACAGAGAAACCAAAAAGCTTGCTACTATTCTGTCTGCTATGTGAAGGCACACTGAGAAGGTGGCCATCTAAACGTATGGAAGACCGTCTATACCAGATACGCTAGCACCTTGATCTTGGGCTTTCAGTCTCCAGAAAAATGTGAGACAATAAATTTCTGTCGGTTAAGCCACTAGTCTATGATATTTTGTTACAGCAACCTGAGCAGACAAAGACAACCTGATAGAAAATAAGTGCTGTGATACGTTCACTGAGCATAAGCATGGCGCACGCTCCCATAGAGGACCACCACTGGCCTTGTTATTGCACCAAGAAATGTGATAGTTTTGGTGATCCAGGAACCCTAGTCAGAACTTGGTCCAGTCACTGAAACTGTGAACTACAACCCAGGGCTTATATTCTCAGGAAAGTGCTTTTAAGTCATCCAAAGGCTTGTACTCGTGTTTCTGATTCTGGAAGTCTACAGCTCCTTTTGTTTGAAATAAGAAATAAGAATAAGGCGACCTCATACTCGTATCTTTCATGTCAATCTTGTATCCTCCTCTGGGGACCTGGGACTAGACCCAAGTGGGACGGCTTAACGGCCCTCAAGCTTAGAGCACACACACACACTTATCGGTAAGCTCTTTAGCATAACTTAACTCCTGTCACACCTCAATGAGTAAACTAAATCACAGTTCTCCAAGTGGGAGAGTCAGATGGGGACCATGCAAAGAGCCCATGACAGGAGGCTGGAGTCATTTGTTTCTGGCCTACCAGCCAAGTTTCTACCCTTTGCGTAACTCCAGAAATGAACCTCCCTGAGCCCGTTTCTCCATCTATCAACACAAGAGGATTTGATGAGGTGAATCTCCCTGAACACTAAACATGACAAAAGTTAAAAACTTCCCTCCCATCCAAATGCTAAAGGAAAGTAGAAAGTAAATCAAAAAAGAATTGTCTTTATTGTTAGAAATCAACCATGATAATATACAGTAGATATTTTAAGATAGCCAACTATGTGTGACCAAAGAAACACATGGTACTGACTTTTTAATCACGGCCTCTCCAGTGAAGACTAGGAAGTAAGGCACCATGACCTTTAGCTGAACTGCTGCTTGGACATGTTATTTTTTTAAAGGACATGATTGAGATTATATACTTCTGTTAATTACTCTTTTTGCTATTCTTTAAAGTCATCTAATAGGCTTGTTCTAATGTTTCTCTTAGCTTTTTCTATAGAATAAGACTACATTACTTGTTTGTATCTTTCCTGTCAAACTTGGATTGTCATTTGGGGACCAATGACAAGTAAACGAGCCTGGCTGCTGGAGAACTTTACATAAAATGAAATGCTATAGTGCTGGGAATTCTTCTTTAATTTTAACTTTAAACTCGATCTTTTGGTTGCTTGACTGACCACCTTATTATTACCTGTACTGAAAAAAGGTCCCATCGATACTGAATGTCTTAGGTCCACAGACCAAAGACAAATGCTGCCATTGTGCAGCGTGGTATAATCTGTCAAGGAAATGCACAGGCACTGACAACCATTTGTTTCCAAAATAAGAGAGTTTCACAAGAATGAAAATGCATGTCTATCACTTCTTCTTTTTACTGTACAGTATAGTATATCTTTTATCCTTGCTGACAATTATATTTTTTTCTAGTTTTTCCTCTATTTTATTGGAACATAATTTAGAAAGTATTATCCATACTTTTTTATTGATCTTCCATACTAACATTTTATTCTTTATTGAACATAATTCTTGATCATTAAAAAAATGAACAGAATTTATGACAGAACCAGTCTGTATGTCATTCATGAATGGCCATAATCTTTATTTTTGATTGGGCATTCAGAGGCAAGTTTCAGACTATTTCTTTGAAAGGCACGCTGAACAACACTTTTTTTTTTTAAGATTTTATTTATTTATTTGACAGACAGAGATCACAAATAGGCAGAGAGGCAGGCAGAGAGAGAGGAAGGGGAAGCAGGCTCCCTGCTGAGCAGAGAGCCCGATGTGGGGCTCAATCCCAGGACCCTGGGATCATGACCTGAGCCGAAGGCAGAGGCTTTAACCCACTGAGCCACCCAGGCGCCCCTGAACAACACTTTTTTAAAAAACTTTAATTTTTCTCTTTTCTAGCATATACTCATACCTTAATTCTCTATACCAAGGATTTACTGTAATGAGCCAAACAGTATACATTTGCTATTTTGTGAGCTATACAGTCTTTCTTACAATTAATCAGCTTTGCCATCTAGTACAGAAGCAGCCGTAGACAATATGTAAATGAGTGAACATGGCTATGCTCCAATAAAACTTTATCTACAAAAACAAACAGGAGGCTGGATTTGGCCCAGAGGCCATCATTTGACAACTGCTGCTCTGTCTGGTTCTGTAGGTGGTGTTGTACAGACGGTAAATACAAGACGCCAAGATACGTTGACTCGGGACGACCTTCTCCATAAACTACGTCACTGTGGGCGTGTCTCTTGACCTGTCTGAGCTTGTGCATTTGTAATCTGGAGAGGTTTGGTCTAGGTGAATGTTATCAAAACCTAGTATTTCTACAGTTACTTGAGCATGCCCTTGACTACTCATGAACAAATGTTAAGAGGCTAAACGCTAAAGCTTATAAACTGTTTTTAAAATTTTTTTTTAAATTTTTTATTTACTTATTTGACAGACAGATCACAAGTAGGCAGAGAGGCAGGCAGAGAGAGAGGAGGAAGCAGGCTCCCCACTGAGCAGAGAGCCCGATGCGGGGCTCGATCCCAGGACGCTGGGATCATGACCCGAGCCGAAGGCAGAGGCTTAAACCACTGAGCCACCCAGGCGCCCCTAAACTGTTTTTAATCTTAAAAATTCTCTTTTGCAAAACATTTTATTTTTTATTGCTTTCCTTGGACAAGTGAACTTTTAGAATCACTCCATAAAACTTCTGGGGGGTTATAAGTGAAATGCTGCGTTCATCCACAGCTGAACTTCTAATATTGAAAAGAAAGTGTCTGCCGATGGGCTGGCTGTGATGTCCGATACCATCTGAGCAGCCAAGATTAAGGCAGCTGTTCTGCCCAGTCAGGCAGATGCTCATGTTTGCCCTTCCTATAACTCCTGTCTGTACGTCTGAGAAAGAGAGTGAACTTTCAGAAGAAAAATGGTCCTTTATTTTCTGAACCTTCTGAGAAGTATCAGTGAACATGGTACATGACAACTGAGGTAGCACTCAAAATGTTTGCCCTTTTGGTAATTATACAGAACTCCAATTAACTTAGCAGGAAGTAAGGTAAGACTTGCTTTTTTTTATCGTACATTTTCTTTGGGTGTTAGCGAGTTTAGGTGAAGTTTCTTCCACAAAATATATAATTTCTATTCCTAACAGAATGTGAAACTACCCAGTCATCCACAGGGTCTTATTTAATGGAAGATCTAAGACCAAGTTCTCTGCAGCTGCCTAAGCTAGTGAAGTTGAATAAATGAGAGCCCGCAATTGTCAGAATACTGCTAACTGACAAATGAATGCCTGATGCTACTTCCAATAGTACTATGGGTCATAAACGTCTGCTTTCTAGCAAATTGCTGCTGTATTACATGAGAGGAATCTGAGGGCAGCTGTGGAAATGTAGATGAGCATGTAAAATACTGAAATAAACTGTTTATTATATCTTTACATTTCTCTCATTAATTTAAAGAGTAAGCCACGGGGGATAGAAGAAACAGCAGTCACCAACATATTAAACTTGCGATCAATTTTGTTTTAGAGAATTTATCTTAGCTTTTAGTAAAGTGCTATATTTTGACAAAACTTTAAAAAGTAAGTCTATTTTCTTTGAGTATTATTTACTTTGGCTATATATAAATTAAGTAAAGTAAAAAAAAGCATAAATAGTTGTTAGTTATAGGATGCTTGTTTGTAGCAGGGAGGAAAAAAGGGGAAGGAAAAAGGCAAATTCTACACCATTAACTTATGGCAGGAAGATTTCATTCCAGATTCAGTATTCTATGGAGTAGTTCTGTTTCACGAAATCTACTTTCTGTGGGGAAAGCTGTAGATGACAATCACGATTTTGCCTGCTTTCAGCTTATTTCTACTTGTATTAAACATCAACAAGAGTTAGAAAGTCATACATAGAAACTTTCCACAAGCATGCACAAAATTTGTTCCCTACTTTATAATTCTAAGAATTACAGAATTTTATGAAGCTAGATTAAGGATGCCTCTATTAAGAAAAGTACAATTTTATATAATTCGTCATTTTGTATATCAAATTCCTTTAGAAGATAACATAATAAATAATTTACAATGACCTCAGTGGAATACATAATGTTAATAGCATTTCACTTTTCCCATTTTGTTCATTTCAAGTTAGATGAAGGGTATCCTACATCTTTCATATTTTCACAATTTTCATTTAACCGGCATTCACTAAATGGAACTTTGTCAATCATAACTTTAATATGACTATGATTAAATGATAGTAGATGTTCATAATGTTGTCTTCAAAGAACTAAAAAAAATCCCTAAGTGCTTTTAGAATCTTAGAAAGTTCCGATTAGAGATCTGATCTGGTCGCACTTTTCAGTAAACTTTGATGATTCAATTATAGTGGCCTACTAAACAAAAGAGTGTTTTGTCACCCGTATTCAGTCTATCTGCTCCAAGGCCGTACCACTTCATGACCATTGCAATCAAGGTACAGTGTTTTAAACAGTAAAGTGGGAAATGTGGAAAACAACAGCTAACAACCGCACAGTGATTATAAAGCAACCAGACACACTCTTGTAAATATATACATACATATAATGAAAATGAGACTCTGAGACCTTTTGCACAGGGGGAAACTGAGGACCAAGGAGAGGAAGCAATGTGCCAGATGCTGGCCGAGTAGCTGACGTGAACTGAGTGCCTTCTCCTCTCGCACCGAGATCCCTCCTCTCAGTCATTACGTCATTTTGTCTCAAGAGTCTTCCTCTCAGTGAGCAAGAATTTATATTCATGCTTTTGTTTTAATAGTTCCATGGTTTTTCATTCTCTTTTCTATGTCATTAAAAATGTTTAAAAATGGAAAATAAACCATGAAGCAAAAACCCTGTATTTAAGACTAATTATTTCCAGGAAATACTGCATCTAATACACTAATATAACCGGTATTATGGTACAAATTAGGTCTCTGACTAAAGTATATAATCATTACAGTTAAAAATAAGTTTTTCCCCCATGAAATTCAGAAGAAAGCAAAGGAGCAAGATTTTATTATTTCAATGTCCAGTTTAGTTGTAATCTTAATTAGGTATAGAGAAAATTTAGAAAGGGAATTCATTCCCTGATAGTACCTTGCTATATATGTAAGACCTTAAAGCCACGGCCTAGTCTAGTAAAATGTGTCTAAGAATGGAAAATTAAACCTAGTCATAAGGTTTATTAAAGTTAACATGGTAATTTTTAAACCGTAATTTAAAAGGTAAGTAGTCATGTTCACATTTTAAGAAGGAAAGGGAAGTCTACTAACATAATGCATATGATTTACATGTTTCTCAATTTTAAGAAGAAAGAATAGTGCTAAGGTAGACACTTAAAATTGTTTTATAAATGGTGTTTTAAATAGAAGAAAATGATGTTTAATATATATCCTTTCAGTAAATGTTTATAATGTCTTAATTGTGATCTCAAATAGAAATAACTCATATATTAATTGTTCATTTGTCATATGAGTTTTCAGCATAATATGGATTGTGCTCACTGAAATTACATTATTCATAAAGTAGATAATTTTCAAGCTCTTTTCTCTTTTTTTTACTAATTCAGTAAAATGGGTAAAAAAAATTCCATCAGTGATATTTTAGGAAATATTTGAACTTCTTTACTTGCAAATACATTTTTTTTAGTTCTATAATGTTTAAGTGTTAAATACATGCAAACTTCCAAAAAGGCACTTCTGATCAAAAAACAATTTTATTTCTCATTATATGTATGAAAAGTGATAAATATATATATTCTCTTATGTATATGTAAATTAGTCTGCCCACATAGCCATTATTCTTGATCTCCGTTTCTCTCAGAGTATTACGGTTATCACTAGTTTATTCATTTGTTTATTTGTCTATTGTCCATCTCTCCTATGGAGCATTCATTTCCATGATGTCTGGAGACTTGTTGCAGCTGTCTAAAGTTTCATCACTAGCAGCTAGCACTTGCTAGGCCCATAATAGATGCTGAATAAATGTAGATTCATCAAATCAATGAGTGAATACACTAATATGAGAAAAGGGGGAAATAAATAATAAAGTTTTAATAATAACTTAAGGCATATTTCACCCTTGTGAAAAGAAAACTATATTGTTTTAAAAATAATTTTGATACAAGAAAATGATTTTTATTGAAAAATGTTCATGTTGTAATGAAATATTTTTTTTAAAAAATGAACATGAAACTATAGAGAAAATGGTCCAAATAACTCTAATTTTCCAAAATGCTTTTTACTACTGCAAATATAATTAAAGCAATCATAATTCATGATGAAATGCATTAAAAAGAAAAAAATGTGAGAGAAAATTTATGCAAACTTAGTAACTGGAAAACAATATATTCATATAGGCAGAATTATGACAGTATTTGAACACTGGAAGAAGCAAAGTGAAGTACCCTCATTTCAAAATGAAACATATATACTTGAACATCGAAGCTACTGGGATTATACAGCACCAAGGGACATAAAGGAAAGGATGCTTGCTTAATAGCAAATTATTAAAAGACAAAAATATGTATATCTAGCAATCTCACCATGTATTTTTCTTTTCAGTATTTAATTTTAAGGCACTGGCTGGCACAGTCAGTTATGTGTCCCACTCTCGATTTTAGCTCAGGTCACGATCTCGGGATTATGAGATCAAACCTTGAACTGGACTCTTCACTGGGCATGGAGCCCACTTAAGATTCTCTCTCCCTCTCTAAAAAAAAATAATAATAATAATTAATTTTACTGATTACTAATTTCTAGCCCTATACTTAAATTCTTAGTTTGTGCTTCATAGGGAGCATCTATCTGAAGTATTTGTAATGAATCTCATGAAATGTATAGAATTTATTAGCTGATAAAGTATATGTAATTTAACAATTTAAAAGACATATTAAATATATATGAAATTTAACAATTTAAAAGACATATTAAAAACTATATCAACAAATACATAAAATGAATTACAGAATAAGAACAGAGTTGACTAGGTGCCTGGGTGGCTCAGTGGGTTAAGCCTCTGCCTTCGGCTCATGATCTCAGGGTCCTGGGATCGAGCCCCGCATTGGGCTCTCTGCTCAGCTGGGAGCCTGCTTCCCCTCTCTCTCTGCCTGCCTCTCTGCCTACTTGTGATCTCTCTCTCTGTCAAATAAATAAATAAAATCTTAAAAAAAAAAAAGAACAGAGTTGACTATTCTTATCTACTCATCTGGCAACTTACAATAACCACAAAATCAATATCTTTAATTCTACTTTGAAATTAAAGTTAGAAAGATAATCCAAGTGACTATAATAATCATTTAACATATGAAAGATGGCCAATTGATATGAAAATAGTGTTATTTTATAATTAACTTAAACAGGACCACTTTAACACAGGCAGCAACTATAGTTATGAATAGTCCTACAACTGATCACACTTCGTTCATGCTTTCTAATGTTAATATTGTAGCAGTCTAAATGGTATCTTCCTGGCACTAATGGGAATTGGTGAAAGTCTGTTCTTACTTTAAACCCAATTAATCTTAAAAACAGTCTGTGCTAAAGTAATATGTTAACATGACTCTTAAGTATATTTGAGTAAGAAAAAATAATTTACAAGTCTACCTATTCTTGGCATTTATTTTATGGAAAATCTGCCATTAATCAAGTAATTTAAGTACTTATAAAAATGCCAAGCAGCTATGATCAATATACTGCTTAATAATAGATGGATGATTAATTTCCATTTATAACAATAACAAATAATGAAAAGTCCTTCAAATCCCATGTACTAAATAATTAACTATATGTCCTGAAAACTTCATCACTGTCTTTGTCCTTTAAATAAGTCCCACGCCCTGATGAAATTCATTTTCCAGGTTTCTGGGCTATTTCAAATTTTTGACAAGTTTATCCAAGTCAGTAAAATATTGAAGATTTTAAAGGAGGAAAAGCAAAATATAGAACAATTTCAGTTTCCAAATACAAGGACAATTGATATTTTCCAAAACAGTACCAAGGAAACTATCTTATAAGTTGCAAGATTTGAGGAAACTATAAAAGTTGTATCTATAAACAAACCCTTAAAAAAAAACCCTTAGATAAACTGCTTTATAGTTGTGATATACTGTTTTTGTATATCATATATCTTAGCAAATCAATTACTTCTACAATGCACTAATTTCAATGCACTACAATGCAAAATTTCAACATACTGTATCATCTAACTTAGTTTTTTTTTTAATTTCCTAAGAAATTGTGTAATTTGGAAAGTGTTTAGAGTCAGGATTATGATTGCCAACCATAATTATACTGTAGAGCTACTGAAGTGGTGGTTATTAGAGATTTTGCTGCTAATCATATGTCTTTTATTTGCCTTGAATGAACAAAACAGGATTATTTAAATAATATGAACATTATAATTGCCACTGAGGTCTTTTTTAAAGGATCCTAAAATGTAAAACTTCTTAAAAATTCATTTCATAATTTATTTAAAGATTGCACTCTTCTTAACTTAGTCATCACTCGACTTAAAGCTTTCTAAAATCATGCTGCTCACCAATTTATAAAGATAAGTGTAGAGTGAGTTGTTAATTTTTCTTTTAAGATGTCTTTAAAGACAGGGCTTTTCTGATGACAGCTAACGTAAGTTGGGCATATGCAACTTTCACAGATGTAGAGTGATGAGGCTGAATTTGAAATGATCTTACTTCTAACAATCAATGTTTGCTTTTTCTCTGCCACAAACTAAAAATAAGCAGGCACACACAAATGTGGATTGTGTACCATTACTTCCCTTGGTTTCTGGAAGTCCTTTTCAAGGTCTGTTGGGAGTCTCTGAATCTATGTCGTTCTACCAAATTTCCCATCTCTCCTGTCTGTACTGCATTCTGGGCGAGTTCCTCAGTTCTATCACCCAATTCATTAATTTTCTCTTGGACTATGCTCACTCTAGAATTTATTCCATTCCAAGTTTTATTAATTTCAATAAAAACAGTTGTATTTCCAAATGTTTCACTTGGTTCTATTCATGTCCAATTACTTGTGTTTCCTTTTTGCCTTTGTTTTATAACTTTTGTTCCTTATTCATGAGTACCACTATCAACTATTCCCTAAAATTAATTTCATCTTGGATGCATTCTTGTGACTATTTGCCTAGTCTATTAGCTGTGTTTCTTAAAATTAATTAGTTTGCTCATGTAGTTTGGAATCTTGGTTTGCAAGCTCATTCGAATCAAAGGAATATCCTCTCTCTCCCTTCCATTTTCTCTTTCTTCCTTATTATAAGCCTTCCTCTGTATTTTTCATTCCTTCCACTAAATCTCCTAATGAGTTAAGTCCACAACCAAATCATAAAATAGTTCTTTCTTTATGGTGATACAAGCAATAACAGATTCAGTCATTAAACCAATGTACAACTTGACTAATTTCCAATTTTTTTTAATTTAAATTTAAATTAAAAAAGGAGGTATTGGTGTTTTTACCTACTTTGGCTTACAGTGTCTTATGAAGCCATTGTCCCAGGCTCATAATCATAATCATAACCACCTTTTCTCAATGGAGTTGGATTAGCCAAGAGTCATTCCCATCTCAGACAAAGAAATGAGCCCATGGTCTCTAGTTTCCAGTGTTGCATAGAGACTTCTTAGATCGTATGACTCAGTGACTGGACCCTAGCAGCCTGTAGTTTTAGACTCACTCAAAATTTTGTATTTCTGACTAGAGAGATATCGATCTTACTTTTTAGCCAGCATATCTTTTCAATTGTCCTTCATTTTCATCTCTCACTGCTACTATTTGGAGCAGAGTTGGTGCTTTAAACATGAACTCTTTGTGTTATCCCAAATAGAAATGCAAATTATTTTGAAAAAAAAAACATATTGCTATGGAAAATAATAAAAGCCAATGAAGCTAATAGTAATGAATGAGGTGGTTGTAGAAAAGATGCCCATATAAATGTTGTTATCTAAGAATGAAAATTTTGGCATACTGAGATTCGAAACAGAATGTGGATCAATGTTATTTCATCTAACGCAACCTGGGATGGCCAGATCCAGACAGCAGGGCCGCAGGGCAGGGGAAGTCATTCTGTGTTATCTGAAGAGGAAAACAGCAATTCGCTGTAGAGTTCATATTTTGCCTGAACCACTGTATTTCTACTCAGTTCTACTGCCCTCTTTAGTTTATCCTGGGTCTTCTCTCACCTGGACTATTGCAACAGCCTCCCATTAGTATCTCATTATAAGTTTCTCATCTTCCATGACCAGGAAAATTATTATTCAAATAAAAATAACCGTGAGAGATCTTTGCATTAAAGAATCAAACTATTTCCTGAGTCTAGAGGAAAGAATCTGATTCCTAAGCACAGCACTGACACTCCAGGCCTATACCATATGTCCGACCCCAACTTACCTCCACAGTCTCAGCTTGCAATACTGAACCTTAATGCCCTCTTTGTCAGCCACGATATTCCTAACACAACATTCCACTCTAAAACTCTAGATCTTTCTCCCTATTGGCTCCTCCACCTGAAATGTTTTCTTTTTCCCTAACACATTCCTCTCAGAAGCCCCCACCTCTCCCAATGGCCTACAAAATTCATACTTCCCTAAAAAAGGAGGCCAAGTGTCTTCCTTTTCTGAGTGCCCCAGGACTTGATCTACACCTCATCTGAGGCATTTGTCCTGTTGCATTAATTACTGGTAGACACCTGATGACATTAAGATCTTCTGATGAAAATCTGTCTCAGTCACCCCAGGATACTGAATGTTTTGCCTTTAACTATTGAGTTTTTTACTCAATGAGTCCAAATTAATTGTTAACGATTACGATATTTAATCTCTCCTAAATTGTCATAATAGAACTCTCACTAAGCGGTATTCAGTAGCCCAAGCCCACTTCTAGATGTAACCTACATGTGGCAACATTCACAACACACATTTCAGAGCAGCTTGGAAAAAAATCAGTGTGGCTTCACAACTGTAACTGGATCCTAGGAAATATTTTCCATGATACACCGATTGCTTAAGGCAATCGCTAGAGGAGGGAAGCACTTTATCGGAAATACCCACTGGGGACCAGTAAAAAAGGGTGTCAATGACTTTGCTAAAGGTCACTCGCTGGTGATGAAGTGGACGGAGACGCTGAGGGGGTGCAGGGCCTGAAAGTAGCCATCACAGAAACAGGAGCTCCCGCTGATTTGAATATCCATGTAGGCCAGGTGCTTACATACTTGTACTACTTAGTTTTCACTGCCAACAACCCCAAAGCAGATAGTGTTTCTCTCATTTTATAGACCAGGAAAATACGGTTTATAGAGGATAAATTGCCATAAGTCTCATAGCCAGAAAACGGCTAAGCAAAATCTGAACTGCAATCTACTTTACTCCAAAGCCAGAGCTCTCACTTCCTGTAGGTAACAGGTAAAAGGAGACAAGAGAGACAGCAGAGATTATCAGTCAGTCCGTATAAAGTTGATTAAACATGACCTCGAAGAACTAATTAAATCAAGCAATGGGAATGATGACAGGAAGGAGACCAAACTGAACTTATCGGGACCGCATCGGGAATCAAGCCATCACCTTGAAGCAACAGTACCATCGTTTAAATCCACTCAATTGTAAATCAAACACCAGGTACAAAATACAAATGAAAGATTTGTTCAACTCATTTCAAGCTGTTATATGGACATCGTTGGAGAAAATCAGTGACTCCCAATCACAAGGCCTTTCAGAAATCTTCTTTGCTATCTCTGAGAGTAAAACATCAACTCCTTTATCACCATGACAACCGTGGCAACTGCACAGTCACCCCCTTTTCAACAAATTGTTCTCTTCATTCTTTTCTGGAGTCATCTACTGATGAGCCATCCATAAATAAAGTTATACATTGTATTACTGCTCTTACCAAAAGGTAAGAGTGATGGGAGGCCCTGAACCCTTAAGATTCTTGTTTATAAATTCACTGCATCACCTCGATCACTGTGCTCTGCCTTCAGGTGTTCAGTCACGTATGTACTAATGGGAGCTTTTTTTTTTCTTTTTGCATCACTTTCCATTAATATAACTCAAAAATATATAGCATTCAATTAAAAAAACAGTTAGAATGAAGGAAGTATGAACAAATGTAACAAAGTAAACACCACACATGTAAAAACTGTTTCCATCACTCCATATTATGTTATTCTCTCCATAACTTCTGATGGTTGATGATATTGGTCATTACTATATGTTCCTATGGAAATTAGAAAATAATAATCCTAAAGATTATACATTTTCACAGTGAAAATGGGCAGTTAAGAGCATCATAACAAATCCTCTTAATATTGCCCCTTGCAATAAGGAAAGAGATATTCAAAATCACTTAATTAGACATAATCACTCTGGAATATATGCCTAAAGATAAAATGTATGTGTGGACAGATATCTAACATGGGAAGATCAAATGAATCATAACAGCCAGTAATAGAAGGCTGGGAAGTAAGAGTTTTAATAGGTGCTTAGTAAATGCCTATTTGCCCAGTGTTTGTTGGTTTGTTTGTTTGTTTTAAGATTTTATTTATTTATTCAACAAAGAGAGAGAGATCACAAGTAGGCAGAGAGGCAGGCAGAGAGAGAGGAGGAAGCAGGCTCCCCGCTGTGCAGAGAGCCCCATGGGGGGGCTCGATCCCAGGACCCTGAGATCACGACCTGAGCCGAAGGCAGAGGCTTAACCCACGGAGCCACCCAGGCGCCCCAGCTCTGTGTTTTTAAATGAGGCAAAATATACTACTGTATTCAGTCTTTCAAGAGTATTAAATATTTACTCAATATTTAACTACATTCTAGATACATAATATATGTAAGGTATCAAGTTAGGTTGCTGAGGCGTATAATATATAATAAATACGTGGTTGGGTTTTTTTCCTGTTGGTTTCTTTTTTCCTTCTTTTGAAATTGCAGAGCATAATAAAGGTCATGAAAATGAGTCATTATATGTTTTTCAACATTAAATGTATTCAGAAGATCCCATGTCTTTTAAGCAGGAAGTTCCATTATCAAAATCTGTAAGAAGGAAATAGGATGTCAACTCTACAAAGGGCCTTCAGTGTCCTCTGAAAGTATGCCACCTTGAGCGGGCCACTGCCACCTTGTGGCATTTTGATTCAACGAGTTTTGATAAGTGATCCATTCCTAGCTTATCAGAAAAAAACTGAACTGGAGTGGGAATCTTTCATAAATATTTATTTGGAGAGTAAACTAATTCTATCTGGACTTTAATGCTGTAGAAGTAATTTTTTCCCCTACATCTTAATTTGTATTTTCACATGTTCAGAGAAGTCAACCAATTACCTGTGTAATAAAATAAAACATTCAACCACTGAAAATTGTCCCTGATTTTTAGATGACTTGAAAATATGATAGGTAACCAAAGATCACTTTAGTACTTGTGTTTTTGTGATTTATAAGAAATATACATATTTGGTCCTTCAGATGACCAAAATAAATTTCTCTTATTTTTATTTGGTCTTCACACACAGTTCCTAGTTCACAGTTCCCAAAGCCTTGGAATTTCTTGACCTGTAAGAATAATGGGAGCATTTTTACCACAGTATTTGGTCACCTGTCCTCAGTTTCTGAAAATGTTTCTGAGCAATAAAGCTGAAACGAGTATCATGTCATTCATACAACCCCCTTTTCCACCATAACTGGGTTTATGTTAATGAAGTGACTTTTGGAAAGCACCCAAGGACGGGGACTGGTTGCCTGGGGAATCAACCAGGACTAGAGGATGGGAACTTTCAATTCCACTCCAGATTTCCAGGGAGGTAGAGAGGCTAGACGTTGAATCAATCACCAACGGCCAATGAGTTAATATAAATCATGCTCCCATAAAAACCCAAAAGGAGAGGGTTCTGAGAGTTTCCAGGTCAAGGAATCAGAATGCTTCCAGGTGCCACCATGCCAGGCCCCAAGCTCCGAGAGCACAGAAGACCCTTTGTTCAGGACTTCACCATATGTATCTCTTCATCTGGTTGTTGATTTGTATTTTTTAATATCCATTATAATAAGTCAGTAATCGAGTGAATAAATAGGTCTTCCTGAGTTCCATGAGCCATTTTAGCTAATTAACTGAATCCAAGGAGGGGGTCATGGGAACCACTGATTTAAAGTCAGTCCATCATAAGTACAGGTAATAACCTGAGTTGTAATTGGCATCGGAGGTACAGGGCAGTCTGTGGGGCTGAACCCTTGCCTGTGGAATCTGATGCTATCTCTAGACAGTGTCAGAACTGAGTTGAATTCTTGGACACCGTCCTGGTGTCCAAGGATTGCTTGTTGGTATGGGGAAGCACCCCACCCCCCGACACACATATACATTGGAACTGGGTCCAGGAGCCCAAAAGAATAATAAATATTAAATATCTAGATGTCACACTTCCTCTATTTTTTAACAAATAATTTTAAGTTAATTTCACATGAACTTTAAATTAAAATTTTGTTTCATTTCTACTATCAAAACGTATTTACTTTGAGTCTTCAACTAATATTCACAATGTATTCACAATGTAGCATACCCTCCTTACACCTAAGTAAAGATCCACTAGTTACGAACCACCTCATCCTCAGTGGGGTTGGGAAAAATTGATTTAATGCATTTTTTTGGTTTACTAGTAATAAAAACCATGGAAATAATGATGGTTCACCTGACTGACTTGGCTGCAAGACCCTTCAAACAGACCTCCCTTCCCGCGCCCTCAATTACTTTCATACGATTTAATTTTGTCTTTCCATTTTCTCTCCTAAGACTTCATGTATATTTACTTCATATCATCTTACCTCTAAATCATTTTTATATCTCTCTCTTTTTTTTTTCTAACACAGGAGAGGTCCTCAACTTTTTTTTTTTTTTTTTTGGTATTATGGTCAACTTCTGAATATTTAAATATAGGAAAACTTGACCACAAACCTGAAAGAATTATATTGAATAATTATCAAATTACTTACTTGGTGGTCCTTAAGTGCCATGTATCTATTTGAGAAAAATTCTTCACTTTCTTTACTTACATGGCATGCAACAAAATTTTTACATGTTGTAGATGATTTTTTTCGGTAAAAAAAGCTTGACTTCATGCAATATCTCTTACTTCTTAATTCCGAGAAGTATACCTCACTTTACCTTTTATTTTTTTTCTTCAAAGACCTAAAAAAGTAAAGCTTATTCCTTCCAGACTTGACTTTCATCCATGACCGTAAGGTGCTTCATATGTAATCAGGGATTCTTAAGCCTTCATCATTATTTTACATGTCTGGGAGTGGCCAGAAGCCCTGGCCTCACAAAGAAGGACCGCTCCGGTCTGGTTTCAGGCATGGCACCCAAAATACATAGATGAAAGTTGGCAGTTTACTTGGGAGGACACACAAGCAAAACAACATGGAAATAGAATTTGAAACAATACAACATGACATTTTTTATAATTTTATGTGAGGTTAAGATGTGAGATAACTGAAGTTATATTGAGCAGTTAAAAGAAATAGCTCCCCTTTCCTAGAGAGGGTTAGTAACTAAGCAGTAGATAATTAATGCTAATTACCAGCTCCCTAACAGCTTAAGAAATGGAGTTGAGGGTAACCTCCATGGTGCTAAATTTTGAAGAAGGTATCTACCCAGCTAAACTCACTCAGCTAAACCTACTCTACTCCATGACTGTGAGCAATACTGTGGTTTCTTTCAATCATGTCCTGACGGTCTTGAAGAGGTTGCCAAGTGAAATATGGAAGATACAGATTACTTCTAAGCTATTTTTGCTAGAAGTTTCTTTTTATTTTATTTTAAAAAAATTTTTTTAAAGATTTTATTTATTTATTTGACAGAGAGAGACACGGCGAGAGAGGCAACACGAAAGAGGGAATGGGAGAGGGAGAGGCAGGCTTCCTGCAGAGCAGGGAGCCCGATTCAGGGCTCGATCCCAGGACCCTAGGATCATGACCTGAGCCGAAGGCAGACACTTAATGACTGAACTACCCAGGTGTCCCTAAATTGTTTTTAATTTTATTTATTTTGCTAGAAGTTTCAAGGTGCATGCCCACCTCAGGGGTTATCAGTGGTGTCAGTTTTCTCTTTCAAAATAGACACACTGCAGTGAGGTTCTAAAATATTCCTCAGCTTTACTTTGTAAAAAAGTTTGACTTCCAATAGGCCATAATACTTTGCTATAAATAGATGGAAATATTAGGACAAAGTAAACACATTGTTATTTACTTTGCACTTACTGTCCTTTGCAAACATACAAGTTTGCTTCCATATCACTATTTACCTAGCCAATGAACAATGTCTGACCAGTAACTAGCCATTAATTTCTAAATTGTGCACTGTGTTTGGAGTCCCCAAAGCTCAAACCAGAGTTCCCAAAGTCTGGTAAACTAATTTGCTCATATTAGTAAATATTAGGAGCTTTGGTTCTCAGTATTAGCCAAAATTTACTGGCTATACAGAAGACAGGCAAGTGTCAATGCAATAAAAATACAGAGATTTTCAATATATTATTAAAATACAAATGAAGTTTTATAATTCTTTACCACTGAAGAAAATCCAAAATATAACATGGTATTTATTTTAAAATAAAATTAGTTGATAAACATTTAAATATGTTAATAAAGAAATGGGAAAGTTGAGGCAATAATTAAACTGATAAGGTTTTGGTATAAACACAACAAAGCTGTATCCTGCACATTGACATGAAAATTATGTTTTTCTCTTCTGATCAAAAGCCATTTTGAAACATTTCGACCTAAAACAACACAAACAGTATGTGTATGCAATGCTTTCATAAAGATTTTGGTAAATGGGACTAACTCATTGAAATTCAATATTTGTAAGCACATTTAGAAAGAGCCACATTAAGCAATTGTCAGCACTTAATTTTCCAAGTCTAAACAAGCAGAAGCATCACCCACACCATCTAATTTCTCTGTTAAGTGAACTGTATTACCCCTGCCTCCTAATCTTCCTGCAGTGTGGCCAGACCTCCAAGAACACAGAGACAGCGCGCTTCTCTGGCAGAAGACCTGCTCCGAGTTCTCCCCAATTACCCACATCAAATCAGAGCCATCTTCTCTAATTAGACTATCTTTGATGTCTATGACATCAAGGACTCCTTTTCAATAGATGTGTCTCATTGAAAGTCGGTGCCTCACCACTGGCATGGACTGTCTGTCATCTCTATGAAATATAGAGTTACTGGGCTCAGGTCATAATTAGTCCACAAATGCGCCTCTTAGGACACTTTAAGTCAGGAACAAACTTTCCATTTGTTTTGAATGACCTCTTGAGACTTAAAATATTCTAAAGTAGCATTAATTTTAATCAAAACTCTCCCAGTTAGTATGGAAAGGATAGCATAATTTCAGTACAAACTGACATTAACATGATTTTAGGGTGAGTTTAACTTGTAAATCAATATGTTATACATACAAGAGAGGAATAATTGGGTACAAATTACAAATGTACTCAACAGATAGGGCAGGGACACAGGAACAACAACATCAGTGAACAAAATCCAGCTTCATATTAATTGGGGAACAACTGTTAAAACTTAAAATAATTGGAGAGAATGAATCAAACATGTGCCTGCCTGCTTTTTTCTGTGGCAAAAGTATAGGGAAGAGCGAGGCCAACAATGACCATTTATAAACTGAAGACAGACTTTGGTACTCCCCATCATTTTTTGTTTCAGCCAACAGTGTTTTGGTCAAGCATTAGTCTTTGCAGGTGCACATGGATTGTAAAACGCAGTCAGCTGCAAAGCACCGTCATCTTAAAGTACAAAGGGAAATGATGTTGAGCTGAAAGGCAGTGGTTCTCAGACACTGTGTTCTTAAGCCCCAATCCCTGATTACCTAATTCAGCTTTCTACAGAAGTAATGGGGTGATTCTCATGCAGGTGATTTGTAGGTTGCTTCTGTAAAATACTGGGTATTTTATTGCGTATCAGTAAAACATAAAAGCCAACTGAAATTTAGTAGGTGGGGGTGGGGGATGGAAAAGTGCTATTACTAGTCCTGACATTATGTAGGTGACACATATATAATAGAAAATGAAAAAAATGTAATTTGGGCTTACTGTAAATTAAGTTGAAAAAACTGGATTATTTAAATTTATTTGAGGATCATAGGTATGACACCAGTTTCAGAGGTAAATGTTTCAAGCAAAGACAACAAAAATGTATAAAATAATGTATTAATTATCTCTAGAAAATGAGAGGTTCCGCAAAAGACATGATGTCAAAAACTTCAAAGCTCTGTATATTTTAACTGTTTCTATGGATCTTCCTAAAACGAATTCTTTAACAAATACACTAGGCAACATTTAAACTTGTATAGGGGCCCCAGGGTGGCTCAGCTGGTTCAGCGTCTGCCTTCAGCTCAGGTCATGCTCCTAGGGTCCTGGGATCGATCCCAAATCAGGCTTCTCCCTCTCCCTCTGCCACTGCCCCTACTTGCGCTCGCTCGCTCTGTCGCTCTCTGTGTCAATAAATAAGCTTGTATAGGTGACTTATGTCACCTCTGTGAACATCCTTAAGGTAAAATACCCTGAGAGAATATCCCAATTCTGCTGCTTCCTACCTTGGGGGAATTACCTGCCATGTGTCCTGTGCCTTAGCATACTTACTTGTGAGACAGGCAGCATGCCACACGAAGGGTTTGAGGGACTAAATGTGAGAATGCCCGTGGGACTGCCTCAGAACATGCCCAGCAAATCACGGGTCGTTTCCCTTGTCTCCTTGGCCGTTAGTCTTCCTTCTCCAACTATTGTACTTAATTCTTTTAATTTGATGCTTCTTATCTTCTAAAGGTGAATAAAACAATCTTCTTAAGAACCATGTATGAAATAGAAGGCGTGGAGTGAGAACCCAAGGCCACAATGTTAGGGCAGGCGTGGTCAGAGGCATTTCACGCTTAATTCAGAGGACTGAGAGTAATTTAAGCTCAACCTCTATTTAAGTGAAAGTATTAGTGGACACTTTAAGTTGAACTACAGAAAACTACTCAGAATAAAGATGATTTGGAGAACAAATAGGGATAATTCAATTTTCACAAATAATTTTACAGATACAGATACTGCATAAACCATAACTATTAAATAAGTTATTTATTTAAGCCTTACATATGGATGAAGTTGCTTCTATAAATAAGATATTACTTGATTAGGCTTGACAGATACTTCAGGTTTTTTCTCATCAAACTCTAATGTAATCATTTCCAGAGAAATTAAATTCACATTGTGATTTTGAGGTAAATTCTTTAGTTTAGTAACAAGTTGGGTTACTCCATCCTTCTTACCAAGTTTTAGGTTCTGGTGTTTGGTTTACTGTGTTATTTTTTTCCTTATGGGAATGAAGAAGAGGGAAAACACAGGGTAAGAAGCAAGATATAGAAATAGAGGAATTAAATATTTCCTATATGTTCTGTTAAAGATGTTTTGCTAGCGTGGGTGGCTAACTGTATTCATGTGTCTTTAGCTGTATCACTAATCTAAAAACAACTGGCAAATACTTTCTCCTTGAGAGATATCAACACCACCACCAAAAAGCCTTCCGAGTATGACCATCGTGAGCAACCTGTGAAATTCACACAATATTCATTGTTCAGTTTTAAGGCACTTTTAAGGCATTGATTAAAACTTTTCCCCCCACACTCAGGTATATCAAGACAAATATATTTGTTTTCAAAGCATTCTCTGCCTGGGACAGTGTATCATGTGGGCAGTAATGACACAATTCAGTTATTTTCATTGCTTAAAGCAAGACCTACCATAGTGGGTACTCTGGGTATTCACTATGGGTACATTATGGGTCATGTATTCAGCCGTCTGGCTTTCATCCTTTGGTTAATGGGGAGTTAAGAGAAGAAGTCTTCAAAACTTTCAAGAGAACTCAAAAGAGTTTGCTCAATGGAGTTCAAATATCAGGCTAAGGGCAAATTGCAACTTTGATTTGAACTCTGCTTCCTACTCATGTCTCAACCCAGGTGTGGCCTGCGTTTGATAAAACATTAACTTTGTTCTCTATGTAAACAAAATGGTGGGTGCCCAGGTGCACCTGCTGGATGGCATTACAAGCAACCGCAGAGCTATCAGAGCGTGATGTAGAAAAAATAAACAGAACAAGTGTGCTAAGGGGCACATTTAGATTGCCCTTGCAGATTATGTATGCAGCCAAATCCTCCTGTCAAGTCAGTTCAATATAGTTACTGAACACAATGTATAACTCACACAGAAGCTGATACCCCCAATGTTTTGGTATCATTCCTCCATGTAGGTGGGTATTTTAAAAATACTCTTAATAATTACATAACTGGAAGTATCTAAAAGTACTAGAGAGAAAGGAAAAACAAGTGTTGCTAAGTAAAAACAGAATAGGCTATGCTTCCTTTTAATTTCTGTTGTGAAATGACAGAATGATAGAAAGTACTGGGACCATTTATTACTGACAGGTGTAATTTCACCCCTCCTTGAAAGGCCACAACTTTAGAAAGAGATGAAAGCCTCCAGCTGATGAAAGAGGGAAGAAAAGTCTGACAGGAATAACGTGACTGTCTCAGGGGAGTTGAGTCATGTGGCCCTGCGGTTTACCATTTGGCCATGAAGTTACAAAGATTTACAGTGTGTTCCGAAGGGGTTTGGAACGCGTTTGTTTGCACTGACTTCGGGAGAGCTGATAGAACAACTCAGTGAAATTACAAAGAGTGTGACCAGCTCGTCCTGGAATTGATAATGACGTAATGATTATGGACCACACAGAGCAATTTAACCATGACTGATAAAACCCATCTGCCAGCAAGTTTCTAGGCTAGTAACAAGATTTAAGATAGCAATGGGTATAAGAGCCTTTATAATTATCATTTAACAAGAACCACAGGTTTACACTGAGGCTTACATCACTTTTGTAGGTTTTGTAGTATCAAAAATAAGGTCCCAAAGGACCATTTAGCTTTAAGTCCGTTCTGATAAGACATTAAGATATTTTTACATATCTTTTAATATATTTAATATTTTAAATTATATTGACTAATTAAACCAGCATTCTGTACTATTTTTAAATTGATGAGCTTAGAAACTGAGCTAAACAATATTAAAAATGTAAAGAAGATAGATGTTAAGTATTAATTACTACAGTGCAAGGAAGTATGTGAAGAGAGTTGTAGGAAATAACGAGATAGAACAGGAGGCAAAAACAAGAAGTGGCTCTTGGTCTATAGGCATTAAAACAGCATAACATTCTGTTAGAATTAACTCTCTTTTGGGAGCAAATACTTGAAGACCATGTATCTGATAAGAAGTTAACATCCAAATTATATAAGGAACCGATACAACTCAACAACAAATAAATGACCTGATTAAAAAGTGGGCAAAGGCTCTGAATAGGCATTTTTCAAAAAAACAAAACATACAGACGGACAACGGGTATATGAAGACATGTTCAACATCACTCATCATCAGAAAAATGCAAATCAAACCACTATGAGGCATCACCTCACACCGATTATCAAAGTCCAGCGAGGATAAGTGTTGGTATGGAGTAAAGGGAATGCCTGTGCAGCTGTTGGTAGAGACGTAAATTGGTACAGCCATTATAAAAACACAGGACGGAAATCCCTCAAAAAATTAAAAGTATAACTGTCATATGATCCAGCAGTCCCATTTTTGGGAATATATCCAAAGGAAGTGAACCCTGGATATGAAAGAGGTACCTGTAGTCCCATGTTCACTGCAGCATTATTCATAATAGCCCAGATAAGGAAACAACTGAAATGTCCAACAAGAGTTGAATGGATAAAGAATATGTGGCATATATAGTATTACACTGTATGTGTGTAATGTACATATATATTATTCAGCCAGAAAACTATTATTATGGGATGCCATTCATCCATTAAAAAGAAGAAAATCATGCCATTTGTGACAATATTTGTGAATCTCAAGGACATTACATAAGCTGAATGACATAAAGCAGACACAGAAAGACAAGTACTGCCTGATCTCACTTATATGTGGAATCTTAAAATAATCAGACTCATAGAAGCAAAGAGTGAATGGTGGCTGTCAGGAGCTGGGGGTAGAGGAAATGGACACGTGGGCAAAGGGCACAAGGCACAAACTCAGTTAGAAGATGAATAGTTTCTGGGGTTTTAATGCCTGGTAACTGTAGCTGGTAATACTGTGTTGTATACTTGAACCCTGTGGAGAGTCATGTTATATTCTCATACACCACGAAAGGTAACTGAAATGATGGACAGGTTCATTACTTTGTTAGTTAGCTCATTGTCGTAATCATTCCACAATGTATACTATATCAAATCATCACACTTTACACCTTAAATATATACCATTTTTATTTGTCAACTGTACCTCAATAAATCTAGGGGAAAAGTTGCTCTTTTTTCCTCAAATGTGCATCTTTTCACCACTTCAGTACTATGTCCAGTTGGGGAAACTGAGGGTTCAGATGAGTTCAGCGCTATCTATTCACTACAGTGAAATCAGGGTAATGTCTTCTATGAACAGAAACCAGACTCTCATTTCCCTCCAAGCCTCACTGGTATTATTTATTTTTATTAGTGCATCTATTAAAGAAGTTCTTAATGTAATCAGAAAGAAGGGCTGTAAAGGGAAACCAGAATCTCTTCAATTAATAAATTACTTAGAACTACCTGATAAACTATAAAGATTATATAAGTACACAAACTGTCTGAAAATCCATAGACACTAACGGGTATTATTCAGCCTTTTTAAACTCTTAAGAAATTTCCCATGGGCAAAATGGTACCCACATACGACTAACAGAGGGACCGACTACCCAAATGCATTTGATTTATTCAAACACAGTTTAGAATTTTTGGCTTCTTTTCACTTTGTCATTTTGAGGGCCATTTGTGGACTATTTAAACAAGGTTATTTTACCAGACAAAATCCATTAGTAGGTACAGGAACACAAAAACTCAGAATGTAGCATATAAACATGCAAATATAGAGACAGGCTAGGTGTCATTGGAAAGTGACCAAACCATACTCCTACACATAAAATGGAAATTATTAAAAAAAAAAAAAAAACTCTACAAATGCCAAATGTTAAAAAAAAGAAAAATTGCAAAATTAATTGCATCATGAAAAAAATCATTACAGTACTGCTTGACATTTACCTTGATGTTTACCTGAAAACTTATGTCAACACAAAACCCGCACACAGATGTGCTTTATTCCTAACTGCCAAAATGCGGAAGCAACCAAGATGTCCTTCTATAGGTGAGTAGGTAAATAAATTATGGTACATCCATACAATGGAATATTCAGAATTCAAAAGGAATGAGCTATCAAGCCATGAAAAGATATGGAGGGAAATTAAATGCGTATTATTAAGTGAAAAAAGCCAATCTGAAAAGGCTACATACTAAATGACTATATGACTATATTCTAACTACATGACATTCTGTAAAAGGCAAAACTATGGAGGCAATAAAAAGATCAGAGGTTGCCAGAGATTACAGGAAATGGATGAATAGGCATAACACAGGGGACTTGGGGGCAGCAAAAATACTCCTCTGTATGATACTATACTAACAGATATATGTCCTTATATAGTCATCCAAATCCATAGAATGTACAACGCCAAGAGTGACTGGATTACAAAACTCTGGATTTTGGGAGATTATGATGTGTCAATGAGGTTCATCACGTGTAACACATACACTGCTCTGGTTGGGGATGTCGATAATGGCAAGGCTGTACATGTGTGGGGGGCAGGAGGTATATGGGAAACCTCTATGGTTTCCCGTTCATTTTTCTATAAAATTAAAACTGCTCCAAAAATACTATTGTAGATTTCATTATTACTTTGGCCCACTTCAAAAATAAACAAGAAATAAAAATAAAATTAACATTTATTACTCTGGATTACTTAAAAGTAATCTAATATTAAAGACATATTCTGTTGAAATAATCCAACATTAAGAAAATTGAAAATCTTTATACTTTAGTAAATAAACCCTATAAACCAAACTGTGAAACATTTCTAAAAGGATATTTTCCAAAATAATTTTTTACTCTCACCACGTAGTTTCCTGACCTTGGAAATATTTTCATGAACAGAACAACAATTTTCTTAATATTCCTTAACACAGTTAAATGAGATCACAGAAAATAGTACTTTGATAGCTGTGGATATCATTCTGATTTCACAGTAACTTTTCGCCAGTGTGGATAATTACACATGAGGCAAGGGTCCTATTTATTTACAAAGTCACATTATTTAAAATAATGTAAAACTTTTTTTCCCCCTAACATAACCTAAGCTTCTGGACATAGTAAGGAACTTGAATAGCAAATACATGTACCTTAAAAGCAAATACATGTATTTTAAAAGCCCTTGGAAACTTTTCTAGGAAATTCATCCATACATTTCTTTATATTGAGTTATAAGCCTGATTTAAAAGTCTCACACAGTATATGAACTTCAAATATATGATTAAAATAAATTTAAAATGTGAGTAAATCCCAAGTCATTTGAGAATTGAATTTTATCATGAATCATTTTCACCCAACATTTCCTTTTTCTCTCTCCGTTTCATCATTCTCTCTCTCTCTCTCCTTCTTCCCTCTCTCTCTCTCTCTCTCACACACACACACACACACAAATCCACAAATACCATTAGCTTTATCCAGTTTTCTGTAGAAATTCTAACCCATTTCTGACTTCTAAAATGATTATTCTATTTCAAACTCTTCATTACCCCCTGCCTTCATCCCATTAGTTAACATCTGCTTTTTATCAATGGCAAGGAACACAGGTTCTTTAAATAAATCTTCTTTTAAAAATAAGAATAAAAATGTAGGAGTTGTATGGATCCTCAAAAAGCGGAAATCTAAGTTCTTTTATTATGTCCAAAATGAATTTTTTCAATATGAAAGCCTTCCATTTAGTCCAAGAAAATTGTGGAAAATATCAACATCTGTACATTGCAATAAAAGCTCTACTTGTAACTGCCATTCATCAAACCAGTGAGTAATTCGGAAAACAGTAGCAATAGGCCTTGGAGTGCAGTATTTGTAGGATGAAGCCAAAATGTTTTCCTAACTTGTAAAGGAAACTTCCATGAGTACTACTCTCTGCCAGTTGCTTCTTCAAGGTATGAACTGCACAAACTCCTGTTGATTTAACTCCAAAAAATTGAGAGGAGCTCCAAGTGAGGCATCATGTTCCATGTTAACAAATCCTCCTACTAAAGTATAATTTGAATCTTAATCTCCGATATTACTGGAATCAGTCATCAGTCAGACATAAATATCTAGACACATGAGTATAAGTATGAGAATACTGATAAAGTAAAATGAACAAAAACATAAACCTGCTATTAATTATTTGAATATTTGATTTCTTTTCCTTTCATGAACTCACTTTCTAATGTTGGTGAGGAGAGACACATGTCCCAAAAAGAAGAAGCAAGAAGCTTATAAATTGAATAATCTATTTCCTAATTATTTAGGTCTAACAACATTTAATCATATACAATTTAAGATCATTTATTTCTTTAATGTGAGTGTCTCCATACACTGTAATTATGTAAACATATGTATGATGTATATGTGTGTGTACAAAAAAAAATATATATATATACACGTATATAGAAATATAAATATAAAGATACAGTTAGAATGTAATAGGATCAAACAGAAATTTTAGCTAGAAAATGTTTTATAAACATCTCCACTACATTACACTCTAATCTAAAATAAAATTAAGCAAAACTGGTTCATAAAGCTTTTACATCATTACATTACATGGGCTCCGGGTCCAGTGCAATTTCCAAGCTTCCCCCACTATGATGGATTCGTGGCTGTAATTACATTTCCATTACCACAGCATCAGGTAATAGAAAGGTATTTCACCTTTACTGGCTCAGTTCTCTTTGCACAACTTAAATTACAAGACAAGCCCTCGAAATAATCCTTATGCTGGACCCCCATAGCTTTTACCCTATACTCAGAGGCGAAGCTATGCACGTCAACTTTGGTCTTCTGGGAAACGATCCAATGTCTCCCAGATTCGAACTCGGAAAATACTGAGATTCTTGTAGCTTGGTGCTTTTTTCTTTCTCACCATCTATTTTTAGGTGTATCTCCTATATTTACAGCTCTAATCTTCTTGTTCCCTTCCTTCCTCCCCTCTCTCCATCATCCCTCCTTCTCTTTCTTACTTTCTATCTCTATCTCTGTCCCTCTGTCTGTCTTCTTATATGTTTCTAGGTCTGTTTTTCTATCTCTCTCTGTCACACTCTCTCTAATTCTGTCCTTCTACATTTTGTTTTTAACAAATGCTGAGCACCCAGACATCTTTGTAAAGAATGCATTGACAAATAAGACAGGCTGGTCTCTATCCTTATGGTTCTCCCTGCTTATTAGCTATCTGAGGAGACAGTCAGCCTGAAAAAAAAAAAAATGCAAGTGTGATAAAAAAAAAAAATTGATGGTATGACAGAACCAGATGATAAAAACATTTAACATACTATTTGTTATATTCGTTCTGATATTTGTTATAAACTTCTACACCATTCAAGCTGGCCTCTGAAAGATACAAAAAGCTCATAATGTTGTTAAAAGTACAGAAATAAATAAAAAATAAATAAATGATATAAATAAATAAAAATAAAATATAAATATAAATAAATAAAAATTTAAAAAATTAAAAGTACAGAAATAAAAAGATTTAAAAGCACAATAGAAAAGTGGTAAGTAAAGGCAACCACAATCTTCACTGAATAACAGTGTTCTCTCACCTTAGTAAAGGAAACTATCCCCCAAAATCAGCTTGCCTAATTTCCTTCCCTTTTTCCTTTCTCCTTTCCTTCCTCTTTCTACAAACATTTACTGAATACACTATGTGCCAAAGACAAGAAGTTTCAAACTCTGATTATAAAAATTATTTAACAATCACTATCCCAATTTACATGCACAAATAACCCCACTAGAAATTTTATAGGACACCTCAGATAAGTAATGGATATACACAACAAATGTTTGTTTATAACTTTTATAACAGCAAAAGGGAAAAAGGGAAAAAAATGCTTAGGATATGGGTTAAACAATTATGGCATATCCACACTGCAATATTATGTTACTTTTCAAAGGCTGAGGCAGAGCTAAGTGAATTACTGCCACAAGCTAGATCTGGTACACTGTTAGTGGAAAGTGCAAGCCACCCAAGGGTGCATATAGTATAAATCCCATTAGGTAAAAAACATGGAAAAGCATTTTAAACCTGTAATTCTGTTTACAGGTGTACTTACAGTTCTACATCTCTCTATAACTTTATACCTATAACTGTATCAATGGCTATATATCATATATAAACATATACATTATATATATTTTTGGAAAGATAAGACACTGTTAGTTGCAGAAGAAACAATGAGGTTAAAGAATGAAACTTCCACTTTTGAAATATATACCATTATGAAGCCTTATTTATTTGCTGACATATTCATTTGTTTTATCAGTTTTTGGTTATTCATTAGCTAGAATAGTTGGGAGCTTCCTTGACTCTTTTTTCAACAAGGGGAGTGGCCCTTCTTAGGATTACAAAAGAAAGATGATCTGGCCCCCCACTGCCTTAAAGGGGACTTCTGTGGACTGGCAGAAGCTGTCCTTCCCTGAAAACCATGGTAAACAGGGATGTTGCCTATGAAACTCACAAAACAATGCAGCCTAGCTTTTGTTCCAGCACTCAGGAAGCTGAAAATTTGGAAAAGTGCCATGAACAAAGAGAGCTAACAATACGGGAATCTGGGTAAAGGGTATACAGGTGTTCTCAGTATTATTCTTTTGTCTTTTTTTTAGTTTGAAATTATTTCTAAATAAAAAGATCCAAAAAAAAAAAGCTAAATGATACACACTATTTTTTTATAAAAATAATTATCTTCTTTTCATTTGCAGTTATATTTAGAGCCAGAATAAAACACCACGAGTAAAAATCTCATTCTTGAAAACACATTCCTAACATTTGTTTCTATTTCTTTTACTTAAAAGGTGATGTAGTAATGTCAGCAAGAGTATTTCATAATGTCATTTCCTGTTGGCTATACAATCTAGTTTTTCAGTTTTCCAGTCTGTATTCAGAGTAAGATGTATTAGTGTAACTTCCTTTATGTTTAAGGAAAAACGATTATTATGAAAACGCTTTAGGAAAATCATTTTGGTATTTTCCTTCTCCTCCCTTTAGGCCACCTTTTACCTTTGGAAAATAAAGTCACAGACATGCTTATTAAAACACGTAGTTGAAAAGTAAATGTTCAATAGAAAATATATTTGCAGAGAAGTACCTCTTCAATGAAAATCATCTAACTCTCGCTTTCTAAAATATGCATAAATTATTTTAACATGACCTCAAGTAGAATTACAGACAAACATGTCTCTTTTAATTGAGGTATGAATTTTATGACTCAGACATGAAAAATGTAGCTTTTAAAAATCTTCTCTATAACTGAACTTAATTTACCTTATGAGCCCCCATTTTTACTGGTGGCAAAACATGTGATCTGACCAAGGCAAAATAAATGCAGGGTTTTTTTTTTTTCTAGTTTGAACATATTTTCTCTGACTCAGAATTCTCTTCATCCTCATTCTCCTTCTCACCTTTCTAGGGTGAGAATTTTCCTTCTGATATCACTGGTGAGACCTCGGGGGACAGGTATCCAGACCAAAGTCATCGACATCTTTCCATCTGGACTTTCTATGTGAAAAACAATGCATACTTTTGTACAATTCATACTTTGCTTTTGTGAATGTTCTCCTTGCCTTCACCTTGAAATGTGCGTGTTCCTCTTTGCTTTCCATTTGCCAATCCCACCTAGCTCATTTTTTCCTCTAGGTGATGAATTAAAGAGACCTTTAAGTCTTCAGGGTCTGCCCTCATACCACCTCGCCAAGCTCCCCATCTACTCTTTGCTGCTACCCCAGAACCATGATGGACAAGAAGCATTTCCACGAGGCTGACAGCCCAGGTCATACTTTGGGAAGCTAGGTAAAGATCCTTTTACTCTAGAATTTCCTAAAACACGTATTGAGTTTCAATCTTCTTAACTTGCTACTGACATATGTCAAGCTGTGCCAGAGGGTGGGGCACTGGACCGTTTCCCAGGGACCCAGCTGTGTTGACTAGTCAAATTCACTTGCAATTCTCTTACGGTCAGCTGGCCAAACGTTTGTTGTATTATTGGGCAGAAAAAAGTACATCAGCTTGCATTTACCTCCACTTTATCAATCTCTGCATATGCCCTGAGTCCCTCAAGCTTTTAGCCTTTGACACCCGAATGCTACTTTTCCCTACAAAAATCCGTCTTTTGAAATATAAGCCCTTTTTAGATCATGTGTCTGACACCAGAATTTTTTCTTTAGATTGAGTCCTCACTTGTCTAGGACAAACCCTTAAGGGAATTAAGTCTGCTGAGGATGAGGACAATAATTTCAACAAGTAAAATCCTTGGTTTAAATCTCTCAATTCTTGTAATTTTATACACATGCTCCTTTTGCAGTGATCATTTTAGTTTTGTGACCACACCAAGTAACACAGCAATAAATTTGGAGGGAAAAAAAGCACAAAGAAATAAAGAAAAACAAATTAAGTCCCCATAATTCCACCACCTGGAGATAATCAGACTTTTGTGAATAGCCTTTCCAGGTAATATAACAAGACAGACGGGGCTTTTTATTCTTTAATTACATATTGATAGCATTTTTAAACTATTGTGTATTTTCCTGAAACTTCATCAGTAGTTATATAATATCCCATCATATGGCTGATTCATTATTTAAGTAATTCTCAACTGTTGAAAAACTTAGGGTGCTCTCAATTCTTTCTAAATTAAAAAGCAATGCACTGAGACTTCCAGTGAAGATGATGGAGTATGAAGTCCCTAAGCTCACCTCATCCTATGGATACAACTAGATAAAAACCACATCAGTATAAATAACCCAGAAAATGATCCAAAGAACAGACTCTCCACAGCTAAATGTAGAGAAGAAGACACACAGAAGAGGACAGAAAGGACAGAGACAGGTCCAGAGCTAAACAAATCATAGAACTGTCTATGGGAGGGAGGGATGCCTCAGGTTCAGAAAAGAAAGAGGAGCAGATCCCATACCAGGCACCCCAGTCACAGGAACCTGTACTGGAAAGACAAATCCCCACAACATCTGGCTTTCAAAACAAGAGGGGCCAACCACAATAAGTGGGACTTAATACCTGGAATTTAAAAACAGTGGGCTCAGCTCTGGGAGAGCCAGGAGGGTGGTGGGGAACTGAGCCCATGCTCTTAAAAAGACAATAGGACAAATAGCTACATGGAAATATAGCATAGAAGTAGCAGTTTGAAAAATGCCTGGGGCATACAGGACCAAGATTTCTTCACTAATCTCAGAGCCTGTGCTAGAGAGGGAAGGATCTTCGGGAGACTTCTCCAAGAACAAAGGAAGTGGCAGACACCAATTCCCTCCCTTGCCCCTAGCCTAGATACACAGACTCCTTAGGGAATGAGTATAACACACTCTCCACCTAGCTTGCTAACAATTTTCCCTGCCCCACTGCTCTTCTATGGATATGGGTATGCCCCTTCCATCATAGCCTGGGCAGAAGGTTTCCCTGATGGCCGCAGGTCTCCTCCCACATTGGACTGACATGAGCCCTGCTAGCACAGTGTGCCCCATCACAGTCTCCTGTGGACTGCCCAGCATCAGAAGTTTTCTAAAGCTGCTCAAAGTCCCCTCCCACAGAGACTTGTGTGAACCATGCTTGCATAGTGTCCCTGACTCCCTGCCGTCTTCTGTAGACTTGCCCCCTCCAACACACCCTTGGCTACAGCCCATCCAAACACTGCTACAAGCCTGGCAGTGTGCCAGAAGCCCCAGCAGGGAGTAGCACCACTCCAAAGTCACTCTGGCCTTAGGGTGAGGGGAAGATAACCACACACACCAGTCTGACTATGGTCTTAGCAGTGGGCTGGGGGTCTGACTGCAGGCTCTGCTTAGTACTGAAATCTTCCCAGGAAACAACATAGGGAAAGCTCCCTATAGTTCAGGGTTACTGTATTTCTGGCAAATGCCTGGTCTGACTCAATTCAAGCCAAAGTAATCCTAGACTAGCACACTAAAAACACAGGGATCAAACTCTGCCCATAACAGACAAAAAGAGCCATTACCTATGACTGGACTGAAGGCAAAAGAGGCTTAGCCATAACAGTAGCTGCAAGCAAGACACACAGGAGGCACCCCTGAAGTGTCAGGTTCTGGTGAGCAGGGGACATTGCACTGTAGGGCAGTATAGGACTTCTTCTTCATAAGGCCACTACTTTCAAGAGCAGGGTACATGACTGACTTTCCTAACACAAAGAAACAGAGAGCTAAACAAAATGAGGAGAGAGAGGAGTAGGTACCAAATGAAAGAACAGGACAAAATCACAGCAAGATAGCTAAATGAAACATAGATAAGTAATATGCCTGATGCAGAATATAAAGTAATGGTCATAAAAATTTCCAGTGAACTTGAGAAAAGAATGGAAGACCTCAGTGAAATCTCAACAAAGAGACAACAACAACAACAACAACAACAACAAAAATCAGAAATGGGGGTGCCTGGGTGGCTCAGTTGGTTAAGCATCTACCTTCAGCTCAAGTCACGATACCACGGTTCTGTGATCACGCCCCACATTGGATTCCCTGGTGTGGGGAACCTGCTTTTTCCTCACCCTCTGCCACTCGCCCCACTCCCTGCTCATGTTTTCTTTCTCTCTCTGTCAAATAAATAAATACAATCTATTTAAAAAGCAATCAGAAATGAAGAACTCAATAAATGAATTAAAAATACACTGGGGAATAAATGTAGGCTAAAGAAAGCAGAAGAATGGACCACAAAGTGTAATGATGTGCACATTATAAGGATCCCAGAAAGAGATGAGAGAGAAAATAGGGCAGACTATTTCTTTGAAGAAAAAAAGAGCTGAAAACTTTCCAAATCTGAGGAAAGAAAGAGAAATCCAGATTGAGATGGCATAGAATGCCTCCAATAAAATAAAAAAATAAAGAAAGGAATTCAAGTATATCACTAAAGGAAACCAGCAAACCATGAAAGTAGAGAATAAGAGAAAAATGGAAAAGAGAAAAATTACAAAAACAACCATAAAACAAGTAAAAAAAATGACAATCAGCACAGACCTATCAGTAATTACTCTGAATGTAAATGGATGCTCTAATCAAAAGACATAGGGTGACAATGGATTAAAAAAAAAAAAAGCAAGATTCATCTATATGCTACCTACAAGGGACTCATTTCAGGCACACACAGATTGAAAGTAAAGGGATGGAAAAGCATTTATCATGCAAATGGATGCAAAAAGAAAGTCAAGGTACCAATACTTATAACAGCCAAAATAGACTTAAAAACAAGGACTGTAACAAGGGACAAAGAAGGACACTATATGATAATAATGGACAATCCAATACGAAGTGATAACAATTGTAAATAGGCACCCAACATGGGAGCACTCACAAACATAAAGCAGCTAATAGAAAACATAAAGGAATTAATCAATAGTAATACGATAATAGTAGGGGATATTAACACCCCACTTACATGGATGCACAGTTCATCCAAATAGAAAATCAATAAGGAAACAGTGACTTTTAATGACACATTGGACCAGATGGATCTAACAAATATATTTAGGGTGGAAACACATTCCATCCTAAAACAGCAGACTACACAATCTTTTCAAGTACACATAGAACGTACTCCAGAAGAGATCACATGTTAGGCCATAAAACAAGTCTCAACAAATTAAAAAAGACTGTCACACCATGCAATTTTTCCTACCACAACACTATGAAATAGAAATCAAGCACAAGAAAAAATCTGGAAGGAACACAAGTACATGGAAGTTAACATGCGACTAGGGGCACCTGGGTGGCTCAGTGGGTTGGGCCTCTGCCTTCGGCTCAGGTCATGATCTCAGGGTCCTGGGATCGAGCCCCACATCGGGTTCTCTGCTCAGCGGGGAGCCTGCTTCTCCCTCTCTCTCTACCTGCTGCTCTGCCTACTTGTGATTCTATCTCTCTCTCTGTCAAATAAATAAAATAAAATCTTTAAAAAAAAAAAAAAAAAAACATGCGACTAAAGAATGTAAGTCAACCAAGAAACCAAAGAGGAAATAAAAAAATACATGGAGCCAAATGAAAATGAAAACATAATGGTTCAAAATCATTGGGATACAATAAAAGCAATTTTAAGAGGGAAGTTTATAGCAATACAGGTGTACCTCAAGAAACAAGAAAAATCTCAGATAAACAATCTAACCTCACACCTAAAGGAGCTACAAGAAGAACAAACAAAACCCCAAACTGGTTAGAAGAAAAAAAATAATAAAGATTAAAGCAGAAATAAACAAAAAAGAAACTAAAACAAACAAAACAAAACAAAACCAACAGAACGGATCAATGAAACCATGAGCTGGTTCTTTGAAGAGAGCAACAAAATTGTTAACTTTTAGCCACAGTCACCCAAAGGAAAAAAAAAAGCTGTGTGTTTTGGGAGGGTGCAAATAAACAAAATCAGAAATGAAAGAGGAGAAATAACAACCAATGCCACAGAAAAACAAAGAATTATAAAAAGATATGAAAATTTATATGCCAACACATTGGACAACTTAGGAGAAATGGATACATTCCTAGAAACATACAACCTCCCAAAACTGAATCAGGAAGAAAGGAAAATTTGAATAGACTAATTGCCAGTAAAGCAGCTGAATCAGTAATAATTCTTTTTAAAAATGAATTATTTTTTTAAAAACCCTCCCCAAAACCAAAATTCCCATCTAGGAGTTCATAGTTCTGTACGTGAATTATACCAGATATTTAAAGAAGAGTTAATACCTACTTTTCAAACTATTCCAATGAACACAAGATGAAGGAGAGCTTCCAAATTCATTTTATGAGTCCAGAATCACCCTAATGCCAAAACCAGATAATGACACTACCAAAAAAGAGAACTATAGGCCAATATCTCTGATTAACATAGATGTAAAAATCTTCAACAAAATATTAGCAAACCAAATCCAACAATACATGAAAAAAAAAAATAATTCACCATGATCAAATGGAATTTTTCCCAGGATGAAAGTCTGGTTCAATATTCACAAATCAGTCAACATGATACATCACAACAACAAAAGGAAGGGTCCAAAAAAACCCCATTTCAATATATGCAGAAACAGTATGACAAAAGATAATACCCATTCATAATTAAAACCTTCAATAAAGTAGGTTTAGAGGAAACATACCTTAACATAATAAAGGCCATGTATGATACCCAGAGTAACATCATAGTCAATGGTGAAAAACCTAAGAATTTTTCCTCTAAGATCAAGAACAAAGCAAGGATGTCCACGCTCATCACTTTTATTCAACACAATACTGGAAGTCCTAGCCACAGAAGAAAAGAAAAAGAAAGAAAAGGCATCAAAATTGGTAAGGAAGTAAAACTTTTATTATTTGCAGATGACATGATACTATATCTAGAAAACCTTAAAGACTGCATTAAAAAATTATTAGAATTAATAAATTCAGTAAGTTTGTAGATACAAAATCAATATACAAAAACCTGTTGCATTTCTATACACTAATAATGAAGCAGTAGAAAGAGAATTAAGAGCATAGTCCTATTTATAAGTACACCAAAAATAATACCTAGAGAAAACTGAACAAAGGTAGTGAATGACCTATATTCTGAAAACTATAAAACACTGAAGAAAGAAACGGAAAACAACACTAAGAAATGGAAAGATATTCCATGCTAATGTATTAAAAGAACAAATATTGCTAAAATGTCCATACTACTCAAAGTAATCTACAAATTCAATGCAATCTTATCAAAACACCAATAGCATTTTTCACAGAGCTAGAACAAATAATCCTGAAATTTGAATGGAACCAACAAAACACTCTGAACAGCCAAAGCAATCTTGAAAAATAAGAACAAAACTGTAGGTATTGCAATCCCAGACTCCAAGCTATACCACAAAGCTGACGTAATCAAAACAGTATGGTACTGGTGTGAAAACAGACACATAGATCAATGGAACAGATTAGAAAACCCAGAAATAAACCCACTATTATATGGTCAATTAATCTTTGAGAAAGGAGGCAAAAACAGACAGTGGGAAAAGGACAGTCTCTTCAACAAATGATGCTGGGAAAACTGGACGGCTACATGCAATGAATGAAACTGGACCACTTTCTTACACCACACACAAAAATAAGCTCAAAATGGAATAAAGACCCAAATGTGAGACCTGGAACCATTAAAATCCTAGAAGAGAGCACAGGCAGCCATTTCTCTGACACCAGTGGTAGCAACATTTTTCTAGATAAGTCTCTTGAGGCAAAGAGAACAGAAGCAAAAATAAACTATTAGGACTACATCAAAATAAAAAGCTTCTGCACAGCAAAGGAAACAATCAATAATACCGAAAGACACCTACTGAATGGGAGAAGATTTGTAAATGTCATATCTGATAAAGGGTTAGTATCCAAAAATACTAAAATGTATACAACTCAATACGAAAAAAATAAGTAATCCAATAAAAAAATGAGCAGAAGAGATGCACAGATCTTTCTCTAAAGAAGACACACAGACGGCCAACAGACACATGAAAAGACATGAGTCATCATCAGGGAAATGCAAATCAAAACCACGATGAGATACCAACTCACACCTCTCCAAACAGCTAATATCAAAGACACAAGAAACAAGGATTGGCCAGGACGTGGAGAATAATGAACCTCATGTACTTTTGGTGGGAAGGCAAACTGGTGCAGCTATTGTGAAAAAAAAGTATGGGGACTCTTTAAAAAATTAAAAATATAATTACCTATGATCCAGGAATCGCCCTGCTGAATATTTAACCAAAGAATATGAAAACACTAATTCAAAGTGATAAATCCACTCCTATGTTCATCGCAGCATTATTTACAATCACCAAGTTACGGAAGCAGCTCCAGTGTCCACTGACAGATGAATGCATAAGGAAGAAGTGGTATATAAAATACACAAAGGAATATTACTTAACCTTAAAAAAGAATGAGATCTTGACAGTTTCAAGAACATGAACAAATCCAGATAGTATAATGCTAAATTGAATAAGTTAGTCAGAGAAAGGCAAATGCCACATGATTTCACTCATGAGTGGAATTTAAGAAACCAAACAAGCAAACAAAGAAAAAAAAGTGACAAACCAAAAAACAGACTCTTAACTATAGAGAACAAACTGATGGTCACTAGACGGGCGGTGGGTGGAGGAGTGAAACAGGTGATGTAGGTTAAAGAACGTACTTATCATGACAAACACTCGGTAATGTATAGAATTGCTGAATCACCTGAAACTAACATAAGACTGCATGTTAACTATATTGGAATTAAAATTAAAAAAAAATATATAGGGGCACCTGGGAGGCTCAGTTGGTTAAGCGTCTGACTTTGGCTCAGGTCATGACCTCTCAGTCCTGGGATTGAGCCCCATGTTGGCCCCCAGGTCAGTGGGGAGCTGTTTCTTCCTCTCCTCTCTCTCGGCCTCTCCCCTTGCCCATGCGCGCTCTCTCTCTCTCTCATAAATAAATAAAAGCTTAAAAAAAATCTGTATCTCTATCTATATAGCGGGAATAACAGTATTAACCTAAAAACAAACAATGCACTGCTAAATAGTCCAACAGCAAATTCCTTAAACACACGCTTAACTATTTCCTTAAAAATAATTCCTATAACTGGTTAAAGGATATACATATTTTCTATTTATAACCATGTGTTGCCAATGACAGGTCCCCCAATGATAGGTCTGTGATCAAAGGAGCGAGACCGATACAAAGCGAAGGTCAAGCAAAGCTTTATTTCACGCCAAGCATTGAGAATCAAACCGACCGATCAGGGCCCCGATCGGGGCCGCCTCTTACAGAGAGGGCGATGACCCCCAGCCTCACAGACTAACTTTTATAGAGCAAAGGCCATGTGGTTGAGCCTGGCCACACACAGGTGGCCAATGAGACTGCAACACACAGAGAAAGCTGCACAGTCATGCTAGGTCCCACGCGGGAGGCCAATTGAATTACAATTCACCCCATAGTAGCTATTTGAACTAGCCCATCACCTTGGCCAGAATTAGCACCCAAAAAGCACCCAAAAGGCGGGGCCCACACTCCTTGGTAGCTAGGGAGACAGTATGCGTTCCCCACTGATAGGATGTCTCCCCCTGGCCTGACCCGCCCTTGTATTTGGGCTCTGTTACCTGGGACTGGCCGACCATATTTTACTAGCTTCCCAGACTTGCTTTTAAGTAAGTCCCCTGGGAGGGTGGGGCAGGGTCCATTTAAGTTTTACTGCACAAACAACAAAATGGCTGTTCAATGGCGATGGAGCCGCTCCGGCTCGACAGGCCCTTGCAGCCAAAATGCGCCTATCAAAAGTAATACGTGATCACCTCTGGCTTCAACACTAAACGATATTTTTATCTCATCTATGTCCAATTTCAGAAGCAAAAACCGTGTCTCGTTTTAATTTACATATTCTGTGTCATCAGTGCTCACTGGACATCTGGGCATTTTCTGCTGGACATTTGCCATGCATTTCTCTGCATTCCCAAATTTGCTATTAAGAACAGGACTTTTTAAAATTGATATGTAAAATACACTACATGCAATTTTCACATTTGTCCTTTTATATCCTCATTTTTAATATTGGGACTTTCAACATACTAAAGCCTTATTTACTCAATTTGATAATTCCTTGCCTTCAACATTGCTAGCATTTGTGTCACCCTTACAGATCTTTACTCTAAAGCAGCATATAAACATTTGCTTATACCTTTGTGAGCACAGGGGTTATGGGCACATGGCACTCCACAGTGCAGACAGAAATGGGGGTTATCAAGGCGAAGCTGCTAAAAAGAGAAGCAGCAGAGCACGGCCCCTCTCCAATCCCCCATGCTCACTGTCCACCACTCAGGTCTATGTGCACATGGCCAACATTCCAGCAGACAGGGGATGTCAGTCAGCAATACTTCATGGATTTGTGAGTCTCAGGGCAGGGAACCTATGTCATCTGTAACAGTGAAGACCACCTCATCAGGGGCTGGCCTTGTTGGAAAGGGGGAGCCTCTGGACCCCAGGAACTGTTTTGCTGAACTAACTCAGACTGCTGAGCCAGCTCCCTGTGAAGCAACTGAAACAGAAAAAGACTAGCGACCAGGGCGACAGGATTTGTCTCCCCTCAACCTAAGTCAAATGGTTGATTGTTTTTTATATTTAAACTTTTATCCTGGAATTCTCTGGCATAAGGCAAAAATCTGATATCTGGTCTGCAGAAAAAAATTTCTCAGTAGTTGTACTGATTTTTCACTTAGTTCTCCTGAACTTTAGAAGAAATGACATCATTGTCCACTGCTGAAACTTTGGATTCTTCCTTTCCATGTTTATATATTTTATTTATTTATTTATTTATTTATTTATTTATTTATGTCATTAGGCTTGAGCCTCTAGGATGACCTTGCACAACTGCAGTGATTGCCAACACTCCTGCCAAGTGTTTTAACACTAACAGACATATTTAAGGTTCATGCCTACCTTCCCCTCATTTATATTTACTTAGAACTCCTTGGATAAAAACAAAAACTTAAGTTGTTCTACCCCTTATGCCTCCCCATAGAAATGGACAAGTTAGTGGTCTATGCATCTCAGGACTCTGTGGAGCTAGGAGTGGTACAAAAGTCCTCTCCACAGAACAGAGCTTCCTGTAGGCTGACTGTTCCAAATTCTCACCTGGAAAGGGAAGACAGCGACAGCAAGCACGTTTGTTTCCTCCTACTCCATTGATCTGGTACAGACTTCTCTACTTGAGAATCAATGTCGTTTTCTTTCTTTCTTTTTTTTTTTTTATTATGTTATGTTAGGCACCATATATTTCTCATACTGTCTCACTTTAGAATCTTCTCTCAATCAGTTCCAAGTTTAACTGAGGAACAGAGAAGTCATACATGATGTCCTCAAATGCCAACGTTATTTATTATTTATTCACACCACTTACACTTCAAATGCACAAAACATGGTATGTTTCCTATCACGAAAAATTCATCAAATGAAAAATTTTAGTAACTATCCAAACTAGGTAAACTTAAAATTTAGGCAAAAATAAATCATAGTAGCACAAATTTTCCACATTAAATAATGCCATATGAGAAAATGCTGAGGTTAGAAGCTGAAATTGATTTATGATTTACATATGTTATATTATTTAGATAATTGAGATGGTTATAATAAGCTTCACCTCTTTGAGTCTCAATTTTAACATATGTACACTAAAAATAATAGAACATTTTAAGTTTCTCCTAGTGGTTCTTCTCATCAGCTATCTGAAAAGGTTGCAACTTTCTGTAACAAACTCATGTGTAAATCTTGGAAATGATTAATATTTATTAAGCACTCACTAAGTACAGAAAGCATAGTAAACACGTCACATACTCCATCTCATTTAAAGCATTCCGTAAGTCAACGAGTGGGAGCCATTGTCAGCCTCATTCCATAGCCTGGGAAACTGAGGCTCAGAAAGTGCATACTATTTTCCCAAAGTGCTCCAGCTAGTAGTAGAGCTCAACTGTCAACCTAAAAATCTCACTCCAGAGCCTACTATCTTCACCACAGATTAAATCTAAACTTATTAGATACCTCCTCCGTATATTTTGGATACCCAGAACCAATTCTTTGGGAGATTTCCACTTTAAAAATGGAATTTTTCAGTGGTTTAAAGACAACCACAATATGCAACAACTGGTATGAAAACCACAGTAGAGACTTGATGAAATATTATTAATTTTGCCATGTTTTACGGCTATAAGGACTTTGAGACAAGTTCGTTTCTCATTTCAAACCTAATAGCACAGGGAGTCTCTCTGTATTATCATATACTGTATTTGGAAAATAATTTACACTTTCAAAGGAGAAAACGGACTTAAACAGAAGGTGATTAAATGTTTGAAAATAATTCAGGGCAGTATGCTATTGAAGCAATTCCAAGAAGTGACATGAATGTAATATAAGAACTACATCAGAGCTTCAGGATTTAGCAAAAGGGTAAGAGGGGAGTTCATTCATGTAGAGGAGGAGAAAATTTTCTTTGGACTAGTTATATCAGATAATATGTTTGTTTAAGGAAAAACAAACAGGTGGGAAAAAGTTCTGCATGCCTAACGTGGAAGGAAAGCATATTTGTGCCTAATACATTGCAGAAACTTTTTAATACAGCTCATTCTTTCAAAAATATTACCCTCCACAGTGGCCAAGGTCAGTCTGAATTTAGGTAATCTGCTATATGTAAGTGCAGCTCACATACGTTAAACTAATCTCGGAGGTATTTGACACCCTGCCTTTCGAAAATATTTTCTCTGTTTATTATTCATGGATTACTAATTTTTCCCTTTGAGATCTGGTAATCTTTAGCTTTTTGTTTTGTTTTATATCCCAATTTCAAGTGTATAACATCCAAGTTTCCTACTGATAATCAACAACGTTCATTCCTTCATTGCTAAAGGCACATATTATGATTGGGTCGCATGCCTTATAAAAGCACTACTGTAAATGTTTCAGGAATAAACGATCCCTTACAACCTAAACACAAGTTTCAGACCTCAAAGACTTCCTGGGAGTGTAACAGTAGCAGCTTGCAAGATCAGGAGCAGCAGTACCTCATTCTATATGAAATTCATAATAACGCAATCATGAGGAGCACCTAAGAGAGTTTTGAGTCTGTATTCATTGTTAACAGGAGTCCTTAAATTCAGTACCTCTGTAATTTTAAAGTCACATTTTCTGGACTGTGAAAGAAAATGGGACCTGAGATAAGGGAATTTATTTCCTAGACCCCTCTGGGCCACTAAGTCTATGGCTTACCCTCTAAGAGACCCAGTGTTCTTACCTCTCATTACCAATTCTACCTACAACAGCACAGAATCAAAGGTGGTTCACAGGACATGAACGTTAGGCACGTGATTGTAAAAAGCCAAATATCGTCACTCACTGCTAGTGAAGAACTTAGAAAAGCATCTTGCAACAACTTACGCGGGGGTGTCTTAAACCGTAAAATCACAGGAAATGATTTGGGAAAAAGTTATTAAGGAAATGGAGATTATAGAGATGTGGATTCAACAGCAATGTAAGGGACAGACCTAGAGATCGTATATAAGGTAAGTTGGCTGGGATCCTTGACTCACTTTATGCCCTTCATAACATCTACACCAGTGCGTTGTATAAAATAAGCACTTTGTAAATGTCGCAAATGAAATGAACATGTACTTCAGAGATTCTTTCCTTTCTCAGTTTCGCTAAACAAAAACTACTGTGCACGAAGTTTATGCTTTCACACAGTTGAGCTTGGCTAGAGGCCAAGTATGACATTTGGGCATGCATCATACCGTTTTGTGGAAAGTCCTTTTTGCATAAGTGAAATAAATGGACATTGGAAGTAATTTCTTCTGACAAGATTGAGGGCAAGATTCCAGGATCAGGTGCCCCCCTCAAGACCGTATGAAGTGAGAATTCAAAGAAAGATGTCTTTTTTCAAGGTTTCCTCCTAGAAAAACAGGAAATATGGCGTGGGTGACTGAAGGTTAGATATAATTGAATAGCTTTTCTCAAACAAAGTTTGGAATTGGGAGCGATGTCAGCTGAAGGAGGAAGGTCTCTACCACACCCATCAAAGACTTCTGGATATGGTCCTATAGTATCCAGAATTTGCTGTCACTTGTTTATCAAGCCCACAAACGTTGAATGCAACAGAGAGACAGCAAACATGTTGAATTATTTATTTAAGATTCCAAAATATTGGGAGAAGCTAGGACAAATGATCTGAGTAACATGAAAATGTCACAGAATGTTGAAGAAAAAATGTAAATTGCTGCAAACTAACCAATTCCTTTCATGCGGAATGAAGGGCTTGGCTTAATAATAATTCACACTAAAAATATGATGTTCCAGTTTACCATAACATTTAATTTATATTCTGACTTGATTGTGGCATAAGCCAATGCAATCATGGGATACACTACTACAGGCAGAACAGAGATGACAGTAATCTAGAGTACACTATGGTCTGTATTAGTATACTGTACTCTATCTACACTGTCATATAGCAAAGCAATAAGTCTGGTTCTGGGTCCCATAGTGGAGTGTCCGTGGGCTCCCTCCTCAGGTTCTTCTCAACCTATGCTCACTTATTCAGCAACAGTATCCAATCTCATAGCTTTAAGGACCATCTGTACACTCAACACTCCCCAAATCTCAGCTTTGATTTACACTCCCACTCTGAAGTCCAAATTTTTATATCTATGCCTACTTAACATCTTTGCCAGGATGTACAGTAAGTGTCTCAATGGAATTTGATGTCTACTTCACACCAACACACACAAAAATAATTGTAGGTAAAAAAAAATACATCTAAATATAAATAATAAAACAATAGAATTTCTAGAAATTAGCATAAGAGTATATATTTGTGATCTTGGGACAGCAAAGATTTTTTTAAATATATTTTTTAAGTATTTTACTTATGTGTCAGAGAGACAGACAGAGAGCACAAGCAGGGGGAGCAGCAAAGGCAGAGGAGAAGCAGGCTCCCCACTGAGCAAGGAGCCTAATGCGGGACTCAATCCCAGGACCTGAGCCAAAGGGAGATGCTTAATTGACTGAACCACCCAGGTGGCCCAACAGCAAAGATATGTTAAACAGCATAGAAAAAGCCCTACCTATAACGGAAAAAAAAACTAATAAATTGTACCCCATTAAAATTAGGAATTTCCCTTAGTAGATCAACTCAAAGTAGAGCTAGAGAAAATATTCCTAATGCATATAAACAGTTTTAGTCCTGAATATACGGAAAATGCCTTAATTTTTAAAAAGGTAAAAACATCGTAAAAAAAATGGACAAAAGTCTTCAATAGACATTTCTCAAAAGAGGATATCCAAATGGCCAATGAACATGTGAAACCCTCATCAGTAATCAGAGATATGCAAATTTAAGGCACAATGAGATAATATCACACACTAAAATATCTAAAATCAAAAATTCAAATACCAAGTGTTAATGAGACTATGAAGCAATAGGGGCTCTCATACATGGTTACTGGGAATATAAGTTGCTCAATTTACTTTGGAAAGTGGCTTTATCTACTAACATTGAACATAAACATATACTATGACCTAACAATTTTACTTGTAACTATATATCCAATGGAAAATCATGTATATATCCAAATAAGGACACGTATGAGAATGTTCACAGCACCATTATTCAGAGCAGCCCAAAACTATAAACAATCTACTCTCCATAAATAGTAAAACTGAAAAATAATTTGTGTTATCATACAATGGAAAACCTCAGAAATGCAATAATATTTACCACAATACACACAATAATATGAGTGACTCTTAAAACAAAATATTGCATTAAAGAAGTCAGACAATATGGTTTTATTTATATTTAATTTCAAAAGTGACAAAACTGTTCTATGGTGTTAGAAGTTAGAATAGTGATTATGTTTGGGAGTAAGAAAGTAGTGACTAAATGGTCAGGAACATGGCTTATTTGATTATCTATGATGTTCTTTTTTTACAATTTGGAAGTACTGATCAAATGGTTTGTTCACTTTATGGTAATTTATGAGGCTGCTCACTTATGAGTTGTGTATTTTTCTTTATATGCTATCCTTTGATTTTAAAAAGTTTTAAGGGATATTGAAAAAGAAATTCAGAATACTGAAAGCTTACATACTGATTGAAAAATTTTAAAAAGTTAACTTCAAAACATCCAGAAAATTTAAAAGGAAAAAATGAAAGCTATCTTCAAAAATCACAGAGTGGCAGCAGCATTATTTTATATTGCTCCAGAGGATGAGTTAGTGGAAGGAGCCAGGTTTTTCCCAGCACAGTCAATTATCAGAAATCTCAGAAATAGAAAGAACCTACAAAGAAATGAGCTACCTATCACTGAAAATATTTAAACTATTTTAACAGAGGCTGCATGGTCATTTGCCAGAGAGCTGAAAAAGGAATTCCCAGTTGGAAAAGAGGCTAAACAAGATAAACTCTGCTCTCTTCAATTATAAGACGGTATGGTTCATGATGCAATTGTGTTAACTGTACTTGTCCCTCCTTCCTTTCCATCTTCACTCCCTCTCTCCCTCTCTTGACTCTAAAAACATAATAATACAAAATGAGATTTATTTTTAAATGAGATATTTTATTTTCTCAATTCTATTTCATCCAGGTGAATCACACAAAGACCTGCAAGTGTGATGGGCACCCTCAGCAGGGGCCAGATAGAGAGTGCTAAGTATTTCACACCCTGCCAACTCCACTTCCCCCAAAGGAGAAAGTATTTTGGAACTCGATGTTCTTCCTCCCCAAATATTTGTCCAAGAATCTTGGAGAACTCCGTCATCTCAGAAAACACACAAGAAAATATGTGCATAATTTCCCTTAGTAGATAACTTAACTATTTCATACCTGATTACAGATGCCAAAGTGGTATGCATTATCCGTTTAATGACAGCTTCATATCTTAGGTCTACAGAAACCCCCCCAAACAACAGCACTTTATTGAATTTTATATTCATTTTGACATACTAGTTTCAAATTCTTGACAGGTAATTTTATTTGATCAGTCTTTATCCCAATCCAATAAAGTACAAAAAGGATTTGCATCCAAAAGTCACCTTAGTACTGGCTTATCAAGTAGCATCTATTGCCAAGCAACAAATACATATAAAATATTAGACAACCCTCCCAAATATAGTGCCCAAAGGGTTCCTATTATCACTGGGTACACGTGTTACTTCTCCTGTTTTTCCTAAAAATCTTTAAAATATGGAAAAGTCTGCTTTACCAAAAATGACATTAATAAATGACAAACTTTTTATATACATACATATAAACTGCACATATACGTGAACACATTATGCTTACATCAAACATTAGATTCTTGGTAATAAGAATATAGTGACGTAATTCTGCTTAAAAAAATATATCTGGGGGTGCCTGGGTGGCTCAGTGGGTTAAAGCCTCTGCCTTCAGCTCAGGCCATGATCTTAGGGTCCTGGGATAGAGCCCCACATCAGGCTCTCTGCTCCACGGGGAGCCTGCTTCCTCCTCTCTCTCTGCCTGCCTCTCTGCCTACTTGTGATCTCTCTGTCAAATAAATAAAATCTTTAAAAAATTAAAAAATAAAGATCTGTAATTATTGAGAATTAAAATATATCTAGCATCATTGGGACACCTGGGTAGCTCAGTCAGTTAAGCATCTGACTCTTGATTTCGGTCAGCTCAGGTCATGATCTCACGTGTCATGAGATCAAACCTTGCCTTGGGCTCACACTGAACGTGGAGCCTGACTAAGACTCTCTTTCTCCCTCTCCCTCTGCCTCCCCATCACAGCTCTCTCTAAAAAATAAATAAATAAGTCCTCTAAAAATTAAAAAATATATACCTAGAATTATTAACAAAAAAGATGCAGGTCTAGTTGAGCTTATTCATGGAGGAAGAAAAGAAGAAGGGAGGCAAGGATAAGGAACAGTACTGCAACCCAGAAGAAAATCAACTTTATCAGTTGATCCCTGGAGAAGCTCAGCTCTCAGAAACTGCAGTTGCAGAGAAGTCAAGGAGTGAGAGGTAGGGCCAAGAAGGTCAATCAAACACACACTTCACCTGCATGAAAAGAATTAATCAATAGCCCAAGAGCCACACCCCTCAAACAGCCAGACAAAAGATTAAAGATTACTACCTAGAGAAACTAAACCCCTGACGAGAATGAGAGTACGTACTTGGTGTCACATAGCAAAGTCTTCTTCATTTAAGAAGGTCTCTGTTTCCTGACAAGTAATGAAAAGCCTATCAGAGCTCACAGTCAACTTTCATCTTCCCTTTTTCTTAAATATGAACGAATAACCAAGGATCACTAGACATTTGAGAAAAATATTGCAACAAATACATACAAAAAAGATTTACCCTGGAAGACACAGAAGTAATTTAGGAAACAGAAAATTAACCAACAAAACAAAACAAAAAATTCTAGTCTCCTCAGAAATCACTTAAGAACACAATACTAGGGAGAAAGCACATCAGCTAACAGTGATGTATCTGTTCAGCCTGTTCATCTCAAATGATAAGACCATGACAGAAAAGGAACAAGAGGGATGGGTAATCAAAATTAATAAATTAATCTCAGAGACTGAGGCAATCTTAGAAACTAGAAATTATCCAACTATTTGAAAACTAACAAATTTAAGATAATTCATGGGTCAAAAAGAAATCAAAAGGGAAATCAGAAAGTAATCTGTACTGTATAAAAAATAAATTGCATGAAAATGAAAAAATGACATACCAAAACATCTGGTGGAACTAAAACACTGTTTAGAGGAAGAGTATAGCTCTAAAACATCTATGTTAGAAAATAAGTCTCAAATAAAAAACCTAAACTTTCATCTTAAGAAACAAGAGCAGACTAAACCCAAAGTGAGAAGAAAAGAAATAATAAAAAGCAAATATAAATGATATAAACAACACAAAATCAATAGAAAAGATCAATGAAGCTAACAGCTGGTTCTATGAGAAGATCAATAAAATTGATAAACCTAGGCCAGACAGCTCAGGAAAAAAGAGATGATAGAAATCACCAATATCAGGAGTGATATAGATAGATAGATAGATAGACAGATACAATAGAATATTATGCAGCCATCAAAAAATGAAATCTTGCCATTTGCAACAACATGGATGGAACTAGAGGGTATTATGCTAAGTGAAATAAGTCAATCAGAGAAAGAAAAATTATCATATGATCTCGCTGATATGTGGAATTTAAGAAACAAGGCAGAAGATCATGGGGGAAGAGAAGAAAAAGTGAAATGGGATGAAACGAGAGAGGGAGTCAAACCATAAAAGATTCTTAATCAATCTCAGGAAACAAACTGATGGTTACTGGAGTGGAGGGGGTTGGGAGGGATGGGCTGGCTGGGTGACAGACACTGGGGAAGGTATAAGCTATGGTGAGCACTGTGAATTATGTAAAAGTGATGACTCACAGGCCTGTACCCCTGAAACATATAATACATTATATGTTAATTAAAAAATAATAATAATAAAAAGAAATTACCAATATCAGGAATGAAAGTGGGTATCACTATAGATCCTACAGACATTACAATGATAAAGGAATGCTATGAATAGCTTTATGCCAAGTAACATGACAAGTTATAAGTAACAACACAAAGTAGGCATTCAACAAAAGACAACTATCTTAATTACAATTGTTAACACTGCAAAAGTTGGTTAAATACGAAGAGGAACAGATTTCTAAAAAATGAGTGAAAGATAAACTGACCCATCTGAGATTTCCCCCCATCTCTCAAGAACCAAGGCAGAATACAAATGTATTTGGCCCTTATGCCAAATCAAGCAGGTGTTCTTGCTAACTTGACTATAATGAAGACATTGGTTCAAATCTACTCCCTCCCCTTAAACCTCTCTCCCCAGGATTAGTAAAAATAGAGGCCAGCAATGGTCTGATATGTTGAATTGGTCCAATGAAAAGCACCTGCCAACATACACAGTTTTTTTCATCTATAGGAACACAACACTTGATGGAGGGGGTGGGTGGGGGGTGGTCTAAACGTGTGATGGGTATTAAGGAGGGCATTTGTTGTGATGTGCACTGAGTGTTATATTATGTGATGAATCACTAAATCCTACACCTGAAAGCAATTTTTACCATATATGTTAACTAACCAGAACTTAAATGAAAAATTGAATTAAAAAAAAAAAAAAAAGGAACACAACCTGTGAAGTTCCAGCTGTAAAATATACTGTTCCCCTGGGACTCGGGAGTGGGAGACAAAAATGGGAGGGCTCAACTGCATTTCCTTTCCACTATCGCATCTAAACAGAATACTGTTTCCAAAGCTTGGCTGTCAAAATCACTTAATTAATTCATGGCACACTGGAATTAAAGAGAAAAAGAGAAATCAACATGATTGCTAAATTTTTGTTTGTGATCAAAACCTTGCTGAGCTCATACATACCAATCTCTTGAAGTACTAAGTATTCATTTGGGAAATCAAAAGAAAAATCCTTTGAATATGCTGCAATATAATTTTCTCCTTATAATACAAACATTAAATTAGAACGTTAGTTATTACAAATTTCTGCCAACTTCACCATCACGTTTTGCAAATTAGATTGAGCAATAATGTTCATAAAGAGTAATCATAGCCATATTCTCCTTATTGCTCTGGAGCTCAGCTCTGTTCTTTATTACAGCGCAGCCAATGTCTCCTCTGACAGCTCATTTTCACTAGAATCTTCCTGATGAGGACCACTGGTAGTTTGAGGAGGTGAAACTATTTGTTGACAGAAAATCTATTTAATTCTTTCATTTCTAATAAAATATTTCATGTATTGAGAACCTTTCTTTTCCCATTGCTTGTTTTGTATCATTCACAATTTGAAAGCCATTGTTTGTTAACATTAGGCAGCCAGAAGTTTTTTCTTAAAATTTATGCACTTGAAGAAAAAAATATTACTATTATGTTGCCTCAAAGATCAAATACTCTCATGAATACACATGGCCACTATTACACATGTCTAAATCCACAACAATCTGTAAATGTTCCTACAGTTATCTGGAGTAGCAGATTTTATAATTTCATTAACATGAAACATTCGAAAAGTTAAAGCCCTTATGTAATTACTACAATCAGCATATCCCACAATTTTATACTTTATTGGACCCACTGTACTTGGATTTTCTCCAAAATTTGTAGGAATTTTTCAACAGTTCTTGATTGACCTTTAAGTTGCTGTGTGAAAATAAAATATACAGAAGTGGATTTAGATGAAGCATGAATTTATAGGCTCTAATTCAATCAATGCTTTCTGTGGTTTGCTCCGGATGGAACTGGAAGCAATTGTTCTCACAAAAGGATTCTGGTGAATGATTACCCTCTCTGTATTAGAGATAAACCTTACTAATTTGAAGGTTGTAGGTAAGATTCCCTTGCTGTACTACTGGGTATTTATTGCAAACATACAGATGTAGCAAAAAGAAGGGCGATGTGTACCTCAATGTTCATAGCAGCAATGGCCACGATAGCCAGACTGTGGAAGGAGCTGATATGCCCTTCAACAGAAGAATGGATGAGGAAGATGTGGTCCATATACACTATGGAGTATTATGCCTCCATCAGAAAGGATGAATACCCAACTTTTATATCAACATGGACGAGACTGGAGGAGATTATGCTGAGTGAAAAAAGTCAAGCAGAGAGAGTCAATTACCATATGGTTTCACTTACTTGTGGAGCATAAGGAATAACACGGAGGACATGGGGAGATGGAGAGGAGAAGGGAGTTGGGGGAAATTGGAGGGGGAGATGAACCATGAGAGACTGTGAACTCCGAGAAACGAACTGAGCGTTTTTGAGGGGAGGGGTGGAGGATGGGTGAGCCTGGTGATGGGTGTTAAGGAGGGCACGTATTGCGTGGAGCACTGGGTATTATACACAAACAATGAATCTTGGAACACTACATCAAAAACTAATGATATACTGTATGGTGACTAACATAATACAATAACAATTAAAAAAAAAAAAGATTTCCTTGCTGTAAACCAAAAACTGGACTCTGAGAAAAACAAAAAATTTGTTGGAGTGGTCCTGCAGTCTCTTTTTTCTTTTAATTTAACATGATCTTTTTAAGATGATCCACACTGATAATACAGAATACACCTAGTTTGTCACATGGATTGCCGTATGGTGTGCCATTCTACAAATGAGCCACAACTTGTTCTCATGTTTATGAACATTTAGGTTATTTTGCTTATTCTAAGTAATGCTCCAGTGCACATACTTGTAACTACCTTGTTACACATAGGATGGACAGCTTCTCTCAGACAGGCATGTACTAGCTTAAACATTATGCACACCTTTCTCTTTACCAGACATCATTAAACTGCTTTCTGAACTGTGCCTAACAATGTACTGGACGTTGAATCATGAACATGATTTCTTACTTCTTCACAACCTCACTGCATTTGGCAAGATCTGTCACTTTATTTTTTTTCTTATCTTGTATATGCAAAATATAACTCATTTTAATTTTCATTTATCTGATACTAGTACAGTTGAGCAATTATCTATTCATGCTCCAGTACCATACTGTCTAACAAGGATGGTTTTTTAATGTATGTTATTACATGGTAAGACTAGTTATTCACACCATTACTTTTTTTTGCAGTTTTCCCATTTTTTTTTAGAAGTTAGAACATGTTCACTTACTGAAGATTACTAATGGCCTTACTTATGAGATAATTTTCCTGTAACTAAATCCTTTGCTTTGTGACTCTGACATAGCGATGATATCATGTGCACATACACACATGTGGCAGGTACGACGGCCAGTCAGTGTTCACCAGCACACCTGCTTTCCCCTCGCACTCAGCTGGACTGTTTTCCCAGTCTTCCCATGTAAGTGTGACCATATGAACTGGGCCCTGGACAGAGTACTATAAACCAGATTTCCCGTCTTGGCTTACAAAGAATCTTCTCAGTGGTTCTCTTTTCTCTCTTCCTCGAGTGATTCTCAACATCCAGGGCATTTTCAGAAGCTATGTAATGAAGTATTATCTTAAGATTATCTACCATATAGGTCCTTGAGTAAGTACATAAAACAGAAAAAGCTCTAGTGTGAGTTTAACATGGACAAACAATTAAGCTAAAGTGAGAAAGCATTGAATTTTTATTATATTAAATCATTAAGGTTTTGTTTTCTTACATAACTGATTTTGCCATAATTAATACTTCATATATTATATATACATATATGCACACTCATATATGTATTCATAATCCTTTATCTGAAAACTCTGGAGCTAGAAATTCTGGAGCTAAAATTCAGAATATTTTTATTTTGGTAAGGTAACATAGTAGGTATATATATATAAATCAACATTCGCAAGTAAGCCTAGGACAGCATCTAGTAACCAAACACATTAGTTTTTTGGCAATGAGCCAAAGGGACAGCGACACTAAATGAGATAAGATCCATGAATAGCCTCATTTCAGATCAGGTTTCACTGGCAAATTACTCTTTTGCAAACGCTAAAAAAAATCCTTTGGTTTTCAGAACTTTGCGAATTTTGTTTTTTTATTTTTTAATTTTTTGAGAGAGAACGAGAGAGAGCGAGTGACAGAGCGTGCAAGCAGAGTGAGGGGCAGAGGGAGAAGTAGACTCCCTGCTGAGCCGGGAGCTTAATGTGGGCCGGAGTCTATCCCAGGACCCTAGGATGGCGGCCTGAGCCCAGGGCACCTGTTTTGTTAGGGAACCTGGACGGGATCCTGGTGGAAGAACCAAGCAGCACTCGGGGACTCTGGAGGATCGGAGATTTATTTGACATCGAGGGGCTCAAAGGAGGTTGTTCTCCAAAGGTCTGAGCCCCGAGCACAAGCAGGGAGGGGGATTTATACTCTTCTACTTGTGCATACTTGGTACTTTTGGTGCACACAGGAAACGGGGTAGGAAAGAAGAACCCGGAAGGGCTTTGAGACAGGGACTGGAATTCCCTTGCTGGTTTGGTCGGCCAGCTTAGAGTACAGTTTTCCCCTATCATCCAACCCCCTGAGACACCCAGGCGCCCCACAGTACTTTGTGGATTTTAAATCGGCAGTTAAAGGAATGCGGATTTAGAAGTTCACATAAGCTTTATTGGAGCATTTACTCTGAATAAATCAGCAGGCCTTTTACCATTTTTACCCTTATTTTGTTTATGAATAGAAACAATGCATTCTCAGGTTATTCATACTTCTATTAATGTCTAAACAATCCTACTACATTTCACCATCAGACAAATAGCCAAGGTCACCTGTTTGCATAGACCTTCGGAAATATAATAACGCCATAATGTGACGAAACAGTTCATTTTTCAAATTTTACTGACTTACATCTATTTTCTTCTTTTTCCTATTCCATAAGCAACCAATAACATTCAAAGAGAGAAAAGCCATATGATTTCACTCATATGTGGAACTTAAGAAGCCAAACAAATGAGCAAAGAGGAAAAAAAGTGTGAGAGAGGGGGAGGTAAACCAAGAAAAGGCTTTTTTTTTTTTTTTGAAGATTTTATTTATTTATTTGACAGAGAGAACAAGTAGGCAGAGAGGCAGGCAGAGAGAGAGGAGGAAGCAGGCTCCCTGCTGAGCAGAAAGCCCAGTGTGGGGCTCAATCCCAGGACCCTGAGATCATGACCCGATCCGATGGCAGAGGCTCAACCCACTGAGCCACCCAGGTACCCCCCAAGAAAAGACTCTAACACAGAGAACAAACTGATGGTTACCAGAAGGAAGGTGGGAGGTGGGGAACGGGTTAAAGAGGTGATGGGGATTAAGGAGGGCACTTAGTGTGATGAGCACAGGGTAACGTACTAATGTGCTGATTCAGTACATTGTACACCTGAAACTAATACTACAGTGTATGTTAACTACCTGGAATTTAATTAAAAACTTTTTAAAAACTGCACTAAATTTGGGGCGCCTGGGTGCCTCAGTGGGTTAAAGCCTCTGCCTTCGGCTCAGGTCATGATCTCAGGGTCCTGAAATAGAGCCCCGCATCAGGCTCTCTGCTCCCCTCCTCTGTCTCTGCCCGCGTCTCTGCCTAGTTGTGATTTCTCTCTGTCAAATAAATATTAAAAAAAAATTAAAAAATTAAAAAAAACTGCACTGAATTTGAAAATGCTTAGTGTCTAGAAAGCCATAAAATATATCTCCATTCCCATGACCACAATTATTATATTCACAAACACATCTTTCATGAACGCATTCTGACATGATGCTGTTCCCTGAATCACAAGTAGATTCATTGGCTTCATTCTGCCAGTCCTTCAGAACAGCACCTGTTATGTATGGGAACATGTACGAGTGAGTGTACGATTTAAGCAGGAAAGCTTAGTATATATGCAAAATTTCTGGACCTGAAAAACATGTTTGGACTTGTCACTATTTATAAACAAAGATGTCTTTGCAGTAAAATACATTTTATTTTAATTCAAAAATACCATTCTCATTTTAGAAACGGGACACTAAAGAAGTAATTAAACCTTTATAAAAAATGATTGATAAATTGAAATACCTTAAATGAAAATATTTTTTTGGCATTTATGCAATTACATATTGGAAAAGTAGCATTCTTTTCTTTCAAAAATGTCTAAAATCAAATTTTCATCTGCAGTGCATGTGGGTAGTGTCCCTCCTAGATCCCCTTTCCCAGACTGACGCACCCCCCCCTCCAGATGCTGCAGGTGTTAATGGCTAATGGTTCACACCTGTTCTCTCCTCAACAAGGACTGCCCTTGGCTGACCTGAGTCACTTTACTCCCTCCTCCCCCAATCCTTGCTGCAGCTGATGATTAGTTGATAGAGACAGGAAAGGGGAAGGAGACTGTGCATAAAACACACCCCCGCTTGCCTCAAGGCAAAACAACCTCTGATACAATTCAAGAGCCAGAGGTCCCTGCGTGATCAGAATGGAGCTAGATTTTCACTGAAATCACGTCTCTGCCTACCTTTCTCTTCCGTACTATCATGCTTCCCTCATGCCCTTAACCGGTTTCACATGAGAGAACTTTCTCACCAAACAACTTCCACTAAAATCTGTACCTTAGGCTCTACTTCTAGGGAACCTGAAATAATAGAACACATATTACTTACTTTTTTTTTTTTTACAAAACACATATTCCTTATATTTTATTAAACATCTACTAAGTGTTAGCTTATTGTGCCTTAAACATTATAAAATTTTATTCTAGAAGTATCTCAGCTATATGAAAATGATTACATCGTGTGTAGGAAACTCAGGCTCTGTAGCGTTGAAGACCTTGTGTTTAGCTCGTAATAAGGGGGGAATCCAAGAATCTAACTCAAATTAATATGGCTCCATAACATCTACTCTTTCCAGAATTTCTCACTGCCTATTTCATATTTTTATCTAGAAAATAAAAAATATTAAAGATCTAATCAACTACACTTTTTTCAGTAAAAATAAGTTGATGTGCATTTTATTTTCCAAACACTGATGTAATTTGTTTAAAATGAAGGTACGATTGAATGAGTCATATAATTTCCATAAGGGTTTATTAATGGACAGGCATGGATTCAATTAAAAAGGAAATAAACATCTGTATAATACCTTCATTTTCTTGAAAGGGAACATTTTATAGAAGTTGGAAAATAGCAAAGAGGGAAAAGATCATGTCAGCACAATGTTACTGGTCACATACAACGCAATCTTATGTTTCAGAGAGATTTCAACACAGGAAATGGGTATATTAGGAACTGCCTAATTCATAGGTTTTCCTTACCCACGTACAGTGGTTTCTTTGAATGACTCTGAAGGAAAAGTTGTAAGCAGTGCTTTTATACCAGCTTCAATAATGCATATTTCAAAGCCCAAACTAGTCAGCCACGTAACTGTTTATTTACATAGTCAACATTCAGTGGGAAAATAAGTGTCAACAGGTTCCATTTTCTCAGCCCAGAACCCCACGTGACCTTTCATTACAATCCTCATGAGTCTCTGATTAGGAAAGGAATATTTTATTTTTGTTTTTTCCATTCAATAAACCCAGGATTCTTAGTTTACTCCCATCTGAAAAAGAATAACTCGCCCCACCCCATCTGCACTCCACCACTTAGCCACTTAAAAGAGTTACATAATCCTATTACATTAGAAACAGTGTTGGGAGGGTCCCCGTCTTTTCATTGTTCATGGCAAATAGCAAAGTGGTTTGCACAGAGCAGAAAATTAATAAAATAGACTGTGGTTTCCTATAACATAAATCAAAATCCATAACATAAAGCGTTTGTTTTAATATTCTGATTTCTGTAGTATCTTGGTAATGACCAACAATCTTTGGAACCCTAATAAAATCTGTAAGTATCTGAATGTCTTAAGGAACTCTTCCAACCATCTTTTCTACAGACTCAAAACCATTCAATGCTTCCCTTGAAAACCACTGCATATTTCTACAACTTCTTTCTTATTCACTACTATAACTCTAGCAATATTATAATTTTCTTTTACTGCAGAAATCACATTTGTTAAATACGTGTCATGTTTTATGCAGTCTGCCAAGTATCTAATCTGCATTTTCTTTTCAATAATTAATATTATGATGTGGGCATTCTTTTAATCTCTATGAGATAGAGCAGGGCATTGTGGCTTGGAAAATTCAGCACAGACCTTTTGTGATCTGTAATACTGGCTAAGCAGTGAATCTAGAAAATGAGTCTAGTTACTACCCATCTCTAAGTTCTATGCTCTTATCTACTGAAATACAGTAAATCTGTTAATGCCAAGATCACATTTCTCTTTCCATTAATAAAATTAACAACTGCTCACACCCTATTGAATCCCCTAAGTAGAAACACAAGAATAGTACTCAACTCCCAGTTCCTAAATCAAACTGAGTAAGACACGGCTGGTAGTTTTCTCACAATTACTGAGCTCCATCGTCTTCCACTATTTATCCCGTCATTTCTTTATCCCAGACTTTTGTTATCTGTTATCTAAAACGTTACAGTGGCCTTTCAGTTGGCTTCCCTGTCTCATACCTCATTCCCCCTCCTACAGAGCTGTGTACCCCCCTGCTGCCAGCGTATTCTTAAAATGCATGTCTGATCACATCAACTGTGTGTGTACGTTCTTTGACAGTTAGCGCATCCCCTTCCACGCACTGTCCCGTGCTACTGAGCACAGCCCAGCGGAGCCCTCTGAGCGCAGCAGAGCAGGCTGTCGTCTGCTTCTTTGGCTTCCCTGCCTCCTCCACCCCCCCATGTATTTGAGACATATTTATAAGGTACAACTGACTGCACTTGGTGACCCACTGGTTGTAAGATCTGAGGAGAATAGGAGGAAAAGAAAATTAATTTCAATGCATATAAATTTAAGTATCTGAGGGATAGCAATGTGGAGATAAACACTGGAGTAAATTTTGGAGATCTTTTTTCTCCAGTTACCTACTTAACATTTCAACAACTTCTTTTGCCAAAACAACTCAAACTATATATTCACAGTCAGATCCGTGGTCTCTCTGCGCCCCTCTCTTGACCTTTGAATGCACCATGTGGCAAGGAGCTGCAGCACCATCTACCCAGCTGTGGGGACCGGTTGTCCAAGTCCACTCCCTCTGTTTCCGCCCCGGGCTGAGCTATACCCTGTCACCAGAGCCTGCCCAGTTTACCTTGTAAGTAACTGTCAAGTCAGCTCTTCATCTTCCCTGTCATCTTCCGGATCCAGGCTATTATTTTATCTTCTCGAATCTGATCTTGCATGTATTGGAACCTGTTTTATCCTCTCTCGTTTATTCTCTGTCCTGAAGTCGCACTATTTTTTTCTGTCTGAAAATCTGACTGTGTCATCTCCTGACCATTTGTACACAATCACAACTTGCTGTTTTTCCTTCACAGCACCTACCACAGTAGTAAGTTTGCTTTATCTGTATGCTTTCTTGTTTACTCACTTTTCTTTCCCAAGCAACTCCAAGATCCATATGGCACTTGAAATCCACTCTATCTCCAGAAGCTCGCATAATGCCTAGTATAGAATAGCTACCACCATTTAATGAATGACTGAATAAATTAATTAATAGATGCACAGCAAAGCCCTAGGCTTCTGGTTTGGTAGCAAGAAACACATTCATTGGATTAATGGCGGTGGATGTACAGGGGCTAGATCATTCCCAGGAAAAATGTGTATAGTGGAAAGGATGTAGCTTCAAGTAGAGGTATCACGTAGTCAGCCCAAGAAAGAATAAAATCTAAAGTAAGAAAACTCTAAGACAATTATGTCACAGACACCAAGATAGGAGAGAAACATGTTGATCAGATCTAGAAAGAAACTGGAAACTATTATTTCACAATAACCCACTTTTCCTCTTTATTTCTACCTAGATAGACTTCTCTTCATAGAATCATCACATTTTTGACCTTTACAATTTTTAGTCTCGTTCTTATACATGAAATGCTCTCAAGACATTACATCTTCATTCAAGGACCCTCTGTAATTTTACCATTTCTAATAAGGTATTTTTGGACATTTCAAGAAAAAAAATACCCTTAATCTCAACTTGATTTAAATATTTAATGCATGTAATATTCTCTCTGGTTTTTCTGAGAAAATTATTTTTCAGTATCTCATGTATTCACACAATGTGCTTAGTTCCCTGAATTTTTTTAAGTTTTTATTTAAATTCCAGTTAGTTAACATGCAGTGTAATATTAGTTTTAGGTATACAATATAATGATTCAACAATTTCACACAACATCTGATGTTCATCACAACAAATGCCATCCTTAATCCCTACCACATATTTAGCCCATCCCCCCCTTCTGGTAACCATTAGTTTGCTCTCTATAGTAAAGAGTCTGTTTCTTGGTTTGCCTCTTTCTTTTTCCTCTTGCTCTTGTATTTTAAATTCCACATATGAGTGCAATCATATGGTATTTGTCTTTCTTTCTCTAACTGACTCATTTTGCTTAGTATAATACTCTCCAGCCCCATCTATGTCATTGCAAATGGCAAGATTTCTTTTCTTTTTTTTTAGATTTTATTTTTATTTATTTCAGAGAGAGAGAGAGAGAGATCAGAAGTAGGCAGAGAGAGAGGGGGAAACAGGCTCCCCGCTGAGCAGAGAGCCTGATGTGGGGCTCGATCCCAGAACCCTGAGATCATGACCTGGGCTGAAGGCAGAGGCTTAACCCACTGAGCCACCCAGGTGCCCCAAGATTTCTTTTTTTTTTTTTTATGGCTAAGTAATATTTTAATGTGTGTGTGTGTGTGTGTGTATCATTTCTTTATCCATTCATTAGCCAATAGACACTTGAGATATCTCTGTAATTTGGCTACTGTAGATAATGTTACTATAAACATCAGGGTGCATGTGTCCTTTTCAATTAGTATATTTTATTCTTTGGGTAAATACCTAGTAGCGCAATTGCTGGATCATAGCATAGTTCTATTTGTAGGTTTTTGAGGAAACTCCATACTGTTTTCCAGAGGGGCTGTACCAGGTTGCATTCCCACCAACAACTTAAGAGGGCTCCCCTTTCTCCACATCCTCACCAGCACCTGTTGTTTCTTGTGTCGTTGATTTTAGCTCCTCTGACAGGTGTGAGGTGGTATCTCATTGTAGCTTTGATCTGCATTTCCCTGATGATCAGTGATGTTAAGTATCTTTTCATGTGTCTGTTGGCCATTTAAATGTCTTCTTTGGAAAAACGTCTATCCGTGTCTTCTGCCCATTTTTTAATTCGATTATTCATTTTGGGGGTGTTGAGTTTTAGAAATTCTTTATATATTTTGGATACTAATCCTTTATTGGATATGTTATTTGTAAATGTCCTCTCCCATCCCATAGTTTGCCTTTCAGTTTCATTTCTCATATCTTTCACCGGAAGCTTTTTATTTTGAGGCAGTCCCAATGTTTTATTTTTTCTTTTGTTTCCCTTACACTGGGAGATGTATCTGGAAAGAAGCTGCTATGGCCAGTGTCAAAGAAGTTATTACTTGTGTTCTCTTCTAGGATTTTCATGGTTTCAGGTCTCACATAAAGGTCTTTAATCCCCTTTGAGTTTATGTTTGTATATGGCGTGAGAAAGTGGTCTGGTTTCATTCTTCTGCATGTTGCCGTCCAGTTTTCTCAACATCATTTGTTGAAGAGATGGTCTTTTTCCTGTTGGATATTCTTTCCTGCTTTGTGGAAGATTAATTGACCATTAGTTGTGTGGGTTCATTTCTGGGTTCTCTTTTCTGTTCCATTGATCTGTATGTTTATTTTTGTGCCAGTACCATACTATTTTGATGACTACAGCTTTGTAATATAACTTGAAGTCCAGAATTGTGATGCCTGCAACTTTGTTTTTCTTTTTCAAGGTTGATTTGGCTATTCAGGGTCTTTTGTGGTTCCCTACAAATTTTAAGATTGTTTGTTCTAGCTCTGTGAAAATGCTAGTAGCATTTTGATGGGGATCATATTAAATGTGTATATTGCTTGGGGTAGTATAGACATTTTAATAATATTTATTCTTCCAATTCATGAGCATAGAACATTTTTCTGTTTTTTTTGTGTGTGTCATTTTCAATCCCTTTCATCAGTGTTTTATACTTTCAGAGTAGAGGTCTTTCACATTTTTGGTAGGGTTTATTTTTAGGTATTTTACTGTTTTTGGTGTAATTGTAAATGAGATTGACTCCTTAATTTCTCTTTCTGCTGCTTCAGCATTGGTGTATATAAATGCAACAGATTTAAAATGCATTGATTTTTCTATCCTGCAACTTTACTGAATTATTTTTCAGTTCTAGCAGTTTTTGGTGGAGACTTTCAGGTTTTCCATATGTAGCATCATGTCATAGAGGGAACATACTTCAACAAAACAAAGGCCATATATGAAAATCTCATAGCCAGTATCATACTAAATGGGGAAAAAATGAGAGCTTTTCTTCTATGGTCAGGAACAAGATGGGAAGTCCACTCTTACCACTTTTATTTAACACAGTACTTGAAGTCCTAGCCACAATAATCAGACAACAGAAAGAAATAAAAACCATCCAAATTAGCAAGGAAGAAGTAACCCTTCACTATTTGCAGAGGACATGACATTGTATATAGAAAATCCAGAAGACCACCAAAAATCAGTGAATATTTTATGTCCACCTACACATCAGTGTGATTTGCCTCTGAGTTTCTGGATATCTAGAACCACACTTGCTTAATCTTTTCCAAGCACTTGTCATAAACATATACTTAATGCATGCCTCACTGTAGAGGTGGTATTAAAAGCTTCACAACATAAGCAATCAGAAAAATACACTTTCTCAGGAAACAATAAATCTGCTTATAAGTGAGAAGGAAATGGTTAGTCATTTTAGATTTTAAAGAATTTTTAAATCTGAAATATATGAATCATAAGGTAGAAATATTTTAATACATGCATGGTACACATTTAAAATAAATTAAATAGTTACATTATTAGGAAAACATACTCATTATATCCGTCATATGAGGCACTACACAATTAATAAAAATCCTTTTAACATTTTTATACATGAATTGCATGTAAGTCTCAATGTTTTGTCTAAATGCACAGAACATCATAGTGACTTAAAACAAGAGTATTTTGGAAGAAAATTTAAAGAAAGGAATGTGCGTGTCTCTGTATAATATGCTTGTATCTGTGTGTATATCTGTATACATGCATATATATATTATACACACACTTACACGAAGCATATATTATGTATGAAATTCAGAGGCATTCATAAAATAATATTGATTCTTGAATTAAATCAAGTTACCTCCAGCTTAATATAAGCTTTTTTAAAAAAAGGATTTATCTGAACAATATCTATAAACTTTCAACTGTCATAAAACCCTGTTCCCTCCCAGGGCATAGCCCTGAGACTACATGCCTAAGCAGTAGGTTTGTACAAATGGTATGAGTGCATTTAATAAGCAAGTAACCCTATAACTTGAGCATTGAAGTATTGGGGTGGGGGCCCACTGGGAAGTGGGGACAGACAGGAGTGCCGTTTTCCCAAGCTCTAGGCTCTTTGGCAAAGTAAATTCAAGGCCTAAATGGAAAAAAAACTAGTAAATCAATTTGCAATTAGTTGACCAGAGGGAGAAAGAGGACACCCCAAACAAGATTCAGTTACACTAAATAGCATTTGAAACCTGGGATCACCCAACTTAAAAATAAAATTAAAAGTTGTACATGTGGGAAGGTAAATCCAATCTTCTTCTAATTTCCTAGCTACATTTAAATAAAATTACCTAGGAAAATTGCTATGGAATTAGTCCTTCAGGCCTTATTAGGCCATGCAGATCAACTATGTCAATTCTAAAACTACATCATAATTTTTCCAGCTTGTACTTTCATTAAGATGAAACACAAAGAGTAGCAAATAAGCCTCTGGGTTGGAGTTCTCCATTTATTTTGCATTCACTATGTAGAGAAATGCTAATACGCAGGAAATGGTCATTTCCCTTGGAGAGTTCAGACCTCATAAAGTTCACATATAATTTCTGTTGTCAGCAAATTAATATAGATTCAAATCTCATGAATATTGTATACTTTATAGGACTACTTTTTAAAAAGTGCATACATTAACTAAATGGCTTTTAAGTAAGCTTATGAACCTCATAATTAGATCTGTCTAAAATATGTTTATTCTCTTATAGTTTTCTATAAAACCATTTGGAGTCTGCTTTAAGACCAGACTAGGAAACAAAATTAAACCTTAAATGCCACTCTTGATACAATGATATGTATTCTGCTGATTATAATATCAAAAATTCAAACACCCAAATAAATGAATGCCCATGTTATTTTCAGAGTCAGCAAAGCTATGAGTCTGATAAGATTCCAGTTTCCAAATTAGTGACCACCCACCCAACATTTAATGTTAACTATTTAGTGTACTCAATCAAAGTTAAATTTAGGAACTTCTCTAGGGAAAAACCAAATCCCAACGATGTATTTAAAGATCATTCAGAGCAACAATGCAAAGAAAACATGTACACTCACAGCAGAGCTCTCTCATTGTCCCAAACCCAAATTCACCAACCTACTTAGCACATGTGCCTACAGACTCTTTCTTTCTTCTCCCTATAACTTTAAGGGTGGCTTCTCCCCCTCTCAAAGGTAAATCCTTTCCTAGTGTTCTGGATTCCATCTTCCTTTTAAGGGCTTCTTTCCAGCAATTGTTTCCTTTCTCCCCTATATCATCAATACTCTTCTCTGTACTTACTTGATCATTCCCACTAACATAAAACACGAGTTAACATTATCCATCTTATATTACAACACAACAAGACAAACTTTCTGGGCTCCAGCTCCAGCTGTCACTCAATGTCTACACTATCCTTCACTGCAAAAATCATTAAAAAAAAAACCATTGCTTCTCCTCATTTTCATTTACATATTTTTTTCTTTTTTCTACCTACTCCAATGAGACATTTGCCCATACCCTTCACTGAAACAGCCCTTACCAACATAACAATGACATTTACCTAGCCAAAGACAATGTCAAACTTTTTATCATTTGTTATAGGTTGAATTATGTTCCTCCCCAAAAGATATGTTGAGGATTTAATCCTTGGTACCTATGAATATGACCTTATTTGGAAATAAGATCTTTGCAGATGTAATAAAACTAAGATTAGGCCATACCCAATTGGGGAGGAGGATCCAATATGATTGGTGGTGTTATAAGAACAGAACACAGAACACAGGTACAGAGGGAGAATGCACATGATGATGGAGGCACAGATTAGAGTGATATATCTACAAACCCAAGAACACCAGTGATTTCCAGGAAGACCAGAAACTGAGGGAAAGGCATAGAAGAGATTCTCCCGTAGATCCTTTAGAGAGAACATGGTTCTGCCAACATCTTAATTTCAGACTTCTGGCCTCCAGAACTATGAAAAAACAAGTTTCTACTGTTTTAAGCCCCCAATTTATAGTAATTCATTATGGCAGCCAGGGGGAAACGAATGCATCACCTTATTTAACCTCTCAGCAGCATTTGACATGGTGAGCATTCTTTCCTTTGAAATTATTTCTTCTTCCTGTTTGGAGCATGGCTCCCACCTGACTTTTCTCCTACTTGCTACTTCTCAGTATCAGTTGCTGGCTCTTTCACACATTCTGGATATCTAAATGTTGGGTACCGTAAAGACCTGTCATAGAAGACACTCTCTACTTAACAAATATTTACAAGCCCAAGACTTTACATACCACTTAGGTATCGGTGTGTTTCAGATTTATATTCTAACCAAGACTTCTCCCCTAAGTTCCGAAGCAATATGTGTAAAAGACAATCAGCTTCTCTACTTGAGTATCTAATAGGTGTCACAAAGTTAATACTGCCAACACAGCACAATTTCATTATTGATTACTGAAATCAGCATTCCTCAGTAGTTCTCCTGTCACAGTGAGTAGCACCAACATTTACCCCTTGTTCAAGCCAAAAACTGAGTAGTTGCCCTACTTTCCTTTCTTTAACATTCCACATCAGATACATCAATGAGTCCTATTTGTTCTGCTTCTGAAACACAGACATGATTCAGTAACTTCACTCCATCTCTGCTGGCACCATCCTGTTGTTGAGCTTCGTCTCTTGCTGGTTGATTACAAAAGCTCCCTATCTTACATCTTTACCTCTCTCGAGACCTGCTTCCCACATCTTCCACTCTGCACAGCAGCAGTGAGATCAGTCTTTCTAAAGTGTAAACAAGATTAGGTCACTTCTTTATTTAAGTTGTCCATTGACTGTCTAGTTTAACATAGAAGAATATAAAAATTAAAATTAAAGAATAAAACCAAAATTCCTTAAAATCCCTATGATCTGGCTCCTGATTTCCTCTCTGATCTCACCTGTCTCTATAATCTCTTTCAATAAATATATTCCAGCCATTCTGGTCTTCTTACCATCTTTTGAATATGTCATGACTGCAGTTATCTCAGGAGTTTTTAATAGGCTGTTCCTTTTTCTTGGGATGTCGCTCCCTCTCAAATCCTTTTCTATTTGGGATGTCTCTCCCTTCAAATTCTGTGGCTATCTTCTTCATGTCATTGAAGTCCCAACAGATGTCACCTCCTCAAAGCGATTTTCCTGTATACCTTAGCTAAATCAACCAACCACTCTATTCAATCTCTTCCTACTCGATTTTCTACTTTTATGTTCTCCATAGTACCTACCCAGAGATGAAGTTAATTTTTCCACTTTCATTTTGCTTACTTATTTCCTATCTCCCTCTCTAAAATGTAAACTCTTTAAGGTCTTAGATTCTGTTGTACCCCAGTGTCCCAGGAATGAAAACAGTTTCAGGTGTGAGCAGGTGCACAAGAAAATCTATTGAGTGATTGACAAGCGGATGGGAGTCGGGTAAGAAAATACATAGGTGTATCATTTAGGAGACTATTATAGTAATTTCCTTAAGATATAATGGTAGTTTGAATCAAAGTAAGTGATAGTTGAGATGGTGAAAACTGAAGTAATTTGATTTATATTTTGGAGAAATTAGTGGTTCATTCGAGTGAGAGAGAGTAGGGAGTCTACAGTAACTGACATGCTTCTATCTGGGTAGATGAGTGGATGAGTCTGTCACTCATTGTTAAAGGAAATACCAAGAGGAGAGAAAGACTTAAAAAGATATTTTTGAGAGGAAGTATACCACTGTGGTTAAAATGTGGGTTTAGGGTCTCTAAAGCTATTTGTGTTTATTGATTTATTGGTTTATTGTCTAATCATGGGCCATTTTTTCATTATGGAATCAGGTTATGGAGTAGATGAAATTTGTTCTTGTCAAGTATATATTTTAAATTTATATGAAAGCTTTTGTAATCCTTATCTTGTTTGATCACTAATGATCATATGTCCCTTCCTGAAAGTCCTTATCATGATTCCCATGACATCCTACGTTTTGCCTTTGTAGCTGCTCTTTCTATTAAGAGTCAGATAAATTTTAAACTTTTCTGTTGTAATTTAGAAGGCCCTCCAGAGTCTAGTCTCTATCCATATTTCCAACTTCACTTCTTCAATCTTGTCCACCTCCCCCAAGAAGCTCTCCCTGATTTCAAGCCCAGTTCATTCTATTAAATTATCTAACTAAAGTATGAATTTTTCTCTCTATGAAGTATATTGAGGATTTTGTCTTCATGTGAAATTTTCAAGAGTCCTGTTGGAAAAATTCCAACTATTTTTTGAGAAAACCTTGGTAAAATATACCACCTTATACACATATTTTTCTGTTCCTGTTTGAAACTTTTCATCATACTACTTCTGATTATTCTTCTGTAAGACATTTATTACAGTTTGAGCATGAGTATTTGCCTTTTTTAATCCTTGGCTTAGAACCTTTTTAAAACCTACAGAAGACTGTTATCACTAATATTATATTAACAAAAGGTAAAAGTAAATATGTATTCCAAATAACATTAAAAACTACATTTTTTATTTAGCACACATTTTAATAAAGCAAGACCATATTCTCCTTGGATGATCAAAAGTTGTATCTCTCCATTATGTGGTTTCTATCACATCTCCCAAGGTAGGATTACAAGGCAAACTACAGGATTATCTTCTGAAGGTACCACAAAATCACATCAGGTAGGCACAGGGCAAAACCTAGAGGACAGTGGATGATGCAACTTGGAGGATTGTACTAGGAGGCTGAGCTGAAAAGAAGTAGCAAGTTTCAACATAAGACTAGCACAATGTTGAAGACAACAACCACTGTCCCAATGCATTTTCTCTACAATAGTTGTATGAAATCATTTTTTTTTCACCATGTGGGTACTTCTATAGACGTAAGTGGGAATAAAATTTTTTTCCACATACTTTGTATAATATATAAGACAAAGAGCCATATTATATCCCTCATGAGTTACTCCTTAGGGAAGAATTAAAAGCTATATTATTAATACCAACTGTGCCTTTAATGTATACATTTTTAGCTATTGGATGAAATGTACTCACGCTCACTTTTCCATTGCGATTGTCTTCTTCTCTTACTGCCAGAGCCTTCAGAAAATTATCTTGCAGGTCTTTACCGGCACTTGTTAATGTCCTATAAAAAGCAGGTCTTAGTTATAGTACACTAGAAAACAAATATATCAAAAACATTCAGGAGCCAAAAACCACACTTCTTTATTCCAAGTGATAATGTCCTTGTAACACAAAAACTATATACACAATCATTATAAATCATATACAATTATTATAACTTACTACATTCCTCAAATTATTATACAGTTATAGAATCTGTATTTATGAATAATTAGAATCAAGTCTATAAATATCATACATGCCTTTATCAATACTCAAGCCAAATAGAATTAATTTCATTTACATGTCTGTTTTATTCTTTTTAATCATACCATGCAAATTTATTTATACCACTCATTACCCATAATAATTTTAGATTATTTATAATTTAAGTACAGTTTATTTATTTAATATAAGAACATTAAAATACTAGAAACCTAAACCAATTCCTTTACTGACATAGAACATTAATCTTACTTCTATGAGGATATAAAAAAGGCAAAAAGGAAAGAAACTAGATTGAGTCATCTCTGTCAGATAAAAAGAAACATTAAGAATACAGGGTGTTTGGGGCACCTGGGTGGCTCAGTGGGTTAAGCCTCTGCCTTCGGCTCAGGTCATGATCTCAGGATCCTGGGATCGAGTCCCTCATTGGGCTTTCTGCTCAGCGGCAGCCTGCTTCCCTCTCTCTCCCTCTCTGCCTGCCTCTCTGCCTACTTGTGATCTCTGTCAAATAAATAAAAAAAAATCTTAAAAAAAAAAAGAATACAGGGTGTTTGCCTGGCTCAGTTGGTGAAGCATGAGGCTCTTGATCTCAGGGTTGTGAGTTCGAGCCCTCATTAGGTATAGAGATGACTTTTTTAAAAATCTTTAAAAAAAAGAATTCAAAAGAGGCAATATTAAAATAAATAAGTTCTGGAGATGGCTATTATACTGACAATATATTAAAAATCATACTGTTCCTCTTTTTTCATTATTATTCAAGTCTTATATACATAGACATATTATTTCCTATAACCTCTATGAGAAAGATAAAAGTACTTTTGTTATACAAACTGGGAACGGAGAGGGTAAGGGCTAGACCTCCTAAGCTATGTGCAGCAGAGTCAAAAAGTTATATAAATAATCAATTATTACAGCATGCTACATCTGAGAACCGGAAACTTCTCAGCAAGTGGAAATACTGGGCAAGAAAGTTAATGCAATGTGTGGTAAGGAATTCTTAAATCTTTAACATGCATTACTCTTACTTAACTAGATTTATTTAACAGTCAGTGACCTGAGAAAACTTGCTTAAATAAATATCACAAAAGGAGTCACTTCCTCAAGAAGTGAAGTAGGTCTGTTACAAAATATTAGGGTTATAAGTTTTATAAAGGCAAATACTCCATCTTTGCTGTTTACAATCCACTACACTTTCAAAATGGGGTAAAAATTATATGGATGAGTTAATCTCCACCAATCGTGTTTAATCATTAGCTAAAGGCATTTATATAATCCTACATGAATGGGTCTAAATAAATTCTTAATCCTCAACAATTAGACTTCTGGTTTTATGATTTAATTATGTTGTTTGTGTCATCACACATATTTATATTACTAGATTAACACTCAGAGAGTAAATAACAAAAGAGAAAAAAATGAAAAACTGTTAAAATAGAAATATTTCCATAAGTTATTTTCTTAAGAGGTCACTTACTTTAAAGATTACTAAGTCTTTCAGTAAATACTCATGAGTTATTAATCATCTCAGAATTTTAAATGTAAAATCAGGCATTTTCTAATAGGCAAGGTTTGAATAATCATTGTGATGTGTTCTAATAAGCAGTTTCTAGATAAACACTAAATCAAAGATGAGATTAAATCAGTCTTAATAGCAATATTTTTTTTATCTATTGGGCAGTCTTCGTACTAGTCTCTATGCTAGGTATTTCGCAAATACTTTCAATTATCTTCAAATCAAACCTTAAGGGAGGACATGTTTATTTCCGCTTTAGAGATGAACTTGATGATAATCAGTCGGCATTCAGTTTTTAACTTAAATATCACCAACCCCAAGGCTTTATTGTACTATTCTGAAGCCACACAATATAGCAAAACATCATTTGATGCCGTAGTACTTTTACAGAAAACGATGAGAACTCACTGGTAAGAGGAAACTAAAGTAACAGGAATGGGGGTACAGTGAGGTATGCAAGCTTCATCAGGAGGTGCCCCTAGGAGTTATCAGAGGCTGGTGGTCTTGAAACCTCTGTGGAAAGCTAATCAGCCATAATCATCACTCTAATTCTAGACTAGAACAACTTGTTCAGAGGTAGGTTTGATTTCTAGCCAGTGAAATCTGGCATAGCCTATATTTAATAATTCTAGAATTTATATTCAATTCATCTGCACTTGTTTGAATATGTAATTCAACTTCTCTGTGCCTCAATTACTTTGAAATGATGATTTTGTACACTCACTTTGGAAAAATTTAGTGGAGAGTGTAGTAAAATGTAATGGATGAGTAAAAGTTTATTGTAAAACTTTTACAATATTATCTTGTTAGGAAATAAGCACACATCTATGAAAAAGCATTTTTCAGAAATAGTTTCATTTTCCATGGATAAGTTTACTGACAAAACTATATGCCTGTATTTTTGTGGTCTCAAATAATATAAATTTTATTTTTAGGGCAAAAATGGAATATTATTTGCAAACTTGATAAAAATATGATTTTAGGGGCACCTGGGTGGCTCAGTGTGTTAAAGCCTCTGCCTTCGGCTCAGGTCGTGATCCCAGGGTCCTGGGATCGAGTCCCACATCAGGCTCTCTGCTCAGCAGCGAGCCTGCTTCCCTTCCTCTCTCTCTGTCTGCCTCTCTGCCTACCTGTGATCTCTGTCTGTCAAATTAAATAAATCTTAAAAAAATATATGATTTTATTTATCATAATGTATGGATTTTTAGACAATTTATTTGAGTATTAAATATGGGAGATATATTTCTACTGTACTTTGATGTAGGGCACCTGTTGCTTTGTCTTGTATATTTTCTCCAGGACAATATAATAACTTTTTTGTTTTGCTCGTTACATAAATTAGGAGGAAAAAAAAATCCTGCTTCTTTTCAAATAGTATTTTATAAATTTCTTTAACATTGGTAAACATTTTCACATTCCTCCTTTCAGTGTATTATTGTAGATTTGTTCTGTATTATCAATCTGGGTTGCTATAACAAAATGTCATAGATTGGGTGTCTTAAACAATAGAAATTTATTTTCTCACGTATCTGGAGGCTGAAGTCCAAGGACCGTACCAGCACAGTTTGCTTCTAGTAACCACTCTCTTCTCTTAAGCAACTCACTGTATTTGTACTAGTATTTCACTGTGTTCTTAATATTCATTTTTTTATCTCTTTTGTTTTGTTATATACATATTTTTCTAAATTCTATGTCCTCCAAAAGCTACATGTATACCAAAAATTGTATAGAAGGAATAAAAGTAACCAGTGAACCATTTCAAGTCCTTTCCTTTGAGCATTATTTCAATAGGAGAATCTATCTTTAATATCTAAGGGATTATTTTTTTTTTTAAAGTTCTAAGAGGGAAAAACAGTGGCGCTAAATCCAATGTGTGTTTTTTTTACTCTCCTGTATTTTCTTGTAAACTATTCCTGGTGGCTTTTTTTTTCTTCCTTCCTTCCTCCCTTTCTTTCTTAATTTAATTGAAACAATTTTCCTTAGAGGTTATGTCAATCAGAATGATATTTAGAAAGATTTATGGTTTAGGAATTTTTACACTACATACTGTGATTTCCATGAAATTTCCACAAGGTCATCAAGTTATATTCTAATCACTTTCAGAAAAGAAAAAGACTTCTTGAGAAATGAGATTCATTCATTGGTAGGGAAGAATAAGAATCAAATTTTCATTAAGATTAAAGGCATCACTCCCCCCCCCCGCCCCTTTTGCATGTGAAAGAGTTTATAAATTACCAAATGTACAGTAAAGCTACCAGCATCTCTGGGAAGAAGTTTCAACTGTTGGAAGCACACAGAAGAAAGACGAGAAGCACTAGGATGCACATGAGACGGCTGTTCCTTTTCGTCTTCTATTTTAAAGAAAACCCAAGTGGGAGAGTCCTGAAATCTGTGGTATCTTCCATCAGTCAGACTCTACTCCCCCCTGGATGGAAAGCTGTGCTTTTCTTTGAAGGGACAAAATGGCCTGCCTTCTGTCTGAGAAAGTGTCCCTGAACTCTTCTTTGTTGGTACATCTGGAAAATTTCTAGTTAATTCCTAAACACGGTAGGTTAAGATGTTCTCACACTTCAGAGTGAAATCAAAACCACATTGAGATACCACCTTACACCAGTTAGAATGGCCAAAATTAGCAAGACAGTAAACAATGTATGTTGGAGAGGATGTGGAGAAAGGGGAACCCTCTTACACTGTTGGTGGGAATGCAAGTTGGTGCAGCCACTTTGGAAAACAGTGTGGAGATTCCTTGAGAAATTAAATATAGAGCTACCCTATGACCCTGCAATTGCATGACTGGGTATTTACCCCAAAGATACATGGAGTGAAAAGAAGGGCCATATGTACCCCAATGTTCATAGGAGCAATGGCCACAATTACCAAACTGTAGAAAAAGCCAAGATGCCCTTCAATGGAGAAATGGATAAGGAAGATGTGGTCCATATATACAATGGAGTATTATGCTTCCATCTGAAAGGATGAATACGCAACTTTTGTATCAACATGGATGGGACCGGAAGAGATTATGCTGAGTGAAGTAAGTCAAGCAGAGAAAGTCAATTATGATATGGTTTCACTTACTTGTGGAGCATAAGGAATAACACGGAGGACATGGGGAGATGGAGAGGAGAAGGGAGTTGGGGGAAATTGGAAGGGGAGGTGAACCATGAGAGACTGTGGACTCTGAGAAACAAACTGAGGGTTTGGGAGGAGAGGAGGGTAGGGGGATGGGTGAGCCTGGTGGTGGGTATTAAGGAGGGCAAGGATTGCATGGAGCACTGGGTATGGTGCATAAACAATGAATTTTAGAACACTGAAAAAATAAAATTAAATTAAAAATAAAAGATGTTCTCACACTTTAAGGGGGACCTAATAATAATAATAATAATAATAATAATAATGTTGCTTAGAGAGAAAATAAACATTCTTAGTCTCTAAATGTGATTTTATTCTGAAAATACGTTCAAATATAACTTTATTTTTACTCTCTTCTGGGAGGCATCTAAATCTTTTACCTGATCTGAAATAGACTTCCTGATCTTCTGGTTGTACAGTGAAAGCTAATGAGAAAGTAGAAAACAAAGAAAGTAAGCTTTTGTTTGCTACATCTGCCTCCAGTCTCTACCTGTGGCAATCAGCCTCATCGCTCCAGAGAACACTGAGCAAAAATGGGTTTTAGAAAGGTGAAGGCCTTCAGGCTTAGAATCTTCAGGTCATACATGCCTAATCTCTACGTGTGTGTGTGTGTCTCTAGTTCATTTATTTGAAAGATTCCATCTAAGGAGCTGAAGAATCTGACGTAATGGGATTGCAAGGGGTGGCTTCTCACCAGGGAAAAGCAGTCAGAACAAGAGTCCATACTGCCCGTGTCAACAACCACACAAGATGGCAGGAACTGTCACATAGGAGAGTGGTGAGCTTGGAGCAGAAGAGCATAGGGATGAGGGGAGGGCTGTGGGGCAGAAGGGATGTATCAGGGTGAGACTCTGGGGAGAAAGATACCTGAGGAAGACTGTTAGGAAGGCTTGCTGCACGACCCCTCTGAATGAAACCCTGAGTTTCTCCTTTAATAAAGCTGAGAGTATTAAGAGGTTAAGTCTGACCTCTAGTGACAAGGAGAGTTTAGAAAAGATGAGGCAACTGAAAAATGAGGGACAGACAGAGACAGAGATGGGGAGGTGAGAGGGGTGGTTGGAAGCATCCCAGACTGCAGTGTCATCTAAGGAAGTTTCAGCAAAGCCATGTCCTTGAACCAAACTCCGCCAATAAATATTCACGGGTCTATGTTGATATCCCTGTCACACTCAGTCACTGAGGGAGAGCAGCAGCCCATGGCAGGTGTGGTCGTGGTATGAATGCACAGCAGCACCTGAATGCACAAGAGTAGCATGTGACGGGACGCTCAGTTAAGGACACTCTCCATGTAAGATGTATTCTCATCACCACAATCTTTCACCCAAACCAAAACCTTGAGGTTCAAAAATGCCAGCATAATAACTCATTTGTTTTTTCACAAATATAGTCTCAAAATTGCCTATATTATCATCACCAATATGTTTACTGAAAACACTTTAAGACTTTGTGCAGATCTTTTTCTTCTTAGTGTATACACCTCTAGGGATGAATGGCCAGATTACTGTGCTTTTAGATATTTCACTTGATAAAGGTTCTTTCTTTATGCTATGATACCAGCTAGATACACAATTAGGTTCATCTGTTGATGTTATTTCAATTTGAAAGAGATTTCAAATTTTGCTTATAGTTATATAAAAAACATTCCCAGAATTCTAAAATTAAATCTATAATTTAGAAATTTAGAAAAATCTAGTTTTCATCTACCCCAGTTTCATCTACTCTATTCTATTCTCTCCCTTCTATATAGAACATCATTTTATTTTTAATTCCAGTGAGTTAACATATGGTATTATATTAGTTTGAGGTGTATAATATATTGATTTAACACTTCCATACATCAGCCAGTGCTCATCACAAATGTACTCCTTAAACCCCATCATCTGTTTCACCCATCCTCTTCACCTACCCTCTGGTGACCATCAGTTTGTTCTCTACAGATAAGAGTCTGTTTCTTGATTCATCTCTCTCTCATTACTTTCCCTTTATAGAGCATCATTTTTTAAAGTATCCTTAAATTGCTTTTTTAACTGTTACTATTTTTTAAAGATTTTTATTTATTTATTTGACATAGAGATCACAAGTATACAGAGAGGCAGGCAGAGAGAAAGAGGAGGAAGCAGGCTCCCTGCGGAGCAGAGAGCCCGACGCGGGGCTCGATCCCAGGACCCTAAGATCATGACCTGAGCCAAAGGTAGAGGCTTAACCCACTGAGCCCCCCAGGAGCCCCGTTAACTGTTACTATTTTTAATACATAGATACATTTAATAATAATATCTGTCATCTAGCTAGCTAGCTAGGTATTTACTTTTGTAGATGGTAGCCTCCTATACATATTTTCCTCAAACTTGGTTTTTCACTTAGCATTATGTTCAGGGAATTATACCATAGTAGTAAGAGACATTTCCACTACTTTTATAGTTGCGTAGTACTCCACTGTAGGAATATACCACCGTTCAGTCACTTAGCCACTGACGGTCATTGGTTTGCTTCCTGTTATTTGCTATGATAAATACTGCTTTAGTGTTTAGCTTTGTGCATAGGTCATTTCATGTTATTGCCACTATATTTTGGGGATAAATTCCTAGAAGTAGGATTGCTGGTCAAAGAGTACATGAATATTTTATTTAGTTAAATATTACCAAATTTCCCTTCAGTGGGGCTGGGACATTGTGCAGTCCTCCCTACAATTTATAATAGTAAATTTCAGTTTCTGCAAAGCCTCATTAACAAAGTATACTGTAAATCTTTTAGATTTTTGCTGGTCTAGTACAAGAGAAACTCAATATAATTGTGTATTTATCTTATAAAGAGAAGTGAACATATTTTCATATATAGAGACCATTTGCACTTCTCTTTCTTTAAACTGTATGTTGATACCTCATTTTTCTACAGTATCATTGGCATCTTTCTTCTATTTTCTTCTTTAAACATGAAGAATTTCAGCTCTTCTCTGTGATGTAAGTTGCAAATATTTTCCCCATATCTCAGTTGTCATTCTACTTTGCTTATGGTGCACTTTACCAAGAAAATGTTTCATTTATATGTCATTAAAATAATTTATAAGTGTTACAAATCATTCCCTTACTAGGGATTTTGAATCAACAATTATAGAGGAATCCATCTATACTTTCTTCTAGAACTTGAAAGTTTTCTTTTTTATTTATTAAGTTGTTTTAACATTTATCTCTCTAATTCCTAGGCATTAATCCTGATGTACTGTGGGATGAATCGATCCTATTTCAACTTTTTCCATTTGGATAGTCAGTTATCCCAACACCAATGATTAAAAAACCCGTCTTTGTTTTTTCCATTGATTTGAAAGGATGTCTTTCCGTATACACTTGGGCCTATTTCTGTGTTTCCTATTTTGTTTCAGTGCTTAGTCTGATTATACCACATTATTTTGATAACAGAAATTATGTCTTAATATCTGGTAAAACTAGTCCCTCTCATTGCTAGTTATTTTTTACAGGTGTTGTGATTTTTTTTTTTTTGGTGTATGTTCTTTGTTATTTACTTTTCTTCAAATGGATTTCATAATAGAATTGTCTGATCATTAAAAAAAAAACAAAACTCAAACACTGATGACCAAGTACCAGGATTACTTTCAATTTCTAAATGTCATAGCTTGTGACTTTAAAGATGGCTGCCTTGACTGGCATGGTATAAATGACTGGCATGGAACTGGGTCTGCAGGTTCTCTGCATCATGGTAGCCCAAGTGCACACCAGCTCCTGCAGACATTGTGAACGTGAATCACTGCTACACCTTTCAAAGATAGGAAGATACTCATTCTACTTGCCATACCTCCAGTCCTAAGTTTTATATTAAATTAATTAAATGTAGTATTAGATTAAAACCATGTGTTTGATGAGTCTGATCATCAAATTGAACTCAAAAATTATCATACTGTGTAGCACTTACTCTATTTTTATCCATAATAACTGATCTATTCAGACAGTTAGTAATCTCTACTATGGCCTGTTTCGGAGAGTTGTGTTTATCTACAAAATTTATCGATGTCATCTTGTGTTTACAAATTTCTTTTGTAGTGTTGCATAAAGTAGTCTCTTTATTTTTTAAAGTCTTCTGTTTTCATAGTTATACCCCTTCTAATCATTTCTTACTCTATGTATTTGTAGTTTTTCCCTTTTATCTTAATTGGGTTAGCCAGTAGTTTGACTATTTTCTGTTTTTACCCAAAGAATTAACATTGGGATTTACTCTACACTTTTTTCTTACTTATTTATTTCAAATTTTTAAGTTAATATCTTCTTTTTTTCTTTTTGGGGGGTACCGTGGAGTCTTTTTTCTATTTTTTTAATTGGGTGCTTAATTCATTTTTATTTTTTCATTTTCCTGATATAGATATTTAGGGCCATTATATTTTTCTCTGAAAACTGCTGTAACTAATTCCCATAGAGTCTGATAGTTGCATATTTACTACTCTTTTTTTTTTTTAATATTTTGTTTATTTGACAGAGGGGGAGAGAGAGAGCACAAGCAGGGGAGCTGCGGGCAGAAGAAGCAGCAGCAGGCTGCCCACTGAACAGAAAGCTCCCTGCAGGGCTGGATCCCAGGACCCCGGGATCATGACCTGAGCCAAACGCAGATGTTTAACCGACTGAGCCACCCAGGCGCCCTTCGGTATTCTTATTTTTAAGAAATTCTAGTATTTCTTTCTTTGCTTCCCCTTTGATCAAAGAGTTTTTTAATTAGATGTTTTTTAATGCTCCACTTTAAAAGACTTTTTCATTGCTTTTGTTATTAATGTTGTCTTATTGAATTGTGGTCTCTTTGTAGTCATGGGAGGGGGAGTAATTAAGGGGATTTTTTTTTTTTTTTTTGGTGTCCTTGTGTGGGCAAGATATAGTCCAGCTTGGAGAATGTTACTTGTAGACTTCAGAAGAGAAAGTCTTTTTATCAGAGTTTGGAGTTGACTATGTATTTATAAAAATACCTAATTAATTATATTGTCTTTTATCTTTTTCATAAATATTTGCCCATTTACTCTGTTTTAGATTGAAAGAATGTGTTAAAATCTCTTATTAGCATTTCTGCTATTTATCATTTTCTCTACTGTGGTTTCTACTTTATAAATCTGTGTTATTGGGCAATTAATTGAGTAATTACTGAAACTCTTATTTCTACACTTGTGAACTATATAGCTTGATATATTATAATTTATCCTTCATTGTCTGTTAGTGGCTTTGCAATCTGAATGCTAATTTGTTAGAAAGCAAAATTGTAACTCTTACTCTTTTTTTTACTTTTTTACTTTTTTACTTTTTTTTACTTGTTTACAACAAGTCCTTTCGTAGGTGTCTTCCTGGTCGCTTTGGGGGTCTGAAACACATTCTCTAATTAGTTTCCACAAAGGTCTCACGGGAACAATAGTACCTGAGTTCTTGCCTGATAGCATATTTGCAGTCCTTAGGAAGTTTAGTGTGGCTGGGTATAGAACCCTTGGTTCATATTTTCTTTTCTTGAGTCTCTTAAATGTTACTTCATTATTTGCGGGCACAAAACACTGAAAAATTTAATGACAACCTGAGTGTCTTTCCCAATATGTCTTGGCCTTTTTGCCTTTATTCCCAGGGATTTTTTTCCTTTTTTCCTTAAATTCCATTTTTCTAGACCATATCTTGTTTTGTTTTTTAATTTTTTTTAAGATTTTATTTATTTCTTTGACAGAGAGAGATCACAAGTAGGCAGAGAGGCAGGCAGAGAGAGTGAGAAGGAAGCAGGCTCCCTGCCGAGCAGAGAGCCCGATGCGGGACTTAATCCCAGGACCCTGAGATCATGACCTGAGCCAAAGGCAGCAGCTTAAACCACTGAGCCACCCAGGCACCCCTAGACCATGTCTTGCTGTTGGCTACTCTGTATTTTTTCCCAGAAATTTAATGTGCCCTCTCAATACGTCATTTCAAATCTTTTATTTCAGAGAGTTTCCTTAAAGTACAATGCTTAGTTTTAATTTTATGCCTTTACTTTGTTTCTCCTTCTCCAGGGACACCAATTGCATATATTTTTTCCCATGTTCATTATTCTTTTATCTAGTCTTGATCTATCATCTAATAATTCATGCAAGTTCTTTTTAAACTCTTCATTCTGTGTGATTTTTAATTTCTTCTTTTTGTCTTTTATCCCTCCTAAACCACTGTGCATGGAACTTATTCACACCTATGCTCTTTTTAGTTTATTCTTTACTTAACAAATGTATTTTTTTTCTTTCTAACCTTTCCTATGTTCTGTTAGCACGCTTATTTTTATAATAACAGGACCCCAACTTTTTTTTTTTTTTTAACTTATTAACACTGTCTAGGGGCACCTGGGTGGCTCAGTGGGTTAAATGTCTGTCTTCGGCTCAGGTCACAATCCCAGGGTCTTGGGATTAAGTTCTGCATGGGGCTCCTTGCTCAGAAGGGAGCCTGCTTCTCCCTCTGTCTGCTGCTCCCCTTGCTTGTGCACTTTCTCTCTCTCTGAAAAATAAATAAATAAAAACTTAAAAAAAAAAAAGGCAAAATACTGTGTACAGGGTGGAACTATTTACAAGGTGATCTCACTCTGACTGATGTCAAAATGCAGGCTAAAAAAAAAAAAAGTAAAGAACACTAGACAAATTCAACACTGATAAAAATGTCTGATTGCTGCCAATGTAGCATTATGGCAACCCAGAATGATACCAGAATTTAAAAAAAAAGAGAGAGAGAGAGGGAAAGAGGGAGAGAGAGCACTGATAACAGCACATAATGTAATAGGATTGCTGCGGGCTCTGAAACAATTCATGAAAAGTCCTTTGCATACTGCATGGCACATAGAAGGTGCCCAGTAAATAGATCTACTTTTGTTATCATTATCATTATCATTACCATCATTGCATGGATCAAAACAGAGATAGCTGGGGTAGTAAATTCTGGGGTATGTATCTTAACATTTAAGTTCTGAGTCTCTTTTGTCTTCACTTGTCTCTCCCTATGTGCAGATCACATATGTAAGCATCCCAAGTATATGAATCATAAAACGTTCATGTAGACCAATGCTTTTTAAATATTTACTAGACATTGTGCTAGACTGTATTTTCCAAAATGGAAGCAATATTACCTCCCATTCTGCAGGTACTTCCCATGTCATGTCATTTCTCCTAGCAAGAGGACTAGACTTTTCTCCTCTACCTCCTTGAGTCTGACTACTTTGAACAATAGAATACAGGGAAAAAACACTGTGCCAGTTCTGGATCTAGCTTGTAATTGAACTGGCATCTTCTCTCCCTCTCTTGGAATGCACTGTCTTAGAAGCCAAATGCCACATAAGAAAATCAAATACACTGAAACCAACATGCTGTGAAATGCCCAAGCTGTGAAGAGGCCCTGGAGAATGAGCTGCCAGTTGGGGGAGAAAGAGAAAGAGAGAGAAAGAGGGAGAGAGACTTGTGGAGAGATCACTGAGGCCCCAAACATGTAAGTGAAGAAGCTTTCTTGGAAGTGAATCTTCTAGCTCCAGCCCCATCAGATGTCACCAAATAAGCAGAGACCAGCTGTCCAGCCAACCCCTGCCTGAAGTCCTAACCCAAGAGATGCAAGCAAAACAAAGTGGATTTTTCAGCTATGGTGTGTTTTACAGAAGTAGATAACCAGAACAAATACTTATTTAAAAGGGGTAGAAAGAGGGGTTCCTGGATGTCTCAGTCAGTTAAACCTGCTACTCTTGACTTTGGCTCATGATCTCAGGGTCGTGAGGTAAGGCACTACGTTGGGCTCCACCTGAGCATGAAGCCTGCTTGGGATTCTCATTCTCTCTCTCCCTCTGCCCGACACCCCACTGGTGCTCTTTCTCTCACTCTCTCTCACTTAAAAAAAAAAAAAAAGTGTGTAATGAAATTTATTTCCTGTGGAAAAAATTATAAACCTTTATTTTTATGCTCAAAATAAATGATTTTCACATACAAACCTAGAAAGCCAAATTTTGTTTTAATTTATCTTTCACTTCACAAATTTATCTATCACTCATAACTAGCTACTCATTAACTACTGGCTATAGTAATGAACTCTTGTTAAAATACATTTAAATCTTTAAAATCAGCTTTCATGTTGGCAAAGTGTTTCCCTTTTTCTATAACTCTTTTCCTCTCTACAGTCTCCTTTTAATATTATGGGCTGTACAAATACTTAGACATAGTAGAAAACTTTAAAGTCCAGATAATAAAATAAACCACTCATTTCCAACAAAAAGCATTATGGCCCATGATATTCTGACTGAGAATTTCACCTGGTTGGAGCAGAGTTGGTGGCACAATTATATATAAATAAATATATATATGCTACGAAAACATTTAACAGGTCAGAGCCTCAGAGCCAAGGAAAATGTATTTTACTTTTTCATTTCCACTTGAGGACACTCTCTACTTCAGTAAGAGCAGAATCCATTTATATTTTCCCAATTATAAAAGCAATCAAGTGTGGTAACTTGAGTTAACTAGCACCATATTTCTAATTAAAGGCAGTAATATTTTAATATCCTTTATTAATTAATGCCCCAGAAGGCAATGTTATACTGCCCCGATAAAGAAAACCAATTAGATTCTATTATTTGAGTGGCTCTTTGTATCTAAAAACGTCCTCAAAAGGCACAGGATGTAATTATGTTTTTATCTTAGTTAATGATTTCAGCTACTTTAAAAACATTAATAGATATATTACTTAAATGAAAAACTTTTATACACAAAAATTCTAGTGTTAGTCATGTAAAGAAATCTTAGGCTTAATATTAGAGGAATTATACACCTGAATTTCCATTTATAAAACTAAAACTCATTGTATGAAAGAAATTTAACACATGATATTATTTATCATATAGTTCTTTGTTATCTTGACTTAGAATACACATGAATTAGAAATAACAAAGTAGGGGTGCCTGGATGGCTCAGTGGGTTAAGCCGCTGCCTTCGGCTCAGGTCATGATCTCAGGGTCCTGGGATCGAGTCCTGCATCGGGCTCTCTGCTCAGCAGGGAGCCTGCTTCCCTCTCTCTCTCTCTGCCTGCCCCTCTGTCTACTGTGATCTCTCTCTGTCAAATAAATAAATAAAATCTTAAAAAAAAAGAAATAACAAAGTATATGTTATCAGAATAAATATATTTTATTTATATATATTTTATCTATCGAGTATTTAGTTCTAAATTAAAGATTTCTAAAATGTACTATCCTTTACAAGAAATAATTGGATTAGAAGTCATTTTTTTAAAGCTTAGGCTGTTAGTCGTCTTGACATTGCTGGCATGTTGTCAGCTGAAAAATCTACTATAAAAACTTGATTGCTGCTTACATAATCTATTGGACAGGAAACGCCTTTGTAAAGACCTTAATACTGCATATTTTATTGTTTAATAAAATGGAAAAGTAATTGTAAAAACTACAGTTACCATAAGATATTTGAAACTCCACAGAGTAAGTGATTTTAAAAATATATTATTATTGCTCACAAAGTTCAGTTGAATAGTTTCCATGGTTATCAAAATTTTGGCTTACCCTGGAAATGCACACCTGACCAAATATTGGCACGAATATTTCAAACAGTTAACAAAGCTACCAGAAGCATGGTCCATGTCACTTATCCAGCATTAAGTATACATATATATACATATATATGTGTGTGTATATATGTATACATATATCTGTGAAAATACATATATACATATATGTATACATGTATATGTATACATATATATGCATACATATACATATATGTATATACACACATATACATATACATACATATACATATATGCATATATGTATATATGTGTGTTCACATATGCATATACATATATACATATATATGTGTATATACATGTATATTCACGGATATATATATACATATATATATACACATATATATGTATATATATATGGATACTTAATATATATATGCATATATATATGCATTTTTTTTTCGAGTTTCTTTATCAGCCTTCTGCTAGGTTTATAAAACCCACCACTTTCAAGGGGGGAAAAAAATTTAACTGAGAATCTCTCCCAATGTGGTTCTAGCATAGCTCACTATATATGAAAAGGTAATTTCTGTCCTTCATATTTCATAATTTTAGAAATGTGCATGTGATACTTCTACATATTTAGGAAATCTAAATTATACACATTGCTACAATCTGAATCATATGGGAAGTTAAGTTAGGGACAGTGTTAATATTAGGATACAAGTGGTAGGGATTAAAAGAAGAGAGATGGGGCCAAACTCCAACATTTTTGATATGACTAATAAGAGTAAATAATAGAACAGGATCTATTTTTAAACCACTTACATAAGAAGATGTTACCCAGCCAGAAATCAAAAGGTATTTGAGTATTCAATTGAGATTTGGCTATACAAGTATAATCTCCCTGTATCAAATCAGCCAAACATATGTAGATAAATGTGTTTGTAAATATAAGAAAGAAAGAACTAGATATGCTGACTCAGGATTCAGCTGATTCGGTTAAAGCATAAGGGGATAATATGCACTTATGATTAATCAGTAAATATTAACGTTGGCTAAATGTTTACTAAATATAACTTATCATGTCTTTTTCATAATTTCATATGCCATACATGGCTAGTACAGGTTTAAGCTCGATTGTTGAATTAATAAAAATTAAAAAAATATATTTTAATCTGAGAGCGAGCGAGAGAGAGAGATTGAGAAAACAAGTGGGGGAGGGATAGAGGGAGAAGCAGACTCCTCGCCGAGCAGGGAGCCTGAAGTGGGGCTCAATCCCAGGACTCTGGCATCATGACCTGAGCTGAGGGCAGATGCTTAACCAACAGAACCACCTCTAGATAAATAAAAACTTAATGTGATGGACAGATTAGGCCTAGAGTGTGTGAAACTTGAAGTAGCTGCATTTGTTTTATCCTACCGTCATATACAGTCATTATAAAATATTAAAATTATAATGGCATTTAGTAGACTGTTAAATTCTGCATAATATAAAATAACTATGGGAGGAAGAGACAAGATGGTGGAGAAGTAGTGGCTGAGATGACATCGGGTAGCAGGAGATCTGCTAGATAGCTTATCTAACCATTGCGAACACCTACAAATCCAATGGGAAATCGAAGAGAAGAAGAGCAACAATTCTAGAAACAGAAAAGCGACCACTTTCTGAAAGGTAGGACCTGCGGAGAAGTGAATCCAAAGCGACAGGAAGACAGATGGCAGGGGGAGGGGCCGGATCCCGGCAAACGGCGGAGCAACAGAGCACAAAATCAGGACTTTTAAAAGTCTGCTCCACGGAGGGACATCGCTCCAGAGGCTAAACCGGGGGGAAGCCTACGCGGGGTCAGCGTAATCCCAGGTCCCGTGGGGTCACAGAAGGACCGGGAGTGTCTGAGTGTTGCAGAACTTGCAGGTATTAGAGCGGGGAAGCCAGCTACGGCGACAAAGCCGAGGAGTGAGCTCTCAGCTCAGGGTTACCTTGAACCTGTCACAGGCTGGGTGGGCTCGGAGCGCGGCCAGAGGCCACGGAGACGAAAGAGATCAGGCGCTTTTCTCCAAGTGGGAGCAATTGATCGCTTTCCTCCAGGCGCAAACGGAGGCCAGGGAGGTGGGGATGGTTAGGCGCTTTTCTCTGAGGGTGCACTGAGGAGCGGGACCCCGAGCTCTCAGCTCCTCCGGGCCAGAGACTGGGCAGCCGCCATCTTCATTCCCATCTTCCGGAACTCTACTGAAAGCGCTCAGGAAACAAAAGCTCCCAAAAGCGAACCCGAGCGGATTACTTAGACCGGCCCTTGGTAAGAGCGGGGCAATTCCAACTCAGGCAAACACACTTGAGAATCACTACAACAGGCCCCTCCCCGAGAAGATCAACAAGAAATCCAGCCAAGACCAAAGTTACTCACCAATAACAGCAAAATTCTAGAGGAGGAGAAAGCAAATCTTATCTGGACAAAATGACAAGGCAGAAAAACTCACCACAAAAAAAAAAGAACAAGAGGCAGTACCGAAGGCTGGGGACCTAATCAATACGGACATTGGTAATATGACAGATCTAGAGTTCAGAATGACGATTCTCAAGGTTCTAGCCGGGCTCGAAAAAGGCATAGAAGATATTAGAGAAACCCTCTCCGGAGAGATAAAAGCCCTTTCTGGAGAAATAAAAGAACTAAAATCTAACCAAGTTGAAATCAAAAAAGCTATTAATGAGGTGCAATCAAACATGGAAGCTCTTACTGCTAGGATAAATGAGGCAGAAGAAAGAATTAGTGACATAGAAGACCAAATGACAGAGAATAAAGAAGCTGAGCAAAAGAGAGACAAACAAATACTGGACCACGAAGAGAGAATTCGAGAGATAAGTGACATCATAAGACGACACAACATTAGAATAATTGGGATTCCAGAAGAAGAAGAAAGAGAGAGGGGAGCAGAAGATATATTGGAGACAATTATTGGAGAGAATTTCCCTAATATGGCAAAGGGAACAAACATAAAAATCCAGGAGATGCTAAGAACGCCCCTCAAAATCAATAAAAATAGGTCCACATCTCGTCACCTGATAGTAAAATTTACTGAGCGACTTTGAGCGACAAAAAGAAAATCCTGAAAGCAGCCCAGGAAAAGAAGTCTGTAACATACAAGGGTAAAAACATTAGATTGGCAGCGGACCTATCTACAGAACCTGGCAGGCCAGAAAGAACTGGCATGATATATTCAGAGCACTAAACGAGAAAAACATGCAGCCAAGAATACTATATCCGGCTAGGCTATCATTGAAAATAGAAGGAGAGATAAAGAGCTTCCAGGACAAACAAAAGCTGAAAGAATTTGCAAACACCAAACCAGCTCTACAGGAAATATTGAAAGGAGTCCTCTAAGCAAAGAGAGACCCTAAAAGTAGTAGATCAGAAAGAAACAGAGACAATATACAGTAACAGTCACCTCACAGGCAATACAATGGCACTCAATTCATATCTCTCAAGTTACCCTGAATGTTAATGGGCTCAATGCCCCAATCAAAAGACACAGGGTATCAGAATGGATAAAAAAAACAAAACCTATCAATATGCTGCCTATAAGAAACTCATTTTAGACCCGAAGACACCTCCAGATTTAAAGTGAGGGGGTGGAAAACAATGTACCATGCTAATGGACATCAGAAGAAAGCTGGGGTGGCAATCCTTATATCCGATCAATTAGATTTTAAGCCAAAGACTATAATAAGAGATGAGGAAGAACACTATATCATACTCAAAGGGTCTGTCCAACAACAAGACCTAACAATCTTAAATTATCTATGCCCCTAACATGGGAGCAGCCAACTATATAAACCAATTAATAACAAAATCAAAGAAATACATTGACAGTAATACAATAATAGCAGGGGACTTTAACACTCCCCTCACTGAAATGGACAGATCTTCTAAGCAAAAGATCAACAAGGAAATAAAGGCCTTAAATGACACACTAGACCAGATGGACATCACAGATATATTCAGAACATTACATCCCAAAGCAACAGAATATACATTCTTCTCTAATGCACATGGAACATTCTCCAGAATAGACCACATCCTAGGTCATAAGTCAGGTCTCAACCAGTATCAAAAGATTCGGATCATTCCCTGCATATTTACAGACCACAATGCTCTGAAGCTAGAACTCAATCGCAAGAGGAAATTTGCAAAGACCCTAAATACATGGAGACTAAACAGCATCCTTCTAAAGAATGAATGGGTCAACCAGGAAATTAAAGAAGAATTGAACAAATTCATGGAAACAAATGATAATGAAAACACAACGGTTCAAAATCTGTGGGACACAACAAAGGCAGTTCTGAGAGGAAAATATATAGGGGTACAAGCCTTTCTCAAGAAACAAGAAAGGTCTCCAATACACAACCTAACCCTACACCTAAAGGAGCTGGAGAAAGAACAACAAAGAAAGCCTAAACCCAGCAGGAGAAGAGAAATCATAAAGATCAGAGCAGAAATCAATGAACTAGAAACTAAAAAAACAACAGAACAAATCAATGAAACTAGGACCTGGTTCTTTGAAAGAATTAATAAGATTGACAAACCCCTGGCCCCACTTAACAAAAAGAAAAGAGAAAGGACACAAATAAATAAAATCATGAATGATAGAGGATATATCACAACCAACACCAAAGAAATACAAACAATTATAAGAACATACTATGAGCAACTCTATGGCAACAAATTTGACAATCTGGAAGACATGGATACATTTCTAGACACATATAAACTACCACAAATGAACCAGGAAGAAATAGAAAGCCTGAACAGACCCATAACCAGTAAGGAGATTGAAACAGTCATCAAAAATCTCCAAACAAACAAAAGTCCAGGGCCAGACGGCTTCCCAGGGGAATTCTACCAAACATTTAAAGAAGAATTCATTCCTATTCTCCTGAAACTGTTCCAAAAAACAGAAATGGAAGGAAAACTTCCAAACTCATTTTATGAGGCCAGCATCACCTTGATCCCAAAACCAGACAAGGATCCCACCAAAAAAGAGAATTACAGACAAATATCCTTGATGAACACAGATGTGAAAATTCTCACGAAAATACTGGCCAATAGGATCCAACAGTACATTAAAAGGATTATTCACCACGACCAAGTGGGATTTATTCCAGGGCTGCAAGGTTGGTTCAACATCCACAAATCCATCAATGTGATACAATACATTAATAAAAGAAAGAGTAAGAACCACATGATACTCTCAATAGATGCTGAAAAAGCATTTGACAAAGTGCAACATCCCTTCCTGATTAAAACTCTTCAAAGTGTAGGGATAGAGGGCACATACCTCAATATTATAAAAGCCATCTATGAAAAACCCATGCAAATATCATTCTCAATGGAGAAACACTGAAAGCTTTTCTGCTAAGGTCAGGAACACGGCAAGGATGTCCGTTATCATCACCGCTGTTCAACATAGTACTAGAAGTCCTAGCCTCAGCAATCAGACAACAAAAAGAAATTAAAGGCATCCAAATTGGCAAAGAAGAAGTCAAACTATCACTCTTTGCAGATGATATGATACTATATGTGGAGAACCCAAAAGGCTCCACTCCAAAACTGCTACAACTTGTACAGGAATTCAGTAAAGTGTCAGGATATAAAGTCAATGCGCAGAAATCAGTTGCATTTCTTTACACTAACAACAAGACAGAAGAAAGAGAAATGGAGGAGTCAGTCCCATTTACAATTGCACCCAAAACCATAAGATACTAGGAATAAACCTAACCAAAGAGGCAAAGAATCTATACTCAGAAAACTATAAAGTACTCATGAAAGAAATTGAGGAAGACACAAAGAAATGGAAAAATGTTCCATGCTCGTGGATTGGAAGGACAAATATTGTGAAAATGTCTATTCTACCTAAAGCAATCTACACATTTAATGCAATCCCTATCAAAATCCCATCCATTTTTTTTAAAGAAATAGAACAAATAATCCTAAAATTTATATGGAACCAGAAAAGACCTCGAATAGCGAAAGGAATATTGAAAAAGAAAGCCAAAGTTGGTGGCATCACAATTCCTGACTTCAAGCTCTATTACAAAGCTGTCATCATCAAGACAGTATGGTACTGGCACAAAAACAGACATATAGATCAATGGAACAGAATAGAGCGCCTAGAAATGGACCCTCAACTCTATGGTCAACTAATCTTTGACAAAGCAGGAAGGAATGTCCAATGGAAAAAAGACAGCTTCTTCAACAAGTGGTGCTGGGAAAATTGGACAGCCACATGCAGAAAAATGAAATTGGACTATTTCCTTACACCACACACGAAAATAGACTCAAAATGGATGAAGGACCTCAATGTGAGAAAGGAATCCATCAAAACCCTTGAGGAGAACGCAGGCAGCAACCTCTTTGACCTCAACCGCAGCAGCTTCTTCCTAGGAACATCGCCAAAGGCAACAGAAGCAAGGGCAAAATTGAACTATTGGGATTTCATCAAGATCAAAAGCTTTTGCACAGCAAAGGAAACAGTTAACAAAACCAAAAGACAACTGACAGAATGGGAGAAGATATTTGCAAACGACATGTCAGATAAAGGGCTAGTATCCAAAATCTATGAAGAGCTTAGCAAACTCAACACCCAAAGAACAAATAATCCAATCAAGAAATGGACAGAGGACATGAACAGACATTTCTGCAAAGAAGACATCCAGATGGCCAACAGACACATGAAAAAATGCTCCACATCACTCAGCATCAGGGAAATACAAATCAAAACCACAATGGGATACCACCTCACACCAGTCAGAATGGCTAAAATTAACAAGTCAAGAAATGACAGATGCTGGTGAGGATGCGGCGAGAGGGGAACCCTCCTATACTGCTGGTGGGAATGCAAGCTGGTGCAACCACTCTGGAAAACAGTGTGGAGGTTCCTCAAAAAACTGAAAATAGAGCTACCCAATGACCCAGCGATTGCACTACTGGGTATATATCCTAAAGATACAAACGTGGTGCTCCGAAGGGGCACATGCACTGGAATGTTTATAGCGGCAATGTCCACAATAGCCAAACTATGGAAAGAACCTAGATGTCCATCAACAGATGAATGGATAAAGAAGAGGTGGTATATATACACAATGGAATACTATGCAGCCATCAAAAGAAATGAAATCTTGCCATTTGTGATGATGTGGATGGAACTAGAGGGTATTATGCTTAGCGAAATAAGTCAATCGGAGAAAGACAACTATCATATGATCTCCCTGATATGAGGAAGTGGTGATGCGATGTGGGGGGCTTGGGGGGTAGGAAAAGAAAAAATGAAAGAAGATGGGATTGGAAGGGAGACAAACCACAAAAGACTCAATCTCAAAAAACAGACTGAGGGTTGCTGGGGGGAGGGGGGATGGGAGAGGGTGGTGGGGATATGGACATTGGGGAGTGTATGTGCTATGATGAGTGCTGTGAAATGTGTAAACCTGGTGATTCACAGACCTGTACCCCTGGGGATAAAAATACATTATATGTTTATTAAAATAAATTAATTAATTAATAAAAAATCTTTCAAAATAAAAAAAAAACTATGTTATTTAATGAACTGGTAATGTGTAAGGAATTTGAATGGACACAGAAAAAATTTCACAAAGAAATATTTGTGCAGATAAATTTTTATTTCTTTTTTTTTACTTTGCAGCAAGTAGAAAGTGAATTTTATAATATATAAATTTTGCTTGATAAAGTTATTAAAAATTATATTGTGCTTTCAATTTTTTTTTCTAAAATCCCTTTTCCTCATAATTCCTAAAACACATAAATATATACTTTCAATCCACTAAAAGAATTCATTAAAATGCAGATTTAATATGAATGATTAAATATGTTTCTATGATACTCATTTGGTGCTATCACAAAATACGTTCAGTAAGAGACTAAGTCTACAAGAATTCCATCAGGAGTTTCCACTGTCACCCTCTGAAATTCTACAATGCACATTACCATGTTTTTAAAGACATTAAAAAGTCTTATAATGAAAAAATCTCTTTAACTTTACCTAAACTCAGTGTTTCCAAAGTCTATTTAGCCACAGAGTCATTTCATAGAACGTTCTGTCATTTTTTAGAACATTCATTAATATATGGGCAACAAGTATACACATAAACAAATGTTTTTGGAAATTCTGTTGTAAACATTTTAATAGTTTAACTCATATGGTTTTTCTCTCTTCACCATGTCTTGCCAAGTCACATTCTGTAATATATCTTAGATCCATTCAATTTCCTCTGAATTACTTGCCACTACTCTAAATCCAACCCGTCATCGTCACTGATGTTAACTGTTACTGTAGCCTCTTAGCTGACATATCAGATAATACTGTCCAATTCATTTTCCTCATTGAACCCACAGAACCCTAAAAATACATCTAGGTGTTGCTTGCATGATTAAAACTCTTTAATCAGCAGTTTCCTATAGAGTTTAGAATAAAACATAAAAATAATAAACTGTCATGAAAGGTTTTGTAAGATGTTTCTTGCCACTCTCTTCCTCTCACTACTGTCTGACCATACTGGCCACATATAGTTCTTTTTTTTTTTTTTTTAAGATTTTTGTATTTATTTTTTTGACAGAGATTACAAGGAGACAGAGAGGCAGGCAGAGAGAGGGGGAAGCAGGCTTCCTGTGGAGCAGAGAGCCTGATGCGGGGCTCCATCCCAGGATGCTGGGATCATGACCTGAGCTGAAGGCAGAGGCTTTAATGCACTGAGCTACCCAGGCGCCCCCACATATAGTTCTTAACACATGTGATGTCTTTCTTACCTTAGGTCTCCACACAAGGAACTTTCTTTGCTGAAAATTCTACCCGGGATTTGTGTTGTTTTGTTTTCCTAATACCTGCTTGCCTATGCATATCAACTTAAACATCATATCCTCAGAGAGTCCTCCCTGACCTCCATTCTAATCTGGGTCACATACACATCACACAATCACACACATTACACAATTTCAATGCAAGATAATGACAGCATCTGGAAATACAGCAGATTAAAATGTTATTTCTCCAGATAGCAATATGAGGGGGAGAATAAATTAAGCAAATCATCACATTGTTGTCGAAATCCTAATTCACACAAACTCACACAGAGAGCAGATGGTAGGTTTCTCCTCACAGAGATAAGACAAAAATACATTGTAGTCATACAACCTGAGCCTCTTGTATCTTAAAGTTTCCATAATTACATAGATGGATATTTTCAGTACCCAGCTCTCATGTTTTACCATGGATTTTTCTTATTTTTCTTATGAATATATCTCTGTCCTTGATTCCCTTTTTCATCCTTGGTCAGTGGCTCAGTAGTGGCCTAGTATGCTGGTAATACCTAAACGACTTGGAATGCCTACCACATTATTTTAGAGTTCCCATAAATTCACATAAAATCCCTTTCTTTTTATTTATAACACTTACATTTATTTTTGTGTTTGATTGTTAAATGTCTATAATCCTCAGCAGGCTCAATCTAATGAGACCAAGAACCTTATCTATTTTCCTTAACTCTTTCCACCCAGACAGTAGCAGAGTGCTTCAACAAATGTCTATGAATGAATTATCATATGAATTACCTACTGCATCAGTTAAGTTGGGTCAGAACTAGAAGAAAAAAATGTAATAATATATAGTCCCTTCCCTTAAAAATTTATAAATGCAATGGGGGAAGACAGAACATTAAACAGACAGAAAGGGAGTTTGATAAAAGCTATGAGGTACAGTGGGTACACCAAATAAACCTGTAGAAACGGTATATAATACTATATCAAAAGTATTCTAAGGTCCTTCCAACTAACATAATGCTAAGAAGGAAAATACTCATATATCTTTCACACATTTACAAATTCAATTGAACTAACCCATCTGTTTCTTTGAAGAAATGCTTAATCCTCATAATGACCAGAACTACCAACCACAATGAAGCAACATGGAAACGAAGAGTTCACATAAACTTAACCATGTTTATATGGAATGCCCATAAAGAGAGAAATTATATTTCCACAAACTAAGGAAAGTTAGGAAAAAACTTCATGTATATTATTTCTCACAATTATCTTCTCTGTTATGTGAAATATTTATGTTCTGTTCATATTATGTCTAGAGCACATTAAATAATTTCTCCATCACGTATTTTGGAAAAGGGAAAATATGTTACTAACTGTCTTAGGGGAAGCAAACTTCTCTTTTGTAACAAGGTTTTGATTTGACAAGGACATCAAGATCAGAGCAAGAACTGAATTATCGGCTTCTCTGATCCTTCTCTGTGGTTAGCGGCTCTGATAATTATCAAGTATAAAAATCCCCATCAAAGGAACATAAGAGAGCTTCGCAAAAGTTGAAAGAGTTTCTCAGATAGCTCCCCACTAATCACAACAAAGGTTTCTTATATGACACTGAAAAAAAAAGTTACTTGGGGCCATTTGTGGCATATTAAGAACTCTTCATTATTTCTAAGTTACATGTATACAATATTTACTTTACATCATGGAAATAAAATCTACATAAGGAGAAAATAGACACTCCAACCCTCTTATTTGAACCAGAGCTTTTTAGTTTGTTATCCATGTGTTGGGTGGTGCTGGATATCCCAATATATGATCACCAGCTCTGTCTTTCCTCCCTCTATTACACACAGACTTTGTTTTGGTTTCTAGCTGAAGTTGCTCATTTTCGAGCCATTTTCCTCTAATATTTTTGTGTCATCAAAATAGTCATAAAAGTCTACATTTATAATTGTGGTTTATGAACTAAATTACCTACATTTTCTTCTGTTCTTGTTTGGGACATCAGAATTACATAGTCTTGTATTATTAACCTGCTTCTCCATTTCCTCATATGGTACAGTAGCTGCTTATATTCAAACCAGAATTCTTTTATTGCTATTCATTCTTAAGGAACATAAATGAATATATCTTCAACTATATATGTTTGTGTTCTCTATTTATTAGAAAATTCAGGAAAGTGCAGACTACTATAAATTCACCATATACCTCAATATTCTTAGTTTTATACAACAGAACCCATTCTGGCTAGGTTAAGCACAAATGGAATTTATCAAAGGATCTTAAAGAGCATAAAGAACTTCAAGGAAGGTCAGAAATCCAGAGTCAAGAAACCACTGGAAAATGCTCAGTCACAAAGAATTGACTGCTTGGGCAAAAACAGTATGGCCTCTGCATTTGGCCAAGGCATTGCCACTTTTATAGGCTCCATAGCTTCTATCAAAAATACTTGGACTAAATTCTAGAAGATTCTCTACTGTTGCCCCAAGAACTAGATTCTTTACTCACCCAAAGAAGTATTCCCAATGTTCCTGCTTCTGTCACCTCCAAATCCAATCTCTGATTAGTCAAGCTGAAGTCACATATTTATGCCCTAACAGCAAGAGAGGTTAAGAATATGATCTCCAGCCTCTACTGTAGAGAAGGGTTCTGTGTTTTCTTAAATTTTGTGTTTGTCTATTGGCACCCATTAACCACAGAGCTAAATTAATAGCCAAAGTTATTTATATCTCCTCTATGATCCAGCTTACATAGACATATAAAGATTATATTACAAACCCTCCAACCAACTGGGACTCTATGCTCCCAACCGTCTCCTTTATCTAACTCTTACACAGCGAGCCAATATTTCTCCTGCCCTAAATCATCCAAAGCCACACACTGAACAACCAGAGACCACCCATATTGCCCAGAGCCTGCTGATGTTATTCAACCTAGTCAGTCCTAAGCACTTCCCTTGCCCTGCCTTGTCTTTCCCATGGAAAACACAATAAAGGCTCTAGTCTGTTCTATCTCCTTCACTCTTGCTTCTGCTTGCTGACAAAACCTGGTGCTTCTCCATGTGGCCCTGCACTGTAGGTCATGCTCCTTTCCCTTAGACAATTTAAGTAAAAACATTATTCTTTCAAAGGCAGTTATCTCTGTGTCTGTTAGTTTATCATACCTAATTGAAATAAATTCCAGGGCGCAAATTTTAGAACAGAAGTTCAAATACAGGACAGGTGTTCCAAAAATGTTGTATCTTTACATACAAAGTATACATACATACATACAAAGTATACATGCATATGTACATACATATACATACATGCAACATACAAAGATGTTGTATCCAGATATCTCATTTGTAAATGAGATTATTTTATTAGTGTAAAGTTTTCAGTTAATTAAATTTAGAAAGAAAAATCGTAGACAAATTTCAATTTAGGAAAGCCTTGGAAAACCACCAATATGTCCTTTACAGTTGTCCTTGATTTGAAGATGGCCACAAAGCTATGAAGCTGAATGAAAACCTACTAAAAAATTCACAGTGGAGAAATGTGAGCCCTATTGCATATGCAACAGGTTTTAAAGAACCTTAATCTAAGAGCTGTGGGAGAATATAGCATTCTTCTCTTAATCTTTGTTAATAAAATACTATTCACTGATGAATGTTAGAGGAATATAATTAAAAGATTTTACGTGATACAATATATATTGTGCTATTAGTTATGGGATAGTTATACAGATTTTTTTATGCAGAACAAAACTACAGAATCATAAAATCGGAAAATCTGATTCCTACCCGGTGTAGGAATCCACTTAGAGACATCTTTGAAAAGCATCAGTTCAGATTCTGCTGCAATATTTTCAATGGCAGAGAATTTTTTTAAGGCAATTTATCCATTGTTGAATAGTTCTAATGATTAGAAATGAACCCTAATACTGAGTTTAAATTTTCCTCCCTTTTACTACCACCCACTCTTTCCAGTTTTGTTTTCCTAAACCCCATAATAATAACTGTCCATCAGGGATATCTTCAACTATTCAAAAACAGCTTTTACGTGATCGCCTTAGACCTTAGTTCTTTATGCTAAATATCAACAGTTCTTTGACACCGTTAAGACATGCAATGTTTCTAGAGCTCTCATTAGCTTGATGACCCTCCTCTGAATAGCCTCTAATTTATAAATATTTCCTACAAAATTAAATTCTTACCATTCAGAATTATACCCTGCAGGTGGTCAGTTGAGGGTACAATGGGAGACCATTTGTGATCTACACTTGCAGGCACTAACATCATGCTGTTGACACACACAGAGCTTAACAAAGTCACTTCTAACTAATTGCCCAAGGTATTTGCAAGTTTCAGTCACCTCCTATTTAGGCACAAGGCTAAATGAATGACAACCAAACTAGTAAATTTATCAAAACAGGAAAAACATTTGTTAAGATTCCCGTTCCTGTGAATCAACTTTCTCTTCCAGTGTTAATGTCTCTCCTTCACTTGTTCACCAATCAGTGGTTTATATTCCAAAACACGGTTAGGGATTGACCTGACGTTCCTCAGTCTAGAGTTTCTGAAATTGAACTCTTCTTCCCATTTAGAAAACTGGGACGGGGTGCTCTTGCAGATGTCCCATTCCTAGAGATGACTCTGCAACAGAATAACCACTCTGGTCAGCCTCCTATGAGCTGTGGGGCTGAGAAATGAGAATTAGAAAATAGGTCTCATTCTTAACTTTTAACATTTTTATGATGTGTACTTTGCCCTACCAGGTTGAAGATGGGTCTTCTTAATGGGAAAGGCGCACCCACAAAGTGGTTAAACTGTGAGTCTCTTTCTCCTGTCATGTGGGTACATCACATCATCTCCTCCAGGACTGACACAGAGGTGGGATGGAAGTTCCCTTTCAATCCTTACCATTTTTTTAAATATTATTTATTTATTTATTTGACAGACAGAGGTCACAAGTAGGCAGAGAGGCACACAGAGAGAGAGAGAGAGGAGGAAGCAGGCTCCCTGCGGAGCAGAGAGCCCGATGCGGGGCTCGATCCCAGGACCCTGGGATCATGACCTGAGCCGAAGGCAGAGGCTTTAACCCACTGAGCCACCCAGGCGCCCAATCCTTACCATTTTTATTAATCAGAAATCAAGTGAAAATACTGGCTGAATCTAGAATTTTAAAAAAGACTTCTTGATTTTCTTATAAATTTATCTCTCATTACTCCCACTGTCCAATGGTTTTAATCATTCTTACATTAAAAAGAGAGGAATCCATAGTCAATTAAAATGCTGATCAAGGAATTCATTTACTTTCTGTAAATTAGAGGATACCACTCATTAAGTTTCTTAAAATATCTTTGTCCCATAACTGTGTTAGTAGAAGAAAATGTCTTTATTTTAGTGACATTTCTTTCACATGAACCCATGGTTAACTTTCTGAAATAAGAAGAAAATGTCTTTTTATTCCAGACATAAAAATACGAAATTATTATTATTTTTTTTTTACATTCAACTGATTGCTGCTGTTAAAATATCTAAATTTGTCCCAAGATAGAATTGTTCATGTTATGCCCCATGTCAGCAAACCAAAACTTAACTAAGTTTCTTTGCTTGGCTCTCATAGAAAAGGAAACCTCAGTCAACCATTCAGCACATCACCTGACCTGGCTCTCAGACTTCCCTTCGTTCCACATACGGGAAACAACCCTCCCCTAACCAATCAGCAGGTGTCCAGTATAACTTCTTTGTTCCTGCTCACTTTTGACTATAAAACCCTCTCACCTTATACAACTCTTTGAAACTCCTTTTTGTTTATTTTTTTAAATTTCATAATTTTTATCTTTTATTTTTTTATTATGTTTAGTTACCCAACACATAGTACATCATTGGTTTTTGACATAGTGTTCACTGATTCGTTAGTTGCATATAACACCCAGCGCTCACCACAACATGTGCCCTCTTTTTGTTTTTTAGATTAGATCCTTTCTGATTCATGAATCACTAAACAAAAGCCAATGAGATCGGTAGGTTGTGGGAAATTTTAAAATTACATTAAATCAGCTTATTTCTATAGATTAAAAATAACAAAAGTAAATTTGTTGAGGTTTAAAAAATCATCAAAATCTTAAATAATTTTCCATTTCTAATTACCAAGATTAATTACGCATTGTACTACTTAACTTTTTAACTACTTAACAGTTTAAGGCCCAGCCAGCATAAACTACCAAAAGCTAGATGAGATGGAATTGCCTTATACAGAAATGTTATAAAAGTAACCTCAGGGCTCCTGGGTGGCTCAGTCAGTTAAAGCATCTGCCTTCGGCTCAGGTCATGATCCCAGGGTCCTGGGATTCACCCCACAGCAGGCTCCCTGCTCAGCAGGGAGCCTGCTTCTTCCTCTCCTTCTGCCTGCCTCTCTGCCTATTTGTGCTCTCTATCTATCAAATAAATAAATAAAATCTTCTTTAAAAAAAAAGTAATCTCAACTTTCTAAACCTTAATGAAAGAAAGTACAGCAGGAAGACTTTGGTTGATTTCTTTATAAAATTAGTTGTCTGCTTAGTTTGTAGATAATTTATGTTTTTAAGGAAAATCTCCTAAAATTTATTGGGTTATTTTTAGTATTATAAAAAAATTCATTTTCTCAAGCTATAACAAAACCAGATATAAACAAAAAAAGAAAAATGAAATCCCCTTTCATCTCACCTCCAAGAAATGTTCACTTTTACTGCTTTGAGCAATAATTTTAAATACACAGCATTCAGGATGTTAATAGCCTTTCCTTTGCCCATGACAGATACCAATAATTAATCATGATCTTATAACCAGTGATCACAGTATTTGCCTATGTACAATTCTCAATCCAATCAATATTTATTATATTTCCATTATTTGCATGTAATACTATGCAATATATTTGCTTTGGGTTATTTTATTTCCTACTTAAGAAGTCAAAGACATACCCCGGGCGATGAAACAGTTTTTTATAACACCACTTCAAAAGACAGCTTAATATTCAATTCTACATTTTACTGTAGGGAGCATTCTAAGTATTTTACGTTATAAATAATTCTATGAGGAACATCCTCGGAGCATATGTGCATGTGATATGGAATTCATTTGCATTAAAACACACTAATACGTATTGCTAAATTGTTGTTAGAAGGCTTTCTAAATTATCATTTTGTTTGAAATACAGAAAGTCTGTGAGAAGTGACTGGATCTTACATATTTAGTCCCCAGAATCTTCTCCAATCCTTTTTTAAGGTTTCTCTGAGGCGGGAAACCCAGCAGCTTTGTTTTGCCAAGAGTTAATGCTCTTCTATAATTAAAATTGCAAAAGGTATCCACCCTAAGAAGAAAAAAAATATTTAGCGGCAAAAACTTCCTTTCTAGCCAGAAGAGTCAAAAATGAGGTTTAAAGAAGAGACCGGGACATTCCAATAAAAGAATTTATAAATGGGAATCCTAGAATTCCACACCTGTGCATACTAATAAATGTTAATATTCATTCAACTTTGTAAAGAGTAAAAGATAGACAGTTTTAGGGAACCATACTTGAATACAGTGTTTTAATCTTTTGTGTTGAGCCCGGTAACCAGCGACAGCTTCAATTACCCAGCTCCTATTATGCAAATGAAACTGAAGCCAGAAGTTGTGCACCTGTGCTTGCCTCTGGATTTAATATTTCTAATGAGTTCGTAAATCCTGTTCCACAGACAAGCTTGCGAGATTGCTCAACTCAGATTACAGTAGAGCAGGTGAAAAGCTTTTCAAACAGAGACAATACTTCCAAGGACTTCAATAAGTCACAGTATACATAAGATTTAGACATTGTCAGATGAGAAACAGACACAACAATAGTAAATTATCAAGATGTTTGTTAGTGCTGAGGTGCTTGGCCCAGTGACATTAAATGAGAAGAAAACGGGAAAGAACAGTACTTCGCTACTCACAAGGTTTCTCCTTGTGGGAGGTCCTTTGTGCTCCCTGGGCAGCTGAGCTTGGTGCAGCCCCGTCAGGCCTGTGGTCCCTCTAGCTCCTTATATACAAGTAAGCCAACACATACATACAGTAGCATTTAGTTTTTTTGTGTTTTTTTTTTTTTTTGAAAATCCACACTATGCTAGCTAATATTTAGAGAATAGGGACACAATTCATCTTATATGGTGCAGTACATTCTACAATGAGCCAGTGAAGGCTTCTCAAACTATTTCTATGACTACACTGAGACCTGAGGCCTGAGTCATATTTATTCCCAGGAAGGAACTGGAACTGTTTTCTCTGAGGCAGAGGAAAGAGCACACAAAGGACCAGACATAAGAATACATGGTCAGAGAGAGGGGCAAGGGACTGACAGGAGCCTGAAAAGCTCGGCGAGAGAAGAAGAAAGGCAAGCCGCCCCCCCCCCCCCATCACAGAGGGTCTAGGAGTCACTGAAATGTTTCATCGAGCTTTAGGAGGACTGTTTTGGCTGCATGTGGAGAGCAGACAGCAACAGAGATATTCTGAAGGCAAGTGAAGAAGCTTGTGGGGGTAACCCAGACAAGGCAGTTCCCAGGCCTGGAATAAGACAGCGGGTGAAGAGAGATGCACATATATGAGATCAATAAGGTAGTAAAAATGGTAAGATTTAGGAATTGTTTGGGTAGACCCAAGAAGGAGAAAAAATGGTAGAAAGAAAGGAGAGATATTACCCTCTTTGATGGGACACTGCACAAATGTTGATGCCATTCACTGAAATGTAAGTACCGGAAGAAGAATGAGACCTAGAGAGAATTGAGTTTAGTTTAGAATATATTGACTTAGAAGCTTCTATAAGATATTCAAGGCTGAAATCCAGGAGGAATCCTTCTCTCTTAACATTCAGTCCATGAGCAAATCCTATTGGCTCTAACTTCAAAATATATCCAGAATCTGACCTGACCACTTCTCATCATTTCCTCTGCTCTGATCCTAGTCCAAGCCACCACACTGTCTCGGGATTACTGCACAGTCTCTTAAATTTCAATACAACAGTCAGAGTGGTCCTTTTAAATTTAAGTCAGATTGTGTCATTGCTTGGCTCAAAGTCCTCCCATGACCTTCCCACCTCACACAGAATAAAATCCAAAGGCCTTGGCATGGTCTCTAAGGTCATCCCCACTCCCCCATTCCTGCATCTCTGACTGTGCCCTCTTCAGTCTGCTCCTCGCCACTCCTCAGACAAGCCAAGCATGCTCCCATCTCGGGGCTGCTTACATGTTCCTCCCTCCATCTGGAATACTCGATGCAGGGTATCTGTGTAGCTTGTTCTGTGTTCAGAGTCACTTTGTAAGGGAGATCTTGCCGATAAACCTGTCCTGAACCTATCTACAGTATCACCCTGCCCCTTCCTAGCGGTTTAATTATCCTTCCTTTACTTTATAATACTTATTACCACCTGAAATTATATTATGCAGTTATGTATTGATTGTTTTTATGACATGAATTGAATGAAATGAAATGGAATGAAAAATTTGTGAAAAAAATTGGTCTCTTTGATCACTGTTTCTACCCCTTAGAAAAATTCCTGGTACAAAGGAGGTGCTCAAAAAATGTATTTTGAATGAATTCAAGAAGAGCCATTGAATAACCAGCTGGGCATCTGAGTATGAAAAGCTCCTAGTCAAGTTGAAATACAGATTTGGTGACTCCCAGATACAGTGATTAAGAACACGACAGCAAATGTTACCCCAGCATTTAAGTGCCTGACAACAGGAGGGAATCTCCCTTATCTGGGAGATCTACCTTTTTCATACAGGTTTTATTCTCATTTGTTTGATTCAAGTTTACATATACTGCTAACAAAAGTAATTTTGAGAAGCCACAGAGACCTAACAAATTCTGAAAAAGAGGGGTTATACCAGGCAAGGAAAGAGTCATGGCTGGAAGGGTAGAGTGAGACAGGGCATGTGGGGTCAGCGAAGTGAAAAGACCTGGACCAGGTCTGTGCAGGCCGCGTGGATAAGGGGAGCAGTAACAGGAATCATTCCGTGAGAGAAGTGAGGAAGGGCCTGATAATAATGCGACCCTCACCTTCTGATTCTGTCTTCACACGCTGTCCTTTGACCAACAGAAAGTCATCAAAGGCTTTTGTAAAAGGTGACAAGGCATGAACATGGTATTTTAGAAGACCAAGAAGGCCCTACATCTTTCTTTTGCTTCTTCATTTCCAATACCCACAGATACACACACATTATAAGGAAAGATGCAGTAAATAGAAAAAGGTCACAGATAAATTCTTAAAATACCCTCCTGTCTCTTTTACCTTAATTGGTCATGAAAACTGCTTCCTATGTAAGCAGAACTTTTTTTACAGAAACAAATGTTGCTGTTAAAATTAAAAATTCTGCCTAGCAAGTGTTCAGTGATTTAAGGACAAGGCAGCACGCACCGTATGGCACTGAGGAGATGAGTTTATGTAAAGAGCAAATAACAATTACTAATATTTCCTGAATATGCTTAGCATGATCTAGGTACTCTGATGAAGCACTTGCGTGCATTATCTTGTTTTATCTTCATAATAATAGATGACGTAGATACCAACTTTGAGAAAAATCTAACTTGAAAATTTAAGTAACTACCCCAAGGTCACAGAGCTGGTGTCTTGCTCTCAACCACTCCGCTTCAGAAAGAGATGGAAAAAGTTCAAAATACTTTTGCCTCATTAATTGTAACATCTTAAAACAAAAGCCTTATATATGTGTTATTCAAGAACTAGATATAGGCTCTTAGAGAGTGTCTGCAGTGCTGGACTGGGAACTAAAAAAGATATAAGACATGAAGCAACAGGGGCGCCTGGGTGGCTCAGTGGGTTAAGCCTCTGCCTTTGGCTCAGGTCATGATCCTGGGGTCCTGGGATCGAGCCCCACATCGGGCTCTCTGCTCAGCAGGGAGCCTGCTTCCTCCTCTCTCTCTGCCTGCCTCTCTGGCTACTTGTGATCTCTCTCCCTGTGTCAAATAAATAAATGAAATCTTTAAAAAAAAAAAAAAGACATGAAGCAACAGAATAACTAAGTTAACCCATTCTGCTTGTATGTCAGCTTATTTATGTGGGTTAATTAGTTTTCATAAGAATCAGAGCACATGGCTTATGAATTGTAGAATATCCTTATTTATGGAAATAAGAGGACTAAAAGCAGCAATTAAATAATGGAAATACCTCATTTGATTTGAATTTTTTATTTGAAAATATAGCATGGGTACAGATATAAAAAATCTGTACTCACTAAAAATCGTTAGATTAGAATTTTCACTTTCCTTTTAGTAGCTAAGTCAAAGCGATAACAAGGTGATGTACAGATTTTTACATTTAAATTTGTTCTTTATTTCTTTTTTAAAGGATTTTATTTATTTATTTGACAGAGCAAGAGGGCACAAGCAGGCAGAGCAGCAGAGAGAGAGGGAGAAGGAGGCTCCCCACTGAGCAGGGAGCCAGATAGACAGGACTCAATCCCAGGACTCTGGGATCATGACCTGAGCTGAAGGCAGCTGCTTAACCAACCGAGCCACTCAGGTGCCCTAAATTTGTTCTTTAATAGGTATACATTAGAAACTATGTCACTAGTCTCTGGAGATTTATGATGTTGATTTAATATGCATTAGTAGAATTTGCATAAAATATTCTTTTTAACTGGGTAGTGGAAAAACTTGGGGTCCTAAGGCAATAGAGAATTAGTTTTCACCTTGAACTTCTGTTCTTTTTTATATAATGAATTTTCTGCTTTCAATGCCAAAAAGTAGTCTTTCAAGCTACTTTCCAAATGACTACATTTTCTTAATTTCTTGATCAAAATTGCTGAGCTATTCCTCTCAGCTGAAGTTTTCTGAGTAATTAATTGCACCCTTGTGAGACTCTGTTTTAGTCTGTTTGGTGGCTATAACAAAATACCATAGACTGGGTGTCTTATAAATAAAAGACATGTATTTTTCACAGTTCTGGATATTGGAAATTCAAGCATGGTTATGTTCTCTGGGCAAAGGTCCTCTTCCTGGCTCATAGCTGATGTCTTCCCTCTGTGTCCTTACATGGAGAAAGGGACCCAGGATTTCTGGAGCCTCTTTCATAAGGCACTAATTCCACTGATGAGGTCTCCACCCTCATGACTTAAGCACCTCCCAAAGTCTCCATCTCCTAAGAACATCGTCTTCGGTTTTAGGACTTCACCATATTAATTTGCTAGACACAGCATCCAAACCAAAGTGCACCCCAAGCAGAGGACCCAACTAAGCTATACCCAGACTCCCAACCCACAGAAATTGCATGGTACAAAAATCTAAAAACAAAACAAACACATACACACAAAATGAGGGTGCCTGGGTGGCTCAGTCAGTTATGTATCAGCCTTCAGTTCAGGTCATGATCCCGGATCCTGGAGTCCTGGGATCGAGCCCCACATCAGGCCCCCTGCTCAGTAGGTGTGGGTCCCTCTGACCTTTCTCCATCTCATGCACTCTCTCTCTCTCCTCTCTCTCAAATAGAGAAGAACCCTCGGAAGGAATTAATGCCAACACTTTAATTTCAGCTTTCTAGCCTTTAAAACCATGAGAGAATAAATTTCTGTTTCCTTAAGTCACCCAATTCATGGTACTTTGTTAAGGCAGCCCTAAGAAAACAAATAAAGGAGGTCACAGCAGTGGTTAGAAGAGTGGAACTGGGGAAATGGTATCAAAGATGGATAGGAGAAAATACATCCTGGAGATATTTATGAGGTAATATTCACAGATGTTGGTAACTGACCAGAAATTGGGAGTGGGGCTGTGGAAAGGGTCCAGGATGACTCCCAGTTTTTAATGGGAGATATGGGTGAACCCAAATGATAAATAAATATTGAATAATCTACTTCAAGAGGTCCTATGCTCATTTTTCACTGGATTTAAATATTTAGGTAAAGGAAAAGTTAGGATTCAAAAACTAAATTCTGGGAACACTGAACAAGTAGTAGGTATCCAGCAGAGTCACCCATCCAGGGGCAAGTCATCATCAATGAGAGTCTTAATATCACCAAGTTCTGGGCAGACAGGCAGAAATCTCTAATGGGAAAGCTCAATATGTTTTGGTAAACAACAGCCTTAAGAATCAAGTTTCCAGGGCTGTCTATGTCTAGATATAGACAATCAAACTCTCCCTCTTTCATATACAAGGCTCACCTCAGTCCAGTCCAGGGTTCTTTTCCCACATAAAATAGAACCTCAAATGGGAGAAATGAAAACTGAAAAGAGTATCAGCGTACAACTTCAGCTTTTCGAATGTGTTCCTCGGGGTATATTCTTCCTCTCATTACCCCAAGATTCTTCACTTGCTAGGTACCATAAGTGAACACTAGAAAAAGCATTAGATCCAGTGATGTTAAATGTCTAAGATGTGTGTCTTTAACTATTAAGCTGGCATTTAAGTATTACATAAAAGTCTCAAAACCTGAAGTGATAATGAAGGAGAGATTTTGGGTTAAGAGTTGGTAAGACTTGGAGTCTTCAGCTCATATACTAGAAGTCGAAGCTACCTTATCTACTTAAAAAGCTCTTTATACTTCCATTTCCCTTTCTTCAACACCTATTACTTCCTGTCCTGGCTGTAAGTCTCATTTTAATATATTTGTATTGGTCTAACTTCTACTATTGGACTGTAAACTTCTTGAGGCCTGAAAATACATCATCTATAACTTTATTTTTTGCCCCCAAAATAGCACAGTGCTTTGAAGAAGCTGACATTTATTAAATGTTTTTTGAATCAATGGATTGGTTTTCAAGGTTACCCAGTCTAGTAAGTAAAAGACTCAGTCAGCAAATTATCTGGTGTCTTACCCGATTTGGATGAATTTCAGCAGCTTCAACAGTGACTTAGGGCATTCCTTGAAGTTTGCTTAAAATGATAAATAGGCTGTAGTTTAAATACCATAACTGGTATTTTTATCATTCTCTCTTTTGAAAATATCATATCACATCAGGCAAGATGGATTTCCACTGTGAGTATAAATTACAGTACAAAAAGTACAGATTTGTTCAAGGGTATACTATGATAAAAAACAGAACTGGGAATGACATTTAAAATCTTAGGTCCATGTTTCTGCAACCACTAGATTATGGAATTTTTTCCCTCTGACTGTACTGTATCACTTATTTATTGTATTTATCTTTTATTTCAGGATAAGTTTTGAAAATGGTAAAATAACTCTTCAATATTTTATTTAAATAGTTTGCCATTTTCAGAAAAGCATATAAAATATTTGGCCCAGAACAAGAAATTTTATGCATGTTAAAATAAAATCATTCTCTTACTTTTGTCATAGTCAAAGATTATATGTTGTAGAATTAATTTAAAGTACAAAAACAGTTTCATGTAACCAAAATAAAAACCACTGCAATTTAAATCAAACAGTAAAATATTAAAATATTCAAAATATTAAAATATTCAAGTGAACATTAATTCTGTGATAATCACATAGAAATCAAAATAAAACTTATCTTTTATTGTGTCTAAGGAAGATCTGTACCCAATCTGGTATCATTTGGTGAAAGTTTTACATAAAACAATATATACAAGAGACTATTTTTGTCAGTATAATCCCTCAGGAATGAGCCTAAAATCCTCATAATTTCAGTTCTTAATATGTACATTTTTTGTACTATTTGTAAGTTTTCAAGTGATCCTAAGATTGTCTTCTATCTACATATTTGGCGGCATGGCAAAAGTTTTCTCTATTTCTTTCTCCACTTACATAATTATTTTTTTCCATGGTAAATATATCAGTTTACATTCCCATCAACAGCTCGTAAGGGTTCCCTTGCTCCCCATTCTTGTTAACATTTATTATTTCTTGTCTTTGATAATAGCCATTCTAAGAGGTTTAAGGTGTTATCTTATTATGGTTTTGATGAGCCTTTCCCTGATGATTACTGATGCTGAGCACCTTTTCATGTACCTTTTGGCCACCCAGGTGTCCCTGAAAGAAGCTTTTTAGTCTTATACAGCACCACTTTTTTTTCTTTTTTTTTAATTTTTATTTTTTTATTTTCAGTGTCCCAGAATTCATTGTTTATGCACCACACCCAGTGCCCCATGCAATACGTGCCCTCCTTAATGCCCACCACCAAGCTCACCCAATCTCCCACCTCCCTCCTCTCCAAAACCCTGTTTGTTTCTCAGAGTCCACAGTGTCTTATGGTTTGTCTACCCCTCCAGCTTCCCCCAACTCCCTTCTCCTCTCCATCTCCCAATGTCCTCCGTGTTATTCCTTATGCTCCACAAATAAGTGAAACCATATGATAATTGACCCTCTCTGCTTAATTTACTTCAGTCAGCATAATCTCCTACAGTCCTGTCCATGTTGATACAAAAGCTGGGTATTCATCCTTTCTGATGGAGGCATAATACTCCATAGTATATATGGACCACATCTTCTTCTTCTTTTTTTTTTTTTTAAGATAGATTTATTTATTTATTTATTTATTTATTTATTTATTTGACAGACAGAGATCACAGTTGGCAGAGAGGCAGGCAGAGACAGAGGAAGGAAGCAGGCTTCCTGCTGAGCAGAGAGCCTGATGCGGGGCTTGATCCCAGGACCCTGGGATCATGACCTGAGCCAAAGGCAGAGGCTTTAACCCACTGAGCCACCCAGGTGCCCCTGGACCACATCTTCTTTATCCATTCGTCTGTTGAAGGGCATCTTGGTTCTTTCCACAGTTTGGCGACTGTGGCCATTGCTGTATAGCACTTTTTAATTTTTGCCTTAATTACTTGGATTTGGGTGTTATGTGTAAAAAGTGTTGCCAAGACCAATGTGAAGATTTTCCTCTACATTTTCTGCTAAGAGTTTTGTAGTTTCAAGTTTTATGTTTAAGTCTTTAAGCCACTTCAAGTTAATTTTTGTGATGGCGCAAGATAGGGATCCAATTCCATTTTTGTTATATGGTTACCCAATTTCCCAACACCATTTGTTAAAGAGACAATCCTTTCGTCATTAAGAATTTTTGGCTCCTTTGTCAGGTATTAGTTGACTGAATACTTGAGGCTATGTTTCTAGACCCTTTGTTCCAATCCATTGGTCTATGTGTCTTTTGTATGGCAGTACTATACTGTTTTAATTATTGTACCTTTGTAGTATAGTTTCAAATCAGAAACTGTATGTTTCCAGCTTCATTCTTCATTCTCAGCATTGCTTTGACTAGATGGTGTCTTTTTCATTACATACAAATTTTAGGATACTTTATTTTATTTCTAAGGAAAACACCATTGGAATTTTAATAGGGATTGCTCTAAATCTATAGGTGACTTTGGGCAGGATGGACATTTAACAATATTAATTCTTCTGAATCATCAACATAGAATATTTTTCTATTTTTTTGTCTTCATTTTTTTTCATCAAAGTCTTGTAGTTTTCATTGTACAGATCTTTCACCTCCTTGATTAAATTTATTCCTAAGTATTTTTTTTTTGATGCTGTTGTGAATGGAATAGGTTTTTTCATTTCTTTTTGAGATGTTAGGTTGTTAGGGTATAAAAACACCTCTGATTTCTGCATGTTAGTTTTAGGTCCTGCAACTTTACTGAATTCCTTCATTAATTCCAACAGCTTTTTGACTCAGTCCAGAATTTTCTATATATAAAACCATATGCAAATAAAGACAATTCTACTTCTTCATTTCTCCTTTAGATGCATTTTATTTCTTCACCCTGCCTAATTGCTCTAGCTAGGACTCCCAGTACTGTTGAGTAAGAGTGGTGAGAGTGGGCACCTTTGTCTTGTTCCAGATCTTAGAAGAAAAGTTTTCAAATTTTAACCACTGAGTGTGATATTAGCTGTGAACTTTGCCTTATGTGGGGTTTATTACGTTACGGTACATTCCTTCTAACCTAATTTGTTGAGTTTTTATCATCAAAGATTATTTGTCAAAAGCTTTTTCTCTTGAGATGTATCTCTTGAGATGACATGTTATCTTTCATTCTATTAATGTGGTGTATAACATTTATTGGTTTGCATATGCTGAGCCATCCTTACATCCTAGGAATAAATCTCACTTTAATATGGTGTATGATCCTCTTAATGTGGTGCTAAATTTGATTTGTTAATATTTTTTGAGAATCTTTGCATGTATATTCATCAGAGATATTGGTCTACAGCTTTCTTTCCATGTAGTGTCCTTATCTGGCTTTGGTATCAGGGTAATTTTCCTTCTGTTTCTCATTTCTAGTTTCACACCATTGTGGTAAGAAAGGATATTTGGTGGGGGGGTGCCTGGTGGCTTCATCAATTAAACGTCTGATTCTTGGTTTTGGCTCAGGTCATGGTCTCAGGGTTGTGAGATTGAGCCCTGCATAGGGCTTCATGCTCAGCCTGGAGTCTGCTTGAGATTCTCTCTCTCCCCTTCCTTCTGCCCCTCCCCCTGCTCATGCACACTCTCCCTCTAAAAGAAAGAAATAAAATCTTTGAAAAACGGAGGTAAAGATATTTGTTATGATTTCTAACTTATTAAATTTGCTGAAAATTGTTCTGTGACCCATCATATGATATATCCCAGCAAATGTTTCATGTGCACTTGTGAAGAATGTGTAAGCTGCTGCTGTTGGATAGAATAATCCATGTATGTCTGTTAGGTCTACTTGGTCTAAAGTATGGTTCACATGCAACATTTCCATGTTAGTTTTCTATTTGGATGATCCATTGCTGAAAGTTAAGGTACTGAAGTTTTCTACTTTTATTGTATTATTGTCTGTGTCTCCCATCAGATCTCTGAGTATTTGCTTAATATATGTAGGTACTCTGATGTTGGGTATGTATATATTTATGATTATTATACCATCTTGATAAAATGACCCCTTTACCATTATACAATGACAGTTCTTTGTCTTTGTTAACATTTTTGGCTTAATGTCTATTTTTTCTGATAGCTACCCTACTCTCTTTCGTTTTCCACTTGCATGAAATATATTTCTTCTGACCCTTCACTTTGAGCCTATGTGTGACCTTAAAGCTGGTGAGTCTTTTATTAAGTAGCATATAGTTGAGTCTTGTTTTTTATCCATCTAGCCACTCTATGACTTTTTTGATTGTAAAATTCAATCCACTTAGAGTTAGTGTTGATGGGTAAGGAATTACTAATACCATCTTACTGTTTTGACCTTTTGTAGCTCCCTTGTTCCTTTCTTTTCTATTGTTGCTTTCATTTGGGCATTAATGATTTTTTTGTGAATTAATGGTCAGTGATATGCACTAATTCCCTTCTCTTTATCTTTTGTCAATCTATTATAGGTTATTGCTTTGTGATTACCATGGAATTTGCATAAAACATCCTATATAAATATAACAATCTGTTTTATGCTGGTAACAACTTCAATTGCATACAATAACTCTACCCATTCACATTCCTTTTTTATATTTTTAATATCACAATTTACCTCTTTTTACTTTGTTATTAACAAATTATAGTAACTATAGCTATTGATACTCTTGTCATTCAACCTTTGTACTATACTTAAATGTTTAACATACCACCTTATAATAATAATCGGAACTTGACTATACATTTACCTTTATTCATGTGTTGTGTATTTTCATGTTTTCAAGTTACTAATTACTGTACTTTCATTTCATTTAATGAACTCCTTTCAGCATTTCTTATAAGGCCAGTCTACCAGCAATGAATTCCCCCAGCTTCTGTTTGTCTGGGAAAGTTTTTATTTCACCTACATCTCTAAAAGACAAGTGTGCTGGATATTCTTGGTTGGCAATTTTTTTTTCTCTCTTTCAGCCATTTGAATATATCAGCCCACTCTTTTCTGGCCTGTAAAGTTTCTGCTGATAGTCTAATGGGAGTTTCTTTATATGTTATAATCTTCTCTTGATACTTTTAGGATACTCTCTTTTTTATTTTTGACAGCTTTATTAAAACATACCTTGAAGAAGATCACTTGGAATTAAAATAATGAAGGAATCTATTAGCTTCATGAATGTGTATGTCTAAATCTCTCCCCAGGTTTGGGGAGTTCTGAGTCATTACTTCTTTCAATAAGCTTTCTACCCCTTTCTCCCTCTCTTCTCCTTCTAGAACTCTAATAATTCATATGTTAGTTCTTCTGATGCTGTCTCTTAGATCACATAGGCTTTCTTCACTCTTTTTCATCCTTTCTCCTTTGTTCTCTCTGTTGACTATTTTCAAAGTTCCTATCTTCTAACTCCCATATTCTTTTTCTTTTCAGGCTATTCTGAAGCCGATGCCCTCTACTGATTTTTTATTCCATTTCATTTCACTCTTTGAATTCTTCAAATACAGAATTTCTGTTTGATTCTTTTTTATTATTTCTATTGCTTTGTTAAATTTGTCATTGTGTTCACGTACTGTTTTCCTGGTATAACTGAATTATCTTTCTGTGTTTTCTGGTAGCTCACTGAGTTTCCTTAAAACAACTATTTGAATTATTTATTGAATAACTTATATTTCTCCATATCTTTGAATCTAATTCCATGATAGCATATTTCCTTGATTTTTCATGTTCCTTGGAGTTTTGTGTTTCTGTCTTCACATTTGACATAGCAGTCACCTCCTCTAAACTTACCAGCTGCCTTCAGGATAGAAATACTTTGTCAGTCTTGTTAGAAATACTGAGGCTTTCTCAGACCTTATATGAATATACCTGCTCCATACTTCTTATCCTTTCTTGTGGCAGAAATCTGAAGTTTCTTTGTCTTCTCTCAATCCTACAATGTACCAGGCTGTCTGCTGATAACCTCTCTTTTGTTTTCCCGAATTAACCATACAGCTCAAGTCTGTGTTTCCCCTCTGGCCTACAGACCCTGGCCTTCTTTCTGTACATGCTGACCAGCCTTCTACTAAAACTGACTCTCCCTGCTCTCTAGAGCAAGCAAAGAAGACCAGCCAAAGAGTGGGGTAAGGTGTGTGTGAGGCATGCAGGTGCTGCTGGTGTCCAAGGGCCAGTTGGGGGTATTCACATATGGGCTTCCCCAGCATCTCAATGGTGGGCTTTTTGATGGAGTATACTATGCATTTGGCAAGAACTATATCCCTGAGAATTTCCTGATCTCTTTCCTCTCCCTAGCCACAGAGCTTCCAATTTAGGACTCTAGATGGTGTGAGAGAGAAATGAGTCTCTTTGGCAACATCCTGCACAGCTGGAAAAGCTAGTTACTCGTTCACCAGCTCTCCCCTCCCCCTGCAGGAGAAATCTCTGGCCAAATAAGTCTCATTTAGGGCTAAGCTGCATGATCTTAGAGGATGGGTAATTTGGGCAAAGTCAAGCTGTTCTTCTTACCCACTACAATTTGTCCAAACTTGTATTTTTTTTCTGTTCCAAGAGGGTGCCGAAACTTCTCTGGAAAGTTGGACTTCCACAGAGGCTCTCTTGTTTCTCTGTAAAAGACTGCCCAAGTCAGTGGTCTCCAGGTGTTCTGGACCACTGCCAAGAGGGACTGGAATTGGTTCACAGACTACTTCAGGTTTCACAGCAGGTACTGAGGTCTGTCAGGTGATTACCCAATGCACAGACAAGCAAGACTCCTGGTCCCTTGGCATATGGTGCTAGATCCCACAGCTTTCACAGAGGCACCTTTGTCCATGGATGAATGCCAAATTTTTGTTGTTTTGGAGGAGGGGACAAAAACAAGGGACACCTTATGTTACTATGATGCTGACACTATCTCCTTGAGAAATGTCTTCATACTTACCAACTAAAGGCAAAAGAGTATATTTTAAGGAAAGAAAAGAATCTTAAACAATAAATACATTCTTAGGGCCAATCTGAGTAAAACATAACCTCCCTAGTGTTTAAAAGAAGGTTATCACAGAAGAATGCTGTTGGAGAACAGGACATGGTGAACTCTAAGATATAACCCACCTGGCTGGTACAGTCAATATTTTGGTGCTCAGAGGAGATAAAACAGGTTAAGGAATTCCCCTCCCCAGAACAGTCATTTAGCCAGGTTTATTTCTGTCTGGTTGTGCTACATAATGCCATCAAACGAGTAAACATATTAGGTACTCAAAACAAAGCAAACACATAGAAAGTTAAATAAAGAGCCTTTAAAGAGCTTTAGAAGTCGACATGTCCCTTTTTCATGCTGTCTCCAAATATCTGTTGCTGGCTTTCTAATAATACTTCAAACTAGTGATTGCCTAGAATGGAGATGTGGAGGCAGAGAAGGGGTAGAAAATCTCTCTTCTATACCTCCCTCTGTCCTGGCCCATCCCAACACTCACTATATGACTCATAAAAATTATGTGTTTAGGACTCAAAATGAGAATCAAGTGTGAACTGATGTGTAGGTTACAGGGCTCTTATCCACTTTTCTTCTTTAACTTCTAGTATGCAATATACATTTGTGGGCCCATGATTTTTGGCAGTTTCTGATAGTATTGACATGCATTTGGCTATGATCAACTAAAACCCCTACATTTTCTAGAACTGTTCTTCAGCCTGGCTCACCACCATAACACCACTCCCATTCTGCACTTAAGTGGCTGACTTTCAGGACATGAGGCTGAGGCCGCATGTTGGGTCCTATATTAATTATATATCATTGTTTTGGGCCCATTCCAGTCTGTCCTCAAATTTTCTGAATCCTAACTCAAACACGTTAATGATTCCTCGAGGCTTTAGTTCACTCCAAATGTATTTATTCAACCATTATTAACCCAGTGCTAGAAACTAAGCAAGGGAGTGGAACTGCAGAGATGAAAAAATAAAATTGATTTTTATTTAAGCACCATCATTGACAAATTTTTTATTCCTTCACCATCAAGGTAATTTATGGTCTACTACTACTCCAGCCCACATATCCTATGGATCTAGCCACAATGAACTTTTCAGCATTCGCTTTCTTGGCAAGTATTTTCATACTTGTATGTAGAACTTAGTGTGCTATTTCTTCTGCTTATTATACACTCCCTTGTTTCTTTTCTAAGCAAAGTCCTAAGTCACTTTTTCAGGACCTAGTTTAAAGGCTAACCTAGGCCATAGAAGACTAATTCTGAGCAACCTGAAGGTCTCATACTCCCACTCACCTGGGTAGGGGAACCCAATGGCCTTATTAAGCCAGAATGCCTTGCACAACCCCATTATCTTTCCTTGGTCACCATCCAAGGCACGAGCTTCTTCAGTTTTTTCTCTCTCTTAAATTCATATCTCTGTACTATTCTGTAATTCTTTTCACCTGACCACACATTTCAGTGTTATCCTCTCTCTTAAAACTGACTACCAAAAAAATGTTTTCATGAAAAATAAATTGACTTGCATTCTGTACATCTTCACTGATTATTTGATTATTTTCTCTATGCCCTTTACCTTAATTCAAATATAGTTCTCCCACGTAAAACTCCCAAGTAAAATCTATTCATTTTCTCATATTGTTTTATGTTGGAGTCATGATTAGTAGTCATCCTCAGTGATGCCTCCAGATCTTTATGTCTACAGAACTGTCTGAGAAACTTTGATTTTAAAGGTTTTTGTAGCACTCTAGCTGCCCACCCTTTCTCTCTCATTATTAATTATCTACTAATCTCTTGGTCATGTCAAGGTCAAGCCTTCCCTGAAGGCTTCTGCACTTTTCAGCATCATTTCCTATACACCAATTGCTAATATCATCTTGGGTGTCTCCATGTCCAAAAGGACCATCTTGATCTCTTAGCTCCTCTACCTCCTCCCCTTTTCAGTAAACCTCGCTTCTATTCCACATTTCCAACTCTCATGTCGATGCCCTGGACCTTGTCATAGCCCATAACTGATCCACAACCAAACTCTGAAATTCAAACAACTACAGTATAGCTCCCAATATCCTTGGCTCTACCATTCAGCTTTTCCTCTCTCTTGTACTAGGTTTTAGATCTCAGCAAGGCAATCAGTTCCTAAATGCTTCTGCTTACTCCCTATCAAATAATCTACTCATGTCTTGACTTGATTTCTTCTCATATTCAACTCCATAGTGCAGTACCTCAATCACTCTTACCATGTTCTGAACTCCCTTGCTTGTACCACACTCACTGATTTAAACCCAGTGTCTGCCTTCTGTACCTGGACAGTTGAACTAGCCAGAGAAAAAGAAGTAGTTCATGTCAGTGTCACAAAAGATCTGTGGCCTCCAACACCAACAGCTCACTCATTGCTTTCTAGAAATACTTCTCAATTTCACTAGTGAATCCTCTTGTCCCATTCCCCATGCAGCTATTTCAAAATGTCTCTACTCATCTCAAAGCTCTGACTATATCCTTGTTCAATAAAATGACAACCTTAATATCACACAATAAAAATTAAAGCTAACAGAAATCCCTCAATTTTTGGCCATCAGATCTACAAGTGTGATAGTATCTACATGAATGTTTTCTGTCTTCCCTCTTGTTACAGTGGAAAAGGATTTGGCCATGTGGATACAGGTAATTTATTTTCTCATGGCATCATACCTTTGACAACTCTTCATGGAGCCAGCTCTGTTAATTACATTGTCTGTTTTCAGGAGGCTTCTCACCAACATTTCAACATATTCTGGTCTTTTTTATCTAAAACAATAGACACACTTACTCTGACTAGTTTCTTTCCTGCTCCAGAATCAAAATTCCAAAAGTGCTGCCGCACACAGGCTTCCGTTTAGACACCTCTCACTTAGTCCTCAACACATTGTGAAACTAGACATTTCACTAAAACACCACATCTTGCCAAAGTTGCAAAAATTTCTGATTGCTAAATCCAATGAAAACTCATCTGTCTTTGTCTTAACCCACTCATTCATTCAATAAATATTTGCTGGACCCTTATTACATCAAAGCCACGGACTAGGTGCTGAAATAGAATTAGAAAAAACACCACTGCTGCCCTCGTGAGTATGAGCTCTGACAGTTTACTCTGATAATATACTAGCTACACACTGAAAGGTGCACTTAGTAAGAAAAACTCTTGACACTCCTTTCCCAATGTGTGTTTTAAACATGGTAATCAGATCCCTAACAGGCTTTAAAATGGCAACTATTTTCTTGATGGTCAGATATAACCAAATTCCCTGTTTTTCCATTAGGTATCATATCTTGTTCCCCTACAGTAATGCATATAATTTTGACTTGATCTCCTTTCTTGTATTATGATCACGTAAATTATCTGACACTCACACTTACCATAAGCTCCTTCAGGGCAGGTTTTATGTTAAATTCTCCTTTTGTTCTCCCAGAGCTTTACACATACAAGATTTCCAAAATATTGGTAAGTGAACACATTATCAAATAAATAGGTATGTGTGTCTACATGAGAAAATGATTTAGCATTAAATACACAATTACCACCCCTCAAAAAAAGAAAGGGAAAAAAGGCAGTTATATTGAGTTCTATAGATTCCATGAGGCAAAGGAATCATTTATATAATTTATGTTTTCACATCTTGTTTCCCTAACTCCATATGATATATTTTCTTTTAATTCTAATTACAAAGTTAAGTAGAAAAAATTTAAACTTCTTTTGTCTTAATCGTTGGCACATAAACTAATCATAATCATTCTAATAAGGAACATAGTACAGAAATCCATAAACTTTTCAAAGACTTAGGCAAGGGTATTCTGAATGCTACTAAGTTTTTGCCCACTTTCTCTAAATGAAAGATTGTGCTAAAGACAAAATGAGCTAAAGAGCATAGCAATTATCTAGGAAATCAGATCAATTAAGACAGACAACTTGGATAATAATGTTAAACTTTTCTGCAGCAATACAGTGTGGAGGATCATTTGTTTCAATAACAATCTCTGCTTTTATCCTAATTTCATATTCTAATAGCCTCTATGTACAAATATATCTCTAGATGTTTTTATCCCTCAAGAAATCTTGTTTTTAATGGAAAAGCACTTGGTGGGAACATTGCAACAACTGGTGTCTGGTTTAAAAACATTTCTTTGGATGTTAAAGTTAAAACAAATGGTTCCAAAAAAATAAACTCAGATCATTTTCTTACTCTGTAGAATAAAATGCTAAAAGTACTGCTGCCATTTTTGGCATTTTATTGTTATATTAAAAGACACTGAAGCAAAGAAGTTGGTCTTGCAGAACTTTTTCCTTTCAACGATAATAGACATAGTCCAGACTGGGTGGAAGTGATTCATTAATACTTTTGTCCTTTGAATTAAAAAAAACCTTTTCTCATCAAATTAAATTTGAAAATAAGAAAAATCAGTCTTTGGTACAATAGTGTGAGTGAGATATAAAGTTGCTATTTTTTCCCTTATTCCAGCAATTTTGGTAGTAATTGTTGACTTTGAAGTGGCCATGCTTTTATTTCCACTAGACTTCTTTTTCCCTAAAAGGACATAATTTGATACTCTTTTTTAACAACTAGAATCTATTCAAAGAGGTAGATGAAACCAAAAGAAAGGAGTGGGAAAGGTAGGGAATGTATCACCAAGTATACAAAGATGTGGTTAGGAATGACAAGAAGCCTTAGAGCTTAGGGCTTTGAGGTGATTCAACTGCAGCAACTAGCCTTAAAGACCAGTGGCCTTTAAACAATCATCTTAATTTAAGAGTGGCTTGCCAGTCACCTTTCAGTAATTCACCTGAATTAGCCCATTTCAATTAGCCCATTTCAATGCCAATAATTCTCTTCCTATTGACTTAAAGAATTAAAGACTTTTAAATCTCCGATCCACTCTATTGTTCACCTTCTCTTCTCCCACAATGCTATTATGGACACTTAAAGTTTATTACCTGCCTCTTAGTCAAATTATAAAATTGGCTTAAGTGTTATTAAATTCCTGAGAGATTAATAACATGATCAAAGAGCAAAGCCCATCCCTTAAAATATAGTTTTCAAACTGTGGTTTCAAATTACTTTCTGAAAAGTTCATGGCCTACTGGTGTCCTAAGCTCTCCTCCTCTTTAATATAGTGGGTTTTTTAACTGATATTAGGCTTAAATCGCAAGCCATGTCTGACCTTGAAAGAAAGTTGTAAACATAATATGGAAATTATATTTCTAAGGGGCTCCAGAATAATGGGCTTTCAATAGTAATTCTATAGCAGAAATACACTGGAAAACCATCAATATGACAAGAAATTGAATTATTTCATGGTATTCTCTCCTCCACATTGTCTCTTTTTCTTCCTTCATATAGGTTATAGTTTATATAGGTTATATATAGGTTATATATTTCCTTATATAGGTTAAAGTTTCTCAGGTAATATCTTACATAGGTTAATTTAATTAATTCTCCTTTAGTGTACATGTGTATTCTGTTTAAGCTGATAAATGTAGATAGTAGTGACCAGATATTCTTCAAGTAAGAATTTTATTATTATTCTCATTGTAGTTTGGATAATCAGATCAATTAAGACAGACAACTAGGGTAATAGTATTGGACTTTTCTGTAACAATACAGTGTGGGGGATCATTTGTTTCAACAACAATCTCTGCTTTTATCCTAATTTCACATTTAAGAGCCTCTATGTACAAATATATTTCTAGATGTTTTTTATCCCTCGGAAGTCATTTTTTTAATGGAAAAGCACTTGACAGGGACATTGCAACAACTGGTTTAAAAACATTTATTTGGATGTCAAAGTTGAAACAAATGGTTCTAAAGAAAATGAATTTAGATCATTTTCAAATGCTGTTGACTTAAAGTAAACTATTTTGTTTAATAAGAAAACTATTGTTGCTACCCATCACTCATTCAATAAATATCTGTTAAGTGCCTTTTGCATATAGACATTATGCTACATCCAGGGGACCTTTCTAGAAGCCAAGAGTTCACTTGGGGAAAAACTGTCTAACAATGGTAGCTTCCAAAAGATCCTTCTTCAGGTCTACCAAATAATGATACAAACTCTTGAGTACTGCATAAATTAAAAGCAACAAAAATAAAATGTTAGAAAAAAATGAACTTGCATTTTCGACTATCATTTGAATAAAATGTGCTATAAAAGAGTAATACTATTTTACCTTAAAGAGTATGGACTGGAAAACATTTGGAGGAATGCATCACAAAGCAGCACCAGTAAGAATGAGCAGCAGAAGAACTGATACCTGCTAAGGCTAGAAATAATTGTTGGCACTACTTGTGGCTCATAGCTGTTCCCTGAAAAGTTCCAGAATGTTTTAGGTTATAACAGCACTTCACAAGCAAATTCCTTGCACTAGGTAGTATGTGCATTTGCTGTATAAACTAAAGCACAACATTTGTGAAAGTCAAAGAAAATGTTATGAATGAGTATGCTGGGACAACTGATATAATCTGAGACTAGCCAAAGCCACAGCATATAATCTCTTGAATATCAGGGGAAGAAATAATTATTATTCTCCCATAACTTCTTTAAATGGGAATTCAGCAAATTTTAAAATTTGAACACACCTCAGTTATAAATGGAAATATTCTTGATCTACTCTTTATTTTATACCTTAATTACTTTAAAAACATGTTATGTATAATGTATGTTAACCATTATCATTAATCATTTAAATGAGATAGAGAAATGGAGAGAAAAAGGAAAATTCTAAAAATGCCAAACAAGAAACCATATGTCATTGAAGTTTATCTTGTAGAAGCCAGTACAAAGTACTGTTTTGCTTAACATCATTATCACTTAACATCAAATGCATTTTACTAAACTTTCTTGGTCTTGATATCCAGAGATTGACTGACTGACTGAGTGACTGATTTTTTTATTTGTACAAAGGCTCTTCTCTAATTTCTCTGCAGCTGGATGACATTAGTTAACATATCGGTTGATAATTAACTAAAGGTGCTTATTAGAAAGTTACATTACGGGGCGCAAGGGTGGCTCAGTGGGTTAAAGCCTCTGCGTTCAGCTCAGGTCATGATCTCAGGGTCCTGGGATGGAGTCCCGCATCGGGCTCTCTGCTCAGCAGGGAGCCTGCTTCCTCCTCCCTCTCTCTCTGCCTGCCTCTCTGCCTACTTGTGATCTCTGTCTGTTAAATGAATAAATAAAATCTTAAAAAAAAAAAGAATGTTACATTACAACACCTGCTTCAGATTGTTTATTTAAATATTATAGCCTGACTACTTCCCCCTAAAATAGCTCTTGTTGTGAGGTTATATTCTGAGTATTCTTCAAAATTGCTCTAAGTATTTCCTAGGCCTGGCTTTCCCAGAGAAAATCAATGAAACCGCGCTGGCAGAGGAAGACTGGTTACAAAGCATGTGTATAGTCCTGGCTTTACTCTCAGTTTTAGCTGTGCTCACATCCCCTTTTGGCCTTAAGAATAATGTGAATGCAACTGGTGCATGTGTGGAAAATGCAGAAGCTGTGTTTGAGCAGATTTTGAAAACCCCTCTATTCAGTATCAATTCTCATTGGATACTAAAAAAACTTCAACTTTTATAAAACAAAACCAAAACAAACAGACAAAGGAAAAAAACCTGTGTTCAAGCAAGGGAGCCAAAAAGAAGTCAAAATGAAATAGGCCTCTTCTATCTCTTGCGTCCACCTTGCATTCCTTTAGCACAAACCCTGGAGATAGGGTGCGTAAAGACAGTCCCCAAGATCTCTGCTCACGTCTCCTGTCCCCAAACAATTATTCAAACATGCAAGATAATTTCCGGTAGGGGCTTAGGAAGTAAACAGCAGGAAATAAATAGTAACTTTAAGTGAAAGACAGTTAAATAAGAGCCACTGATGTTCACCTTTCTTAGTTTCTAGATTCTTCTCCTTACCTTTCAATGACACTGCTGTGTACCGTTAGCTCCAAGGATTTCACATCTTTAAAGTCAGTATCACCAAGAAGGTATCAAGTTACTACTTCAGTTACTGATAGCCAATAACACCAATCCATATGCAGAATTCCAATTTCAATACTTTGGTAAAGGGGCAGGTTGTTTCATCAAATACACCTTCATGTGTATTTGTTTATAGGGTGTAGTCCTAAGTGCTGGTCAGCAAAGAAAAAGGAATTTGAAACTGATGGCAAGGGTAAGAGAAGGCAAGAAGATAAGAAATTCTGATTTTTTCAAAGATTTTATTTATTTGAGAGAGACAGAGCATGAGAGAGAGAGAGAGAGAGAGAGAGATCACAAGCAGGGGGGGAGTGGGAGAGGAAAGCAGACTCCCCACTGCTCAGGGAGCTTGATGCGGAACTCCATCCCAGGACCATGGGATCACAACCTGAGCTGAAGGCAGACACCAAACCAGCTGAGCCACCTAGGTGCCCAAGAAATTCTTATTTTAGCACTTTGTGCCATGATACAAGGAAAGTACTAGTAAGAAGGGCTTTAGACAGCCAATGTAGGTGGCTTAATTAAAGGCATCATATTGACAAAAGTGGCCAAAAGGAGAGTATCCAGGACTAGAGCAGACAAGAGTACAGAAAGAAAGACGGGATACAATAAAAGACAAATGTCAGCTGGCCGTGCCAGTGAAGGCGTTATGGAACAGTGTGGTCTGGCTTCTCTCCCCTTATGCACAGAGAAAAGTAGCCAGGGTCACAATGGTTTCAGAGGAACCACATATGGGGATGTTCTTTACATATGCACTTTGTGTGTGTGTGTGTGTGTGTGTGCACGCGCATACCTTTAATCTTCACATAAACCCTATGAAATTAGTACCAGTATAAGTTGTTTCATGGATGAGGAAACTGAGGCACAGAGAGAAAAAAAAAATTTCCCCAATGTCAGTCACACAGCCAGCAAGTAGATGAGCTGGGATATGAACTCATGCAGTCTGGCCTTGGTGTCTGGGCTCTTGACCACTATGATATACTACAGGGTATGAGTACTGGGGTTAGTGGTGGGACCTGTGGGAAAGGCACAAATACATACAACCTCTTAGCATTTACTTCTAAAAGGCAATTTTCAAACTTGTACTTTATAAACTATAACTTTGAATGCTCCCTGATTGAATTTAATAAAATTTGTAATTACATTGAGTGTTTTACTTCATTTAAGCATGCAATCTTTAAAATAAAAACACGCAGTGCAAACCAAACAATTTTGTGTTTTATTTTCACTAGCAAACTTTTGGCATGGATTTAAATACCAGAATGTGTTAAGGATGCTAATTTGGCCTTCATTCTGTGCTTTCTATCTTGCTGTTATAGTAGTTCTGGAGAGCTAAATATTTGTCATTTGTATTTCAATTAGAAAAATCTGTTCCTCATTCTTCTTGGTCAATGCCTTTGAAGCTATATGTTAAAGATTCATAGCAGCTGGTTCCTGAAAATTTTTCAGTCTTCCAAGATACATTAATGAGAAACATAATGAGATACGTTGGGTTTTTACAAAATTATGCTTATAAATATATATTTTATCTGATGTACTCAGACAAGACTATATATCTAAAAATTATAAGGATTAAAAATATTTAAAATTCCATGTTTTTAAATAATGTAATACTAAATGTAGAAAACAAGTACCAAAGGACAAGGAATCCTAAAACATTTTAATGATACTACTCACTCCATAGCAGAAATAAAAATATGAACAATTTTTTTCTTGAATTCTGTAGAGAGTTTAGTAGTAAATTATCAAATAATAAAATTAAAAACAGTCAATGTTTTGAGGGGTTGCTAAGTGCTAGGCATTTCTTTAAGTATAAAAATTCACTCAATCTTTATAAGAGCCCCGCAGGTAGTTATTATTTTACCCTTGTTTCAGATGATAATACAGACGCAGTGAGAAGTTGAGCAGCGTACACACGGCCCTGCAGCTGGTACATGCAACTTAAACCCAGACAGTGAGACTTCTTGGGCTTCACAGCTTGCTCCCTTCCCATGCTGCCTCACTACTAAGTGGCTCTAGTTATCTTATTAGGCAGCTCATACACATAAGATAACTTCTTCCTTGAAAGCCTTGACTGCATCCTCATCTGGATCCAAAATAGGGCGTTATACTGAGTACTACCACTTAGAACCGTTTATTAATGTGGTCCCTAAACGTGTTGCTCGTAAGCTGCTCTCTAAAAGTGGGGCTGATTTGCTTTTATAGGACGCAACCTTCTTTTTTTTTTTTTTAAAGATTTTATTCATTTACTGGTCTGAAAGAGAGAGAGGGAACAAGCAGGGGGAGCAGCAGGCAGAGGGAGAAGCAGACTCCCCGCTGAGCAGGGAGCCCATTGCGGGACTCAATCCAAGGACCCTGGGATCATGACCCGAGCTGAAGGCAGACCCATAACCGACTGAGCCACCCAGGCACCCCATGAACAAGTACTTTTGAGTACTTCACTGTATTACAGTTATATTAAACCATGATTTCATTCCCTCAAAGAAAAGATTAGCCAAATTAACATATATAGTCATTTTATACATTCAGGAAATTTCATGTATACAACAGCACTGATTACAGCTGTAATGCATTCAGACATAAATCATTAGATGCTATGGGCACCTCCTGTTTTTCCCATCAACAGTAACAAACACCAACATCAATATAATGTTTCCTCTGTGCCCCCAGTTCTAACCTTTTCATCTACAGTAAGTTCATCCATGAAGTGGGTAGATACTTTACTGTAAGAAAAGACACACAGAGATTGAAGAGATTGCCCCAGGTGATAGAAATGTGATGTGGGACTTGAACTCGGTCCAGTTTAAACACCCCTGATCATCACCACCACATCACAGTGCTTTTCCAACAAATAGATTTATTATAGACTAGGCCAAATATTAATATAGGTGGGAAACACTAAAAACTCCTATTAGATCTAAGATCCTCTTAAAGAAGTATCAAATTCATTTCCACTAGCCGGTGAAGAAGGAGCCAGAAGTTTGGGAAGTTGTCCTTCATCCATCAGAAGACAGTATTGAATGCCTCTTTTCCTAAGGCAGCGCTGAACAGGACAGGAGCCTGACAGCCAATGGTTAATCTTGGGTGTAGTTTGAATTAGACATTATACATACTACAAAGAATAAATAGTTGTAATGTTACACATTTTGCAAGCCTTGATTAATGCAGCTTTTGTTTCCACAGATTTATTATGAAATCATACACTATCTTGAATAATCTTTCTACTTAGAATATATTGATGTTATTTTAAGATTGCAAGGGTTTTTTTTTTTTCTTTTTTGTTATGGTGCTATATATCTTAAAAAAAAAAGGCAAAAAAAAAGCAAAACTTCTTGGTAACAGCATTAAGTTAAAAAAAAAAACGAAAACACACACTGTGGTATCACAGAAAGATATTTGGTCTTTGTCTCTAGTTCCTGACAAGGAGCATCTAAAACCTCATAACTTCCTGAGTAACAGGGTTGAGAGGAGCGTCTTTTTAAATACCTACCAGCCACTTTCAAACATCTGAGTTTATATTAGTGATCTGACTTTTGGGGGGCCCCTAGGTAGCTTCAGGTAGGGGCTGGTTGCCAGAGGAACCAAGCACCTGTTTACAGGGTTGGAACTTTCTCACCCAGACCACCAGCGAGGGATGAGGGGCTGAAGGTTGTTTTATCACTGATGGCCAATGATTTTAAAATATCATGCCTACAGAGACCCTCCCTAAAAACCCCTAAATGGCATAGTTGAACCAGCTTCTGAGTTGGTGAACACCAAGTCGCTGAAAGGACAGTGTGCTCTAACAGGGCACAGTAGCTCTGCACTCACCCTCCACCCTCCACATACCATGCCCTGTATGTCCCTTCCATGGGACTCCTTCTGAGTTGTATCCTTTATAATAAACAGGCAGTGGTTAAGTAAAGGACTTTGCTGAGTTCTGTGAATTATCTAGTAGTTAACTGAACCTGAAACAAATCATGGGAACCCTTGAATTTGTACTCAACCGGGCAAAAACCTGGGTAGCCTGGGTGCCTCGCCTGCAACTGGTGTCTGAAGTGCACGTCTTGTGGCACTGAGTCCTTAAACTTGAGAAGCCCGACTCAAATTCCAGTTAGTGCAGGAATTAAATTAAATTGTAGGACATTCAGTGTCAGAATTGATCAGGAGGGGAAACACAACTGCACACACACACACACACACACAAAGTTATAATAGTCCCATTTCATCGCAGAATTTTATGATTATAAAATGAATATATTCATATCTCACAAGTGGATGTTCATCAAGAAATATATAATGAAGTGTCAACGTCCAGTTCCTAAGTGAAAAATAAATTCGTAGGTAATAAATTAGATGTTATTACTGTCCTATATATCAAAAAACACTTTAAACAAAAAATATTTAAATTCACAATCAAAGCATTACTCTGAATTTCTTCTGGCATATTACCAAGATAATTCTTTTATCGATTTTCAGAAAACTGTAGATTCACATGCGGTTAAGAGAAATAATACAGAAAAATCCCATGTGCATTTCATCCAGTTCCCCCCAATGGTAGTATTGTGGACAACTACAGTATAATATCACAACCAAATATTAACATTGATACAACATACCAATATCATTCAGCTCTCCCCAGTTTTACTCGCACTTGTGTGTATCTGTGTATCTGCACAGATGTACGTGTGTGTATTTAGTTCTATACAGTTTCATCACAGGTAGCTTCCTGTATGCATCACCTACTCAAGATACGGAACAGTTCCATCATCATAAGAATCCCTTCTCTAGTCTTTTATAACCACACGATCGCCCTCCTGCCCCCAACCATTCCCTTGTCCCTAACTTCCAATATTCATGAATCCAGTCTCCATTTCTAAAATTTTGTCATTTCTTTTTTTTTTAAGATTTTATTTATTTATTTGACAGACAGAGATCACAAGTAGGCAGAGAGGCAGAGAGAGAGAGACAGAGAAGCAGGCTCCCCGCTGAAGAGACAGCCCGATGCGGGACTCGATCCCAGGACCCCGGGATCATGACCTGAGCCAAAGGCAGAGGTTTTAACCCACTGAGCCACCCAGGTGCCCAAATTTTGTCATTTCAAAAATGCTTTACAAATGGAATCAAAGAATGTAACATTTGGCGATTGGCTGTTTTTCTCTCAGCTGTTTTCACTCCATTCTTCCCCTGGAGATTCACACAACTTGTATGAATCAATAGGTCTTTTCTGTTCTGTTGCAGAGTAGTATTATGTGGTTTATAAACATAGTCTGTTTAACCATTTATCAGTTGAAAGACGTCTGGACTAATTTCAGTTTGGGACTATTACAAAGAAAGCGGCTGTGAACATTAGTGCTTAGGAATTAATGTGACCATAGGCTTTCATTCCTCTGGGATAAATATCTCAGAGAGCAATTACCAGACTATATCACAACTACATGCTCAGGTTTATAAGAAACTACCACTTTTCCAGAGTGGCTATACAATACTCTATCTCCACCAGCAGTGTATGTATGAGTGGTGCTTTCTCCACGTCCTCACCAGCATTTGGTGGTGTTAGTTTGTTTTTGTTTTTTGTTACTGTGATAGATATGTACTAATAGCTAGCGGAGATTTTAATGTGCATTTCTGTGACTGCTAATGATGTTAAACATCTTTCCATGGGCTTACTTGCCATCTGTATACTCTCTTCATTGAAATGTCTCTCCATGTTGTTTGTTCATTTTCTGTTTAGACTATTTTTTTACTATTGAGCTTTGAGAGTTCTTAGTATATTATGTGTACTAGTGTCCTCCTAGATGAGCAGCTTACGAACATTTTGCGCCCTGCCAGCAGCTTTTTTACACGGGCTTTTACATAGCAAAAGTTTTTGTGATAAAGTCCAATTTATCCAATTTCCTTTTCATGGGTCATGCTTTTTGTGTCACATTTAGAACTTTTAAATAGCCTTAGATCTTAAATATTTTCTCCATGTTTTCTCTAAAAGTTTTATACTTTTATTTTACATTCCACATGATGATCAATTTTGAGTTGATTTTTTACAAGATGTGAGGTCTAGCTTGAGATTTTCTTTTTCCTTTTTTTCTTTTATTTGTTTGTTTATTTAGCCCGTGGGTATAATCCAATTCTCCTAGCCTTCCTTCATTGACTTTTTTGTTCATCTTCATCAGAAGTCCTATTGAGCATATTTGTGTAACTGTTTCTGGGTCCCCATTCCATCCTGATCACAGTGTGCCTCTCTACCGATGGCAAGCTATCTTGGTTACCATATCTCTACAGTAAAGTTTAATACTGGGTAGAGTGATTCCTCCCACTTTATTCTTTGTCAGGATTGCTTTAGCTATGCCAGCTCTGCATCTTGCATATAGACTTTAGAATAAGCTTGTCTTCACCTGCAACAAACCTCAATGGGATTTTTGACATCTTTATTACATTGAGCATCCCAACCTATGAACCCAGTTGTGTCCCTGTTTACTTGGATCTTCTTTCTTCCATCAGTACTTTTTAAAAAATTTTGAGCATACAGAATTTTGACGTGCTTTACTAACTGTATAGCATTTCTTATTAAGAGTTTTGTTTGGGTTTTTTAAGATTTTGTTTATTTATTTGAGAGAGAGCAAGAGAAAGAGAAAGAGGGAGCATGAGGAGGGGGAGGGGCAGAGGAGAGAGAGAAGCAGGCTCCCCACTGAGCAGGGAGCCAGATGGGGGACTTGATCCTAGGACCCCAGGATCATGACCTGAGCTGAAGGCAGATGCTTAACTGACTGAGCCACCCAGATGCCCTTTGCTAAGAGTTTTCAATCATAAAAAGATGTTATTTTTTTTTTACTTGAGTTTTCAGTACTCCATCTTGATTTATTTATAGTGGTTTTGAGTATAACTCTTTGTATAGTTTTTGTAGTGTTACTCTGAGTATTACAGTGTGTGTATGTGTGAGAGAGGGAGAGAGAGAGAGAGATTATAATAATCTGCTGGTATCAACATTTTACCACTCCTAGTTAAGTGTGGACACGTCACTTCAATTTAAGTCCCTTACCTTTCTCACTTTTAATATCATTGTCTTATGTACCAGATGGTGCTATGACTTTGTTACAATCATTAAACATGATTTATAAAACTTATGAGTAAAGGGATAATCCGTTATATGATATGTAACCATACTTCTGATTTTCCATTGTTTCTTTTCTTCTTGCTGCCCGAGCCTCTGATATTTTTTCTTTTATCAGTTCTTTTCTGAATATTCTCTAAGCCAAACCTCCTCTCATTCTAGTGTTCTACAAATTCACAACCTTTCCAAAGAAACAATGAGATAAAAGGCACTCAGGGAAATAAATACTTTTTAGAAATTTGAGAGGGAAACCCAGATAGTCTGAAATAGAGGCCCTGACTGGAAAGACCACACTAGGAAGCTAGAGGGAACTGAGGATCTGTGAAGAAGGAGAAATGAAGCAAAACGTACACCCTCCACAATTATGTCTTAAACGAAACTACACTGAAAGAACTTTACCACTCAGATAAACGATCCTAGAAAGTCTTTTATTCAAACATTATAGGACACCCACAATATGCCAAGAACTGTGCTGGGTGGTAGAAATACAGAAACCAGAAATACATGGTCCCTGTCTTAATTCATGATTGGCCTAGACAGGAGTACCTAGAAGCAGAGCCTGGAACAGGGATTCAGGTAAATGTGTACTGTTAAGAGAATGTTCAAAGGAGAAAAATAGTGAGGAGACAGGAGGACAGGTCGGAAGATAAAGCAAGGCAAGAATGTGGGCTCAGTGATAGCCTCCATTAGTCTGATTGAGGGAGACTACAAGGAGCTCTGCAGTACAAATGGCATCACAGAGAGAGCCCCCCTTAGGGCAAAGATCGACCTTGTGTACCTCTATAAATGCACACTCCTCTGGAGAAGGCCAGTGGTGGGCCATTAGCAGTCAGCACTCATAGCAACTAGGAGATTGGCAAATTGGCTGGTAAAAAAGATCTGAGTGGGTACCAACAGCATCCACTGCAGCTGTCTGGGAAAGCAAGTAGAGGATAATCAAATTATACTGTAATTTGGTCTCATGGTCCAGACAGGTACCCAAAAGAGTCCAAGAACAAAGAGGAGGAAAGAATAAATTCTGCCTGGGACAGGTGAAGAAGGCTTCCAACATAATTTGTGGGGCCCAATGGAAAATGAAAATGTGGGGTACTTTGTTCAAAATTATTAATCATTTCAAAATGATGACATGGCACTAAACCAAGAATGGGGCCCCACTAAATATGAGACTGAGCAACTGTGATTCACTCACCCATGAAGCCAGCCATGATGGTGAGGAATCTGTGAAAAATGAGGAATCAGCAGAGTTGTGAAAGAGATGAGTTATAAGCTCCAATCTGTGTGTTTAAAAGCAATTTCCAGAAACAGGGCAGGGGAGGGTTAGGAAATCAGTTTTGTGATAAATTCACGGTATTTCTAGGCAATTTAAATGCCCCATCACTCATCTCAATGGAACAAATGTTCAATCTTCAAAATGTATAGTGATTTTCTGTTGCTGATTGGTTAATACTAACATCTGTAAGAGTCAATTCTATGTGAAGAAATAATAATTATATATCCCTAATGAATAATGTTCTAATGAATGTTCTTCAAATTATTTATGACCTGATAAACTCTGTTCCTAGTGACGATTTTTCAGATATAGGCAACTTTATAAGAGCACAGAATACAGTTCCAATATTCACACTCAGAGGTCAAGATTACAGACATAACAAAGGAAAGTTGTGAGTGTATATAACAATCTGTTTTTGACTACAAGCCACATTCACACGTGAAGATAACAAAAAAATTTGGTATTTTTTCAGCTTTCATTTCCTTTTAAGTAATATTCTATTTCATATAAAAGCAAGTTCATCTTAAGACTTTATTTCTTCTGTATGCAGAGTGCTACTGTCAATAAATATATTTTTAAAAAATAAAACAATAAATATATTTAATTCTGCCTTCTCTACTCTAGTTTGTTCTAAAATCCTTTCATATAAATTCAAGATTTAACAATGTATTTTAGCATACTATAAGCTAATAAAATACAGAATGCCATGCTTTTACTCTGATAAGGTATTTAAAACTAAAATTATATATTTTCACATATTTAGAGTATATGGGTGAATATGTTTAATATTTAATTTACATCACTCCAACCACACTATATACTGTGGTTTAAACATCTTCTTCCCTTCATTAGTCACCAGGATCAGCATGGAAACATCTGGGGTCAGGCAGTTATCTTCAGGATTTATATTCAAGAAAGGCTGAACTTCTAGAGTTGACCTCTAGCTCTAGAAATTTATGGGTCTCTATCTAAAAATTACTCCCAACTATGTCCCATATTTCATTGTTGGCAACCTGTCACTTGGCCTGTTCTAGTGTCTGGAGAGCTGTGTTCCAGAGTAAATCTATAAACATTGAGGGAAGGAGACAACTTACTATGAACTTGGGAATTACTCAGTGTTGGATCTAAAAGCCTGAACATCTCTTGAGTGTGGCTTTTATCTACTTACTTTTAGGCACAAAGATGGGAATTTATTTATTCATGGTGCTTTTGTATATACAATGAATGGTATCTAGATTCTCCTCTTATGTAGATCTCAAATCCACCAAGGTCAAGGAAATCCCAATTCTAGAGTCCCTATAGAAATTATTTTTGTCAATCAGGGCCTTACAAAGTGCTCCATATATGCCAGCCAAGTGGTCTCTGGAATGTACCTAAGTAAGTGATTATCACCTGTTATCATGTGATTATGGTTGTCTACTGAGTCAAGGATAAATACTGGTTAAAATTTTCAATATGTTTGGAAAAAGAAATGTGTGAAACAGAATGAAGTTCCATCCACAAATTCAACTGTGGCAAAAAAAAAAAAAAATATTTTTTATAACAATTTCTAAACTCACTCAAACTCCAGCTATTTTTGTTTAGGACTGAGTCTAAGTGCCAAGGGTCTTATGCAGTGTTAAAAAATAGGGATAGGAATACTCCTTGGTGTTATTTATCCATGCTCACATCCTCTGAATCTTACCTCTTCTGTGTTTTGGTCCTTGGAAGACAATCTATTGAGGTTATAGTTCTGTCAAACCTAATAATTCTCATCTATGATGCCCTGTCCAGCAATTCTCTCTGCTATTTTCATAACTCCAGTGGGTGCCTGAGAATTTTACATCACTGCAGAGCAACATGGTGCATGGGAAAGTTATAAGTCAGCCTCAGGCCAATGTGGTCAGAGTTGTTAGGTAGCCCTTTTGACTCTGGGGACTAGTCCCTCCTCCCCAGGTCCTGGGTCCTTCCACAGGGGTAAGCTCTAGGTCTCCTCTGCTCTGGGATATCAGAATCCTTTCTGAGGTCTCTGTTGCTCTTTACCTGGAGCTCAACTAGTAGGAGGAGGTAGGCAGGGGATATGGCTCCTTTCTGAGAGATCTCCCAGACTGGGTCAAAGCTCTTATAACTTCTCCTTCAACTTTTTTGCCCTCTCCATCAGTGCACCCTCCTGAAGTAAAACATTCTCTTGCTTTTCACTTTATTCACAACATTTTTCTGAGTAATTCCTTCTCTGGAGAAATGAACAAAGAGTCCCTAGCATATTGATTAGTGGATGAACCAAGAGCTACCAAAAAAATCTTGGGGAAAAAGTAGATTATACTTTAAAACACTATCAACTAAAAGCAAAAGAAATCTGGCAGTTGGAAAGATGCCAGAATAAGAGGGCCCTATACTCACCTCATCACATGGGTACAAGGAACACTCACATCAGTGTAAATAACTCCGAAAATGAACATTGGCAGAACAAACTCTACAACTAAAGATAGAGAAGAGGCCACATTGAAGAAGGCAGGAGGGGCAAAAATGCGGTTTGGGAGTGAAATGGTCCATGGCCATCTGTGGTGGGGAAGGAGCCAATGGCAGAAAGAAGGGTGAAAAACAGACTTTCACCCTGGGGAGCCCAAGAACAGGGGAGGATAAATCCCCATAACTTTTGTCTTTGCCTTTGAAAGTAATGGGGGCTGGGGCACCTGGGTGGCTCAGTAGGTTAAAGCCTCTGCCTTCGGCTCAAGTCATGATCTCAGAGTCCTGGGATCGAGCCCCGCATCGGGCTCTCTGCTCAGCAGGGAGCCTGCTTCCTCCTCTCTCTCTCTGCCTGCCTCTCTGTCTGCTTGTGATCTCTGTCTGTCAAATAAATAAAATCTTAAAAAAAAAAAAAAAAGAAAGAAAGTAATGGGGGCTGAATTTCATGTGTTCTTACAACCAGCAGCACTTAAAGCCTGGAATTTTAAAAATCAGGGAGCTCAGTTCTGGGAGAGCCTAGAAAGCACTAGGAAGCAGAATCCCTGCCGTTAAATAGGCAGCACAACAAACAGCCCATGCAGATACAGCATAGAACTAGAAGTTTGAAAAGTGCCAGAGGACAGATGGGAGGAAGAGTGATTTGCTCACCTAAAGTTAGTCTGGAGAGAAAGGAATCATAGAGACACCCCTCTAGGAACAAAGGAGCTAGGAGGCACCATTTCCCTTCCCTGCCTCCCAGCATAAACAAAAGCCACCTGTGGGAACCATAAGGTACCAACACTCCTTACCTAACTTACTTGCACCAAGCTCCCCCACCTCATGTGTTTTTGGGGATCTACCCCTCCCAGTCATGCTTGCATTAGACCCAGAACTATGGGACCCTTCCCAAAAGACCTGATCAAACCTTGCCAACACCACATCTCTAGGCCTGTGCACCTTGCAGGACCTCAGCTGCAGTTCCTCCCTCTAATTCCAGGTAGCAGGTCTCGTTTTGGAAGCAGATCAACACACACCTTGTTAGAATGTGTCTCATCCCTGCTAAAGACCAAATACCAAAGAGAGCCTCTGCAAATAACTGGACTGAAGGAAAAAGAGGCCAGGACTCAACAACAGAGCACACACAACACAGACAGGAGACATTCCCTGAAGGGCCAAGACCTGGGGTACAGCAGACACTGCCCTGCAAGGCACTATAGGACCTCTTCCTCATTAGGCTATTATCATTAAGAGCAAAAGAAGTAACTGACTTTCTTAACACACATAAATAGAAAGCTAAAGAAAAATGAGGAGACAGAGAAATATGTCCCAAATGAAAGAGCAGGACCAATACATAGCAAAATACCTAAGTGAAACATATAAGTAATATGCCTGATAGAGAATTTAAAGTAATGATCATAAAGATACTCACCAGGCTTGAGAAAAGAGGAACAACATAAATGAGACCTTTAACACAGAGATAATAAAAAAAAAATCAGAGATCAAGAACAAAATAAATGAAATTAAAAGTACACTTGATTGAAAAAACAGCAAGCTAGATGAAGCAGAAGAATGAATTAATGACCCAGAAGAGAGAGTAATGGAAAGTAACCAAGATGAAGAAAGGAGAGGAAAGAAAATTATATAAATTGAGAATAGTCTTAGGGAACTCAGTGATTCCACCAAGCATAATAATATTAGCATTATGGGGATCTCAGAAAATGAAGAGAGAGGAAAGGGAGCACAATATTTATTTGAAGAAATAATAGTTGAAACTTTCCCTAATCTGGGGAAGGAAACAGATATCCAGATCCAGGAGGCACAGAGATCCCTCCAAAAATTCAAACCCAAGTAAGCCTATTCCAAGACACACAGTAATTAAAATAGCAAAAAGTAGAGATAATTTTTTTTAATACAACAAGAGAAAAGAGGACAGGTACCTATATTGGAAACCTCATAAGACTATTAGTGGATGTTTCAGCAGAAACTTATTTCAGTAACAGTGTTTTTAAGATGATAGAAAACAAGGTTTTTAATATATTAAATTAAAACATTAGGTAAAACTCACTCATTCAACAAATCATAAAAAACAGATCTTGCATACTATGTGGGCTGATCAATACATTTGAGTATAATTTTTTCTAAAGTGAGAAATAATGAAATGACTTAGATGTAGAAACTATAACTATCTCAAGTAGTTTAAGGGGAACAGTGAAATGAGATGACGTTGAAAATGAGGAGCACCTGGGTGGCTCAGTCAGCTGAGTGCCCAGCTCTTGATTACAGCTCAGGTCATGATCTCAGGGTAGGATTGAACCCCATGTTGGGATCCACCCTCAGTGCGGAGTCTGCTTCTCTCCTTCTCCCTCTTCCTCTGACCCTCCCCTTGCTCTCACGCTCTCTCAAATAAATGAATAAATAGTCTTAAAAAATCTTTAAAAAATGAAATATGGACTCAAAATAGGGATTTATAAGATGAGAAAAATCACAGCATATTTTTCCACTGATGTGAATGATCTAATAGTGAGAGAAAAGTTTATGCTGAAAGTATAGAGGGAGCCTGGAGCAATGTCCATGAGTTGCCAACAGAGGATGGGATCAAGTGTATCAGTGGAAAGATGAGCTTTATTTGAAGCACAGTGAGTTCACTGATAAAAACAGGAGAAAAGTCTAAATATATGGGTGTGAATATAGGTACATTGTTGCAGTGATGGTAGCTTTTATAATTTCTGTTTTAGGTTGTTTCTATTTTCCTCAGTAAGATGGGAAGAAGGGTCATCAGCTGAGAATGAGGATGGGGGCTGTTGAACAGATGAAAAAAGTCATCTAGGAGAGTGGGAGAGCAAATGCCTTAGGTAAATATAATAGGACTGCCAGGAAACCCTAACAAAGACATTGGCTTAGTGCTCATTAATTTGGAGTGATTTTTCAACATAGCATGCCTTTTCCAGGCATGCTCAGCTCCAGAGGTACAGGTACATAGGAAGCAGGATTGTGCTGCCTCAAGTCTGGGATTTTTACCAGATGAATATTAAAGTGAGAAAGGAGCAAGGAATTAATAAACTGAGGGAACAGAAGATATTGAAATCACCTAGAAATATTTTATAGGAACTGATGTAAACCACAAACTTCTGTATGCAAGACCTGCTTATCACAGTGTAGATGATGTCAGCCACTATCTACCAAATTAACAGCTAAAATGAAATTGTATTATAGAAGAAAAAAAAGTTGGTAATCCACATCAACTTTTGTTTTATCTCCCTAGACTTCCTTCCTTTCATTTTTCCTTCTTTCTATCTTTGTCTCTCCCCCCACCCCCATCCCACCAACATTTCCTCCCTCTTTCTTTCTCTCTTTATATGTGTGTGTGTCAGAAAGAATGAGAAAGAGAGAATTATTCTTCCAGTAAATCTACCTGAGATAGTCAGCTGAGTTGATCAGTGTTAAAAAGATGAAGAGTGTGAAGAAAAGACCTAGTTGATACAGTAGGATAGAGGCATCACAAGGTTTATAAAACTAAGTTCTTATTGCAATATTCCCTTCCTTTTTTTATTACATTTGATGGAAAACAAATCAAAACAGAAAAATTCCTTATTTTAGACCATCCATTCCACAGAATTCATTGTCACCAGAAAAAAAAATTATCTCTTTCACCCACACTACAGAAAAATAGCTGTTACATATATCACAGAATAGTATCATATTACAGCCCTTCTCTGTGAAGCAAATTATTGCATAGATGGTCAGTTTATTTGAGTATTAATACTAAAAAGGCAGAAGTGTGGCAAATTTCAGAATGTAAGTAAATGAGTAGGGGAAAAAATCAAATTCATACTAACTGCTTTCCTCTAGAGAAATAACACCTTTCTCTGTACAATCTAAATATAATTTTTTATTTTGTTTTTTCCTAAGGTGAAGTAGACATGACATAATTTTTAAGGTCTCAATTATGGATTATTCTTGTATACCAGCTGAGACCTATTTTAAAAATGTATCTAGCTAGTATAATTAAAGTTATTTTTGGTCTAATTATAGTGTATAGAATGAAGACAAAACTGTTATTTTAAAGTATCATCTGTCTTCACATAGAAATCAGATGTAATTTATTATTTTTTAATCAAAGATATACAATGTAAATCTCCAATAAAAGAAGATTCTGGAACCTAGGAGTCCCCCCCCCCAAAAAAAAAGAAAGAAAGAAAGAAAAAAGAGACCATTACAAAGGTTTCTGAGGTTTGGACTCTGGCGCCGATAATATGTTTCTGTTATAAAAGTATCACAGAGTGGGCTTGTGGAGAAAAAGCAGAAGTGGGAGCAACCAGACCAAATTTAGGCCAGTGTGAAGGTTGTCTCTGGAGGAAATGATGTGAATGAGCCACAGCACTGGCAGTGAAAATGGCCAGAAATCAGTGAATTTAAGATCTCTTTCTGAAAGGAAATCAACATGATTTTGTGATAGATTAGATTTCAATTTCAGCTGAATCCTCCAAAAGAAGACTTTTAAAAGATCCAAGGAAGCAATGCTTCTAAAGTTCTTAGGATAAAATTCATGCAACACTCTGAATGTACTTGGAGAAATTGCTTCAATTCTTTTTATAAATGAGTATTTTTTTTTTAAATATTTAGACTTTAGGAGCAGTTGGGGTAGGAAGGCAGTATGATGCCACAAAGAATACCACTCCCAGCACACTGCTCAAAGCTTATTTCTCTGAATTTTCACTGTGAACAGTACCTTCAGACATCTGTGGTGATGTGATAACCTGAACTGATGGCCAGCTCCTTTCCCCAACTACCCACATACAAACACATAGTTGAATAATATGAAGAGACAAACTTCCATGAAAGAATGTATGCAGATATAAGATGGAGAAGAGTCAAAGCTCTAGAATCAGAAATAAGAGAACAATCTGAAATTGGATTTAAAATTATTCTATTTAACTTGGGGGGTAAATTCAGTTCTTAGTGAAAATGCAAATAACCCTGGAAAGTATAATATCTTTATCACCTAAAAATGGGAAATATTGTTAGAGAGACAAGTTCATAGAATTGAATTAATCACCATTGCCCATGCATGGCCAACTTTTCTTTTCCTTTTTTTTTTCTTTGTTAATTTTATACAGAACCTCCAAGAACTAAACAGTTGACCCTAGTACAGAAATACTGATAATAATCCACACTTACCAATGTGTTATTTTATTATCCCACTGCCTTTAATTTCTTATCAGGTAATTGAGAATCAAAGTTTATGAGACTGAGATAAAGAACAGCTGAGTTTAGGACTGGAAGAGCTTTGGGGAAATAATTAAGGAGAAGAAAGAGACAAAAGTCAAGTTTTATCTACTTCACAATTCAGTCAAGGACTTCTGGATATGGTATATAAACACAGGAGTCGATACATTGACAACTAATTCCAATGAGAGGAAAATTAAAGTTTATTCTCCAAATTTTCTTTTCCTACAAAATCATGAATAAAAATTAAAACAGGGATAGCAGTAAAAACTTCATTCAATGCATTTCTTAGACATAGTAAAGCACAGACTTCCATTTAGCCAGTCTAGCCTCAGTGAGATTTCCCCTCAGACAAGTACACTATCTCAACCACAGTTTTATCTTTGTGCATATGCAACCCCCAAGGATTCCAATAATAATCTGATTATAAAAAAAAAAAAAAGATTTCCCACATCCAAGCACCTCTTTATATAGAAATATGTTTTAAATAGTCTCACCTAGATTTATTGTGGGGCCAATAATTCTTTTTTTTTTTTTAAAGATTTTATTTATTTATTTGACACAGAGAGAGAGGGAACACAAGCAGGGGGAGTGGGAGAGGGAGAAGCAGACTCCCTGCTGAGCCGGGAGCCCAATGCAGGGCTCGATCCCAGGACCCTGGGATCACAACCTGAGCCAAAGGCAGAGGCTTTACCCACTGAGCCACCCAAGCACCCCAGGGCCAATAATTCTTAATAAGAACTGATGTTGGGCGCCTGGGTGGCATAGTTGTTAAGCATCTGCCTTCGGCTCAGGTCATGATCCCAAGGTCCTGGAATCGAGCCCCACATCGGGGGGGGGGGGGGGGCGGGTCCCTGCTCAGCGGGGAGTCTGCTTCTCCCTCTCCCACTCCCCCTGCTTGTGTTCCCTCTCTCACTGTCTCTCTCTCTCTCTGTCAAATAAATAAATAAAATCTTTAAAAAAAAATAAGAACTGATGTTAAAATATATCCACCTATCACTCAGTCTGGAGATTTATGAATGGCAGGGTTTTATATTTAAAGTCATAAGCAATTAAATGACATTTTTATCACTTAACATCTTAATGTCTTCTACAGTGAGTTGAGAAAAAGGCACTAAATAAGTACATACAAATTTATCCATCAGCAGAAATTACCAAGCAGACATTTTTTTAAGAACACAAAGCTATGTACGGCCCATAGGATTTCCCTCTGAGGTAATGGGAAAATATTTTTTCTCCACATAGTATTAACTTCAACCCTTGTAATAAAGTATCTTCTAAGATTTCACATTAAAAGAGGGGTATTCTCAGTTCACATATATAACCACACATGTTTATACTTAATAGGCACCTTCTTGTACTGCTTAGTATCCAAGTGTCTTGGCTGGAAAAATGAGATGGTGGTTGAACCCATTTCTGTCATGATTTGTAATAATATTCACACTTTATGAAATGACTTCCACCTTTAAATTTTTTACAGTAATAGTCAATTTTGCAACATTGGTTTTAACAGTTATATTCTATCATTCCTACCATCTGTCAAAATAAGTTCAATTGCACATGACAGAAGGTGATGAAAGTTCATGTCACTCCCCTGTAATAATAAGATACCATTTCACACATCAATTAGCACCTACATGAGTAAATTAATGGAGAAAAGAACATGACTTTAAAATGTAGCAAATTAGTTCCTCCGCTCAGGAAAGAACTAGATTAAATTTTGGTCACTACATATGTAATATAGTGGTATAAATCAGTATTTTTCAAGGAATATGAAAGAAACAGAAGTTGAAAATTCTAACTACCTAATCTATCACTGCTCTAGAAAAAATTAAGAAAAAAGATGTGTTTCCATTACTTTAGGTATATAATCCTTTCTTCGTTATATTTATATCCAGACATATAAACACACACACACACACACCCTAACATCATATACATCCTTTATATATATACACACATATATATCCTTTCATATACATTATAGATATCCCTTCTTATATTATATTATATTATATTATATTATATTATATATATCTTCCTCTTCACTCCTGTTCCTCTTAGATGTCAGACTAACATTTTCTAAGCCCACCTGCCTTGACCTTTTCAAAAAATGCTACATAACCCTCACTTCTACAGTACCTTCTTATACCCCATTTGCCACAAACTCCCCAAAATCTTAGAAATGGAGGTCTTAAACTAAAACTACAATAGTTTCATGTTCTTGCCTCTCCGTGATGCATATATCTTAAAAACAGAAGCTTCAGTTTATTCACCCAATAGAATTTTAAGAAGAGAGGATTCATTTTATTCTTCTAAAAAAAAGCCATAATGGTGGAATTTTAAGTAAAGTTTAAGTAAATATTTAAGTAAAAATTAAAAGTAAATAAGGAAGCAAAAGACATATTAACAATGGAGTACAGTGGGAATGCAAGCTGGTGCAGCTGCTCTGGAAAACAGCAAGGAGTTTCCTCAAGAAGTTAAAAATAGGGCTACCCTATATCCCAGCAATTGTACTACTGGGTATTTCTCCAAAGGATACATACATAGTGATTCAAAGGATGCACCTGCACCCCAATGTTCACAGCAGCAGTGTCCACAACTGCCAGACTATGGAAAGAGCCCAGATGTCCATCCACAGATGAACGGATAAAGACAATGTGGTATATACAATGGAATTCTATGCAGCCATCAAAAAAATGAAATCTTGCCATTTGCAAAGACATGGATAGAACTAAAGGGTATTATGCTGAGCGAAATAAGTCAGTCAGAGAAAGACAAATACCATAAGATTTCACTCATATGTGGAATTTAAGAAACAAAACTAATGAACATAGAAAGGAAGGAAAAATAAAATAAGATAAAAACAGAGAGGGTGACAAACCATAAGACTCTTAACTATTGGAAACAAACTGAGGGCTGCTGGAAGGGAGGTGGGTGGGAGGGTGGGATAATTAGCTGATAGGCATCAAGGGCAGCACTTGACATAATGATCACTCCGCATTATATGCAACTGATGAATCACTAAATTCTATCCTGAAATTAAGAATACACTATATGTTAAACAACTTGAATTTAAATTTGAAAAAACCAGTAAAGTACAAAATTTAAGTAAAAATGCTGGGAAGCTGTCTACTTTGTATGTTTTTAAGGCTTTCCCTGGATATAAGTTCTAGGAAAGAACTTCCATGTGTCCAATGTGATACTTGTTTTTTTTTCAATCTGTCCAAGTCTGTTCATCTTTCTAACCTTATCTAACCATCATCAACCTACTAGAAAGATCTCCTCATCTTCCTAAGACATCAATTTATATCCACCCCAGGCCCATCCATCTGCTCTCTACACTGCACACAGAAAATTATTTTTTGCTAAGTGAAAAACTGACAACATCCAGTACCTAAAATGATTTCCCATTATTCTTACAATATAAAATATACTCTCACTCTACAATGTCCTACTTCTACTGCCCCATCTCCTATCATGTTCTCCCCTGCTCCCTCTGTCCCAGTCACAACAGCATCTTTCCCTCATGGTCACCAGGTTCTCCCTACCACCTGCTTAATATTTACTCATCTATCTCATCACAAAACATCATTTCCTCAAGGATGCCATTCATAACCTCTCAAACCAAATCAACTCATCCCCATGATAAGCACGTGCGCACACACACACACACACCCCACCACCACATGCCGCCCCTTCACCGCAGTACACGTAGTTTGAATTATACATCTATTTGTATGGGTATCTGGTTAATATCTTTCTTAACCACCATTCCTTGTGTAAAGTTCACAATGGCATGAGCCTTGTCTCTTTGCTCACCAGTTCATCCCTAGTCCCATCCCTGGCGTTGTGCCTGGGACAGAGCAGGTACTCCACCAACACCTGTTAAATGAATAAAAAGCTCTGATGCATAATAGGAAATACCACCCCATCAATTACCTAAAGTCTGAACTGTAATGCTTTAGCATCTCTTTCACCTCAACTTAACAATATCTATTTTTTTTTCTCATTTATTTTGAGGTCAGTGCAAAGATGAATAACATAGCTTTTGCCTGCAAGGGGCCTGTGGCCTGAAAGTGCTGGATGAGGGATAATAGAAAATTGACAACAACTACGAAACTGAACACTTAACCCAAGTCAGCTACTGTTGTAAGAAACAAATATGTGTGACTCTTAGGACAACACTATGACAGAGATAGTCTCACTAACTTGCACGAGATCACACAGGTAATAAACAGGAGAAACAGGATCCTGACTCCAGGTGGGTCTGTGTCAGAGCCATCGCTTTTTAGCATCTACGCAACACGGCCTTTTGTGAGAATGATATAAGACATAACAAAGTCATGTCAAAAGGTGTATGAAAACCCACTGGGTAGAAAATTTAATTTACAGAGGTACAATAATATTTCACTGGGCTTAAGAGATGCTGATCAGGAAAAAGACAATGTGGAAGAAAGAGGACAATCCAAGCAAAGAGAATAGTAGGAAACAAATGACAGAATCTTAAGTGTACACTTACATTTGGGGACCAACCAGGTACATCAGAGGGAAGACAAGAAATCAAATGAAAACTTAAGAAAACAAAGAAAATTAGCTTGAGGCCAGGATATTAAAGACTTTGAGTCCTACACTACAGCGTTTTAGCTTTATTTTGTAAATGATGAGAAGGCACTGAAGGATTTTAATCAGGTATTGTTATTTTGAGAATGATGTTTGGCAAATTCAGTTTTAGACAGGTGCAAGAATCTTCCTTGTCTGCCTCTTCAGGACACTATTTCCACCAATGCCTTCAAATTCTACCTCAGCTATCAGTTCTTCCAGAAAGCCTTCCCTAACCACCTTTTCCAAACTAGGTCAGATCCTCCCTTTTAGTTTTTTAGAAGTCTTCATTTATTCTCATAGCTCCTCTAATACCTATCGCAGCGATCTTTCATGGGTGATCCAGGGTCACAAATCCAGCAAGAGTTGTACACATGCAAAACTGAGAGTCGTTAGTAGCTGAAGCCACAGGAATAAATGAGATAAACAAAACCATGCCAGATGGAGGACAAAGAAGCAGGTGTGTGATAGCAGCAGAACACTGTCATAGTAAGGTCAGGCAGAAGTAGATCCAGGGGAAAGAGTCCCCAAAAGGATCTAAGAAGGCAAAAGGAAAGCCAGGAGAGAAGTACAGCGTGGGAGGCAGGAGTCGAGCTAGCATCCAGGGGTTGTCAGTCCCAAGTGAGAAATGCAATGCAGGGATCAGGTAAGATAAAGAAGGTGGCGGCCGACAGCTTTGGCTTTTGGGATGAGAGAAAAGTCAGATCGTATCATCAATGAAATATAAAGCATAAAACTTCATTTTCCTCTTATTTTAGTTAACAAATTACCCGCTGAATGGATATCTGCAAAACCTCAAAATAATACAAGTTCCAAATGTTGATAAAATTAGATTCTGACCCACAATGGTCTTGAATTAAGTTGTGGTTTGCCAACACCACACAAATGTGACTCATTCATCTAAGCATTTCATAATATAAAAATAATTGGAAAAGGATTATATCGTGGCCTTTTATAAAATCAGTCACCCTTGATCGAGAATGGACCACCCAAAACATGGAAGTATTTCAAATTATTTACCATGTGGTAAAATACTGGGCAGTTGAGCAGAACCAAGACAATGAATTATAACCTTAGCAAAATGATCAGAATAATTAAAACCCATCCAGAAAAAATTTAAAAACTGAAATAAGTGAAATAGGTGAAGGAGATTAAAAGGTACAAACTTCCAGGTATAAAAGAAATAAGTCACAGAAATGAAAAGTCCAGCATTGGGAATATAATCAATAATACTGTGTAATGTTGTATGGTGACAGACGGTAACTACACTTACCGTGATGAGCATTAGTAATGTATAGAATTGTCAGATCACTGGGTTGTGCACCTGAAACTATTATAACGCTGTATGTCAACTATATTTCAAAAACAAAAATAACAAATACATGTAAAAATATTTCCCAAGCTATTACACTTAATATACTTTGTTTTTTTTCTTTTATGTTATAAATAAGAAAAAATAAAGGGGATGAATATTATTTCAAAAATAGTGCCATCTTTGAACACTGTAGAAATTTTTTTCCATGTTTAAAAATGTTAAGACAAGTTCAAACTCTTGGAACCCTATCCAAAGTCATATGAATAAATATTTCTTTAATTCTCAATTAATTTTAATAAATTTACATGTACTTATATTGATTTATTTATACTTATATATTGAAATTAATTAAGAACACATTACTTTAATTATGAAAGTAGGTACCTACTGAGAAAAACTGAGCCCAACATTAATTCCATTTTTAGTACCATTGTTACCATTTAAAATAATCTTAAACTCAATAAGCAATAACTCATGTTGTAAATACAAACATCCAAGGGCAGTGATAAGATAGGCTGGAGTTATCAGGGCTCAAGCTGTGTTATAAATGATCAGAAAGGCAGATGGTTAATGCACTGATCTGCACTTGCTGTGACCACACGTTTTATTAGTTTCAATGGGCTTTATTAAAAACTCCATTTTCAAAATAATTAGGCTTAGATCACTGTCATTGTACTTATTTGTCCACATTTTATTTAAGTAAATAAGATCACATGCCATTTGTTCATTCCAGTAATTCTAAGTACTTAGAAGATCCAGGAAATTTAAAATGCCACAGTGAGCACGTCAGCAGCCTGATGCAGGGGAAAAAAGGTTTTTAAAAAAGAACTAAAATCACTTCCTATGGTTAACATTTTATAACCTAGTCCAGAACAGTCTGTACCAATACTGTGGGTTTGTTAGTATCTTATTTATGAGCATCGGAAACAGACCTGCACTGGTGCCATGCTTTGAGTAGGACACACGTGTGAGACAGATGAAACTTGTATTTCTATCAGATGTAATTGAAGACTCATTGACTATACTGCAAAATACCACAAACGTTACACCATTTTGGAATAAATTTACTATTGCTTTGACAGCAGTTACAAAAAAATAGCTAGTTAATCCAACAAATGAGAAGATTGAGTAGACTGAATTGGTAGAATTATTGGAATTTAAAATACGGTAGTTCGGTATAGTCTAATTTTATTAATACCACAGTACAACCTATACAGATTCAGACTTGAGGATTTTATTGTAATAAAATACATCAGGCTCTTGTACATGAAAATCAGGAAATAGCTTTTAAATGAGCTCTCGCTAGGAGAAATAAGTGTGTCAGAAGAGAATGGAGTCAAAGATTGAACACTGACTGAGCCCACCGCGTCTTTCCTGCAGTGGAGGAAGGCCGCCCAAAAACAGAGTGTTGTGAGGACACATTCTCTCATGGTTTCCCACCATGTTCTTCTGAGGATCCATTCTCAGTAATGCCAAAGGCTTCAGAGAGGTTAGCTGGAAGAACAGTATTAACTAGCCAATGGACTGATTAACTAGAAGTCACCGGTGTTGCTGGCAGGGGCAGTTGTAGTTGAGATAAGTGTCCAATCCAGACTGCAATGGTCTGAGCACTAAACTGTAAACACAACTGTAAACTGTACTGTAAGCTGTACTGAGCACTAAACTGTAAACACAAGTTCCTCCCCAAAACAAAATTTGAACTGATTTTAAAACACAAATGCATAAGCCAGTCATTCAAACACCAACAAAGAAATGAGGTCAATAAAATAAATTCTATAGAGCTAGGTGGGCTATTAATAGCTATTTTACATACATAAAATATGAGGCATAAAGTGGTATAGTTTAGTGAGAAGTTACGACTGATGTGTTGCCACCATACTCTAGAACGGGGGTTTTAATCAGATAAATAGTTTATGCCTATCATTTATTTACCTTTTAAAAAAAGAACTATCAAGAAGGGATAGAGAAAACAACCTATGTGTCCATGTGTCCATCAGTGGGGGAAAGAAAATGTGAGATATATATATACATGTAGATCTATATATATATAGTATCTTATTCAGCCTTAAAAAAGAATGAAATCTTGCCATCTGTGATAACATGAAAGGACCTATGGGCATTATGCAAAGTGAAAGACAAATACCATGTGGTCTTACTTACATGTGGAACCTGAAACAACAGACACCAGCTCATAGACACAGACAACAGGACTGGTGGTTGCCAAAGTGAGAGTTGGGGAGTGGGTGAAATGCATGAAAGGAATCAAAAGATAAATTCTCAGTTATAAAATAAAAGTGATGATAATATAATGTACAGCATGGCAAATATAGTTAATTCTGTTGTAATGCATATTTGAAAGTTGCTAAGAGAGTAAATCTTAGAAGTTCTCATCATAAGGAAAAATTCTGAAACTATATGTAGTGACAGATGATAATTAGACTTATTACAGTGATCATTTTGCAATATATGCAAATATTGAATCATTATATTGTACACATGAAACTAATATGTCAATTGCACTTCAATTTAAAAATGAGATAGAACTAAAATGGCCAAAGTAGCTCATGTAACTAAATTCGTTCATGAGAGGCACCCACTAAAATTAATACCAATTAAACAAAAATATTGAAAACGGGCTAAATTCTCTTCTCAAACTATGAGAGATTTTCCAAGTAGATGGATATGCAAAAAAAAAAAAAATACATATACTATTTTTTTTAAAGACTTTATTTATTTATTTGAAACAGAGAGATAGCAAGAGTGGGAAAAAAGCAGAGGATATGGGAAAGGGAGAAGCAGGCTTCCCCCAGAGCAGGGAGCCCGATGCAGGGCTCGATACCAGGACCCTAAGATCATGACCTGAGCCAAAGGCAGATGCTTAACAACTGAGCCCCCCCAGGTGCCCCAAATACATATATTATTAATAACAGACACACATAAATCAAAATACAAAAAGGTAAAAATTAAAGGCATAAAAAAATACATGCAATAAATGCTAGTGATATGTTCAGTAATGAAGGAATTTAATGTTAGAAACATGAGATTCAAGATTTAATCATTAAAATAGGCATTATTATTAAAAATAATACCTACCAGTATTTCTCGAAGATGGCGGAGAAGTAGCAGGCTGAGGCGACATCGGGTAGCAGGAGATCAGCTAGATAGCTTATCTAACCATTATGAACACCTACAAATACAACGGGAAATTGAAGAGAAGAAGAGCAACAATTCTAGAAACAGAAAATCGACCACTTTCTGAAAGGTAGGACCTGCGGAGAAGTGAATCCAAAGAGATGGGAAGACAGACCATGGGGGGAGGGGCCGGCTCCCGGCAAGCAGCGGAGCAGCGGAGCACAAAATCAGGACTTTTAAAAGTCTGCTCCACGGAGGGACATCGCTCCAAAGGCTAAACCGGGGGGAAGCCCAGGCGGGGTCAGCGTAACCCAAGGTCCTGCGGAGTCACAGAAGTACCGGGGGTGTCTGAGTGCCACAGAGCTCGCAGGTATTAGAGTGGGGAACCCGGCTACAGCGACAAAGACGAGGAGTGAGCTCTCAGCCAGGGGTTACCTTGTGGCCGGTCGCAGGCTGGGTGGGCTCAGAGTGTGGCCGGAGGCCACGGAGCCAGAAGCGACCGGGCACTTTTCTCCAAGTGCCAGCAATTGACTGCTTTCCTCCAGGGGCGACTGCAGGCCAGGGAGGCGGGGCGGTTGGGCGCTTTTCTCTGAGGGCGCACTGAGGAGCGGGACCCCAAGCTCTTGGCTCCTCCGGGCCAGAGACTAGGCGGCAGCCATCTCCACTACAGTCCCCCGGAACTCTATGGAAAGTGCTCAGGGAACAACAGCTCCCGAAAGTGAACCCAAGCGGATTACTTAGACCGGACCCTGGCAAGGGCGATGCAATTCCGCCTGCGGCAAAGACACTTGAGAATCACTACAACAGGTCCCTCCCCCAGAAGATCAACAAGAAATCCAGCCAAGACCAACTTTACTCACCAAGAACAGCGGAATTCTAGAGGAGGAGAAAGCAAATCTTATCTGGACAAAATGACGAGACGGAAAAACTCACCACAAAAAAAAAGAACAAGAGGCCGTACCGAAGGCTGGGGACATAATCAATACGGACATTGGTAATATGAGAGATCTAGAGTTCAGAATGACGATTCTCAAGGTTCTAGCCGGGACTGAAAAAGGCATAGAAGATATTAGAGAAACCCTCTCCGGAGAGATAAAAGCCCTTTCTGGAGAAATAAAAGAACTAAAATCTAACCAAGTTGAAATCAAAAAAGCTATTATGGAGGTGCAATCAAACATGGAAGCTCTTACTGCTAGGATAAATGAGGCAGAAGAAAGAATCAGTGACATAGAAGACCAAATGACAGAGAATAAACAAGCTGAGCAAAAGAGAGACAAACAAATACTGGACCATGAGGAGAGAATTCGAGAGATAAGCGACACCGTAAGACGACACAACATTAGAATAATTAGGATTCCAGAAGAAGAAGAAAGAGAGAGGGGAACAGAAGATATATTGGAGACAATTATTGGAGAGAATTTCCCTAATATGGCAAAGGGAAAAAAACATCCAAATCCAGGAGATGCTAAGAACGCCCCTCAAAATCAATAAAAATAGGTCCACACCTCGTCACCTGATAGTAAAACTTACGAGTCTTAGCGACAAAGAGAAAATCCTGAAAGCAGCCCGGGAAAAGAAGTCTGTAACATACAAGGGTAAAAAGATCAGATTGGCAGTGGACCTATCCACAGAGACCTGGCAGGCCAGAAAGAACTGGCATGAGATATTCAGAGCACTAAACGAGAAAAACATGCAGCCAAGAATACTATATCCGGCTAGGCTATCATTGAAAATAGAAGGAGAGATAAAGAGCTTCCAGGACAAACAAAAGCTGAAAGAATTTGCAAACACCAAACCAGCTCTACAGGAAATATTGAAAGGGGTCCTCTAAGCAAAGAGAGACCCTCAAAGTAGTAGAGCAGAAAGAAATACACACACTATACAGGAAAAGTCACCTTACAAGCAATACAATGGCATTAAATTCATATCTCTCAATAGTTACTCTGAATGTTAATGGGTTAAATGACCCAATCAAAAGACACAGGGTATCAGAACGTATAAAAAAAAAAAATCAATATGCTGCCTACAAGAAACTCATTTTAGACCTAAAGACACTTCCAGATTTTAAGTGAGAGGGTGGAAAACAATGTACCATGCTAATGGACATCAGAAGAAAGCTGGGGTGGCAATCCTTATATCAGATCAATTAGATTTTAAGCCAAAGACTATAATAAGAGATGAGGAAGGACACTATATCATACTCAAAGGGTCTGTCCAACAAGAAGACCTAACAATCTTAAATATCTATGCCTCTAACATGGGAGCAGCCAACTATATAAACCAATTAATAACAAAATCAAAGAAATATATCAACAGGAGGGGAGACAAGATGGCGGGGAAGTAGGAGGAGGCGCCTTTTCAACCTGCACCCTAAAGTGAGCTGATTACCTACCAAAGAACTCCGATCACCCATGAAATCAGCCTGAGATCAGAATTATACACGTCTGGATCTCTACGGGGGCCAGAAGACGCCAGTGGGCAGGTAAAGTGGAGTGGGAACGTCGGACTGATATCGGAAGATAAACAAAAGGAGGAGGGAGCCACCAGAGGCGACCGACTGGAAAATAATACCCCAATACGAGAGTGCCCGGCATCTGGGGACCAGCATTAACTTGGAGTCTTGTTGAAAGCACTCAAAAGAGCAAAGACTCGCGCGGGGAAATTGTGGGAATCGGGGCGGATAGGGATAGGGGCTTAAGTCCCCAGACCCAGGGCAGCATCCCCTGGCGCTGAGCCGAAGAGTGCGGCGGAGAAACCTGGTCTTTGTCCCGGAGCCGCCAGTGCGCCCGAGAACGGGTGGAGTCCGGCTCCCGTGAGGGGCTGGGGCCACACCAGAAGGCAGAACGCGCACCTTCCTGGAGATGTGCGCGTGCCTCAACCTCCCCTGAGAGAGGTGCACGAACGCCCAGCCTGGTGTTCTGGGACCCACGCGGTGATAGACCCACGCGGCGATAGAGCCGATAGAGCTGGAGGCGCCGCGCCCCAAACCATCCCCTGGGAGAGGTGCGCGCAAGACCTGAGCTCTCAGCCCCAGCCAGCGGGAAAATCTCAGTGTGCGACCGCTGCTTGGAACCTCTCTGGCGGTCTGGAGCTGCCCAGACAGCCACAGCTGCCTTGGTTTTGCGTACAAGCAGGAGATCCTGCGTCCCCAGGGACTGTGACTCAGAACCTGCTCTGCCAGCGGCCCAGCGGCTGCAGCACCTGCAGGGGAGCAGACTGAGGCTTCTCTCTGAGAGGGAGGTTGGGGTGCAGTTTTCTTTCCTCTAAACCTCCAAAAACCATCAAAAGCTGTCAAGGCGAGAGAAAAGAAGTGAACAAACATAAAAACCTCCAGAGAACAAAAACCTGAAAAAAACGTTTTTATCAGAGCCCACCCCCTTGAGGGGGTTGGGAGGACTTAACTCAGGGAACATCATTGACTGAAAACCCACGTGGCAGCCCCCTCCCCCAGAAAACAAATCAGGAAAAAAAAAAAAAAAAAGACTACAAGAGAACAACCACCACTACTTCATAGATACAACTTTTATTTTTAATTCTTTCCCACTATTCTGGTTCATTTTTTTTCTTTTTTTATATAGATAATTTTTTAACCTATTTACCATCACAGTGAGATGTCCAGTACATCAAATTCCATGATAAACTTCTAACCTGAATTTTTTGATACATACACATGTGTTTTTCTTTTGCTTTTCTATTTTCTTAATTTTTAAAAAAAATTTTAATTTAGTTTAGTCCAATTTATTCCTTTTTTATTTTTATTTTCTAATATTCATATAGAGTTAAACTTCAAGGTAACCCCCTTTCTCCAAGCAATGCTACCCCTATAGGTGAACCAATTTTTAATCCCCCTTTTTCTTAGGAAAGTTGAGTCCTTTAACAAAGATATCAAGATACATCCAGGAAGAATCAAAATAACCTTCCTCGCCCACACCGAGAATCTATAACCATGCTCCCATCTTTTTCTTCTGCCAGTGTCTCTGTGTATTTATGTTTGTCTGGATAGTATATAAATCTTATACTTGGGGTTCTTCTTGACGAGGCTCCTCCTTTTTTTTGCTTATATATATATATATTTTCTCTCGTCATATACTTTTATCAGTCTTTTTGTTTGTCTGTTTTTGTTTGTATACGTCATAAACCTTACCCTGGGGCCCATTTGGGCTGAACCTTCACTTTTATCTTCCCTTTTTTTCCTGTCTCTCTCTCTCCCTCTTTTTTCTTTTTCTTTTCTTTTTTCTCTCATTTGGGTGGGGAATCCTGAGTGCTCAGAAGCGTTCCAGGGTGCACCTTGACTGCACCACGGTCAATACATCCAGCTACATCTGTCCAGTCATCTCTCACCAAAATGACTAGGAGGAGGAATCCCCAACAGAAGAAAAATACAGAGGATGGGCCTTCTGCAACAGAGCTAACGGCTATCAACATAGACAATATGTCAGAAAGAGAATTCAGGCTAACAATTATCCAGGCAATAGCTAGGTTGGAGAAAGCCATGGATGACCAAACAGAATTGATTAGGGCAGAATTGAAAGCGACCAGAGAGGAGGTTCATAATGTTAGGGCAGAGCTGAAGGCCACCAGGGATGAGGTTCACAACGCTCTCAATGAGTTCCAATCTAATCTAAATTCTCTAAAAGCTAGGGTAACTGAGACAGAAGATAGAATTAGTGATCTGGAGGACAAACAAATAGAGAGAAAGGATCAGGAGGAAGCCTGGAACAAACAGCTTAGAAGCCACGAAAACAGAATCAGGGAAATAAATGATGCCATGAAACGTTCCAACGTCAGAATTATTGGAATCCCTGAAGGGGAGGAGAAAGAAAGAAGTCTAGAAGATATAGTGGAACAAATTTTTCATGAAAATTTTCCCAATCTTGCGAATGGAACAAGTGTTCATGTACTAGAAGTAGAAAGGTCCCCCCCCAAGATTATAAATTCAAAAAAAACATCCAGGCACCTCATAGTAAAATTGAGGAATCATAATTGTAGATACAATCTCTTGAAAGCCGCTAGGACAAAGAACCTCCTTACATACAGAGGAAAGCCCATCAGAATAACGTCAGACCTGTCCACAGAGACCTGGCAAGCCAGAAAGGGCTGGCAAGATATATTCAGGGCACTAAATGAGAAGAACATGCAGCCAAGAATACTTTATCCAGCAAGACTGACATTCAAAATGGATGGAGAGTTAAAGAGTTTCCAAGACCGGCAAGGCTTGAAAGACTATGCAACCACCAAGCCGACACTGCAGGAAATATTAAGGGGGGTTCTATAAAAGAGGAAAAATCCTAAGAATAGCATTGAACAGAAATATAGAGACAATCGACAGAAAGAAAGACTTCAAAGATAACACAATGTCAATAAAAACGTATCTCTCAATAATCACTCTCAATGTGAATGGCCTAAATGCACCCATAAGACGACACAGGGTTGCAGATTGGATAAAACGACAGGACCCATCCATATGTTGTCTACAAGAGACCCATTTTGAACCTAAAGATACACCCAGACTGAAAGTGAAGGGATGGAGAAGCATCTTTCACGCCAATGGGCCTCAAAAGAAGGCCGGGGTAGCGATTCTCATATCAGATAAATTAGATTTTAAACTAAAGACGGTAGTCAGGGATACAGAAGGACACTACATCATTCTTAAAGGGACTATCCACCAAGATGATCTAACAATTGTAAATATCTATGCCCCCAATATGGGAGCAGCCAATTACATAAGAAAACTATTAATCAAGATAAAGAGTCATATTGATATGAATACATTAATAGTAGGAGATCTTAACACGCCTCTCTCAGAAATAGACAGATCATCGAAGCAGAAAATCAATAAAGAAATAAGAGCATTGAATGACACATTGGACCAGATGGACCTCATAGATATATACAGAACATTCCACCCTAAAACAACAGAATACTCATTCTTCTCAAGTGCACATGGAACCTTCTCCAGAATAGACCACATACTGGGTCACAAATCAGGGCTCAACCGATACCAAAAGACTGAGATGATTCCCTGCATATTCTCAGATCACAATGCTTTGAAACTGGAGCTCAATCACAAGGAAAAGTTCAGAAGGAACTCAAATACCTGGAAGCTAAAGACCACCTTGCTTAAGAATGCTTGGATCAACCAGGAGATCAAAGAAGAACTTAAACAATTTATGGAAACCAATGAGAACGAAGACACTTCACTCCAAAACCTATGGGATACAGCAAAGGCGGTCCTAAGGGGGAAATTCATAGCCATCCAAGCCTCCCTCAAAAAAATTGAAAAATCCAGAATACACCAGCTGTCTCTACACCTTAAAGAACTGGAGAATCAACAACAAATCAAACCAACTCCACACGTAAGAAGGGAAATAATCAAGATTAGAGCAGAGATCAACGAGGTAGAAACCAGAGATACAGTAGAACGTATCAACGAAACTAGAAGCTGGTTTTTTGAAAGAATCAATAAGATCGATAAACCATTGGCCACACTAATCCAAAAGAAAAGAGAGAAAGCCCAAATTAATAAAATTATGAATGAAAAGGGAGAGATCACAACTAACACCAAGGAAGTAGAAACAATCATCAGAAGCTATTATCAACAGTTATATGCCAATAAGCTAAGCAACCTAGATGAAATGGATGCATTCCTGGAAAACTATAAACTCCCAAAATTGAACCAGGAAGAAATTGACAACCTGAATAGACCGATATCTAGTAACGAGATTGAAGCAGTGATCAAAAACCTCCCAAAAAACAAGAGCCCAGGACCTGACGGATTCCCTGGGGAATTCTATCAAACTTTCAAAGAAGAAATAATACCTATTCTCCTGAAGCTGTTTCAAAAAATTGAAGCAGAAGGAAAACTTCCAGACTCTTTTTATGAAGCCAGCATCACCCTGATCCCCAAGCCAGGCAAAGACCCTACCAAAAAGGAGAATTTCAGACCGATATCACTGATGAATATGGATGCTAAGATTCTCAACAAGATCCTAGCAAACAGGATCCAACAGCACATTAAAAAGATTATCCACCATGACCAGGTAGGATTCATCCCTGGGTTACAAGGATGGTTCAACATTCGCAAATCAATCAATGTGACAGAACAAATCAATAAGAGAAGAGAGAAGAACCACATGATTCTCTCCATTGATGCAGAAAAAGCTTTTGACAAAATCCAGCATCCGTTCCTGATTAAAACGCTTCAAAGTATAGGGATAGAGGGAACATTCCTGAACTTCATCAAATCTATCTATGAAAAACCCACAGCAAATATCATCCTCAATGGGAAAAAGCTTGCAGCCTTCCCATTGAGATCAGGAACACGACAAGGATGCCCACTCTCACCACTCTTGTTCAACATAGTATTAGAAGTCCTAGCAACAGCAATCAGACAACAAAGAGAAATAAAAGGTATCCAAATTGGCAAGGAAGAAGTCAAACTCTCTCTCTTCGCAGATGACATGATTCTTTATATGGAAAACCCGAAAGACTCCACCTCCAAACTACTAGAACTCATACAGCAATTCAGTAATGTAGCAGGATACAAAGTCAATGTCCAGAAATCAGTGGCTTTCTTATACACTAACAATGAAAATACAGAAAGGCAAATTAGAGAATCGATTCCATTTACTATAGCACCAAAAACCATAAGATACCTCGGAATAAACCTAACCAAAGAGGTTAAAGATCTGTACTCGAGGAACTACAGAACACTCCTAAAAGAAATTGAAGAAGACACAAAAAGATGGAAGACCATTCCATGCTCTTGGATGGGAAGAATAAACATCGTTAAAATGTCTATACTGCCCAGAGCAATCTATACTTTTAATGCCATTCCAATCAAAATTCCACCAGTATTTTTCAAAGAGCTGGAGCAAATAATACTAAAATTTGTATGGAATCAGAAGAGACCCCGAATTGCTAAGGAAATGTTGAAAAACAAAAATAAAACTGGTGGCATCACGTTACCTGATTTCAAGCTTTACTACAAAGCTGTGATCACCAAGACAGCATGGTACTGGCATAAAAACAGACACATGGACCAGTGGAACAGAGTAGAGAGCCCAGATATGGACCCTCAACTCTATGGTCAAATAATCTTTGACAAAACAGGAAAAAATATCCAGTGGAAAAAAGACAGTCTCTTCAATAAATGGTGCTGGGAAAACTGGACAGCTATATGTAGAAGAATGAAACTTGACCATTCTCTTACACCATACACAAAGATAAACTCGAAATGGATAAAAGACCTCAACGTGAGACAGGAATCCATCAGAATCCTCGAGGAGAACATAGGCAGTAACCTCTTTGATATCAGCCACAGCAACTTCTTTCAAGATATGTCTCCAAAGGCGAAGGAAACAAAGACAAAGATGAACTTCTGGGACTTCATCAAGATCAAAAGCTTCTGCACAGCAAAAGAAACAGTCATCAAAACAAAGAGGCAACCCACGGAATGGGAGAAGATATTTGCAAATGACAGTACAGATAAAAGGTTGATATCCAGGATCTATAAAGAACTCCTCAAACTCAACACACACAAAACAGATAATCATATTAAGAAATGGGCAGAAGATATGAACAGACACTTCTCCAAGGAAGACATACAAATGGCTACCAGACACATGAAAAAATGTTCATCATCACTAGCCATCAGGGAGATTCAAATCAAAACCACATTGAGATACCACCTTACACCAGTTAGAATGGCCAAAATTAGCAAGACAGGAAACAACGTGTGTTGGAGAGGATGTGGAGAAAGGGGAACCCTCTTACACTGTTGGTGGGAATGCAAACTGGTGCAGCCACTTTGGAGAACAGTGTGGAGATTCCTCAGGAAATTAAAAATAGATCTTCCCTATGACCCTGCAATTGCACTGCTGGGTATTTACCCCAAAGATACAGATGTAGTGAAAAGAAGGGCCATCTGTACCCCAATGTTTATAGCAGCAATGGCCACGGTCGCCAAACTGTGGAAAGAACCAAGATGCCCTTCAACGGATGAATGGATAAGGAAGATGTGGTCCATATACACTATGGAGTATTATGCCTCCATCAGAAAGGACGAATACCCAACTTTTGTAGCAACATGGACAGGACTGGAAGAGATTATGCTGAGTGAAATAAGTCAAACAGAGAAAGTCAAGTATCATATGGTTTCACTTATTGGTGGAGCATAACAAATAATATAGAGGACAAGGGTAGATGGAGAGGAGAAGGGAGTTGAGGGAAATTGGAAGGGGAGGTGAACCATGAGAGACTATGGACTCTGAAAAACAACCTGAGGGTTTTGAAGGGGCGGGGGTGGGAGGGTGGGGGAACCAGGTGGTGGGTATTAGGGAGGGCACAGATTGCATGGAGCACTGGGTGTGGTGAAAAAACAATGAATACTGTTACGCTGAAAATAAATAAAAAAAAAAAAAAAAAAAGAAATATATCAACAGTAATAAAATAATAGTAGGGGACTTTAACACTCCCCTCACTGAAATGGACAGATCCTCTAAGAAAAAGATCAACAAGGAAATAAAGGCCTTAAATGACACACTGGACCAGATGGACATCACAGATATATTCAGAACATTACATCCCAAAGCAACAGAATATACATTCTTCTCTAGTGCACATGGAACATTATCCAGAATAGACCACATCCTGGGTAATAAATCAGGTCTCAACTGGTATCAAAAGATTGGGATCATTCCCTGCATATTTACAGACCACAATGCTCTGAAGCTAGAACTCAATCACAAGAGGAAATTTGGAAAGACCCTAAATACATGAAGACTAAACAGCATCCTTCTAAAGAATGAATGGGTCAACCAGGAAATTAAAGAAGAATTGAACAAATTCATGGAAACAAATGATAATGAAAACACAACGGTTCAAAATCTGTGGGACACAACAAGGCAGTTCTGAGAGGAAAATATATAGGGGTACAAGCCTTTCTCAAGAAACAAGAAAGGTCTCCAATACACAACCTAACCCTACACCTAAAGGAGCTGGAGAAAAACAACAAAAAAAGCCTAAACCCAGCAGGAGAAGAGAAATCATAAAGATTAGAGCAGAAATCAATGAACTAGAAACTAAAAAAACAATAGAACAAATCAACGAAACTAGGACCTGGTTCTTTGAAAGAATAAGATTGACAAACCCCTGGCCCCACTTAACAAAAAGAAAAGAGAAAGGACACAAATAAATAAAATCATGAATGATAGAGAATAGATCACAACCAACACCAAAGAAATACAAACAATTATAAGAACATACTACGAGCAACTCTACGCCAACAAATTCGACAATCTGGAAGACATGGATACATTTCTAGACACATATAAACTACCACAAATGAACCAGGAAGAAATAGAAAGCCTGAACAGACCCATAACCAGTAAGGAGATTGAAACAGTCATCAAAAATCTCCAAACAAACAAAACTCCAGGGCCAGACGGCTTCCCAGGGGAATTCTACCAAACATTTAAAGATTTCATTCCTATTCTCCTGAAACTGTTCCAAAAAACAGAAATGGAAGGAAAACTTCCAAACTCATTTTATGAGGCCAGCATCACCTTGATCCCAAAACCAGACAAGGATCCCACCAAAAAAGAGAATTACAGACCAATATCCTTGATGAACACAAATGCAAAAATTCTCACCAAAATACTGGTCAATAGGATCCAACAGTACATTAAAAGGATTATTCACCACGACCAAGTGGGATTTATTCCAGGGCTGCAAGGTTGGTTCAACATCTGCAAATCCATCAATGTGATACAATACATTAATAAAAGAAAGAGTAAGAACCATATGATACTCTCAATAGATGCTGAAAAAGCATTTGACAAAGTGCAACATCCCTTCCTGATTAAAACTCTTCAAAGTATAGGGATAGAGGGCACATACCTCAATATTATAAAAGCCATCTATGAAAAACCCATGCAAATATCATTCTCAATGGAGAAACACTGAAAGCTTTTCCACTAAGGTCAGGAACACGGCAAGGATGTCCGTTACCATCACCGTTGTTCAACATAGTACTAGAAGTCCTAGCCTCAGCAATTAGACAGCAAAAAGAAATGAAAGGCATCCAAATTGGCAAAGAAGAAGTCAAACTATCACTCTTTGCAGATGATATGATACTATATGTGGAGAACCCAAAAGGCTCCACTCCAAAACTGCTACAACTTGTACAGGAATTCAGTAAAGTGTCAGGATATAAAGTCAATGCACAGAAATCAGTTGCATTTCTTTACACTAACAACAAGACAGAAGAAAGAGAAATGGAGGAGTCAGTCCCATTTACAATTGCACCCAAAACTGTAAGATACCTAGGAATAAATCTAACCAAAGAGGCAAAGAATCTATACTCAGAAAACTATAAAGTACTCATGGAAGAAATTGAGGAAGACACAAAGAAATGGAAAAATGTTCCATGCTCATGGATTGGAAGAACAAATATTGTGAAAATGTCTATTCTACCTAAAGCAATCTACACATTTAATGCAATCCCTATCAAAATCCCATCCATTTTTTTTAAAGAAATAGAACAAATAACCCTAAAATTTATATGGAACCAGAAAAGACCTTGAATAGCGAAAGGAATATTGAAAAAGAAAGCCAAAGTCGGTGACATCACAATTCCAGACTTCAAGCTCTATTACAAAGCTGTCATCATCAAGACAGTATGGTACTGGCACAAGAACAGACATATAGATCAATGGAACAGAATAGAGCGCCTAGAAATGGACCCTCAACTCTATGGTCAACTAATCTTTCACAAAGCAGGAAGGAATGTCCAATGGAAAAAACACAGCCTCTTCAACAAGTGGTGCTGGGAAAATTGGACAGCCACATGCAGAAAAATGAAATTGGACTATTTCCTTACACCACACACGAAAATAGACTCAAAATGGATGAAGGACCTCAATGTGAGAAAGGAATCCATCGAAACCCTTGAGGAGAATGCAGGCAGCAACCTCTTTGACCTCAACCGCAGCAACTTCTTCCTAGGAACATCGCCAAAGGCAACAGAAGCAAGGGCAAAAATGAACTATTGGGATTTCATCAAGATCAAAAGCTTTTGCACAGCAAAGGAAACAGTTAACAAAACCAAAAGACAACTGACAGAATGGGAGAAGATATTTGCAAACGACATGTCAGATAAAGGGCTAGTATCCAAAATCTATAAAGAGCTTAGCAAACTCAATACCCAAAGAACAAATAATCCAGTCAAGAAATGGGCAGAGGACATGAACAGACATTTTTGCAAAGAAGACATCCAGATGGCCAACAGACACATGAAAAAATGCTCCACATCACTCAGCATCAGGGAAATACAAATCAAAACCACAATGGGATACCACCTCACACCAGTCAGAATGGCTAAAATTAACAAGTCAAGAAATGACAGATGCTGGCGAGGATGCGGAGAGAGGGGAACCCTCCTACGCTGCTGGTGGGAATGCAAGCTGGTGCAACCACTCTGGAAAACAGTGTGGAGGTTCCTCAAAAAACTGAAAATAGAGCTACCCAATGACCCAGCAATTGCACTAATGGGTATATATCCTAAAGATACAAACGTGGTGCTCCGAAGGGGCACGTGCACCTGAATGTTTATAGCAGCAATGTCCACAATAGCCAAACTATGGAAAGAACCTAGATGTACATCAACAGATGAATGGATAAAGAAGAGGTGGTCTATATATACAATGGAATACTATGCAGCCATCAAAAGAAATGAAATCTTGCCATTTGCGACGACGTGGATGGAACTAGAGGGTATTATGCTTAGCAAAATAAGTCAATCGGAGAAGACAACTATCATATGATCTCTTTGATATGAGGAAGTGGAGATGCAATGTGGGGGGATTGGGGGGAGGTAGGAAAAGAAAAAATGAAAGAAGATGGGATTGGGAGGGAGACAAACCATAAAAGACTCAATCTCAAAAAACAGACTGAGAGTTGCTGGGGGGAGGGGGATGGGAGAGGGTGGTGGGGATATGGACATTGGGGAGGGTATGTGCTACGGTGAGTGCTGTGAAGTGTGTAAACCTGGCGATTCACAGACCTGTACCCCTGGGGATAAAAATACATTATATGTTTATTAAAATAAATAAATTAATTAAAAAAAATAATACCTATCAGTGGTCTAGAAAGCAAACTGAAATCTGTAGCATATCATCATTATTATACTATATCATAAGAAGAAAATCATGTTCCTAATGAAATATAAACTGCAGTAAAAATCCCATGGGGGCCTGGGTGGCTCAGTCAGTTGAGCGTCCAAAACTTGGTTTTGGCTCAGGTCATGATCTCATGGTCATGAGATCAAGCCCCACATCAGGCTCCACAGTCAAGACGAAGTCTGCTTGAGAGTCTCTCTCTCCCTCTGAGCCTCTTGCCACTCATGCTCTCTCTCTAATAAATAAATATTTTTTTAAAAACTATGTTCCATGAAATCATTATCTTAAAGAGTTATCTGTACTCCTATGCTCACTGATGCATTAGTCACAATAGCAAAGCTATGGGAACAACCTAAGTGTCCTTCGATAGATAAATGGATAAAAGAATATGTGGTTCATATATACAATAAAATACTATCCAGTATTTAAAAAAAAAAAAAGGTGGGAAATCCCAACACTGGCAACAACATGAATGAACCTGGAAGCCATCATACTAAGTGAAATAAGTCAGAAAGACAAAACATACACTATACAGAGTTACTCATATGTGGTATCTCAAAAAAAAAAAAAAAAAAAGTCAGTCAAACTCATAGAAACAAAGAGAAGAATTGGTGGTTTCCAGGGCCTGGCATGTGGGAAAAACACAAAAAGTATGGTAAAAGGGTAAAAACTTTTTGTTATAACATAAATGTATAACATAGTGACACAGTAGATATTGTATTGTATAACGGAAATTTACTAATAGAGTAAAATTTAAGCATTCTTACAAAAAAAAAGGTATATATGTGAGATGATGGACATGTTAATTAACTCAACAGTGGGAGTATTTTTACACATACATGTACATAAAATCATCATGTTGTTCACCTTAAATACATATAATTTTTATTTAAAATATGTTTTATAACACTGAAAAAATAAAATAAATTTAAAAAAATAAAATAAAATAAAAAATAAAAAAATATTCTATAAACAAGTCATAGAAAAACATTCAATGACTTTGAACACTATCCATAATATAACTTCCGTTAGGTTAAAAAGCAAGTTTCAAAATTAAATGAATGATATGATATTAAATGACCCAAATTTTAAATAGTATGTAAAATACAGATTCACACATATGGAAAAAATGAAGAGAAAGAAGTATAACAAAATATCAAAACTAGTTTTTAGAACTACAGGCTATCTTTATTATTTTCACTTATTTTTTACTTTCCATAATGAATGTATATTACTTTTATAAAAGGGTTACTTTCAGAATAATGAGCATTGACTTTGTCCTATTTGACACTCTATTTCTTTAAAACTAGCATACTTCTAAAAAAATAAATAAAATAAAATCACAATCCTTCTGTTTTATTTCAAGTCCAGTAAGGAAATCCACATCAAAAGAAATGACAAAAGATACTTCTTATTCAGGAGCCTGGATGGAGCAGTCTGTTAAGTGTTCAACTTAAGAGTCTGCTTAAGATTCTCTTCTCCCAGACACCTGCGTGGCTCAGTTGATTGAGCATCTGACTCTTGATTCCAGCTCAGGTCCTAATCTCAGGGTCTTGAGATCAAGCTCCACATTGGGCTCTACACTCAGAAGGGAGTCTGCTTGAGATTTTCTCTCTCCCTCTACCTCTCCCCAACCAAATAAATACTCTTTAAAAAAAAAGAAAAGTTCTCGTCTCCCTCTGTTACTCCCTACTACGTGCTCTCTCTCTTACAAATAAATCTTTTTAAAAAAGTCACTTGTACACTGAAAAAATAAAATAAAATGATAAGTTTAAAAAGTCACTTGTTATTAACAAAAATTGCATTACTACTTTAAGAAAATTTAACAAAAGGAAAATTTGATATGAACTGTATAATTACTTGAATAGAAAATTTCTTCTAAGTGAAAAGAAACTGGCTATAATTTGGGAGTTTTTTACCCACATTAAAAATTTCACAATGACCAAGAATTGGCAGCTAAATGTGTCTTAATGTTTCTTTATATCATTTTCTAAAATGTTATTTTAAATAGGTAAAATTTGTTCTTGCTGCAGATCCTTTTCTGCTAGGAAAAGCAAGCTATATAACTATACATTTCAGGAAGAAAATCAGAGTTTCAGCCAAATTAAATAGTTGTTTCTTCTCCTTCCTTTCCTACCTTCATTGTAAAACATATATTAACACTGAATTTTACCACAATGGAGAAACACCAAATCCATAAAATCTAGTCTACCTTTATATGCTTTTAAAAAATGTAATAAAATGTAGTATATAAACTGTGATCATCTTTGTTTAAAACTTATGAGGTGGGGGTGCCTGGGTGGCTCAATGGGTTAAAGCCTCTGCCTTCAGCTCGGGGCATGATCCCAGTGTCCTGGGATCGAGCCCCACATCGTGTTCTCTGCTCGACAGGGAGCTTGCTTCCCTTCCTCTCTCTCTGCCTGCCTCTCTGCCTACCTGTGATCTCTGTCTGTCAAATAAATAAATAAAATCTTAAAAAAATAAAATAAAATAAAAATAAAAACTGAAGCAGATACACATCTCTCTTTAGATCATACCAGAGAAAGTGCTAGACTTAGAATCAGATATACTGGAATAAAGACTCTTCGTTGCCATAGATGATCACTTTGATTCTTCTGAGTCTACCACACACATTGATATTTATTTATTACATAAATACCAACCATGTATATATTCTAGTCACAAGAACATAGGGGTGGGATCAGAACAATAGGAAAGCGAGAGAGGCTATGACCCAACCCTCTTGCAGATTTCATTTCAATGTAATGATATTCAGTGACAAATACATGAATAATTAAACATAATTATAAACTGTGGTTAAAAAAAAAAAGCTCTGATGGAAATAAAATTGACGGATGGTCAAGGAGCAGTGGGTGGCTTAGTTAACTCAAGTGATCAGGGAACACTGCTCAACACAAGTGACATTTGAACTGAGATCAGAAGGATGAGGAGTCACATATGCAGAACGTGTAGTAGCACAATCCAAGCTAAGGGAGAAGAAAGTAAGTAATATGAAAACGGTCTTGGGGTGTGAGGGGTGGAAAGGAGGCTAGGACGGCCAGAGGGTCGTGAGCTCCGCAGCATAGGTAGACAGCTGTGAGATACAGAAGGGAACCTAAACAACTGTCAGATTATGAGAGACTGATAAACTACAGTAAAAAGTTTAGGTTTTGCTCTACATATAAGGGAAAGCCAAACAGGGTGCTTTTGTTGTTGTTGTTGTTTTTAATTTATTTTCAGTGTTCCAGAATTCACTCTTTATGCACCACACCCAGTGCTCCATGTAATACGTGCCCTCCATAATACCCATCACCAGGCTCCCCCAACTCCCTACCCTCCTCCCCTCCAAAACCCTCAGTTTGTTTCTCAGAGTCCACACTCTCTTATGGTTCGTCTCCCCCTCCAATTTTCCCCAACTCCCTTCTCCTCCCCATCTCCCAATGTCTTCCATGTTATTCCTTATGCTCTACAAGTAAGTGAAACCATATGATACTTGACTCTCTCTGCTTGACTTATTTCACTCAGCATAATCTCTTCCAGTCCCGTCCATGTTGCTACAAAAGTTGGGGATTCATCCTTTCTGGTGGAGGCATAATACTCCATTGTATATATGGACCACATCTTCCTTAACCATTCGTCCATTGAGGGGCATCTTGGTTTTTTCCACAGTTCGGCAGCTGTGGCCATTGCTGCTATGAACATTGGGGTACAGATGGCCCTTCTTTTCACTACATCCCAAGCAGGGGTTTTAAACAGGGAAGTCCACCTGGTCAGATGTACATATTTTTTTTTAAAAATGCACTGCCAATTAAGTGAAATACTAGAGGAGAGCAAAAAGTGTGAATAGGTTGATGGTGACTTGGTCTAGAACAGTGGAGCTGAGGAAAACGGAAAGAGCGGCAGATACGGAAAAAGAATGCAAACTGTTAACTTCAAGAATAAGATGCTTTTACACTTACCATGAGGAGCACTATAATGCACAGAATTGCTGAACCATTATTTTGCATACCTGAACTAATAGAACTCTGTCTGTTAATTCTATTTGAATTTTTTAAGAAGCCAAAAAAAAAAAAAAAAAAAAAAAAAAAAACCCAACCAACCAACCAAACAAAAAAAGAAAGGCTACTATGGTCTTGATCCCAGACATGAGATGCAGAAGGGCCAACAGATGTACGACCCGACTCAAGCTGAGCGAGCAGCCGGAGTTGGATATAAATTTGTCATCAGCATATAAGTAGTTTGAAAGCCATGGGTGTGTATGATGTGTGCATTTAGAGAAGACAATTACACATACTATACCCACCTTAAGGGTTGGTGAGAGTATATTAAGCATGTCTTTATCCTGACCCTGGGAGGCTACCCCTCCTCAGGCTAGCCAGTTCCTAGGGATGATAAAGCACTCCCCTAAGAGTACACACACTTTCATGTGCAAATCAATAGATTCAAAGCCCTTACTCTCCACCATCTCTTTTATCAGACTCTCACAAGGCTCAGACCCTCTGGCTACTATCCTCCTGCCCCATCAACCCAGCATGGGTACCAAACAACTGCAGACAGACCTTTACTCCAGAGTCCAGTGAAATGATTCAAACTAGCAACAACTGTTAATACTACACCAAGCTGTAATGCTCCCTGTCTCCGTACACATACTTCCAAGTCCCTCCACTTTCTCCTACATAAAACCCTCTACCTTTGACTTCCTATTGGTTGTCATATTTCCCTGGATATCCCAAAGAATTAGTTTATCATGAGGCACTACATGCTTATGCACTTTTCACAAACATCCCTATCACTAATTCTTCTTGACAATGGATTGTCAAAGATATTAACCCACGAAATTTGGTGAGAATGAACAGAAAAGTAAAAGTTCCTCAAAGTAATGATACAAATGTATGGGCTGTATAATATTCTGTTTATCTGAATATAATAAGACATTTCCTTAAATACAGAAAGAAAATGGGTTTATTAACTTTATGTCCTATTTGTGGATGTTAACTATTACATTTGTATGCATATTATAAGTTGTCCTACAACATACATTCCAGATAAGTTCTTTCTTAAAAACTGAGCAAAGATTTTTATCATTTAAATGTTTTTATCAAATAGTAATGAGGACTCTAAGTCCAACTTACTATCTTTATTTTTATGAACATATTCAATGTACAGGAAACCTGGTATCCAACCTATATTAATTCTATTTTTAAACCATGAAATTGGGTGCCTGGGTGGCTCAGTGAATTAAGCCTCTGCCTTCGGCTCAGGTCACGATCTCAGGGTCCTGGGATGGAGCCACACATCAGGCTCTCCGCTCAGCAGGGAGCATGCTTCCCCCTCTCTCTCTGCCTGCCTCTCTACCTACTTGTGTGACCTCTCTCCCTGTCAAATAAATAAATAAAATCTTTATAGAAAAAAAAACAAACATGAAATTATCTTTAAAAATATTTTTTAATTCTTGCTTTTTTTTTAAGATTTTATTTATTTATTTGAGAGAGAGAGAGAACATGAGAGGAAAGAGGTCAGAGGGAGAAACAGACTTCCTGCCCAGCAGGGAGCCTGATGTGGGACTTGATCCCCGGACTCCAGGATCATGACCTGAGCCGAAGGCAGTCGCTTAACCAACTGAGCCATCCAGGCGCCCAAATTCTTGCTTTTTCAATCACTACATAAAATGTGTGGTCCTTCCTGAAAAGCATATTGCAATTATTTTTATTATAGTTAAATAATTTTGATCCACAGCTTAATGACTTCCATATTAAACAAAATTAAACATATTAAACAAAGCATTTCATGTCTGAATATTTTTACTCTTGGCAAACATTGTAAATTGCTAAATTGAAATTTTTGCTAGGAGAATCACAAGCTACTCAGGCACTACTGAAACTCAAAAATTATCTTTGCTAAAATGGAGGTATAAGCAAGATTGATTAAAGAAAAACATCCTCTTTATAGAAATACTAAAGAAAATGAAATTTACATAATAAAAATGTTATAAATGAAAGGATGTCATTATGAAGGCAGTTATCTCTTGTATAGAACATTTTACTGAGTCACTGGATAGTTATAATAATTTAAATATCATGTATAATGACTATTTAACATATTGGATTTAAGCTATGGGGCTACAAAGTAAATGTATTTAAGTACTAATTTTAAATGTAATTGTATTTTAAGTACTAATTTAAACCCTCCCCCAAAAAAGTCCTGAAAATTTCTGGAAAATGTGAAGAAGAAATGAGGAATTCTCAGGATATATAAATACACTATTTCTAGAAAAAGAACAGAATAAAATTCTACTGGGTTCAGACTTTATTCAACATCTAATTTCTGCTATTATCCAGGAACTATTCTGGGTACTAGAGATGTACAGTGAAAAAGAAAAAAGAAAAAAAAAAAAAAAACATGCCCCCATGGATTTCATTCTCTATGGGATGAAGACTGATAAAACAGAGCAAAAATGGGTGGTGACTTTTACATTCAAAGTCAGGAAACTCTATGAAGGGACAGTATAGATGGACTGAAACAGAGAAAACCCAATTACCAAAGAAGCTAAGGTGTATAAGAGCCAAAATTAGGAGAAATAGGTTAGGTTTATGACACCCTCTAAGTGACAGAGCCTGTGATCTACCTGAAACAGAAAGATATCCATACATTCACAGGTAAGAAAGAGCATGAGAAGACCCTTATAAATTTCTCCAGAAACCCCTGAACTGGGAAGACCATATTTAAATTTCACAAAGGGATATGAAGTAGAACATGAAGAGAATGTCACGAAAAAGAAAATAGAATTTATATTACTTTTTTAATCTCAGTTGTCCTAATTCACAAAGATCATTGTTGATAAAGTAATTTTTTATTGAATGTATCTTCCATTATTGCTAAAATAATGTACTAAATAATAACGTGAAATCACAAAATTGATTATTTTTTTAAATTTCTTTTCAGTGTAACAGAATTCATTGTTTATGCACCACACCCAGTGCTCCATGCAATACATGCCCTCCATAATACCCAGGCTCCTCCACCCTCCCACCCCCCGCCCCTTCAAAACCCTCAGATTGTTTTTCAGAGTCCATAGTCTCTCATGGTTCATCTCCCCCACCAATTTCCCTCAACTCCCTTCTCCTCTCCATCTCCCCATGTCCTCCGTGTTATTTGTTATGCTCCACAAATAAGTGAAACCATATGATAATTGACTCTCTCTGCTTGACTTATTTCACTCAGCATAATCTCTTCCAGTCCCGTCCATTTGATACAAAAGTTGGGGATTCATTCTTTCTGATGGAGGCATAATACTCCATTGTTTATATGGACCACATCTTCCTTATCCATTCATCCATTGAAGGGCATCTTGGTTCTTTCCACAGTTTGGCAACCATGGCCATTGCTGCTATGAACATTGGGGTACAGATGGCCCTTCTTTTCACTACATCTTTATCTTTGGGGTAAATACCCAGTAGTGCAATTGCAGGGTCATAGGGAAGTTCTATTTTTAATTTCTTGAGGAATCTCCACACTGTCTTCCAAAGTGGCTGCACCAACTTGCATTCCCACCAACAGTGTAAGAGGGTTCCCCTTTCTCCACATCCTCTCCAACACACGTTGTTTCCTGTCTTGCTAATTTTGGCCATTCTAACTGGTGTAAGGTGGTATCTCAATGTGGTTTTAATTTGAATCTCCCTGATGGCTAGTGATGATGAACATTTTTTTCATGTGTCTGTTAGACATTTGTATGTCTTCATTGGAGAAGTGTCTGCTCATGTCTTCTGCCCATTTTTTGACATGATTATCTGTTTTGTGTGTGTTGAGTTTGAGAAGTTCTTTATAGATCCTGGATATCAGCCTTTTGTCTGTACTGTCATTTGTATTCTTTGGAGATAGAAGTTCTGTAAATTTTTCCCAAATATTTGACATAATTAAAATAATATGCTACAGGAGCACCAAGAAATGGGGAGAAAAGAAGCCAACCCATATAAATGAACTTGGCATATATGGGAGATAATATAGATCTAGATAAATATAAATTTGAAATTAGGACTACTAATGTCTGAAGTAGCTGGCTGGTCACACAGGAAGGCTATCACAGGTTATCAGGCTCAAGAGATACTAATTTCTGCTAGAAATAAAGAAACTAATGTATAACCAGATAGCTAATTTGCAATGGGAACTATAAGTGCAGAGGAAACCAGTAAGGCTGCACCAGCAAATAATCACCTTATTTCCTCAGAAGAGATAATTCTACAAAGAAAGCAAGTTTAAAATCAGAAGGTTGCTTTGATGGCCATGAATTCTCACAAGAACAGACAGTTAAATAATTGGAATGGTGAAAAACAAATAAATAAAGTCACAGTTAGTAGCCCAACAGATCATAACTTGAGCTTTAAGAATTTGCCAAGTACAATAGCAAAATCTGATTGGGATGGAAGTCATCAGAGGAACTTGTTTCAAAACTTCCAGTACGAAAGCAGTACCCTGTGACAGGCAGGTCAAGAGGCAGGGAGATGAACTCTGACTCCCAGAACCAGAGCTAACAAGGCAGCCAGATGTCAGAAATAAATATGCAACCCTAGCTGCTCATACATCTCCAACTAGATGAATATCCCAATGCCTTCTGCAATGTAGCCCAGCTAGATGAGGAGCTCTGTTTGCTTTCTACCCTTGCCTTCCTTTTGTTCCATATTATCTTTTGTCTTCTTGTGACACTGACTAAAGTTGAAACTTCATCCTGTAACAGACTCTGAATTTCCATGCTGCCCTCAGGCTAATTAGTAGTACATTCACCCCTACCTCCCTCTTTGGTCAGCAGTTGAAGAGAACTGCCCACTTCAGCACTTACTTAGCTCAGCCAAAGAATGAGCAGCAGCCAATGAACAGCAGCTCCCCTTTCAGTGGAAACTGTACATGAAATTGTTTTTAATATAATAGTAAAAATATCTTTAAATGTATCTTATTAGAGAATTAGGTCTATGTTGTCCAACTAACAGGGACCAAACCCCCGGACTCATCTCCAAGAAGAACACAGAAAAAGTAAAAGAGAAACATTCACGGAGGCACAACATACTCAGCTCCAGCTGACTCTTTCTATTAAATCTAAATAAATGCCATTGCTCTTTAAGGACAATGAAAATGAAGTAATGAATGTTTGTCTCAGGCAACCATAAAAGTGAATCCTGTCAGTACCAAGAGACACATTAACACTATCTTGCAATCTGACTCAGAGGCCATGCTGAACATCTCCTTTGCTTTCAACAGTTTTTCCTTTGGAAAAGATACGACATATTCAGTCAATTTGAGAGCAATTACCATGCTATTTCCTTTGTTGCTGTACCTCCCACCTAGCACAGAGTGTCTAGCACATAGCAAGGCACACTCAACGAACATCAGTGAGTAAAAGAATAAATTGTGTTTAAAATTTCTCAATTCCAATCAGTCTAGCTCCATCTTTCTGAGCAACATTCCAGTACCCTTGACCCTTGACTGGGACTTCTGAGTGGTTCCTGAACTCTTCAGGATTCATTGACACCCACTCTCCTTCTGCAGGAAGTTGTTGCAGGGAAGCATTCATTTTACTGCTTAAACTTACAAATGCTTAACCTTATTTTCACAGGCTGAGATCGCCATACAGATTCATCTATATACCAATTGGTAATAGTATTTTGTCTACAACTATTATTTTGTATTTTATAATGCTGATACATTATATTAGTACTTTGTCCAAAATTATTAACTTATTGGCATCAAGATTATTTGAAGTCATTATATTTTAAGAAATTAAGATGGTTAAGATTTTAGAGGTGCTACATGTTATATCATTTCCAACACAGAGACAGAAAACAGAAAAGGTACTGAACCATCATCACTTTATCCACTATCACACTTTCCCATGGTGAATTATTAGGCAAGACAATGGGAGAGGGGAACTGAATTGTGACCCTATAGATCTATGCTGGGCACCCCCCTTCTGTCAATACAAAATTTTTAAGGTCTTGATTGTTTAAACATAGGAAAAATACATATGAGTATCAATAATAAATGAAACAGTAAATCTGCATTTGATACCCTGAGCTTCCACACTAGTTTCCCTTTTACCATCTCTGCTATGCAGACAGCTTTATCTCCCTAAACCTCTAATCCTCTACTATACTTGAAAATCTTTTCTGATATTAATTAATAACCAAGATGTTTAGCTAAAAAGGACTTAAATGGGGACCCTGCTCAACCTTCTAGATTCAAAGGAAGAAAACTAAGGACACTTGAGTCGGCAGCCATCCCTTTCCTCCTCAACCATCTGCTTTGAAGAGTCAAAAAAAAAAAAAAAAAAAGGCACAAGATACTAGAAAGAGATTGATGTTCCTCACTCTTGTTTAATAGTCAAAACTGGTAGTCTCATATTTAAGCAAGATCTCACAAATAACATAATTTTTAAAAGAATTAAAAATACCTCTTGAATAGTAAGATAGGCTTCTATACTTGAGGAATAAAACCCCATTCTGCATTTTTTAGTCTCCAGCAAATTAAGTAAGGTAATTTCAATGACCTGAGGATAGTCCTCATTAGAACCAAGGTATTTAAAACTTCCAGATGGGAATTCTCATTATAAGGAGCTAAATTAATTAATTGCAAGTTTTTGAAAAGGTTAAAGAAGGAGTTGAATCCATTTTAAAAAATACTTAATTGTAAAGTATTTTAAATATATAACTTTGATTGCAGCTAACTATCTCAGTGGCCTCCAAGGGAGGAGTGGCTGTAAACCCAGGCACTACTATCAGAGAGACTAACACAAAAGCCTCATTCTACTTGGGGTCCTGCCTCTGTGCAAGCCTGACATCTTATCTCATGACCACTTAGGAGACTGGAGAAAAAAAGAAACACCAATAACAAAACCAACAACTAATAAATGCCCCAGCCAATGATTGCCAATGAACAAAATGCAGGTGGGTTTTTTTAATGGACCGATAGATCAAAGTTGCCCCCTATAGAGGCCATATAACCTGCGGCTCAAAATCTATTAGGGTAAGGCACTGGGTGGCTCAGTCGGGTAAGTGTCTTTTCCATAGGTATCATAGAAAAAGACATTTTCTTGCATAATTATAATGACTACATCTAACAAAATAAATGAAATTTGATTAATTGTTTAATATTAAGTCCATATTCAAATTTCTCCCAATTATCTTCAAAAATGTCTTTTAATAGTTGACATTAAAGTAGGGATACAAACAAAATCCACACATTTAGTTTTCAAATTCTATTTCTTTTTAAGATTTATTTTTTGAGAGAGAGAGAGAGAGTGCATGCGCACTTGCAAGCAGGGGGAGGGGCAGAGAGAGGAGAGACAAAGTCTCAGACAGACTCTGTGCTGAGCATGGGGCCTAACACAGGGCTCAATCTCATGACCCTGAGATTATGACCTAATCTGAAACGAAGAGTTGGATGTTTAATTGACTGAACCACCCAGGTGCCCCTCAAATTCTATTTTTAATCAAGAACCACCCAATTCTCATCCACCCATCCATGCCATTGACTTGGAGAAACTGGTTGGTTGTCCTGAGAATATTTCAAATTCTGAAGTTTTCTGATTGGTTGCTATCTCTTATAGTTCAAATTGTGCCTTGATCCCATACATATCATAAAAACTAGAGTTAAAGGCTCTGTCAGAGTCAGATGTTACTTCTTTAGTGAGACTACTTCATAGGTGGTGCTAGGAAATCACAGAGTATCCTAGAGGAGACACATCATGCCTAGTTATCTTTATCTAGTGATGCTAAGCTTAGGTGATTATAGCCTGGTCTTTCCATTACAAAGTTACCTGTCACTCATTCTTCATTGCTACTACTAATTCATTAAGTTTTTCCAATATGTGGAAATATTGAAAAAAAATTCCAATATTTCTACAAATGTGACTTCCTAATGTTTTCATTCCTTCTATTTCTTAGTTGGGATTTTTGTATAAAGCATGTTCTCCCATAAATTGAAAACATTTCTACTCTGAAGTCTAATTTTCATAGGCTAAACAAGCTAAATATTCCTTTTCCTTTATGTCAGCTGTACAAAAATACATGCCCTTAAAAAAAAGCAGGAATACTTAACAGTGTCTGAATCAGCAAATGCTGAAATTCATAATTTTTCTTTTTATTTAAATTTTTCTATAATAAAATTGCATTCATAATGGAGAGTTAAAAATAAAATTTGTTACACAAATTTTTCTGACAGAGGAAAGAAGATCTTATAAGGAAAAATATTCAGTTTATAGCACTGAGTTTAAACAATTTCTGCCATCAGTATTCATTTCATTTATATTCCAATAAAAGTATTAAATTTATAAAATGCATTAACACAACTGCATCTTATTAGGTACCTCCAGTGAATACAATTTAGATGTTTTTAGCAGAAATGAATTTTATATACGATCTCTTTAATTACTCACGTTATTGGGGCATTACCGTTACAGAGAAAACAAAATTAATAAACTTAGCAATTAAAATTTGTAAAAGAAGCTCCATTTCACCAACTCTTTAGAAAAAAAAAGATAAATAAAAACAGCAAGTTGAAACCAAGTCATTTATTATTTTAAAAATCACTATACTATTTTAGAGAGATACCATATGACCCAGTAATTCCATTATTGGGTATTCATCCAAAGCAAATGAAAACATTAATTTGAAAAACTACATACATCCCTATCTTTATTGCAATGTTACTTATAATAGCCAAGATATAGAAGCAACCCAAATGCCCATCAACAGATGAACTGATAGAGAAGATGTGGTTCATGTGTGTGTGCGTGTGCGCATGTGTGCGTGTGTAATGGAATATTACTCAGCCATAAAAAAGGATGAGCTCTCACTACTTGTTGACAACATGGGTGGAGCTAGAGAGTAATATGCTAGGTGAAATACATCAGACAGAGAAAGACAAATACCACGTGATCTCACTTATATGTAGAATCAAAAAATAAAACAAGTGAATAACACACAAACAAAAAGCAGAAACAGACTTGTAAACGCAGAGAACTGATGGTTGTGAAAGGGAAGGGGATGTGTGAATGGGCAAAATGGGTGAAGGGGAGTGGGAGACAGAGGTTTCAAATTACAGAATGAATAAGTCACAGGAATAAAAGGCACAGCACACGGAGTATCGTCAATGATATTGTAGTAACACCGTATGGCGACAATGGCAGTAACACTTGTAGCAAACAGCATAACACATAGCCTTGTCAAATCACTGTTGTATACTCAAAACTAACGCAACTTTATGTTTCAACAACACTTCAATAAAAAAAATCACAAATGATCCTTTCTCTACTACGTTTAGCATGAAGAATTTGTTCCTTTAAACTTTAAAGAATGTTACAAAATCTAAAGCTTTCAATGCTATGGCCAAAAAACCAGATATTACAAATGTTACTGAACAAAACAGCAATTTGAACATTCAAGTGTCCTAATTAAGTATAAAAGAAAATGGTTTCACAAGAGATTCAAAGTTTATTTAAACAATTAACCACAATAACAAGGGTCTTTGATCACAAAAGTCTATGTTTGGGACAAAAGGAACAAAGAAGGGGGAAACTTTTAATAATACTATTTTTAAAATATTGTCAACATTCAACGTATAGTCTTTAGAACTGATTACTACAAGTGACTCCTGAAGTTTTGTTAATATTTTCACTCATATTTTTAAAAACTGACCCCATGGGGTGCCTAGGTGGCTCAGTGGGTTAAGCCTCTGCCTTTGTCTGGAGCCATGATCTCAGGGTCCTGGGATCCATTCCCGCTTCAGGCTCTCTGCTCAGCGGGGAGCCTGCTTCCTCCCTCTCTCTGCCTGCCTCTGCCTACTTGTGATCTCTCTCTCTCTCTCTCTCTCTCTGTGTCAAATAAATAAATAATTTTTTTTTAAAAAAACTGACCCCATACTTCATCCAGTTATAACCTACACTTTCATCTTGCTTAAAGACACATCATAAAAGATCATGGAGAAACTCAGTATATAATAAAGATAAAATTAAGAAAGACAAAAAGATTTTCTTAATATTTTTACCCCTAATCCAGCAATGAGAATGAAAAGTAAAAAATCATCAATGCAACTCACCTAATACATAATTAGAGAGAGAATGCTAAAATCACACCTGCTGTATTAGTTTGCTACTGCTGCTGTAACAAATTACCACAAACTCTGTGATGTAAAATAGCATAAATTTATCATCTCACATTCTGTAAATTAGGGTTTTAGGAGAGAACCATGCCTTTTCCACGTTCTAGATGACCATCATTCCCAGGCTCCAATATTTAAAGCTGGAAGGGCAGGATGAATCCTTCACAAATAATAGCATAGCACATACAGCAGGAGACACAGCATCACCAGGACCTGAGTCTTCTGCCTCTCTCCCAGTTTCCAAAAACCCCCGTGATAACACTGGTCCCAAAGGGATAATGCAGGATAATCTCCCTATTTTAATGCCAGTGATTAGCAATCTTACTTCCATCTACAGTTTTATTTCCTCTTCGCCATTTGGGAACATATTTGCAAGGTTCCAGGGACTGGGACATGGACATCTTTGAAGCCCCTGCTTTGGACTTTACATACACACTACTAAATATATTTAAAGGGCAAAAGTTAAAGCGACATTATCCTTCACTGAGAGCATTCGGAGAGAAACCTTGGTTCACATTTCAGCTTTGGCGTTTAAAGCCTATTTGATTTAGCTTATTTTTTATATTATCTGAACAATGCTTTCCTCATAAAGGGGGACAAAAATACCTCACAGGGCTGTTGTGAAAATAAAGGTAAATTAGGTTGAAGAGCAGACACAATGCCTGACTTAGTGTAAGCCCTTCAAAGAAAACACTAGTTAATATAATTAGATTATTTAAAAAGTGTATATATATTATTAGATTACTAAAAACAATACACCATTTGCTACCTCTTTGAATTTCTGCCCAGGGTTAAGACTCTTTTCCTTCATTTATTTTCTATGGCTTTGTTCCTTATTGTTTTACTAACTTGAACAATGCTAAAATGCATCTGTCACTATAGCCTGCAACCAAGATATTTTATTAACTTTATGTGCTACAACGTTCTCATTTCTTGGTTGACTTGGTAAGAGATTTCTTAGGAGTACTGTAATCTTGTATGGTACTTAATCTTTCCCAAAAGAACACTTTATGGGTAATATAATCACTACACAGATGATAGAAATATCATCTAGACAAAAGTGACAGTCCATGGGATTTTACTCTGAAATACCTCTCATCCTCTGGTATCTGTTCATGGTCAGAAAAAAGAGAAAAGGCAGTTAGAACCAGTATGGGTATTACTGAGTTTAATATATACTTATTTATTGATTTAGTACACATTTCTGGTAAAAGAATTTCAAGCACCATAAAATCTTTCTTTAAAATCCGTATTCCCAGATAGTAGCCACCTGTGCAGTTGTAGACCCTTTTACAAGATTCTGACTCTTCCACTTCTCTTATGACTGTCCAGCTTTAGACAGTAATCCTTTTTCACATAATCACTCCGAACATGTGTGTTCCCATACTTTCAAATAATGCCACATATAACATAACATAAATATTCTGTCTTTTCCCTTCCTGGAATGAGAACCCTCAATTAAATGTTTAGTATTAAGTATTAGCCATGTACTGGGTCCTACTGGAAAATTCTTAGATGAACAGAAAAAGGGGGGAAAAATACATGGTAGCAGCATTATCACTGTATCCGAACTGGTAACAATAAATATATATTCCTTCAAATATATTTTCTATTTTCAGGTTTGGAAGTAGGAACACCTGCGTTCTGCCACTAATTAGCATGTAGCTTTTAAACAAGTCACTGTTAAGCTCTCCTGGTCCTGCCCGGTTTCCTCCATCTGTAAAACAAGGAAAGAAAGACCAGGTCTCCAAGTTTCCCTCCATTTTTAAATTTTTACCCACATTGAATAGCTGCAGTCAGTAATCAAAACTCTTAAGAAAAAGGATTCATAGTAACAAGACTATTTCCTGTGTATTCTGAAAAGCCAGCAAAACAGACGAATTTGCTCTTTCAACAGTTTTTTTAAAAATCCCTTGGACGCCCTGGGTGACTCAGTCAGGTAAGTGTCTGCCTTCAGCTCAGGTCATGATTCCAGGGTCCTGGGATCAAGCCCCATGTCTGGCTCCCTGCTCAGCAGAGAGTCTGCTTCTTCCTCTCCCTCTGCCCGCTGCTCCTCTTGCTCGTGCTCTCTCTCTCGGTCAAATAAATAAAATTGTTAGATCTTAAAAAAAAAATGCCTTAAACAGAGTATAATATCTGCAGTGAGTTTAAACTGTGTTAGTTAAAAATTCAACAGCCCACTAACCTATATATGTATTGATAGGTATATAGACCAGTCTTAAAATATTATGTCATTGCTATGAGTTTTGGGGGATTCATCTGATAGTAATCTACAAATTTAGGACATTACTTTGTTTTTGTGGCATACAGAGATTTTCCAGAAACAATGAGCCATGAACATCACGAGAGCATCCTCATTTCAGTGAGTTACTGACATCCGTGTCTGAACTATTCGCCTTAACAAGTCAAACTTAAAATCCCCAGAACATCTACTGGCTCTGCTGACAAACTTTTTCAACAAAGTGTTGCCTCTTCTAGGGGCACCTGGGTGGCTCAGCTGTTAAGCGTCTGCCTTCGGCTCAGGTCCTAATCCCAGGGTCCAGAAATTGAGCCCCACATCAGGCTTCCTACTCAGCGGGAAGCCTGCTTCTCTCTCATACACACCCCTTGCTTGTGTTCCCTCTCTTCCTATCTCTCTGTCAACTAAATAAATAAAATCTTTAAAAAAAAAAAAAAAAAAGGTGTTCCCTCTTCTTAGAAGTATCAATGACTGGGCTTTCCTGGCTGCCATACATGAATACATGACCAAGTCATTATCTTAGAAATGCCATTTCTGCTTACGTGGCTTAAAAAGACCAATAGTCTAATTACGTCTCTTGGGCATGTTGATACTTTTCCAGGGATGATGAACACATTTTTGGCCACCAGTTAGTTGATCTTCAACAGCAGCGCTTAACTTGTTTAGAAGAATTATGAAGTACGTTGATCTAGAAAAACTTTTAAAAATACTTCATGAACAAATGGTTTTGATATTGCAGTCTTTGTACGTTGAGTTGAGCTATAATTAATGAGAATAAACCCAACACCAGAATTACACAGTCTTTCTACATACACTGTAATTGGAAATTCATTTTAGTAGGAATATAGCCTCTTGGAATGTAATTTTTTGAAACAATCAGTTCAATAAACTACAACCAGCAACATCTTTACTCATCTACTTAAACTTCCTTTATCCTTGGAGTACTATCCATAAGAAAGCATGGGGATAATTTTGTAGAAAGAATGCTATTAAAAGCTTTGCATTATTTTTTCTTTTTTAAGGACAATACCCTAGTACATAAGGAAAAGAAAAGATCAACTGGTATTGCCCAGGTCCACATTAAGTTGCTACAGCTGGGTATAACCGTAAAAATAAAAAAAATTAAAAAAAAAAAATTGGAGCCAGCTATTATCAGATACTTGGCCAGCATAAATCTGAACATATGTTTTAGCTTTATAGCAATGGGCTGCTAGCTTTTTGTCACTTGGCTCTCTTAAGGATTCCCAAGATGTGTTAATGTTCCAGGTGTCCACTTAATTCAGTTAGTACCGATATAAAGATTTTTCAAGACGCAGTCTAACTTTATTGAGCTAAACAATTTTATTGGCCTAAAATGATGTAGCTTGCTATCAAGTTACAAGTTCTCCATGACTACTTACCATTAAAATATGTACTTTGAATTTATTTACCTAATGGATTAGTTTACAGTGTTCTCTATTATTCAAAAGAGAACAATTTTCAAAACAAATAACCCATTACTTTACCAACCTATGGCAAACGTTTGGACTTTTGACCAGAAATATGTCTTAATCTTACCTAAAATTTGAAAAGACCAATTAATGAGAGAAACATTTCCTTAAAATCTAATTTGGTATTTTCCTACAGTATGTTCCACAGAATATAAAGTATTTTATCTACTTTTCTTAGGCACGTTAGCATACTAAATCGTCTGAGAAATCTTGCAATAAAGAAATGTTTTTCTTTAACTCAGCATTTCCCAAATTTACTTGACTATGGAATCCTCATATCCCAGAGAAGATACTAACCTCATGCAGAAAGTACTTACCTTGGGGTGACAAAGATACCTCTAAGTCTTCCTTGAATGCTTCATTTCTAATTCTTAATTTGTTTTCAAATTTTTCAAATCTATATTTTTTCACTTTAAGTTTTCCTGTGTTTCATTCTTTTTTTTCTTTTTTTCCCCTTTAACAGAGGCTATTCATAAACTGGTAACTTTAAGTTCAACTTTTATAGACTCCAACTCAACACAATATTCACCAACGTACTGTGCTTGGCATTACAAAATTGTTATATCCCTCCCGTAGTTTTCACTTTGGTAGACTAAACAGACTGAAGCCCCACAATTTTTTTCCTTGATAAATCACATTTATACTCATCTAATTATCTTTCTGGAATCCAACCTTTTCAAAAGTATCTATAATCATTTTGAATTCTAATAATCAGCAGTGGGCATATTATTCCAATTATCGTAGCTTACTCCATGAATCAGGGGCCATTTTAATCATCAGGACTTGTCTGATATTATTGCTGTACACTCTCTTGCTAGAGTGGAATTCTTTGAAAATTTTATGTAAAGTCACTCTATCAACACCCTCCACATCTTCCCAAAAAACTATGTTATTTTTAGTCAGGGCACTGGACCAGAGCAATGTCTTTCTAAGCCAAGTACTTTTAAACTTCATAAATAAATAAATAACAATAAATTTAATGATAATAAATAAAGACAAAGAGTTAAACTTGCATCTGAGGAACAAACATACAAGGAAAGAGAATTAACTCATACGCTGCTACTGCATTTAAAAACAAAGTGGTTTCATTTAGTATACATATTTATCAGAATTTTAAAAATTAGGTCAGTCTCTTTGACACTGAATTTCTAGTAATTTTTTTTTTAATTTTAGGTTTAATGTTGTTTTTCAAAATATGTAACAGAGAGGTGCCTGGGTGGCTCAGTGGGCCATGTGTCTGCCTTCAGCTCAGGTCGTGATCTCGGGCTCCTGGGATCTAGTCCTGCATCGAGCTCCCTGCTCAGCAGTGAGTCTGTTTCTCCCTCTCCCCCTGCCCCTGCCCTCCACTTGTGCTCTCTCCTCTCTCTCAAACAAATAAAGTCTTAAAAAAAAATATGTAACAGATTTTTATTTGATCAAATGCTTACTAGAAATATATGTACTGATAATAATTCATTATTTAACTGCTAGAGGATTATGCACTCAGAAATTAAGAATTTTTAAATTTTGATTTGGTGTGCATTTTTATTCCAAATAAGTATGACAGAGTAATAAAGGAAAGACTATCAAACACACACAAAAAAAATTACATTAGAATAAAATAAAATTCCATGGGTGAGCGGACTGGAAATAGTCAAGAAGAAAAATGAATGATAAGCATTTTCAGTCCTTACAGAACAGCTTGTCTGGGTTTTTGTTGTTGTTGTTGTTGTTGTTTTAAATTGTATTTATTTATTTGACAGAGAGATCACAAGTAGGCAGAGAGGCAGGCAGAGAGAGGGGTGGGGGAAGCAGGCTCCCTCCCCGCTGAGCAGAGAGCCTGATGCGGGGCTCGATCCCAGAACCCTGAGATCATGACCTGGGCCGAAGGCAGAGGCTTAACCCACTAAGCCACCCATGTGCCCCTGTCCGGGTTTTTAAATGGAAAACAGCGGACGTCACCTGCTACAATACTTAGTTTCCACTGGCCACATTTTAAAAGGTGACACACAGTATACCGGGCATGACATCCTTTATAATAATTAAAATTATGGTGAAAATATTAAGCATAAACTTTAAAAATGTATGAAGAAGTATATAGTTTTTTTCAAAATTCATCTAGGAAATAAATGAGCAATATGTTTGAAAATCACCAATTTAGAAAAGTGGTAAATAAATGTACTAGGGAAACATAGCAGCATTTCTGGAGCGCTCAGGGTCTGCACAGTCAAGTTCAAAATGAAGTCAGTCACTTTTGCAGGCTTCCTCCAGCCACGTTCAGGTCTACAAGTGCAGGTGTGGAGGGAGAGGGAAGTTGGATTTAACCAGATTGGAGTTTTGCCAGCCAACAATAATAAAGCAAAAATATGAAAGCAAGTGAATTGATCACATTGGCGAGGGAGTGATTATAATGATGGACAGAAAATCTAAACTAAGTAGCGAGGGAAATGGGAGGAGGGAGACTGAAAGGACAGTTTAAAAAGGTGGTAGGAACACTGGGCTCTCGGAGAATAAATCTAGAGAAAGGAGGAGAGAGCTCTGGAAAACTCAGCAGCAGTGCCCGGACAGTGGCTTGCTTGAAGGTGAGATTACGGAGATTATGGAGAGGGTCTGAGGATGGAACGAGACGGACGCGGTTGGTTGGTGGACAAGATCGTGGGAGGAGAGCAGGGCCACATGCTCGATTCCTGGACCGGTTTTGAAAGCAAAAGCAGCACTGTGGTTGTATTAGGTACATTATTAACTTAGCTCCGTGTTCTCAATTATGTTTTCAGCACCTGCAAAGCCCTATGCACAAGTAACCATTAACTTTGCCCTTTTCACTCTATCCCTTGTTTGAAAGCTCTCTGATGTACCAGGACACAGATTAGCATCTCACTGTCCAGAAGAATGCAGACCTCTAGAGTGTGTGAAGGCTTTCCCTCCACAGGGTTTCAAGAAACTCATCATCCTCCTTTCATGGATTCACCTTCCTCCCCAATCACAGAGGCTGTTCCCAGGCTCAACAGGGCAAGGCAGCTTTGGGAATGACTCCTGCCTTCTCATTGGACTTCTGATTATAAAGCTTTCTTTGCTTCAAAACTGGTGTCTCAGACATTGGCTTATCATGCATCAGGTACAGAGACAAGCTTGAGTTTGGTAAGAAGAGGAGGGCTAGGACTGGAAGGTTTATCTCCACGCTTACTGAAGCCCTCAGAGTTACAAAAGGCATAGGGATTGTTAAATTAATTAAGTTGCAGCCCATCAGACTGAGATGACTCTAATGCCATGAAGACCTAAGTAAGCAAGCAAACCAAAATCTAAGCTATAAGTGGCTTGTTACAAAACCTAGCGGATAACGAATCACAACTAGCCAAGAAGTCTTTAAGCTACAGGCGTCAGGAATTTCCTTTGAGGTGTAGCAGTCCTGGTGGTGTAGTACTTCTAATCACTTCCAGCTTGGCACTGCTCAATTAGAATTGATCTGTGCCCAGAAACTTGAAACTTTTAACCTGCCTCGGTTTAAACTTTCAACAAGAGGAAGGGACTGGCAGATCCAGGAGCCCAAATCGAAGTCTGCAGACAGTATTGAGAGGGAGATGTAGCCTGAAGACATGACCTTCCATCTTCAACACGGGGAGACTGAGGGAGACAGAGGAAAAGTGTTCAGGAACAGCAGTCCCAGGGGTATGAAGGTGGAAAACTCACCAACACAGGAGAGGAGGAGGTCATGTCCTTGATAAAGAGCAGCTGGCAGGGGAGAGAGAGATCAGAAAAGCGTTCTGGAGAGCACAGTGGATGGGACCGAGGACTTGGAAAGAGATGGGAAATCGAGTCACAAAGGGGATGCACAAATGGAATGAAATTTCAGGGGATAAGAAATCCTGGAAATCCTGAGTTTCTGTATAACTGACGCCAACAGTGAAACAGAATGTAAGGAGATTAATCCTGGTATTATTATGGGGAACGACTTGACCCCCAGAGTTGGTATGAAGATTATTTTAAAGTGAAAACATTTGAACTAAGGAGGACACTGAAAGAAATCTTACCTGAAATTAGTTCATATGATTAAAGCACAACCCTCCTCGGGGCACCTGGGTGGCTCAGTCGTTAAGTATCTGCCTTTGGCTGGGTCATGATCCCAGGGTCCTGCGATTGAGTCCTGCATTGGACTTCCTATTCTCCCTCTGCCTCTGCCTCCCTCCCTCTCTGTCATGAATAAAGAAAATTTTAAAAAATAATAACAATAATAAGGAGTAGTATTTGTCATGTCACTAACCTCACTTTCAGCATTTTAAAAAGATTCATAAGTCAACAAGTTAAAAGATACAAAATCATACTTATCAGAAAAAATATGTAACAAAACATTACTGCTCAAATAAACACATCATTTTTCTTATTCTTATTGCTCAGCATGTCCCTTTGCTAAGATGGGGACAGTCCCCCTCCCTAAAAGAATTACATGTTGAATTATTTTTTTAAAGCATGGATCATTTATATATATCAAAAACTATAAAATCTGAAGCTAAACTTTAAAACCACTCTGGAAGGATTAGTGATACTTGTCCTCAGTTTCATCTTACTCAGTTTGTTTTACAGAAATGTTTCTGGTTTGGGGAATACCCATGGGCTTTACCTTCTGTCTAAAACATTCTTCACCCTGACCCTTACCTGGCTGGCTCCTGCTCACCTGTCAGGTCTCAGCTAGGCTGACTCTGCCCCTCTGTGCAAGCTTTCCTGGCCCCACAGCACCTGGGTTAGGGGTCCCTCCTGTGGTTTTTCCAGGGTCTTCCCCCTCGTATTTATTTCATATTACAAGGATCTATTTGCTTGTCTCTGACTCTTAATTTTAAGCTCCTTTTGGGGTGGGAGCTGATCTTCTTCTTCGACAACATAGGTGTTGCAAAGCATAGTAGTTTTTTCATGAATCAGTGAATTGAGTACCGATTAATCCCCCTGAGTCACCCTCAGTGTACTTGAAAATATCCACAGTACCCATTATTTCCCAAGAAATCAAGAGGTGAATGTAATCCACTATTCATTCATCAGGCCCTGACAGCAATGCCATAAACTTCATCGAACAGAGTAATTTTGAACCAAATTTTTCATTTAAAAGGTACCATCCAAAAACTTTATCACTGCCACAGTGCATTATTACAGATCTCTTCTGCTTCAATTTATTGTACATGAAACCCAAGAAGCCTCAGAAAAAACATCCTTCACCTCCTCGCTTGCTATCTGCTTTACTAAATAACTCATTCTCAGTCCATGCCTCCTATTTTCCAAGAGACGCAAATGGGGGGAAATATCTTAAGCTCGTATAAAAGCAAAAAGTTACATGAAAACAACTCCCCCCTCCACTACGTTTTTAAAGTTCAACGGTATTTACAAGCCATAATCGATTCCAGTTTAGGATTTAAGAAAATGTCTGTGTAACATTCTAAAATGAGTGAGATTCAACAAACTGATTTATAGTAAATTCCAAGCTTGGGACTCCAGAGTCAACATTCTAGCAGTGCTAGCTAGTGAAAGTGCAGGGACAGCGCGGCTTGCCATGGCTGAGAGCAAACCGAAAGCTGTGAGTGAAGGACGGCCGCGGGGTCATGTGCTGCCAAGGCCTCAATGTAAACACAGGTGTGTGGGAAGCAGCGCAAGGGTTCTCCCGTCCAGCAGCTAAAGAAACACGGGCAGTCACGCTGTGGAGTCTGAATGCTACATTTGAAAACAGATCATTTCTGTAAAATGGATACCTCTTATTTCACATGTTAATACATCCTCAGCTTCAATGGTTCATGAAGCACACCTGAACCTCGTATCACTGCTTTCTATTGAAAAATTAAGAGATTGGAAAGCAGATCTTTTTTTTCCCCTGCTGAGCATCTCCCTGCTGAGTGAAGTAGTTGGAAGTTATTACCACCTCATTTGCTGGCATTTTGCAAGGATTCTTTTTATGGTTGCGTGGAATTAATGCCTCGAGAGGATTTTTCCCGCCAAAGTCTGTTAAATGGCATACAGTGCTTTTTAAAGATATTTTATGAATACGCCACTCATTATCAGTAAGTTTACCAATCATAATAATACTTGTTAATAGGTTTGGGTTTGGGGGCACTTGTTTTCGTTTTTAGGTTTTTTTTGCAGTTTTTGTTTTGGGACTTGTTTTTGTTTTTTTCTGGAAGGGTAGGAGTTCGGTTTTGTTTCTGATATAACTGTTAGCAAAACTAGTGTTAAAACAGCGTACAGGGCCTGGGTGGCTCAGTGGGTTAAAGCCTCTGCCCTTCAGCTCAGGTCATGATCTCAGGGTCCTGGGATCGAGCCCCACATCGGGCTCTCTGCTCAGCAGGGAGCCTGCTTCCCCCTCTCTCTCTGCCTGCCTCTCTGCTTACTTGTGATCTCTCTCTCTGTCAAATAAATAAATAAATAAAAACAAAAACAAAAAACAAAAAAACAGTGTACAGTAACCTGTAGGGTAGTCATTGGTTGCCGGCATACGTTATGAAGGCAGACACTCTTGAAGGCAGACATATTTTAGCCAAACAACCCACCACTATAAGGCTTGAACAGGTTATGTAAACTCTCAATTCTCAGGTATTCCTTTGTAAAATGGAGATAATTGTGAGATTCCCCGTAGGAGGTTATTTTGTGGATTAAGTGAGTCAACATACAGAAAGCACTTAGTACAGTGCTTGATAATAGTGTAAAATAACTACTACCGTCATTATTACCATTTTGTTATTAGTATCAACTTATTTCATTTAGAATTCCACTTCATTTGATTAGGTTTCCAAACTGACTGGATGAGATGACTAACTACAAAATGCAAATAAATATACTTGTAATTAGTTTAACCACCGATTATATAATTCTCATTAACAAAAATGAATAAGAGCATTTATTTCTTGAGGAAAAATAAGAGATATTTCTGGCATTAATTTTTTAAAGGAAATGTCTCACCTACTAATCTTTTTGGTTGGAGACTCATGGACAATACATTAAATGATGCCCTTTCCTAACATCCCAACCCTGCATCCTTCTGCATATCATCAATGTTACTGTCAATGTTATTGTTATATGTACAACAGTGCATAATTTTTGTGTATTTTCACATGGACTATCTTTTAAATTAAATACTTTTTTTAAAGATTTAATTTATTTATTTGACACAGAGATCACAAGTAGGCGGAGAGGCAGGCAGAGAGAGAGGGAGAAGCAGGCTCCCTGCTGAGCAGAGAGCCCGATGTGGGGCTCGATCCCAGGACCCTGAGATCATGACCCAAGCCGAAGGCAGAGGCTTAAAGCCACTGAGCCACCCAGGTACCCCTAAATTAGATACTCTTATTATCCCCACTTAACGGGTGAGAAAATGTTTGTACAAATGAGAGAATAGTAGCTTGCCCTAGGACACATAAATAGCAAACACCCTTGCATTGTCCTCATAAATACTCATGCACATCTTGTGATCCAAATCCCACATTCTTTTTTCAGATGAAAAGATGGCACTGCCCTGGCAGTCAACTCCATGGCCAAGGCCCAGAACAGCGGTTCTCAAAATGTGAGCAGGCGTCAGGGTCATCTGGAGGGCTTGTGAAGACAAAGATCCCAAGGCACCTCTCCCTCAATCAGAGTATCTGATTTAGTAGATCTGAGTGTAGCCCCAGAATCTGCATTTCTAACAAGTTCCTATGTTAGAAGGGTGCTGCTGGTCAGGGACCACATATTGAGAACCACCAGTCTAGAATTTTAAAGCTTTTAAATACACACCACACTGAATTTGTGAGTGGTTTTTCTCAGTCATCCAGACTGATCTGGCAATGTAGCTGCAGTCGCTAAGACGAAGAACAATGGAAGGGGAGCTCCAGGTGATCTCTAGAAATATTGTCCCTTCCTAAAGCACAATTACCAACGAGTTTTCTAAAGCTGACAAAGAAACCAATGCTCCCTTTGGTTCTCAGTGCCTTCTCTTATTAAAGACATCTCCAGTGCTCCCAGATTTCCTTTTTTCAGTCTCACAAGTGAAAAATCTGGATTACATATAAGGGGTAAGGAAAGGCAAGGGAAGGAAAGGGGAGGGCAGGGCACGGCAGGGCATGGCAGGACTCCAACAGGTAACATTATGCCTCTGTGGTCCCAACTTTTTCTTTCTGGAAGTTGGTTCTCATTCACACCTGTATCATACCACTTGGCACTAAGATGTGCATTATTTCGTCTGCATTAGATATTTCAGAGTTGAAAGGCACGGGAGAAAAAAACATTCTCCCATGTGTTGAACGCAGATGATGGGATGCGGGTGCAAGAGACATCGTGGACTTAGAAGCCTGCCAGGTTGACACTAAGCAGGGAATTGGAGAAAGGTTTCTGGAAAGAGATTCAAGAGGCAGATGAGTTTACAATGAAAGTGGAGTAGGAAAAGTTGGAGATGGGGTAGCAGGTTAGTCTGAAAAGGAAATCTAGAGCAAAATGAAGTCGAGCGGAAAGGAGAAAAAAAAGGCAAGATTTGCATTTTAGGAAGTGGTTGAGAGATATCACCAAAGTATTGGCTTAGAATGGCTTTAGCTGCCCTGTTCCAATTACCATCAATATGCCTAAACCTGGCTGGAGGGGAGGTGCAGAGAGGGGAGAGAGGCCTTCATTGTTCTCATTCACCAGATCCACAGCAGAAGCGTGTTAATACCCCCACCTTGGCCAATTTCAAGCAATCAACAAATGGCCCATCCGGGAACACGGGTGTCCAGTAGCGTTGCTAGCTTGAGAAAGCTGGCTCCAACCCACCCAAACCCCCCTCAACTGAAAACACAACCCAAGAGAAAAACAGTGGCCGTGCTATTCAAACACAAGCTTCGAGACAACTCTACAGCCCTCTCCCCAGCCTTCAGCTAGAATGTCGATGCTGAAGTTCTCCAGGGCAGAATGGAGAGCAGCTCTTCTCTGCAATTGATAGAAGAGCATAGGGTCACAGTCTTTCAAGTTTCTTTGTCTGGAAAGGCCTAGCATGGTCTTCTGGTCTTGACAGACACCTCTAGCTGGTCTCGTGCACATACCGGGCACTGCCGGGGCTGACGTGGAACGGAACTGCAGCGGCCCGGAGTGAAAGAGCACTCGACGCGGCGGGACAGATGCCCTGCTGTCGGCCACGGGGGCCAGAGCGGTGGAAACAGCATTCAGGAGCGGAGGGATGAAAAATGGTGCCTTCGGCTGGTTCCCCAGGCTTTGCGGTGGGCTGGGGAGAAGGGCAAGCCCCTCTCCCGCCGCGGGCTGGTTTCAAGGAACCGGAGGGAAAACAATGGCACCAGGAGCAGAAAAGCCCTCGTGGCCGCGAGCCAGCGTTGCGGGGCCGGGAACACTCCAGAAAAGGGCCACACCTCAAAACGGAGCCCTCGGCTGAAGCATCCCGAAATACAGCTCTGGACACCTTGCACCTATTTTAGACAGTTATGGATATTTTTGAAACAACACTGAGAGAAACCTTCACGAACTCCCTTTCTTGAAATATTTATAAGCAATTCATGTAGAAGCTTTACAACCCTTAAACACTGAGTTCCTTTTGTTTAAAAGAACATAACAAAACGAGTATCTGTGGCATTTCCATGACTTACGCTAGTTATTCCTTCCCACAAAGAAGTTCTAAAAAGATGTTGGCTCAAAAAAAGCTTCTGATTTGTCGTCCATGCCATTGTTTTTACATTTCTCTAGATGCCATTCAAGGCTAGCAAAAACTAGATCTTTCGTGCACAATTATTAGGTCATATGCATTTTAAATGACTAGAAAATGATTCAGGTTTTTTGAGATACCCTGAATGATTTTCAAGTATCATCATTTACAAGTTAAAAATCACAACTGAGGACTTCAAACTCTGGAAGTTGCGGCGCTCCTCTGGGACTCTGAGAGGATCTGTTTCTTCCCAGAAATTGTGGCTGCTGAATGAGACAGTTTACATTCGTCCGCGTGTGAAATACAGCTTGGGCTGCCTGGCTGCCATCTGCGGGTTGTGAATGTTAATCATCTGAAGTGTTTATTCATTAGGCATTCCTTTTTTGTTTTCTTTGGGACTGCCTGTCTCAGAAGCCCTGCTCAGGTCTGTTCAGGGAAAGAACAGCCTGGGGGGTTGGGGGGGGGGGCGTCCCAAATGTGTGTGGGCGGGCTGTAATTTGTTAGTTTGTGTACTGGCTTGGTTTGTTGTTGTTGTTGTTGTTACTTATCATTCTGTTTCTTCCCTCGATTTTCCTTCTCTTCCGCTCTCTCCCAAGAAAGGGGAAGGAGGACAGGGATCTATTTAAATGTCCTTATAATACAGCAACCCTTTTCTCACTGTGGAAGAGATGGGAAGTTGAAGCAACTGACTCCCTCACCCCCTTCCCTGGGATCTGTGGGGCATTTTGGAATTTCTCCCTCTGCAGCCTTCTACCACCTCTCTCTTGACGCAGCAAATTCTGCCCCTTCCTGTCTGTGCCTTCATGGGGAACTCTGACCCCTCCACACCATCGCCCTCCTCTCCTGTCAGCTTTGTCTGCAGCTCTAGCATTTTCTCCTGAGTTATCTGAGTCAGGATATCAGATAAGACAGAAGCCTCATATTCTATTTTTGTCTTTTCTGGAATTTTGTCTGCTGGAAAATAAGGCCCAGTGCACAAGTAGCAGTAGTTTGACAAAATAATCTGGATCATTTAGGTTCCACACAGAGTCAGGATTTTAACTTTTATCTGCTCCTGACTGTCCATAAAATTTATCTGAAATTATGAGGGGCACCTGGGTGGCTCAGTGGGTTAAGCCTCTGCCTTCAGCTCAGGTCATGATCTAAGGGTCCTGGGATCCAGCCCTGCCTCAGGCTCTCTGCTCAGCAGGGAGCCTGCTTCCCCCCCACCCTCCCCACCCCTCCCACCCCAGCTGCCTGCCTCTCTGCCTACTTGTGATCTCTGTCAAATAAATAAAATCTTTTAAAAATATATATTTAATTGGAATTATGAAATCATTTTATTTTACTATTTTTAATAAAAGGATTATGCTCATTATAGAAGGAAAAGAAACCTTGTCCCTTTTATCTTGCCTGAGTAAAAAATTAAATAACTGAAAACATAAAAGACATACATATTCTATGCAGTTCACAGGATCTTTGTTTTCCTATTTATCAGTAATATTCCAGGTACCTTTTTAAAATGAAGCACACTAGATGTCAAAATATTATAACAAGGTTGAAGAAACTATAAAATTTCTGGAGTTTACAATTTTTATGTTATTTGGTCCAACTCACAGAAAGCTTAACACTTAGAATTTATTAAAAATGAATTATTTTAGTACTACTAACTTTATCTGCAAGTGGCAAAGGCAAGAAAAAGTGTGTTTAAAAGGAAAGGTTAGCAAAATAGCAGAAGTAAAACAAAAACGAAAAGTTTGCTAGTTCGCAGTTTATTTTGTATGTCTTTGAAGTTTGGAATCCTGGACGATATACCTCATCTGTAAAGCTCTGAAATGCTGGGAGCAAAGTTTTAAATATTGGGAAATTGAAAGACACTCACTGTTTTTAAAGTTCTGCATCACACACTGTGAGTGTAACATTTATAGTATTGCAATGTTTTGAGTGGCTGAAGAATGTCACCTTTTTTTTTTTTTACTTCTAGGTACAAATCACCCATTTTCTTAGTAAATGCTGAAAAGAGTAAAATGCATAGAAAATACAGCACATGGTTTCATGTGTCTTTAAGTATGCAGCTGCATTCAGTTTCCTTTAGCTTAAGTGCTAGTAACATAAGTAAATATTACAGTAAGCCATTGGCAGCACAGTGATGTTACAGAGCTAGCAACCTCCCGCATTTTAGGGAGTTAAAATTTTGTCTTAACATTGGCTGCAGACCTAAACTTGGCATAGAAATTCTTGACTGGAGTGTGCGATTTTATTATTATTATTATTATTATTATTATTATTTAGTTTACAAAATAGAGTCAAAACTAGTTTTCTTGTGATTTAGTCAAAAGTGGCCAAAAATAACATGATCATTTAGACACTTTCATGCATGTCTAATTTAAAATCAGTTTTAACTTTAAATACGAAATATTGCAGACATCTGTAGAGAACGAAGACCACGTCTGATTGGCAGAGTTTTAATGGATGGGCATGTGAGCCAATGCACAGAATAACACTACTACCTCGTAGGCAAAACATCACTTCAATGAACCTCTTCTCTGTTTAGTATAACGTTATTTACAAAACTGCGTCTCAGCAAAATTCCTATGTCGAAGCCCTAACGCCCAACGTGACTGCATCCGGAGACAGGGCCTTTGGGGAGGTAATGAAGATTAAATAAGGTCATAAGGATGGGGCCCTAACGTGAGAGGACTAGTGTGCCTTTAAAAGGAGAAAAGACCACCAGGTCCATCTCTCCCCCCCTCTCTGCATGTGCAGTGAAAGAGGCCCTGTGAGGACACAGTCAGAAGGTAGCAACCTACAAGTCAGGAAGAGAGGCCTTACCAGGAACAACCTGAGGGCACTTTGATCCTGGACTTCTGGACTCTAGAAGACTCTGTCAGAAAATAAATTTCTGTAGTTTAAGCCTCCCAGCCTATGGTATCTTTTTTTTAATGGCAGCCTGAGTAGACTAATACACAGAAGACATGAAGAACTAGAAAGATGTAGGATTATTTCGACTAAGTATCTATATTTCATCTCTTTGAGGTCATTTCCTTTTGTTTGTGAAATTCTTCAGAGGGTCTCCTTCCATCATATCTCGTGTTCTTTCTTCAAATAATTCTGTAGCATTCATTCCTCTGACAGTGCTTTTAAAACAGCCATTTGCTATACAGGTGATTTTCAAAGTTTTGCGTTTCTTCCAGGTCTTTCAGCTAGTGTTTCTTTTTCTCTGTTTTATAAAAGTTCTAATAAGTGTTAAGTTTAAAAGATTTTTCAAATTTTTAGTCATTTTATTCTAATTTAGTGTTGCCAAAAGATAGTTTCTGAAGATCATTCCTGTCCCACTCCCTGTTTGGGGGAGGGCAGGTAGTTTCTTTTCTCAGATCTACAACTTGAAAATAACCTGACGTGCTTATGTCCTACTCTGCTTCGGGTTTGGCTCAGATACTCACCTAGTCCTATTCTGTTGTCCTGAGGAGTCACCTTCTCCTGCCCTCACTACTGTATTCTCCAGTACTCTAGACTTTAGTAGAGTTTGTTACAGAAAATTTAAAAACTGAACTAAAATGTCCAGTATATGCTGTTATAAGGATTTTGTTATGCATTGAAAATGGAAATTTAGGGGGCACCTGGGTGGCTCAGTGGGTTAAGCCACTGCCTTCGGCTCAGGTCATGATCTCAGGGTCCTGGGATCGAGTCCCGCATCGGGCTCTCTGCTCAGCGGGGAGCCTGCTTCCCTCTCTCTCCCTCTCTCTCCCTCTCTCTCTCTGCTTACTTGTGATCTCTCTCTGTCAAATAAATAAAATCTTAAAAAAAAAAAAAAAAGAAAGAAAGAAAGAAAATGGAAATTTAGGAAGAGGAGGAAGTCTCCGTGGGTGACAGACTGATGACTGCACTTTGGACATGTTGGGTTTGAAGCAGCTACGGATCATTCAGAAACAGCCCATGGGTAGTTGAATAAACAGATCAGAAACTGGACAAAGGTGGGGGCTATAGTAAATTGGGAAACTCTGGGTGAGAGGAAATCACTTGGAGTCTATAAAGAGAAGAAAGCAGGTAAGTACCCACCAGCATTTAATAGACAAACTGACGGTGAAAGGGGAATGACAGAAAGAGAAGAAGAAAACCAAAACTGTAGGCCAAAAAAAATGTATGGGGATGGGGATGAGGGAGTGACAATAGTGTGAAATTCAGCAGAGAAATCAAGAAAACTAAGGCCTAAAGAGTGTGGATGTAATTTTAACAAGAACTGCAAAGTTTTTGCAACCTTAGCCTACACAGCTTAGTGGGATGATAGAGACAGAAATCTAGCTATAGTGGGTTGAGAAGAGTGCATAGAGACAACTTCTCAGAGAGATTACTCATGAAGAGAAGAGAAATGGAGCAGGAGTTCAAGGAGCTTAAAGCTTGAGGAGGTTCTATTTACTTGATTTGTTCTTCATAGGAGCAGAATTGACTATTTACTGAGGAGAAAAGTGTCAGTGGGGAGGATGATTTTGACATCACAGCAAAGGAAATGCATTTATCTTTTCATCCAAGAAACTTGTTTTAAATACCAAGTGTATGTCATGTACTGTGCTTCGTGCTGGGGATCCAAGGATGGGTTAAATGAGCACAAATACTGTCTTGTAGAGAATCCCGGATGGACCAAAGGCTCTATGAAGGTCAATGGGGTGAAGATCCAAATGGAGTCATCAGCCTCAAGAAGAAAAAGAATCCGTTCTTTCAAAGAAAGGAGGTAAAGTGATCATGATGAATGCAGACATGTTTGTAGATGGAGGGAAGGGGACAGGTGTTTGAAAAAGTCCATACTTCAAGGTCTCCCTAATTCTATGGCATAGGATACAAATCGTATACCCGAGTGAGGACGTTCATGGTAAAGACATACTTACTGACGGCAATGAAAAAAAGAAGCGATATGATACAGAGCATGATTGCTGAGCACAACTAATAATCCAGCTAAAGTTGAAGATGGTAGATTTTGGTACAAATCCACAAGATGGTTTAAGTTTCTCCAGTGACCGTCAGTGGCAGACCAAAAATGGAAAGAGAAAAGGCAAAGGTGTGGATTTATCTTTGGTTATGAAAACACTCGTGGCTATACCAGATTAACTTAGAAATTGTAATGATTTAACACAATAGAAATTTTTCAGAATAGGAGTAGGGATTTATTCATAAATTTATTTAGGGAGTCAAGCTCGTGAATAGTCACCCAACTTCGGCATGTAACTTCCAAGAACACTCTTGGGTGTTGTCATTCAATCAGCATGTGGAAATGGGAGAGATGGCGGAAGGTGATACCAGAGGTTTACATAGCCCAGACCAAGAAGTGGCACACATCATTTCTACTCACAACCCACTGCCCAGATCTCAGATACATGCCCAAACCTAACACATGCCTGTGAGCCAAGAAGAAAGAAAAGAGGTTTTGGTAAACCATGAGCCAGTTTGTGCCGCAGGCGGTTTTCAAGAAGCTAAGATAGAGAAACAGAAGAAGGAAAGAAGGAGGGAACATATGAATGAAGGAAGAGAGGAAAAAAAAGAGGGAAAGGCAGAGACAAACTAAGAAGTTGGGAGTACAGGCAAAGGAAGATTTTAGTAGTAAGAGAAAATGAAGTTAAGCCAGAAAGGGAGGAAGAGACTTGATGTAGTTAAGGGACTGAAGATTAAGACTGATGAGTAGGGGGTGAGAAAACTGGAAATATTGGAGACTGTAACCAGAGGTTAAGACAGTAGAGTTTTAGAGTCCAAAGCCAGAGGAATGCTTGGAATGAAGGTCCAGGATGTAGCCACTAGCAGGTTACTGTAAGAACTGTGAACTTTCAGAGCAGTGTGAGCCACAGAGAGTAATGATGAAAAATGACAGCACTTGGAGTGAAAAGTAAAATTGTGACCTAAGTGCCAAAGTTCTCAACAAACACAAGAAATGAATTAATGTGCCACAGAAGGATGAATGTCAGGAAAAATTCTCAAAGTAGAAGGAGGATTTTTACTGGAAGATGCAGGAAATGGTCCAGAAACAGGGAGTTAGAAGCCCTGTGAAACATGGGATGGATAAGAAGTCTCTGTTGTAGATGGTTGCCAGAAAAATTATGGCCTCAGCAGGGGGCCTAGCTTCAGTTAGGGCAAAGACGTTGCATGAAGCATTCCATGACAAATGAGTATTATGGTAGAATGTGGTTACAGAAGGCCATGGAAGACATCTGAAAATGACCCATGGGGTGGGGAAGAACTAGCAAAATAATGTTGGCTTAGGAGAAAAACTATGACTACAAAACCTTGGGTTTGGGGGCAGTAGCCTAGGAATCAAGAGAAAGAATGAGAGGTATGATGGTACCATATAGATCTGTGGCACATAAATTTAATCCAGTGCCTCCTGGAAGTCACAAAAGAATGGCATTTGTTGGCTCCAGCCACATGGGCCCAGGAAGCTGACAGCAGCCCCTATGTCACACCTGAGGTACGAAATCTGTAGTATGGGACTCTCTACCCTTAGGCACCAGGCATGCTAGGCCCACTGTGCCTGGTACTCCTCCAAAGTGGATGGAGTACTCCTCCCTTCCTCCTCAAAAGATCTGACAACCTCTATCCTACTAAATTGGGAATAAGTGCTGTTCTGCATCTTCCTTATTTTCAAAATAAGAAGAGCTCTCTCTCCCCTTGAGGACACCCAAGGAGAAGCCTTAGGAAAATAAATGAGGTAAGGAAATGCAAGAACCAACAAATAAGAGCTCAACAAGTTAACTTACCACATCTTGATATATTTAGAATAAATGAAGTATTGACAGCACTCTAGGTACTCAAAGAATGTATTAAAAGTAAGAATATTTCTGAGCCAAAGGAATTCAGTGAATAAACATCTGTCACACATTCAATTTTGCATAAGTGTGAAAAGTCAAAAGAATATGTTTTTAAACACCACCAAGAAGGCAGTCTCTTTGACTCCCTTCCCCTAACTAGGGAAATTACCAAAACTACTTTCCAACATACCCCAATAATTATTCCAGGTTTTAGAGATGCTATTAGGACATAGGCAAATAACAAAGACAGTTACTCAATTTCCCATGTGATTTATTGGCAGGGAGGGGTTGGTGGTGGGGGGGGGATATGCTGCCTGTGGATCATCAAATAGTGCTACCCTTGCCTTTCAATTTAGTGGTTAACTCAGTATTTATTTCTACTCTGCTTACTTCAAAGTTGTATTTGAAGTGGCTACATTTCGGTATAATGCAAACTACTTGTGCAGTATAACTCTCCCATTTTTATGTACTCCCATAGCCTCATAAAATAATAAGGGCACTACCACTACCCATTTGCAGATGAAAACATTTTTATAAAAGCATTTGGAATGATTGATCACTGCCTCTTCCTCAAAATACTTTCCTCTGTTGGTATCTAGAACACCACATTCTCTTTGCTCTCTTTCTGGCTAACCCTTCTTGGTCTCTGCAACTAAGTTCTTCCTCAATGCCCAAGCAAATCTTTATGGGTTGGGGTGCTGCAGGGTTCATTCGCTGTAGCTCTTCTCTATCCTACTGATTCATGTGACTTTAAATACCACCATACTTGTATGACTCACAAATTAATATCTCCAACCCAGGACTCTCCACTGAACTCCAAAATGCTTATCCAGCCAAGCTCTCCATTGCCACCTGGATTTCTACATGGCATCTCTAACTTGATCTGTCTGAAACACAAACTCTAAATTCCATAAAATCCTCCTCCTACTGCCTTCCTTCACTGAATGGCTACTTCACCCTTCCAGTGCTCAGTAAAACACCTGAAGTCATCCTTGAGTCTTTCTCCTCTTCACGCCTTACACTCAATCATTGGAAAAGCCTATTTTTTCTATCTCCAAAACATGTCCAGACCCCAAATACACCTCACCCACCTTCACTGCTACCATCGTGGTCCATGTGGCATTCTCTCTTGCTTGGCTTATTACAATAGCCTCTCCCTGATACCCTTGCTTCCATTCTTACCCTCACTACAATCTATTCTCATGATAGCCAGAGAGTGATCCTTTATTTAAGGTTTTGTCACCCCTCTGAGCAAAGCCCTCCAATGGTTTCATATCTCAACCGTGGAAGTCTACAATAAGGCATGTCATGAATCTGCCCCACCTGCTTATCTCCTTTAAATCACTCCACATGCCAGCCTTAACAGCCTCCTCACAAGGTCCCGAGCACATCAAGTTGGCGACTGCCTTCGAGTATTGGGTCGTTTTCTCTATCTGCATGTGAGTATCTTTTCTTACATTCTTATGGCTTCCTACCCTAGTTCCTTTTTGCCCAAATGTCATCTTCTAAATTAGATCTTTATTGATCATCTTTTTTAAAACTACAACCACACACCCAACACCTTATCTCCTGTACATGCTTTTTCTCCCAAAGCACTTAAGACTATCTATTCTATATTTTTGGTTTTTTGTTTACTGTGTATCTTCCCCAACTAAAACATGAGCTCCACGGATACAGATATTTGTATATGCTTTGATCAGTTTTTATTACTTTTTGGTGCTTAGAGTAATGATGGACATATAGTAGATGCTTAATCAATTCTTATAATGAATAAATAAAGCATAATTCATTGACATGTGAATCACTGAATATTATATACTGCTGACTGCCAAAATTCATCTGAAAAAATTAACTGAAAAGAATTAAACATTAAAAAAGAAGTTATTTGTAAGCCTGATGATTCACAGACCTGTACCCCAGGACAAATAATACATTATATGTTAATTAAAAAAAAAAAAACTTAAACATATTTCAAGGAAGTGTTTATTCCTGGGGCTGCATGTTACAAAAAGATATAGGTCACTCAATATATTATTTTCTAAAATCTAGAACTTTTTCACAACTTCACTGGTCCACTTTTTAAATCTTGTATGGCACCTATCTTTTTAAATCTTTTGTTTGTTTGTTTGTTTGTTTTTGTTCTCCAAGCATTGCTATTGTATCATTGTTTTTAAGAACACTGAATAAAGTATAGAAGTGTGTATGAGTGCATGGTGGGAAATAAATCCCCACTAAAATCCCCATATAATTTGAATAAGGATCCAAAATCTCCATGTAATTTGAATAAGTATGTGGTTCATTTGTGCCCATGTGAGCATTTGTGGGCATTTTTTACACATTTATCTTAGGTGGGTTTTTTTTTTCTTATGTTTCAAGCTTCCCAAATACCTACTGAACCATAGTTGTCTATGCACATTCAAAAATGATATGATAAAAACTTAAGTACATAGAAATAAGTGGATGGGTGCTGGTGGGATTTTTTGGTGACGAGCAGGTCCTTATGTTTGAGGATGCCTATGTCCCAGAATGTTGAGATCTTTGATCGGGGCACCAACTCCCACACTAGCTATCCCTTGCAACTTCTTCACTTATTTCTGAAGGGAAGAACCCTTCAGTATTTTGCCTAAGTGAACTGATAATCATTGCTAGGTATTCCGTGTGCCATGCGAAGTGTAAGTTTATTGGGACCTTTCATAAGCGGGTCTCCAATGTTCCTCTTTTTCAACTCACTCTTCACTCCTACACTTCATCGGACCTGGTGTTCCTGAGTCTTGAATCTCTTCAGGATTCAGCAGTGCAGGGAACTCTCCTGTGGGCTCTGGCCCCTCTATTCTGTTTCTTCTAATAGCTCTCCCCAGACTGTTTTCTGTCTGCCAGAGAGTTGTTGAGAATGGTCAACTATTAACACTCACCTCCCGTTATCTTCATTACGAGGTGTTTATGTGTTTTAATCCCTTTAAGTGAGGCGTCTGAGATGGTAAAGGACACAGCACCGCGATTAGAGAGCCATCAGGAGCCAAAAATCTTCTCTGACCTCTCAAACTGCTAAAAAGCGAAAATGCTAGGAAAATAGCTAAGTGGGTAAAAATGAACATCAAGGTTGCAGGATTATTTTTAAGGGATTACTTGAGGAATAGGTATAGGAGAAATTTTTTAAATCATTCTTTAGAGCATTTGGAAAGCTTGTTAAAAATTTAAATTACTGGGCCATGCCACTGACTGAAGATTTATAGGACAGAATACAGGCAGGGAAATTTGAGAGCGAGTGATATCGAAGAACTCACCTCTTAGTCTGAGTACTCTTGTAGGAGTTTGTCTCTGCCTGAATGCTCAGAGCAATGCTCCTCTGCCTATTGAAAATCGGACTGTTTGTGATAGGCAAGGTTCAGGAGACAAAAGCATGATCTGTTCTAACAGTCTTTATGCTTTTAAAACCTTTCCTTAAATATCAATAAAGAGAAGGTACTGAACTGTCACTGCTTCCTCCTGAACCCTGTGCAGGAGTAGGTGGGTGTAAGTTACGTCAGTCACGTGAAACTCGGTTAGACTGCAGTTGCTGTGAGACCTACCGGGGGTTACACTCACTCTCTGAATCGGGCATTTTAATCATCTGTGCCAATTTTAGTTTCTCCTCTGTTCTCAAGCCCTATGGAAACCCCAGGGGCTGCTTTAATGTAAACTTCTAAGAACCAAATGCATCATCGTGGCCATCTGTTTTTACTACCCTTTTTCATGGTGTCTCTGACTTCAACTAATAATGCAAACATCATTTTCAAATTAATCATCAACAGAGTAGTGTGAATTGTTTTTAAGTTAAATTAACATCTCTGAAGATGACTAATGGAAAACACCAATGTGAACAGATGTTTTCATTTGGGGAAATGTGTTATATCCCTTCAAACAAATCCCATAATCTAACCCCACAACTTCTACTGCTTAACAAGTAATCAAGTAAAATGTAATAATTTAATTACATTATTTTTCAAACTTATTGTTCTACCACATTGTTCTCATTCAGCTTAGTTTAATGGCCCTTTTAATGTTAACAATATTAACAATAATAGCTTTAGCTCCAAAAGGCATTAAATTTCTGTCATCTAAAATAACCAACTATCAAGTGTATTTTACAACAGTCTTAACCCAAACAGCAGCATGTTAACGTAACTCAGCTAGTTCCACACAGGTTACTCATGGCCTTTACAAACCTAAGAGACCAACAAAGTCTCAAAAGAGATTCTAAAATGAATTTTATCCACTTTGCTCTCCCAGAAATGGCAGCAGCCAGAAAAAACTAGTTTGGATTCCTTTGTCCCATAATTTATTCTGTTGAAGAGCAACAAGTGGAGAATAAAATGACTAGCCAAGGGCCTGTCTGCCCCAACGGTATGATACGATTGACAAAAAGATACCCACAGAGCCATGTGAAGGCTACATACTCCTTTCAACTAAGAAAAGAATTCAGGTTTCAACATATGGGTTACTATCTATCCCATCTGTGAGGCAGCAGCACTTCCAGGCAGAGGGCAGACTTGCCAGTCTCAAAGCCCCACAAACCATCTATCATCAGTGATGTGGGACACAGAGGCAGAAGAATAATTATTAAATTTCCTTACCTACTGACAAGCCCTTAAAACAGGCAGAGTGACCTCCTCCTTAAGGCTTTGCTAAGGGCAAAGGACAATCCTAGCCTGACCAACCCCCTACCCCCAACCAGGATCCTGTAAGTCTACTTTAACAATTCCTTTAGGAAACTTTATCTCTAAACCTCCAAGATAGTGTCAACAATCATTCCCAAGCTTATGGCCCACTGATACACATCTAAAGGGTCTCAGGAGAAGGTTTTATTACTGGTAATGAACAACCTTTTCCCCGGACAATAGCTAGCCCCTCAAGGTCCTAGAAACCTTGCTTCCAAAATTCCTTAGAGACTTACGCCATCTCTAATCCCCTCCCCAACTTACTAGTATATAATAGAGCACTCCTCACATCCCCGGGGCGGCAGCTCTTCCTACCCACGGGTCCCGTCCCCGTGCTTTAATAAACCACCATTTTGCACCAAAGATGTCTCGAGAATTCTTTCTTGGTCATTGGCTCCGGACCTCACCCCACCGAACCTCGCCTATGTTCTAGAACTTCATCAATGAGGATAATGTCTCTGTGGGGCAAAAATCTCCTAAGACCTTCTAGAAATTGCTTTTATAGTTCTTCTGGGTGGGTTTATACTTCCGATCTCCACCAACTCTTCTTGGGCCCACAAGGCACAAGTGAGTAGGTAACATCCCTACCACATTCCTGGGTGTTTACTGCAGGACGGGGTGGAAAGTCGGTTTCCTAGGAACAAGTTTCCAAATAAGAGGCTCAGGCTTTCGGTCTGACGGGATCTACGCGTTCATGGACTCGATCAGATCAATGCAGTCAGCCCCAAAGGAAGCTCCAGCTTCTCAACAGCACAGTGTTTTTAGAGTACTGTACAAAAGCGAGAAAAAAACTAAATTAAGCTTATATATCCCTGGAACTCTCTATCCTTTAACTGTGTGAAAAAGTCAAAAGAGGAAAGGGATCAATTATGTTGTCAAAAGACTGAAAACAAACTCTAAATCAAGCATTTTAAAAAGTTAGTTTAAATGAAAGTAGATAATTAGATAATAATGTACCAGACAGAACTGTTTTCTCTATCATCACTGAACAACCTGAAAATCATTCCTACACAGAATATAAACTCAACTAAATATTTGAAAACGAGCTCCTGGCAACAGTCTCAGTTGTGCTGCTGGACCCGTTAGGGGGGCTGAACCACATCGCCTTACAATTCCTGTGTTGAGGTCCCAACCTCCAGTATTCCAGAAGGTGACTGCTAGAGACAGGGCATTTACAGAGGTGATCAAAGTTAAACAAGGTATATGGGTGGGCCCTATTCCTAACTAACCGGTGTCCTTAAAACAAAAGAAGATTCGGACACACGAAGAGATGCCAAGAATGCTTGTGATGAGGGAAACAAAGGCAGCAGGAAGCATTAAAATTAAATGTCCATATAACGAGCAGCCCAGTGAGCAACATTTGCAGCAGACAGTGTCCCGTTCCCGCAGGAAGCTGTGTTAATCTGAATGCCCTGCTAGAGGGAAAAATCTTGGTTTGACAATAGCAAGGCCTCCCAGATCCAGTAAGTCTTCTTTAATATACTAAAATCCTTTTGGAACTTCCCTTATTTTACTTCCCCCAACCCCAAAGTCTGTAATCAGTTGTCCCTCACAATACCCAGGCAGCAGAGCGGCTTCTCTTTCTAAAGCCCGCGAGTCCTGTCTCACTGCTTTAATAAAACCACCATTTTACAGCCAAGTCTCTAGAATTCTTTCTTGGCCGTCGGCTCCACACCCCTCCAACCTCACCTACATCAAAAACAGCAACACTTGTGCACAGCACAAAGGCAGCCCTCTATGAGCCTGCCGACATTTCGATCTTGGACTTCTGGCTTGAACTTCTGTTGTTTAAGCCACCCAGTCAGTGATACTCTGTAATGACAGCCTCAGCAAACCAATACAACTCCCATTTACTCAACAAATAATTACCTAAGCAAGAAATTGGCTGGGTGGGCGGAGCTGCTGGGTTGGATCCAGCCCTGGGGGCCTTTTCCCCTTCCAGCTGTTCCGAGCATTACAGAAACACTCCATGTGCTTCTCAGTTACTAAAAAGCTGTATAAAAATCTGCAAAGCATGGGGTGCCTGGGTGGCTCAGTCGGTTAAGCGGCTGTCTTCGGCTCAGGCCCTAATCTCAAGGTCCTGGGAGGAGCCTGGCATCCGGCGCCCTGCTCTGTCCTCGAGGAGCCTGCTGCTCCCTCCTCCACCCGCTGCCCTGCCTGCTGCATTTTCTCTCTATCTCTCTGTCAAATAAATAAATAAAATCTTAAAAAAAAAATCGACAAAGCTTTTTCAACTTCCCACCAAGTTATCATCCTTAATCTACTTTAGATTTACTTCATTTGTTTTTATTCTGATGAAAATTATCCAACTTTTAGTCTAACTTTCTAATTGCTACCTTCATCACTGCCTATTTTGAAAAATGCTTTGTTCAGTCCTTTTAATCCCACTAATTATTGATTCAATATTCTCCCCCCACTGTGGCCCACAACCTTTTTTGTAATGACACATATAAAAATATATTTCCGGGGCGCCTGGGTGGCTCAGTGGTTTAAGGCCTCTGCCTTCGGCTCAGGTCATGATCCCAGGGTCCTGGGATCGAGCCCCGCATCGGGCTCTCTGCTCAGCAGCGAGCCTGCTTCCCCTTCTCTCTCTGCCTGCCTCTCTGCCTACTTGTGATCTCTGTCTGTCAAATAAATAAATAAAATCTTTAAAAAAAATAAAAAAATAAAAATAAAAATAAAAATAAAAATATATTTCCACAATAGTGAATTTGACAGCATCTAGATGTGGCTTGGTAGAAGAGTCCTGCATTTTCACTGTACTTTATGATTATAATATAAATAAAATGCAAAATATTAGGGAGGATTTTAAATACTGAATATAAATAAACTTTCCAATGTTTTTAAACTTCTAATATAAAACATGAAATTTCTTCTGTGAATATAATGCTTTAGTCTATGGTTAAATGTTTGAAATGGCTATAACCAAATCCTTACCAAGACTTTCTAGAGATGGTCTCCTGAGTTTTTTTAATTCTTAAAAATATTTTTAATCTTTTTTTAAAGATTTTTACTTATTTATTAGACAGAGAGAGAGCACGCAAGCACAAGCAGGGGGAGCAGCAGGTAGAGCAACAGGGAGAAGCAGGCTTCCCACTGAGTGGGGTGCCCGATGCAGGGCTCAATCCCAGAACCATGAGATCATGACCTGAGCCTAACACAGGCATTAACAACTGAGCCACCCAGGCACCTCTCCTGAATTTTTTTTAAAGATTTTATTTTTAAATAATCTCTACACCCAACATAGCACTCTCACAACCCCAAGATCAAGAGTTCCATGTTCTACCAACCGAGCCAGCCAGGAGCCCCAACTCCTTAATTTTTTATAATACCAACAATAAATTTTGTTCACACAAGGAGGTGGTAGCAAATGAATATGTACTGCCGGTATTTTAATTGTTGGAAATGGCTCTTTTATAGAATTACCAGAATTCAGATAGTTCTATTTGTTTGGATTCTATTTCAAGGGTGCAATCAGCCTTTAAAAATGTCTTTCTTCTATTTCTGTGACAAATATAAGTGAACATTCTTGTGGTAATACTGATTCTGAACCTTCAAGTGTTTTAAAATATTAAATATTTTTCTTGAGCCAACACAGTTGCTTTGCTCATCTTAGTTCTTTCAGATTCCAACTTCTTTACTAACTAACTCTATTAGTCCCCATTAAAATATTTTCATTAGGCTTCTCAAAGCTGAAATAAAAGTCAATCCACTATTTTGTTTTTGTTTTTTAAGATTTTATTTATTTATTTGACAGAGAGAGAGGTCACAAGTAGGCAGAAAGGCAGGCAGAGAGAAAGGAGGAAGCAGGATCCCTGCTGAGCAGAGAGCCTGATGCGGGGCTCGATCCCAGGACTCTGGGATTGTGACCTGTGCTGAAGGCAGAGGCTTAACCCACTGAGCCACCCAGGCGCCCTAATCCACTATTTCCAATGCCAACAACAATCCCCTTAAAAAATGTGTAAAGAAACCAGCCCTTCCACTTCCACTTCTCTTTCACACTCTCCTTCTCAAACACACACACACACACACACACACACACACAAACAACACACACAGTCAATTATTTTATCAACTCTTGCCTAACTCTCCTTGGGAAACAAACGCGCTTCGGTATGAAGTAGTGTTCTGATCAGATTTCTTTGAATAAGAGTTAAAAATGGTATTTTAACAGCGTGGATTTTATTATGCTCACCACTTTAAGAATGTCTTTTAATGTGGACTGTGCATCTACAGAAAAACATGAACACTATGTGAGCATCTCTAATGTTAGTTAAATAATGTATTCCTGAATTCTAGGGTTTAAAACGAACTCTTAATAGAAATCACATATACTTTCTTACAACCAAACATAACCTTCAGGGCCCAAAGATATCTAATGTTTTTCTAGTATTTTGTTTCAAATATTCCTTTACCACTTTGAACATTTGATTCTCGGTAGTTTACTACAGAGTTTCTGTGAAACAAAGATTCTTCCAAGCATTCATCTTCAGAGATACAGTGTGACATTAGGTAAGTCCAGTTACCACTTCTACAGCATGATACACTTGCAATGAAATTTTGATCTACTAATCGATGTGGGAAACAAAGGCAACAAATGATCAAATTCCCTCACTACTTACAGCCCATGGACAGGTCCCTGAAACTGGCAGAGTGACCTTTCTCGAGGAGCTCAGCTGCCTCCCTGACACTTCTCTAAGGTCAGAAAGCAATGTTAGCTGGACTCTCCAGGATCCTCTGAGTCTACTTGATGTAAGGGCCTATTTAGCCAGACCAATGCCATCCGCTTAAACAGTGATTTTGTTGTTCATGCAGTAAAACTTAAACTGTCCCTGCGCCCCCTCCCCCGCAGAGGACTTATTTAAAAACGAGTCCTAGAAACCGGTCCCAGGTAACAAAGCCCAAATACAAGGGTGGGTCAGGCCAGGTGGAGGTATTCAATCAGTGGGGGCACATACTGTCTCCCCAGCTACCAAGGAGTATGGGCCCCACCCTTTGGGTACCTTTTGGGCGCCAATTCTGACCAAGGTGATAGGCTAGTTCAAATGTCTACTACAGGGTAAATTGTAATTCAATTGGTCACTTACGTGTGACCTAGAAGGACTGTGCAACTTTCTCTGTGTTACAATCTCATTGGCCACCTGTACGTGGCCAGGCCCAACCACATGGCTTTTGCCCTTAAAAGCCAGTCTGTAAGGCAGAGAGAGGTCGCCTCTTTGCAAGAGAAGGCCCTGGCCGGTCAGTTTGATTCTCGATGCTTGGTGCGAAATAAAGCTTTGCTTGACCTTCGCTTTGTATCAGTCTTGCTCCTTTGACCATGGACCCCACACTTGAAACATACAGAAATTCCTTTGGAAGGTCCCTTTCTCTCTACCCCATCCCCGGCCATATATGTTAGCAACCATCCTCCAAGCATATGGCACGCTGTTGTACATCTGAAGGGTCTCATGACCTAGGGTTTACTAAACAATAATAAATGGCCTTTCCCAACAACAGCTGGTACCTCAGGGTTCCAGAAACCTTGTTTCTGAAACACCTTGGCAGTCTGTTCTGTCTCTAACTCCCTCTTCAACTTGAAAGTATATAATGGGCCACTCCTCATGACCCCAGAGCAGCTCTTTCTGCCCACGGGTCCCTGTGCTTTAATAAAACCACTTTTTTGCACCAACCAAAGATGTCTCAAGATCTCTTTCTTACCCGTCAGGTTTTCCTGCATCACTAATGGTCCAGATTCTTGCTGTCTCTCTCCTATTCAATAGGAAGGTCAGTGTATTTACTAACAACATTATTTGAAAAGGCAACTCTCTATTCTTCTTTGATATCAAATACAGTAGTGATAAGTTTGTATTAAACCAAAATTTGTAGAAGAAAAAAATAAATTTAAATTGCCAGAGTTGGGATGAACTTCGGAAGCTGGACAGAAATCAGATAAGCAGCAGCGTCTTTCTGCCCCGCCTCAGACACAGGGGCCGACTGGGGACTCAAGGCCGTGCATTTCCTGTAGGCTTTTCTTAGACCTCTTCCATTCAGGGTACCCCAGAGAGCCTCGAGATTTACCGGAGTCCTTCACATTTGTATTGAAATGTTATCTCCTCAGCTTTTGTTCTCAAACTGCGACCCACCCTGACCTCCCTCTTCCACTTTCTTTTCTCTGCATGACTTTTCTCTGCAGCAGTTGCCACCGTCTAATACACTATGTATTATTTCATTTAGAAAGCAACGGTGCTTTTTCTATACTGTTCACTTCTCAGAGGCTACAAGACCACCTATAGCTTACTTCCTACTCAAAACATTGTCTGACAAATGAAGGCAAGAATGAATCAAAAGTTACAGGGCAAGAAGGAAGCCTTGAGAAAACGGGGAGACTGGAGCCAGACTGGGGCAAACGACAGCGGCGCAGTGAGCTGCAAGAGACCAAGTCAGGGAGGTGACGAGAAAGGCAAGCGTGTTTTGGGAGACAATCCTCCCCAGCTCTCTCGTTTCTACAGGCATAGCTAGCAAAGATCCTGACTGTCCTTTATTCCAGAATATCTTTTCAAGTATGTTTGTACAGTGAACAGCCTTGGAAGATACACCTCCCTCTGGTGGAAAGGCAAGTTCACTTCCAACTTTGTGAGATAGAGTGTCTCGCCTCTGGAGCAAAAGGCAGGTACACTCGCTGCCCATTAGAGAAAAACTGGGGTTCTCTATACTCAGGATTCTTCTGCCGTAATGCAACTCACTAAATGTGTTTATCAACTCACACTCTTTGTATAGTTCTCTGGGAATTGGGACACGGAGAACAGGTGCAAAAAATGCTAATAATCTGTTTGCTGCAAGTGCTATAAATAATAATAGTCCTTCCTCTCTGACTCAGGAGCCTTGGTCAGAGCCAGTAGGGGAGGGTGAGATGCCACACCTCCTACAGTTATAGAGAGATGGCAAAATGACAGAATTTTGTATAGGTACTGGCATTAGCAATGGCGTAGTCATTTATTTGTATTCAATACAATATTAAAATGCCCTTAGAAACATCATTCAACTTTTCTTTCACCTAAATGATATTCATAAATGCATAACATCTACATAGGATAGCTCACTATAGCCATTTATATGGTCATCGTAATTCATGCCACACACACACACACACCTACATACCCTTCAGGTATTCATATGGTTCCAGGAGAAGAATGAGAGATATAAGAAGCACAATTTACCAGACAACCCAAAGTATGAAAGAAATGTGTTCCAAACAACCCTTAAAATCAAGAGCAAGAAATAAACACTGATTTTTTATAGGCCACTGAGATTTTATGTTGTTTGTTACATGGCAATAGCTGCATAATACAAGACTCCAAATATCAACAATCTTAATGTAACAAAAGTTGATTTCTTCCTTGGGTAATACTCTTGAGGTAGGCAAGCCAGGGCTAGTGTGGTGGCTCTGCTACAGACAGTTACCCAAGGACAAAAGCTCCTGTCTTGTTATTCTACCCTCCTCCCCAAATCAACCTTATTTCTTGTTCCAAGATAGCTTACTACCTTAACCATGTTCCAAAAGATGGGCTAGAGGAAGGGAGACAGAAATACAACACACTTTCCTTTTAAAAACATCTCAGACTTTGCACCCACCAGGTCCCCTTACATCCCATTGGCCAGATATTAATCATGTAGTCACACCAAATGGCAAAGAAGGTAGGGAAGCCTACATTATTTTTGGAAGGAGCTAAAAATCAAATATCTCTGTTAAAGAAGGAGAGAAGGGAAATTTGAGTACAACTAGCATTATTTGTCCCAGTCTATTCACATGACAACCCAAATATTCATTACAACGTCTCTGCTCCACATAGACTATACTGAAGACGAGGGAGAAGATTCTGGAGTCTCACTGGTTAAGACACCCTGCAGGAAGTCTCTCCTACCTGGATAATGCATTGGCCACTCCATTAAATAGGGAAGTTGAGCCTCATGGTTTGGCAACCTATAAACTAAAACATGGGTTTATTGGCAACAACACAGTCAGTACTCGAGGTCTGTGAAGCTAGTGGATATGGCAAACTAAACTGCTCCTACCGAGCAAAAGGGGACGGAGAAACACACTGCAGGTACTGGGGTGTGGCAGTACTCCAATCCTACTGTGCGGGAGTTGCAGATATTCTCTGAGTTGACAATGGAGTAAGTCCCTTGGTTAGTCTCATCTGGAAGTCCCAGATTCTGCTTTGTGGGAGGAAACGTCCATTTTCCTCCAAAACCCCTGGTTCTACCCTCTGAAAGGTGCTTTCCTCTCTTCCTTGTCCTCCCTTGCCATGAATCAAATAGGTGTTACAAACATTGCTCTTCTTAGAGACTGCAGTGCTCTTGTAACTTGATCCTTGTTGGTCCAGATTGCACAGCCCAGGGATTTCCTAAGGAGTGGAACACAGCGGGTTTTTGCAGGCCGGGATGTTGTTCTTCAGCCATACAATTCCCTCAAAACCTTAGCAAGCTTCCAGGCAATTTGTTTTGGATTGGTTCCACATGTAAGTAACTATAGCCAGAGATCTAATCTAGATGTAGTCTTTAAGCCTAAAGAGGCTTGTCTTTTTCTTATTACTTTGTGTGCTCTGCTTACCCCCTCTCTGAATGGAAGCTACGTCCAGGCTATCTGAACAATTCTGTTTGGGTGGAAAAGCAATACCCTTAATTTGATTTCGCCTCTGGACTGGCTCCCAAATCTAGCAGGGCACTGAGCTTATCTTCTACGAGGGCACTGGCTTTGAAGCTACCAACTGTAACTTTGGTTTAGAGTACAGATGGAGTTGACTTTTTCAACCCTTAAAAGACCTCAAATTATAGGACTCTCAGTGAAATTATTTTTGTTAACCTGGCACAGAGAGTCTTTCTTAACAGAATTGCATTCCTTTTCACCTCTGCTTGCAGACTGGCTAACTCCCGAGTTCATCTCTGTCCTAAGATTTTGCTGGGACAGCACGAAGCAGCCAACACACATCAAGATTCAGCAGCTTTCCTATGATTTCCCCTAATGTTACTTATGGCCTCTGTTACCACCTAGTCTACCTTCTAAAACACCAGCAAGCAACAGTTGTATCAATGCTCTGCCTTGGCATATCAGGGATTAATCCACCTTCCGATATCTGAGTCTCTGCCTCCTGCCTCCCACGTATCCAGGTTACATCACTTCATGCACCCTACTTCTGGTATCAAACCCTGTCTCAGGATGTAGGTTTGCAATGTGTTAGCAGAGGAAACCTAGTCACTCTGTAGACTCACGTCCTGCTACAGAACAGGAGTCCTTTCATGACAGAAGGGAGCATGGATGTCAGGGAACAAAAATAGTACCTGCAGTAATCTTAAGACGAATGACATGGTCTGGATCTGAATGTTGGCGTACTGTGAACCAGCATTTTTGACAATGAGAACGAAGTTGACTAGAACATTATCTTTTTTTTGTTTGCTTGTTTTTTTATTTCTAAGATTTCATCTATTTATGACAGAGAGAGAGATCACAAGTAGGCAGAGAGGCAGGCAGAGGTGGGTGGGGAGGCAGGCTTCCTGCTGAGCAGAGAGCCCGATGCGGGGCTGGATCCCAGGACCCCGAGATCATGACCCGAGCCAAAGGCAGAGGCTTAACCCCCTGAGCCACCCAGGCGCCCCTGGAACATTATTTTAAGAGTAGCTGCTGGTTTAATGATGTTGATGGTATATTTTACAAGGTGTATCATCCTAAATATAAATTTTGGTACAAAGAGGTATAAATTTACAGCTTATCTTTTGCATTAAATGTCTAGTATATAATAGGCATTTGATAATTGTTAAATGAAAGAATGAATGAACTGACCAATTAACAATATTGATTGAGCACTTGCTCTAAGGGGCATAATTTTGTTAAGACATCAAAGAGATTTTTTTTAAAAAGTACAACATTTGGTCCTATAATAGAAGAAGTTGGCAGGACTTTACTTGATGATACTGGCAATGCAAAGCAATGGATACATCTAATAAAGGTGTAAAGTAATAATACATAATTAATAAGTACAACAATATAATATATAAATGATAAATATAATAATCAAAATTGAACACAATTCCTAAGGGTTGTGCATAAAATAAAGCTTTTCCAAATTAAAAAATATTTCTTAATATAGTTTTATAATTTCAAATAAAACACAAAAATTGATTATCTTCTTTTTAGAAAGTCTAAGGGCAAATGAATTAATTAGTATATATTCACGTAATTTTTCTATTATACCAAATTGGTGATCAAATAGTTCATACGGAAGATTTTAGTAAAAAGTTATTACACATTTTTGAAAGTAATTACACATTTAGCATGAAATTGTGACATGTAATTATTTGCTTAAAATTGGAATGTTCTTCAAGTAAATTAAATCAGTGGCAACTAAGTGAACTATTTGTTTACAACCATCAAAACCATTTGTGCTTTTATATGAAGAATAAAACAATTTGAAAAACTATGAAAAGCACAAATTGGAGCAGTAGTTTTATAATGGAAGACCCTGTTCTCATTTTCCACAAACACTTCTCTTTTCTACCTTTCCATTTCTAGAAGCAGAATTTAGCGATCACCACAGGTCATTTTTAGGAATACAAAGCCATTGACAATGGGAAATATTATTCAGAAGGCTGTCCACGCATCAAGGGAAATGATTTATATATCTACATATAAAATGCTTGTTTTAATCCCTCAGGTACATTTGTATTGATTCCACGAAATAATACCTGAGGAGAAATCACACATCTTTCGCCCTTCGTAACTTTTTTTCTCTATAGTTTTGCAGAGAACGAACACATAAACAGAATAAATTCAGGACAATAGGTGTAGGAAAAACTGCCCAGTCTTTGCCATGCCACACCAAGAGCAGATACTTTTTAAAGTTTCCTCGAGTGCTCGCTTCGGCAGCACATATACTAAAGTTTCCTCGAGATGGGGGGCTCAGTTGTTAAGCGTCTGCCTTGGCTCAGGTCATGATCCCAGCGTCCTGGGATCGAGCCCAGCATCAGGCTCCCCACTCAGCTGGAAGCCTGGTTCTCCCTGTCCCACTCCCCCTGCTTGTGTTTTCTCTCTCTCTCTCTTTCTCTCTCACTGTGTCTCTCTCTGCCAAATAAATAAATAAAATATTTTTTTAAATAAATAAATAAAGTTTCCTTGATAAGAGTAGATTTTTGTTCTTTGAGAGTGGACTGACATTTAGTGCTTTATCAGGCATATAAGATGAGGAAAAAGCTGAGAAATATCTTTATTATAAACAAACACTAATAAAAATGTTCTGGGAAAGATGGCAAGCAAGATATACTTTATTCCCCTCTGTACCACTCTAGATTCCCATTAACATGAACAAAAGTACATTTTTAAAAATGGAATATACACTATGTAAGAACCAGAAATTTTGTGCCAAAAACTATAAACTCTTTTAGAAATAGCACAGATGTGACAAATGAAGAAAAGAACTCTGTGCTAATTCCCAATATTTTGTTATCACAAAACAGTTTCCATGTTTATTTGCTTTTAGATTTTTCTATCTGTATTTACAAGTGAGATTCAGACATTCCTTCCTTTAGTCAACAAATACTTATTGTGTCCTTTTTCTGAACTAGGGTCTATTCGAGGCCTATTAAACAAGCATTTAGGAAATGCCCTTATCCTCACAGAGCTTATAATGCGCTGCCACAGCGAACAATGAATGATCGTGTGAATGCAGCACAGTATCACGGAAAGGAAGGGCGGGCTATCCTCGCCTCGCTGGTAGGCAGCGGCTGGCACACTCACTAGAGGAAAAGAGTCATTCCCCAAAACAAGAAATTTTGCAGCCACAAATCAATGGCATTGATGGGTACTGTGCTGTCGGCAGCAAAGATCAAACTGTAGGGTTAATGGGCAGTTACCCTAAAGGTAAAGAGGCTTCTCAATGATGACCAGGTAGTCAACACCTCAGGAAGAGCAGACACGGATTTTCCGCATAATCGAGGTGGCTACCGATCCAAACAGAGAGGCGTAAAAAAATGGCCCTAACTCAGCCTTTTTCTTCCTTTAGGATTTTATTTATTTATTTGACAGAGAAGGCACAGCTAGAGAGGGAACGCAAGCAGGGGGAGTGGGACAGGGAGAGGCAGGCTTCCCGCCCGGCGGGGAGCCCGATGCGGGCCTCCCTCCCAGGACCCTGGGATCCTGACCTGAGCTGAAGGCAGAGGCTTCAGGAAGGAACCGCCCGGGCCTGCCTTCTCTAAGCTTGTTAAGAAAAATGAAGAGGGAGAAGCAGAGCAGGAGAAGGAAAAAAGGAAGGAGGAAAAGGGAGAGGCGGCAGTGAGGAAGCAGGAAGGGAGAAGAGCCTGCAGGGAGGTGGTTCTCGTCCTAGGGCCCCGCACCCCAATCAGGAGAGGCCGCAGGCCAGGTGACATGGCCGGTACTGGACAGAACAGGTAAGAAATCCTGCCCCTGGAGTTCCCGTTCTCGTGGAAAGGAGCGTGCGGTAAGCGCAGAGGAAGGAAAATACGCGGTATGTCAGGGATGAAGGCGGTGGAGAAAAACTTAGCCAGAAACGCAAATGAGCAAGAGACAACAGCTGTAGGGGAAAGGGGGTGTAAGTTTTCAATAAACTGGTCAGGGAAGGTCTCTGCTGAGGTGAGTCTGGAAACAAATATGGAAAATGTGAGGAACCAACGCATGAGAGTATCTGGGAGACAAGATTTCCCGCAAAAGGTCCTGTGGGGAGTAGGGGAGGCCCAGCAAGGAGGCTAGAATGGCTGCGTGGGGGAAAACGAGGGGAGATGAGAGCAAACGACTATGGACGAGAGACGTGTTAGAAGAGTAAGAGAAGTGAATGCTGACTCCTCAGACAGCTGCGGGGATGCCCGAGTGGCTCAGTCCTGGGGTCAGTCCTGCAGGCTCCCTCCTCCGTGGGGAGTCTGCTTCTCCCTCTCCCTCTGCTCCCCCACCCCCATTTAATGTTTTCTCTCTCTCTCTAATAAATAAATAAAATAAAATCTTAAAAAAAAAAAAAAGAAAGAAAGAAAGAAAAGAAACTACAATTACCATTTACTGCAATGGAAAAGTGTGTGGGAAAAGCTGATTTGGGCGGGACAATCAGGAGTTTATACGTATCAGATATTGAAGAAGACTCATGGGTAGTCAGTTTGATAATCTGGAGATCGAGGAGAGCTCTGAGTTTGGAGACTAATGAGTAGGCAGGTAGTTGTCAAAGCAGAGAGTGGATTTAAAGCCACACAAATAAATACTTTCCATCACGGATGCAAAGAAGATAAGCAGAAAAAAATCCAAGAACTTCAGCAGTAAAAATTGAAAAGATGAGAAGAAACCAGCAAAGGAACTAGAGAATGAAAAGCCAGAGAAGAAAACCTGGGAAAATTCCAAAGCTGAGTGAAGAAAGTGCTGCAAGGTGGACAAAAAGGTCAGCTGTGCCTGACCTCCCAGCTGGCGCTGGGAGTCAAGTAAGAGGACTGAGATTTGGCTCCTGGATTTGTTTGTTTTCTTTATTGTCTTCTCTCTTCTACTGTACCGCAAACACCACTAGGGCAGGAATTTTTCTCTATCTTAGTTATTAATAATTTCTGAGGGACTAGCAGTGACTGGTACATAATTCATATTCAATAAATTTACATTAAAAATGAATGAATTTCAGTTATGCATATAAATATAAAACTCCAAAATAAAAAAAAATGGAAAACTTTTTCTGATGGTAGTGTTTGTAAACACTGTTAGATGAAGAAAAATGTACAACTTTGCTATAAAGCTTCAGACTCTAGATGGCACCAACTTAAATACAAAACTCAGGGGCGCCTGGATGGCTCAGTGGGTTAAGCCCTGCCTTCGGCTCAGGTCATGGTCTCAGGGTCCTGGGAAGCAGGGAGCCTGCTTCCCCCTCTCTTCTCTGCCTGCTGCTCTGCCTACTTGTGATCTCTGTCTGTCAAGTGAATAAATAAAATCTTTACCAAAAAAAAAAATTATTACAAAATTCAGAGAGCGTGATAGTATATATGAAAGAAAAACCTGTAAATAAAACAAAATTTTGCATTCCTAATTTCTGCTTTAGCATCTAGATTATTTCTTTTACCTAAACCTCATACATTTACAAATATGGCCACTCTACATAATGTTTTACAGTGACACATTACAAATTACAACTCTTAATCCCAAATCAACTCCTTTCAAAAAGCAGTACTTAATTCTATTAAAAGTCACTGGAGGGGCACCTGGGTGGCTCAGTGGGTTAAAGACTCTGCCTTGGGCTCAGGTCATGATCCCAGGGTCCTAGGCTCTGGCCCATTGGGCTCTCTGCTCAGCAGGGAGCCTGCTTCCCTTCCTCTCTCTCTCTGTGCACTTGTGATCTCTGTCAAATAAATAAATAAAATCTTAAAAAAAAAAAAAAAGTCACTGGAGAACTCCACTAGAATCACATTAGTCAACATTTTATAGTCTCCTCAACACTCCTAAGATCAAATTTGAGACTCACACTGTAATAATCAATCTGAGTCTAGCCTATCTGAATGTGGTATAAAATTCCCATAGAGTTTATAGTTTAAAATGACATAACGTTTCAACACCATAGCCACCAAAATTAATTAACAACTGAAAAAATGTTGATGGCATAGTAAGAATGCCCCAGTGACATGTCATTAAAAGACATTAAAGCTGAAATAGTTACAGGAAGTTCCTACTTAGATTTTCTACTGTCATGTACACGTAAAGTATTTCTATATCTCACCAACAATGTAAATTATAATATAACGATATTTTATATTCTTATTGTCAGATACAAATTTAGCATGTATATTTTTGTGCCAATTTTTAGGCAAAACAGTATTTGAGTCGCTCAATTAAATGTGTTCTATTGTTTCAACAAAGCTAATGAAGAGCCATCTTATTCAGATAAATAAGTTAAGAGCAATTAGTTAGTCCCAGCTGATGACTGATTTTATAGTATTAGCTGAATATTGGGTGGGATACATGGAAACCTACCAGAATTTTTCTAGGCAATTTGCCAGAGAGAATTCTTGTCAAAAAAAACAGTACTGTGATTTCAACTTTGAACTCTGAACTGTACATTGTGTGAACTTGTCAAATACTCATCCCACAAATAACCTCATGCTCCTTCTGAAAATCTTGCCAAATGCAATGAATCTGATTTAGTGGGAAAAAAATGTTTAAGGCCAAGAAAAATATACACATTGTGTATAGAGTGTCAATAATTTTGGAAATATTAGTTCACTTCCATACATGATTTCACTTTAAAAGAATGCAGTATTGTTTCTGTTGAAATATTTTTACCATAATTAGGTCGCTTTCCTCCCAAGGAAACATTTTCTTCATGTGTTACTACAGCAGCACATTATTTTCTTAAATTAATTCATTCCACCAGTTAAAGTACGATGCTACTCAGATCAAGGTTTCAGATTCTGCCCCACCCGCCATTCCCCACTGCCATGTACACTACTTTGGTCATTAAAGTTAACCCTGGGACTAAGTCCCGCCCACATCACTTCAAAGAATACAGATGAAGGACAGTCCCTCCCTGTTTTCAGCGTATCATACACTTTTTATGACAAGACGTCCAATGAACAGGAATGGTCACAGAATAAGAGCAAAAACTCTGCAGAATTTAAAAGCAAACTACAAATAAAAGAAGTCGTTAAATGGGAGAAACTGTAACAGGGAGCCGAGGGACAGCATCAGAATCCATGTCAGAAGTAACAAGAACAGGGATCACTCGTAGGGCTTCACAACAAACTTGCCAAAACTTCATCCCTTTAATTTGTTACGTTTGTTGGGCCAGTGGCTTCTGCAGTAGACTGTCCTCTCACATATTAACTTTACTAAGTATCTTCTGAGAAATGTCAAGTTCAAAGTAAGAGCTATCCCTTAAAAATCACCTGATGGACTTTTTTTATGGTATTGATGTGGGAAACAGAGGCAGAAGAAAAGTTATTAAATTTCCTTACTACCTAGAGCCCACTGACAAGTCCCTGAAACAGGCAGCGCGACCTTCCTCTAGGGACTCAACTGCCTCCACCTTAATACTCTGCTAAGGGCAAAAGGCAGTCCTAGCCTGACCGCCCCCACCCCCAACCAGGATCCCGTAAATCTACTTTAACATATAAAAATGCCTTTGGAAACTTCCTTTATCTCTAAACACTCCAAGATATGTGCTGGCGATCATCCCCAAGCCTATGGCCACCGATACACATCTGAAGGGTCTCAGGACTAAGGTTTTATTCGACGGTAATAAATGACCTTTTCCCAACAGCAGCTAGCCCTTCAAGGCCCTGGAATCTCGCTTTCAAAATTCCTTACAGACTTATGCTATCCCTGACCCCCTCCCAGCTTGCAAGTATATAGTGGACCACTCCTCACAGCCCCGGGGCAGCAGCTCTTTCTGCCCATGGGTCCTGTCCCTGGGCGTTAATAAACGACCATTTTGCACCAAAGCTATCTCAAGCTATCTCAGGAATTCTTTCTTGGTCATCAGCTCTGGACTTCACCCCTACTTCACTTGTATTCTAGGACTTCATCAGTATCTAATATATAGCAAATAGTAGCTATTTAATAACTATTTGTGAATATAAACGGACTGAAAAACACATCAGGAAACTGATGTGATAATGAAAAATAAAGTTTAAATCTGCTATTAAATATAAACAAATAAGAAGTAGGACTTCCTCTCTCTTTCTATACAAATTCTAAGCATTACTGGTAGTTGAAATAAAAATAAAATGTATTAAATGTCTTCACCAATATATTATAATGTATCTTTCCTATCTTTTTTAAATTCCTAAGTTGCCATTTAATGTAGTACCTTGACTTAGAAAAGGAAAAACAGTAATAATGGTGGCAACTTCTTCCTGTAGAGGAATGGGTCTTAATCTTTTATGTGTCACATAACTCTCTGAAGATCTGATTTTAAAACAATGAGCCCTTTCCACAGAAATGTGCACATCTTACACAAAATGTCATACCCAATTTTGAGACCTAGAAAGGGCCATGGGGCTTAGGTTAAGAAAACTTCCTACAGGGGAGATGAACACTAAAGTTAAAGATTTGTTATTATCTCTAAAAAGCCTGGAAGATTGATTACATCGGTGCATACTATCATATCCTACATAATGGAGACACCAATAGTTACTTTTAATTTTTATCTCACAAGCTAAAATTGGTTTCAATAGGTATTAGCAGACTAAGTTATTAATAGGTAATATGCATAAAATAAAAATACATTAAAGAGAGATTAGGAAGTTAAATAAACTGGGGAGTATTAAATTATGTAGAATTCTGTGGTTAAGTGCTAGATTAAACAAAGTTAACCAGGAATTTCTTTACATCATAACTTTTCAGAGTTGTTACTATATAAATATGCAAAAACAGCATAGACTATGCAGCATTTTCTTAATTTCTTCTGAACATGAAGTCTCCTTTTCCTCAAAATACCTGTTACCTCTTGTTGAAAATTACCTCTTGATGAGCATGGTTAAGACCTACAATTGCTTTTATTAATACTGAATTTTGTTAGAAATGAATCTACATTTTATTCCTCTGGAAAGAAAAATGATATATCTGAGCATATGCTTTAGAAAATTTCTAGAACCAAATAGCCAATTGTACACAGTCCTATGTAAGAAGCATTATCTCTGAAACACCTGAGAGAATCTGGAGGGGCAAAGCACGGTCACAGGTAATAGTGAGGCAGTCTGAGGCCATAGAGAGGGATGCTGCTGGGGATTAGGGTAGAAAATTCATCCCACACTGGTGTATTGTAACAGCCCTGAGAAATGGCACCTTTTTTTTTTTTTAACAATTCTTCCTCCTAATTCTCCTCTAATTTCCTCTATTTTTTGCAGATACCGTGGGGTTTAGTAGGAACCCTGAAGCAAGGGTATAAATATTTTAAAAAAACAAATTTTTAGAATGTTATATTTGTTTTTGGAACACATTTGGTACTTTTTTGGTAAAGAATGCTAAATTTCTCACAGTTCATAATCCAAACAAAATAAGAAAGAAATTTTATGAGGAAAAAAAATGACAAGAACAAAAATATTGCCCTGATCCCCACTGAACTTGACCTGACTCCTATCCCCCAGGCTCTACCATGGACAGTAACTATTTTATGGTTCCTGATCTCAGGTGAGTGGCATTGGTATTCTCCATCTAGAGCACTCAACCTGCAATTTATGTTTGATGAGCAGAAAGCAGGTTAGCTGAGTGCTAGTTACATCAGAATGAAGCAAGTTAAGAGGTAAATCAGCTAGTAGGTAACTGATGGTTTTTTTTTTTTTTTTTTAAAGATTTTATTTATTTGACAGACAGAGACCACAAGTAGGCAGAGAGGCAGGCAAAGAGAGAGGAGGAAGCAGGCTCCCTGCTGAGCAGAGAGCCCGATGCGGGGCTCGATCCCAGGACCCCGGGATCATGACCTGAGCCGAAGGCAGAGGCTTAACCCACTGAGCCACCCAGGTGCCCCGGTAACTGATGGTTTAAGCAAAAATCGTAACATTATCTGATGGATATAAATGTATGTAGAGAAGATATATAAGACAAACATGCCATAAACAAAGGATCTCCTTTGTTTAAGTAGGTAAAAAAAAAAAAAAAATAGGTAAGTTCTACATTTCATTCAAACTGGAAAAATGATTATCCCAGCTGACTGTGATAAATTGTGTATATTTGGTTAATATTGATAGCAACCACTAAAAAGCTATGTAAAAAGACATACTCAAAAACAATACAGATAAATCAAAATGAAATTCCAAAAAATGTTCAAGAAATACATAAAAACACAGGAAAAGAATATAAGAAACAAAACCACAAACAAAACAAAAAGTAAAATAGCAGGCTCAAACCCTAACATATCAATATATGCATTATATACAAATGTCTTAAATATATCAATTAAAAGAAAAAGATTGGAAGAGTGAATTAAACACCGTGGACTAATGATATGAAATCTATAATAAACCTCTTCGACCATAACAATGTAGGCCAGCTAGAAATAAAAGAATGGAAAAGGACAGATCACACAACATTAATCAAAAGAAAACAGTAGTGGCTATGTTAGTAATAGATAAAACAGACTTCAGAGTAGAGAAATTACCAGACACAGAGAAACTTATTTTCAGTGATAAAAGAGTAATTTGATCAAGATAAATGCACCAAACAACAGAGCTGCTAATTACAGAAACCCCAAACAACTAGAACTGAAAGGAAAAATAAGTAAATGCAAAGGTATACTTGGAGACTCCAACATTGCTTTCTCAACAACTTATAAAAAAGACAGACAGAGGGGCGCCTGGGTGGCTCAGTGGGTTAAAGCCTCTGCCTTCAGCTCAGGTCATGATCCCAGCATCCTCAGATCGAGCCCCGCATCGGGCTCCCTGCTCCACAGGAAGCCTGCTTCCCCCGCTCTCTCTGCCTGCCCCTCTGCATGCTTGTGATCTCTCTCACTCTGTCAAATAAATAAATAAAATCTTTTTAAAAAAATAAATAAAAGGAAAAATTAAAAGGAATTTATCAAAATTAAAATGTTGCTCTGCAAAAAAAAAAAAAAAATGTGATAAGGAAGAAAAGACAATAATCCAGGAGAAAACATTTATAAGCTGTATATCTGACAAAGGATTAGTATGTAGAATATATTTTTTTAAAACTCTGAAAACTCAAGAATAAGAGAAAAAAAGTCGAATGAGGAAATGGGCAGGCACAAAGAGGCATGCTGAGGAAGAGGATCCACAGGTGGCAAATAAGTATGTGAAAAGACGTCAGCATCATTAGCCAGGAGGAAAGCCTTAAAACCACAATGAGATGTCATTATACGCCTACAGAAAACGGCTAAAGTAAATACTAGTAATACCACTTCATGCTGTCGAGGACGCGGAGACTCTGGATCACTCATACTTTCCTAGTAGGAATGTGAAATGGTACAGGCACTCTAAAAATTTGGCACATTCTTAAAAAAACTGAAATGCACTCACCATCTGACCAGCAATTGCACTCCTCGGCATTTATCCCAGAGAAATAAAAACTTAGATTCACAAAACAACCTAGACACCAATGTTTATAACAGCTTTATCCATAATAGCCAAAATAACCCAGATATCCTTCAATGGGTAAAAGATTAAATAAACTGTGATACATCCATACCATGAATAACCACTAAGCAATAAAGAGAAATGAACTTTCAATGCGTACAATAACCTCAGTGAGACTTGAGGATTATGCTGAGTGAAAAAATCCAATCCCGAAAGTTACATATTTTATTATCCCATTCACATAACACTCTTGAACTGACAAAATTACAGAAATGTGTTCTTCAACACATTAACAGTGGCCTCCTGTCATTAAGGAGGGAGTTGTGGTCAGGAGAGGGTATGACTACAAAAGGGCATTAGGAGGGATCCCTGTGATGACGGAAATGTTCTATATCTTGACTGTATCAAGTCAATATCACGGCTATTACGCATTACAGTTTTGTTAAATGTCACCATTGAGGGAGATGAGTAAATGGCATATGAGGTCTTTGTATGATTTTTTTTACAACTCCAAGCGTAAATATCTCAGAATAGAAGTTTTAGTTCAAGAACATTCACCAAAAGAACACTAAGGGTGTTACCAGTCTTTATTGACAACAGAAAATTAAGAGATGCTTCTGGAAATCAATACAGGAATATTAGTTTCTTTTTTCTGTATTTTTTGTGGGGGTGGGACAGTGTGGAGCCCAACATGGGGTTTGAAAACTCAGGACTCTGAGATCAAGACCTAAGTTAAGATCAAGTTTGCCAACTTGTGGACATTCCTGAAATGTTCTATTTCAAGCTACCAATGGACTTGGGAAAAGCTATGCACAATTGGCTCTTGTGAGTACACGGTACCAAAGACCAAAAAAATGAAGATTCCTAAGATTTTGACCTTCAAGCCTTAAAACTTGTGGTGAAACTAGCAGGTTTTTGTGAATTGAAATAAACATTTCTGGTATTAAATTAATTAAATGAGAAGGCTCTAGACGGAGGTGATGCTAATGCCTGGATGGTCTACATAAACAAACCAAAACTTAAGCCTGTAAATGCCTTATGGTTATAAAACAGAACACTGTGGACGACCAGTCCTAAACAGCCAACTAGCCTTTAACTACAGCCAGTGCAACAGTTTCCTTCCTTTGCATCTGGACCTTCTCTATGTAAGTATCTCCCTTAACTCCTTGTCTCAGGAGAGTTCTGAATGACTTCTAGTTTGGCACTGCTGGATTCAAACTGATTTTTGCTTAAGTAAACTCTTAAAATTTTGCATATGCCCAGTTTATCTTTTAATAACAGTCACTCAAAATTGGTCACATTTTTTCCTAAGTATCACACACTTAGTAGCCTGGAATGGTTAAAGGTAGGTCCATGCTAAGAGTGTCTTTCCCTACAACTGATTAACAAAATATGGAAAATATGAGAAACAAAATTAGCTTCACAGTGAATTCTACCGCATGTGTAAATATCTACACCAAGGAGGCACAAATCCAGTTCTCTAAACTAGATGAAGTCCTCACGTGTCCTTGGGCTTTCCAACAAGGGTCTCACATTACTGATGAATTCTGCAATAAAAAAATATAGTATTCGGGAGGCAGGATTAGCAGATTTGAGTGTCTAGCTGAATCATGAAATGGCCCCTCCTTGAAGTGGTAGGATTAAAGGACTGAAGGAAAGTCTACATATTTGTATTAGAAGACTATGCTGCTGGATGCTAATTTTCCTGCCCCAGCCACGCAGAAGCGGCAATGCCTATACAGTTTCTATCCAACCCACATATCTTCAGAGTTCCTATTTCATCAATGTAAAAATTATGTCTAACATCACTTATAGTAGTTCATAAACTCTCTCTTGCGGATTCAGATAACTCTCCTTCAAATGTTAACTTCCCACAGCCTGTGGATTGCTTATTAGGTCATTTCGAATGTTAACAGATGTAGATTAAAATAATTTGCATATACATAATATACTTTCTATGCATAAGCATTTATGCATAGCTGTGTTTTTAAAAAAGAGACAACAGGACCAAAACGGAGTCACTTGTGCTACGACTCATGTCACCAAACTGAGACTTAATACCTAATTTAATTAGTCTCATACTCCCAGTCAATCTGGAATTTCCTGGTCAGCAGCAGTGAGGTAATCTGCTTGATAGATCCCTCCCATCCCCCAAAGAAAGATGACCTTGCCCCCAATCAGCTGTTTGCTATTATGACTTCTATGTCACACCTCCTTCCATCTATGTCTTTCATTTTCTACAGCTCTTCTAGGCTCCTTTCTGTTTGCTAGATGGGCTGCTGCTGGATTCGTAAATCACTGAATAAAGCCAGTAGGATCTCTAAAATTTACTCAGTTAAATTTTGTTTTGTTTTTTTTTTTTAAATATAGACCATATAACAAAAATCACTTTTTAGATCTGTTGCAATATTTTACTACCTACATTTCTATGATTAACAAGCATCCCAGGCTTATCTCCCTGAAAAATCTGATCCAGAAGGACTGAGGGACCCAAGAATCTACCTTAGTAAGGGGCCCTCCCAGAAGAGTCTTATAAGCAGGCAAGCTTGGAAAATCCCACATTACGCTATGCTGAATCTCTAAAAATTCTGACGTATATGTAACCAAAACTGTAACATATATGTAACCTAAAATCATACATTCTAGCTTTCAGATTTGCTTTTTTTTCCTGAGGATGAAGAACAGCAGATACTCTCATTTTCTTATATTCTCTATCTTTTGGAAAATTGTCAGAGAACTCTGTAGCCCAATATAAAGAAAATATCCACAGCCTTCCAGAAAACATAGCAAAACATAATGTAATTTAAGGGCCTACTTAACCAGAGCAATTCCATCTTGGATTAAACAGTCATTTTGTTGTTTATGCAGTAAAACTTAAACTGTCCCTGCCCCCCTTCCCCCCAGGGGACTTACTTAAAAACAAGCCCAGGAAACCAGTCCCAGGTAACAAAGCCCAAATACAAGGGTGGGTCAGGGCAGGTGGAGGTATCTAATCAGTGGGGGCGCATACTGTCTTCCCAGCTACCAAGGAGTATAGGCCCCGCCTTTTGGGTGCCAATTCTCCAATTCTGACCAAGGTGATAGGCTAGTTCAAATGTCTACTATAGGGTAAACTGTAATTCAATTGGTCACTTATGTGTGACCTAGCATGACTGTGTAGCTTTCTCTGTGTGTTACAATCTCATTGGCCCCCTGTGCGTGGCCAGGCCCAACCGCATGGCCTTTGCCCTTAAAAGCTGGTCTGTGAAGCAGAGAGGGGTCGCCCTCTCTATAAGAGGCGGGGCCCTGAACGTTCGGTTTGATTCTCAATGCTTGGCGTGAAATAAAGCTTTGCTTGACCTTCACTTTGTATCAGTCTCGCTCCTTTAATCACGGACCCATTATTGGGGGACCTTTCAGTAATGACTATATTAAAATATACAGTAAAAACAAATGGATAATAGGAATAACATCTGCTTCCCTCCCCTAATTCCCTTCAAAAAGATAACTGAAATAATTTCTATTAAATAAGCAATAGCCTGTTCAGGGGAATAAATGTAGAAACAATATGTTAAATGTCAGACTAATATTTTTAAAAAGTCAAATTAAAAAAAAAAACAAACTAAAAGCTCTAGGAAATCTGTTAAACTGTCTTTGGTAATAAATATAAGGGAGAAATAATAATTTTTCCTCTACCCCTCTAGGTTCTTGGTTGAAACCCTACTACAATAAAAGACAGAATAACAGGAGAAAAACAAGCACAAGTTTAGGATCATGTAAACCTGCTATTTACATGGGAGAGACCCAGGAAAACGGAGTACATTCCCAAAATGGCCCCGCCACCACCTTAAATACCATCTCCAGCTAAAGATAAAAAGGTGCCAGCAAAATACAGTAAACAAGGGTATGGTTGTCATGCAGATTCAGGTCCGAGCCCTCTCACTGATAAAAGTTTCTAGAGGTTTAGTCAATCTCCTCTTCCTGTTACAAACAGGGAAGACACCCTTACACATGGAGGCTGCCCTTACAAATGTTAAAGTCCCTTACAAAAGGGTAACTTCTACTTGCCTTTCAGAGCTTTTCATCTGCTGTTTCTTAAAAAACAAGCAGCTCAAGATAATTCTCATGCCAAAAGGGCAAATTCTGTTGTCCTTTGGTGGTCAGTTTTATTAAATACACTGACATTATTAAAATGTTAGATACAAAGTTGTTGGCTAAATAACTCCCTTCTGTGTACTTGGACAAAAATAACCCAACTTCATCTATAAATTTAAACGCACACACACAAGCATTTTTAGTGAGACCAACTTTCATCAAGATTGTTTACCGGATTTTCTCACTTTAACCTGTCTGCCTGCTATTTTTACACAAGACTATAATCATTCCCCAGTGTAAAATCACTCCCCAGGCCATTCAGTGGCTTAATTGGCAACACTGCCCTTTTACTCACAACTGCACAATAAAGTAAATGTTTTTAAACAGTGAATACATAACAAGGCAACATGTGATTAAAATTCAATACATTATCTCTCTCAAATTTTATTACTGCAGGTGCAGAACACAACTGTTCAGAGGCTTGCTGAGGGCAAGGTTCCCTTTCATTGAAAACAATTCTATTTATACACCTGTGTTTACAAAGATTCTAAGTGAAAAGACCCAGGAACAGAAAATGGAACAAGAAAGTACCACTAAACATTACCTTCGCAGAAGCCTGAATCAGTCCTTCCCTAAGGAAAGTGTAAAGCGGATTTCAAAATGCAACAAGCAAGTCTAGCTAAGAGTCTCCGTTAAAAAAGGGTGGGGAAGCCATTAAAGGAGAGGAGGAATTTATGCACATCTTCATTGAAGGAACTAAGAACTTTTTGAACTTTCAAACCAGCAACAAAGCCCTCAGCTTGGACTTGGCATCCCCCTCACCGTGGCAACGGAATCATCTGCATTCTTCATTTCTAAAGGGGCCAACTCAGTTTAACAAGCTTCAATCCCTCATTTGCATATAAACCCAACCAATCCCCACTAAATTAATTTCAATCCCTGTTTGGCACAGAGAACCTAAATGAGAACTACACTCGCGCTGGTTCATCTTAGTAACTCTGCCCCCTCTCTGCCTTCCTCAGACACAACTGGGTTTCTACCGGAGTCTGTCTCCTGAACTGCAATTCTAACCGCCCCCCAAAATGCCTCCTTCCTTAAATTTTCAGTGATTCCTTTCTTGACTGATAAAAGGAAGAGGTGAGAATAATCCTTGATTTAGCAAAGCTGTCCCCAGAATTACACATGTTCTCAGAAATTTATATGGACTACCGAATGTGTTAGATCATATGTGGAAAATGTTAGGTCCCCCCCAAAATGGGTACCCCAATAATGGGCCCGTGATTAAAGGAGCGAGACTGATACAAACCAAAGGTCAAGCAAAGCTTTATTTCGCGCCAAGCATCAAGAATCAGACCGACCGTCAAACAGACCGGTCGGGGACGCCCCTACAGAGAGGACGACCCCTCCCTGCTTTCCAGACTAACTTTTATAGAGCAAAGACCATGTGGTTGGGCCTGGCCACACACAGGTGGCTAATTGAATTACAATTCACCCCACAGTAGCCATGGAAACTAGCCCATCACCTTGGTAGCTAGGAGACAGTATGCGCCCCCACTGATCCGATGTCTCCCCCTGGCCTGACCCACCCTTGTACCTGGGCTTTGTTACCTGGAACTGGTTTCCGGGACTTATTTTTAAGTCCCCTGGGGGAAGGGGAGCAGGGACAGTTTAAGGGTTAAACAACAAAGTTATTGTTTAACTTCAATGGAAGCCTCCGGCTAAAATAAAAATATAAAATACGTCCTTACAGAAAATATATTTTATCATTCCCCCTATGGAGAAATAGTACCAGGAGGAAGAGCTAAGAATTTGCTTGATGTCATTTCTTATATACCTACCCTTTCAGTTCAAACAGGTAATGTATTAAGTATCTATTATTCATTCAACAAATATTTGTTGAGTGCCTACTAGATGTGCTGAGTATACAATGTGAAAAATGATGTGAGAAATTCTGGGCTTGGCCTTCCAAAAGATAAAAAATAAATGACTAATAAAAAGGAATACTAAGTAGAGTTTACGATGCAGTTATAGCTAGAGCACACCGTATATAGGCTGTCCAGAGTAACACAAAGTGCTATAAGAATTCAAAGATGAGGAGGAGAGGTACACAGATGCTGTGAAGATGTGTAGAGTGTCCTCCTTGTTCCTGACACAACTCTGTCCGCTGACTTGTTTAAATCTTTTTTTAATTTAGAAATTTAAACACCCAGGGAGAAGAGTAGTATATTAAGTCCCAAGCACCTCACTCAACTTCCACAATATTCAAAGTTTTCTGTCAATCATTTTATATCTACCATTTCCCATTCTTCCCCACCCCTCAGGTATTTTGAAGGGAATCCCACACATCTTATAATTTCATACTTATGTGGAATAGATACAGGCATAGAACATATGTGGACCAATATGCATATAATACTATCACCCATAAAAATTTATTATAAAACTGAAATTCTTAAAATAATTTAAAATAAAATTCTTTTGGGGCGCCTGGGTGGCTCAGTGGGTTAAAGCCTCTGCCTTCAGCTCAGGTCATGATCTCAGGGTCCTGGATCGAGTCCCGCATCAGACTCTCTGCTCAGCAGGGAGCCTGCTTCCCTCTCTCGCTCTGCCTGCCTCTCTGCCTACTTGTGATCTCTGTCTGTCAAATAAATAAATAAAATCTTTTAAAAAAAATAAATAAAATAAAATAAAATTCTTTTTACAATCCTATCTTCTTGTAAATTACTTTTAGCTACTTAACATCATATTCTATATGGACTTTATCATGGAATTTAATTTACTTTCCAGGTTCTCAAAACCTTTTCAATCTTCATGCAACTTTAAGTGTTGACACAAGGGTGTCCCAGATCTGGCAGAGATTTCCAAGTGGTTTAATTTTGTTTAGTTCCACACAGAGAGAGAAAAGCCATTCCTCTTTAGGTGTCCATGTCGCCCAGGCCCATTCCCAGTGTCTCAAGTGGCCTGTAAGTACGTGTTGACCCCACTGAAAGAGGTACTGGCCCCCACGATAGATGGTGCTGGACAATCTCCAGGACCAGATAGCACCATTCCTTGTGGACAATCCCTGGACAAAGTGCTGGTTCTGGCTGGACTGGCCCTGGAGTACACAGCACCCCTGTCACATAAACTATTTCATTAAATAATGTATTAAAAAATTCATGAGCCTATAGGATATCTAGCGATTGATGACAATTTGGTTTAGGGGGGAAAAAAGATGTATTTTAAGTTTTTGTTTTTGTTTTGACCAATTAGTGCATGACAATTCCTCCTAAGTCTAGGAATCATCTCTTCTTGAACAGATCTAGGAATCACCTCTTCGTGTTCTTTGTTATCAAGTATGCTATTCTCGATTAAATTCCTTTCCCTTTCCCCTTCAGCAAGGAAAAGGTGGCAATAGTATCATTACACCTAATACCATGGCTCTTCAGAAGTTGTTTGTATTGGAACAACATGGATCTTGTCTCTGCATTTCTCCAATACCAGTTCTTTTATGCTGATTACATCATTCCCCAAGAAACTGCCTCATCCTTGGTGCTACCACGAGTGCTGCCATCCACTGAACCTCAAAAGATGTGCTTTACTGATGATAACCACAAGAACAACGCTTACCCAGAGCATGCAGGGAAGTGTGAATGATAATTCCTATTCTGATGTTAAATTTACCTTTGGAATTTTGTAACACAGAAGAAACTCTTTACACCATAATCACTGCATTGCTAGAATGTGGTCACCAAGGTTAGGACAAGAGCCGTTGGAAGAGAGAATAGAGTCCTACTGGAGCAGGAAATGTCCTGTCTTCTTCCGAAATACCATAAGACTAATCAGGAGACCATGCACCCACATAGGTCAGAGACAAGGGAGGGTATCAATCAGGAGAAACCACTGATCCTGAGAAAAATAATTTCTAAAGTCCACAGAGGGCATGGGCATGGCCACTCCAGAGAACTGTCTTCGGAGGGGCAGGTGGACATCCTGGATGTGAGCAGTTGATAGGGGAGCAGTTACCTGATGCTAGGGTGCTGCAGCCCGGGCGCAGCAACACAGTTGGAACACACTAACAGGAAATGGCCTGCACAAGCTGTTCAAACCCAAGGGTCAGTCAGTCTCCCCTAGCCCTAAATTCATTCATTGTCCTACCTGGGTGTTACCCATAATCTATGTGGAAGCACCTATACAGCACCCATCAGAGAAAGAACTACTGCACCAGCAGAAGACAGATCTGCTCACCAGACTGCCTCCTAGAACTCCAGCCCAACCAGAGGCTAAGACCGATCCCAAAAGTACAAATCCCATAGTTCCAGGACATCTGATTGGCTTCATGTGTAAGGCAGAGGGTCAGGGAGCTCCCCCAGGGGGGGAAACAGGGACTGGACCCAACACAAGAACCCACTAACCACTGCTCCAGAACCTACCACTGGTCTTAGTAGGTCCCAAGAACCAGAGGGGGACTTTGAATATTTAAGGAAAGGGTTTACGGCAACCAATATTTAGCTGGGCATCCTTTACTTTTATTTGCTAAATCTGATAATCCCAGCGATCAGGTTTTACTCATTTCAGCCACACCTAATAGTCCATTTAGTATGCCATGATTTGTCCATTACTAATTCTGAATAATTCTTTGGGTCATCTAGAATACTTTTTTTTTTTTTTTTGATGGTCTGAATGCTTTTAATTGAATTTGATCCCGGAAGCTCTGAGATCCTTCGAACTGTAATCCTGTTTTTAAATTTTCAGGGTTCTTTTATTCCTTCTCATTAATTTATTCAGCAAGTATTTGCTGAGAACTTATTCTTGCCTGGCACTGGGATCTCTTCTTTTTCTAACGTTTTCTGACTTATTTTCTCCCCCACCCCCCGTTTTATTGAGATGTAACTGACACAAAGCACTGTATAAATTTAAGGTATACTGTATAATGGCTTGACCTTCGTATACCATGAAACGATTATCACAGTAAGATTAACGGACACCTATCATCTGATATAGATACAAAGAAAGAGGGGGACAAGTTTTTTCCTTGTGATGAGAACTCCTGGGATTTATTCTCCTAACAACTGTCAAGTATACCTTACAGCAAGCAGTGTTACTACAGTGACCGTGCTGTACATTATACCCTAGTACCTACTTATAACTGTACGTTTCCACCTTCTGACCATCGTCCTCCAATTCTTCATCCCCTAAGCCCCTGCCTCGGGTAACCACTAATCTGATCTCTTTTTCAATTAGCTTAGGTCTTTTTTCTTTCTTTCCTTTTCTTTCGATTTCACAGATAAGATCATGCAGTTATTTGTTTCTGTCTGACTCATTTCACCTAACAAGGTACCCTTGAGATCCATGTACATTGTTGTAAATGGCAGGATTTCCTTCTTTTTTTTTTTTTTTTTGACTGAATGAACTCCACTGTTGTGTGTGTTGTTGTGTGCGTGTGTGTGTGTACATAGTGTATATAGACCACTTTTCTTCATCTACTTATCTGCTGATGGACACTTAGGTTGTTTCCATGTCTTGCCTCCTGTAAATAATGCTGCAGTAAACACGAGAGTACAGATTTCTCTTCAACATAGTCTTCATTTCCTTCGGATATATTCTTAGAATTGTTGGATCATATGGCAGTTTTTTTGTTTTTTCACTTCTTTGAGGAACTACCACATTGTCCTCCATTTTGGCTGTACCAATTTACATCCCACTAACAACACAGAAGGGCTCCCTTCTTTCCATGTACTTGTCAGCGTTCGTTACCTCTTGTCTCTTGACGAGAGGCATCCTAACAGACAGGACAGGATATTCCATTGTGGTTTTGATCTGCCTTTCCCTTATTAGTGAGGTTGAGCACCTTTTCATGTACCAGCTGGCCATTTGAATACCTTCTCTGGAAAAATGCCTATTCAGGTACTTTGTCCATTTTTCTTAAAGTAAGCTCAACATCCAACCTGGAGCTTGAATTCACAACCCCAAGATCAAGACTCGCATGCTTTAACCAACTGAGGCAGCCAGACACCCTCTGCCTATTTTTAACTGGATTATTTGTGGGGGTTCTTTTTGCTACTGACTTGTATGAGTTCCTTACACTTCTTGCATATTAACCCCTTATGAGATATATATGATTTGCAAATATTTTTTCCCATCCTGTAGGTTGTCCTTTCTGTTTTGTTGATCATTTCCATTGCTATGCGGAAATGTTTTCGTTTAATGTAGTCTCACTTGTTTTTTATTTTGTTACGCGTGTTTTATGTACCATATGGTTGCCAAGATCCATATCAAGAAGCTTTTTAAATTCCAATGTTTTCTTCCAGGAATCTTGTGGTTTCTGGTCTTACACTTATGTCTTTAATCCATTTTAAGTTCATTTTTGTGTGCGGTATAAGATAGGAGTGGAGTTTTGTCCTTTTACATGTGAATACCCAATTTTCCCAGAACCATTTATGGAAGAGACTGTCTTTTCTCCATTGAGTATTCTTGGCTTCCTGGTCAACTACTAGTGGGCCATTTAGAATGCTTCCTAAAATACTGTTTTCAAAAAAGGTACGTAGGGGCGTCTGGGTGGCTCAGTGGGTTAAAGCCTCTGCCTTTGGCTCAGGTCATGATCCCAGGGTCCTGGGATCGAGCCCCACATCGGGCTCTCTTCTCCATGGAGAGAGCATGCTTTCTCCTCTCTCTCTGCCTGTCTCTCTGCCTACTTGTGATCTCTGTCTGTCAAATAAATAAATAAAATCTTTAAAAAAAAAAAAAGGTACGTAGGTAAGAATGCTTTCCAAACTTTGGCATATGTGCCTGTGTACATTGTTCTTTACATATATATGGCAGTTTGGGTTTCACAGAAATGACTCCGAGGCCTATCTTAGATACACCCTAATGGAGAGAACCTGCTTTTCCGCCTGGATACTTCCACTGTTCATGCATGCCAGACAAATGTATTGATCATCTACAAATTCTTTATTCTATTTAATTATTTACAGGGTCATGGCAGAGTATTTGGGCCCAGAAACTGTGTCTTACTCATTATTGAATCCACGGGGCACAGTCCTGGCACAGGACACTTACTCAATAAAAAGTGGTTAAATAAATAAATGAATTAGTCAACTCCACTTAAAGAAAAAATAACACAATGAAGAAAAGCAGAAAGTTGAAGAGGTGCAAGACCCTGCAAGTCTCTTTTGTAAGGAACTCAGCATCTCTGTGCGAATGTCCCGGGAGACATATTTAGAAACGCAACTCACTGCCATGGTGTGAAGGGCTAAATTCATGTTTTGTTTTGTTTTGAATATGGGTAGCCCTGGAAAAGGCAGTACTTTTAGATTCATAAGGGAAATTATTTATTTCTTAAACTAAAGAGACCTGTTTCCCATCAGGTATATTATGCCAACAACTTTACAGGACCCTGAGTGATGGTACATAGTTACAAGTACACATTCAGTGGAATGAGTGTCATTCCAGAGTCACTGCATTCTCTGTCTCCTCGAGTCTTGGCCAAGTTTAAGGAAGGCAGCAGTTTTTTTTTTTTCACTCTCTTAGTATTTAGGGAATAAACTACATGCTCTTCCATAATTGCACACCAGCCCCTGGGACTGCTGACTTAACATTTTTGTATTTTATCTCATTAAGATAAGGGAGAAAATCGGGGAGCCTGAGTGGCTCAGTTGTTAAGTATCTGTCTTCAGCTCAGGTCATGATCCCAGGGTCCTGGGATCAAGCCCTGCATTGGGCTCCCTGCTTGGTAGGAAGCCTGCTTCTCCTTCTCCCATTCCCTCTGCTTGTGTTCTCTCTCTCACTGTGTCTCTCTCTGTCAAATAAATAAATAAAATCATTAAAGAAAAAAAAGATGGGAAAAGAAAATAAGATGGGGAAAGAAAACTTTGACATTCACTTCTCTAAGTTCTACTAATGAATGGTCTCTTAGGAAACTATTCTAAATGACTATTTCTAAGGTATGGAACTTTGCTGAAAATCATAATCTCTAAAATTAATTTACACATAGAATTTAGTTTCCAAAAACTCTTCTATATATGGTGACATTCTTTGAAAAGGTGGGATAAAGTAGAAATATGAGAAGAGTGGATTTGTTGTTGTTTTGCGTTGTTTTTGTGTAAAAGATGCCTTCAATAATTAGATGAAAACTACTGATTTACCCACAGCAAGATGTGTATATAGTATCATGGACTTCCCAGACCTTCTAAACTTCATTCATAGAGTCCCCTTTCCGAGGCATTTGGGGCACTCAGGCTCAAAACCTGATTGGGTCTACATTAAACTGTCTTCTATTGCCCCCCCCCCTTAACTTTCTTATCTGAACATCTTAAGTAAGGGGAAGACAAGACAGAGGGAAATAAAAATTCAGGGGACTATAAATAATCAGTAAGTACTAATTTAGAAAGCTGCTGGACCAAGACCACAAAATGTCATAAAGTAGATCTATTGGTTTCCTAATTTCTCAACATAGAAATCAGTTTGAATTTAAACTGGTTTAAAATCTAATTTTAGTTATTTGTTCCACAAATGCTTACAAGAATCTAAAAAGCACCAGGCTGGGATTATGGGGAAAGCAAAAGGACCAACACACAGTCTGCGTCCTCAGGGAGACTATAACCTAATAGAAGCTCTAAAAGCTTGACATAAGTAATGGTAACGAAAATGGAATGTGACTGGTCATGTGAAAAATACAGATCACACAACACGTCATAAAATCTCAGAAGAAAAAGAAAATAGGGCTATCTTGGAATCTCCAAGAAGGATTTCATGAAATGTTCCAGCTGGGCTTTGAATGACAGATAGGATTATATATGAGGAGGAGAGAACAAAACAGTGAGAACAAAACAGTGCCTGGCACAAAGAAGGCCCCAACACACAGTGATCCAACAAACGAACCAACAGAGGAATATGCAAAAAGCAGGGCAGTCCAAGGCCTGCGTGAAGACCCAGGAGCAATTTATTTTGGTGAAAGTAAATATGAAGGGGAGTTGGTGAGGAATTAGATAGAAAAATACGCTGGAGCAATGAGTGAGAGAAAGCTATTAAAGGGTCTTGAGCTAGAAAGAAACAAAAATAGAGCTGCATTTTGAACAGAACATGAAATTTAAGGGCCCAGCCATGGAATTGTAGGGCATGTCATAAGCACCCTGACAAAACCTCCCTACATTAAAATGTATCACTAGAAACATTCTCAACATAATGGAACACGAAATAGGATTGGATTCCAAATCGTCACACAATTGTGAATCTACTTCCTCTGTAATACTAAAAATGACTTATTCTCATCAAAATATAAATAAAATAGAGGCACCTGGGTGGCTCAGTCATTAAGCATTTGTCTTCGGCTCGAGTCATGATCCTAGGGTCCTGGAATCAAGCCCTGCATCGGGCTCCCTGCTTGGTGGGAAAGCCTGCTTTTTCTCCCACTCCCCATGCTTGTGTTCTCTCTCTCACTGTGTCTCCCTCTATCAAGTAAATTTTTTTAAAAACTAAATTATATATGTACATGTGTATAAATAAAATACACTGAGCACCTTCTCCAGGAAAGAGCCATCACTAAAATATCAGAGCATTTATCCTTGAACTCATATACAAAATGGGATTATTTTACTGCTGGTGAACCGTTGTGATAGAACTCTTGCCCCAGTGTCAATGTTATGGGCCTTCTTCTGAACGTCAACGTTATGGGCCTTTACCAAATCCCCAGACTTCAACATCTACACAAGGGAGCTCATTATAAATTATTTTTGAAGTCAATAATTATAAAACAATGATGCAATTTATAGAATATCTTTATATATATTACATGGTTTGCTCATTATGATAGCATCTTTTGAGAACTCTCATTTTATTCAAAACAATAATTGGTGGGATGAAGTTGATGTAAAGACCTTGAAATGTTATAAAGAAAGTTGCTATATTTCTTTTATTTCTGATGGGCAAAAATGTATAGTCTTACAATTCCAGACAAATAACTATCCCTGCCATTTACACATATGGTGAGATTCTATATTATCTCTGTCTACTTTTAACACATTTCAGCCAAATGAACTAAATCATAAACTTTCAAGGAAAGAACAGTAGGTCCTTTGTCAAAACAAAACCTCACAAAAATAAAAGAATGTAAAAATAAAAATAACAAAATATGCATGAACTAAATTACAATCAGAACACAAAGCCTTAACAAATTTTTGATGTAACAAAACCAAAATTTTAAATGACAAAGTCAAATAGGCCATTATAAAGACATCCCATAATCAAGATTCTTCTAATAGAACTTTTTAATAATGCTGGGCTGTCAGGGTTCCTAAAATATGGGTATCAACTGGTTTTCTAGCATTTATACTAATGACAGTATGTACTTGTTTTCAGCAACTTTTTGAGAAAAGAATGTTCTTGGAAAACCACTAGAGAGATACGAAACAGGCCACAGACTGGGAGAAAATATTTACAAAAGACGCATCTGATAAAGGACTGTTTTCAAAAACAGACACACAACTCTTAAAACTAAATGCAAGAAAACAAATGGCCTGATTTGCAAAATGAGCCACAGACCTTAACAGATATCTCACTAAAAAAGACATGCAGATGGAAAATAAACATACGAAAAGATGTTCCATATCATATGTCATCAGGGAAATCCATGTTAAAACAACAGTGAGAGACCACTCTACACCTATGAGAATGGCCCAACCCCAAACGCTGACAGCACTGAACGTTGATGAGGATGTGGAGCAACAGGAACTCATTCACTGAGGGTGGTAATGCAAAATGGCACAGCTACTCTGAAATACAGTTTGGCAGTTTTTTATAAAACCTAACATGTCCTTACCATATGATCCAGCAGTTGTCCTCCCTGTTATTTACACAAAGGAGTTGAAAACTTAGGTCCACACAAAAACATGCACATGGCTATTTATAACAGTTTTATTCATAATTGTCAAAACTTGGAAGCAACTAACCTGTCCTTTAGTAGATGAGTGAGTCGACAAACAAACCAGACAATGGAATGAAAGGACACGAAGGAAACTTAAATGCATACTACAGAGTGAAAGAAGCCAATCTGAAAAGACTGTATGATTATAATGATGTGATGTTCCGTAAGTGGCAAAACTACAGACACAGTAAAAAGATCGGTGGTGGCCAGGTGTTTAGGAGAGAAGAATGAATAGGCAGAATATAAAGAATTTCAGTATCATACTCTGTATGATACTATAATGATGGACACACATCATTACATTTTTGTCCAAACCCACAGAATGTGCAACATCAGAAGTGAACCATAATGTAAACTACAAATTTGGGGTGATTATGATATGTCAGTGTAGGTTTATCAATTGTCCATTTCTTGTACATTGTCCAATTTACTGGCATATAATTTTTCAAAATATTCTCTTATACTCTTTTGTGTTTTGTGGTTATGAGCTGCTACTTCTTTATTTCTGAATTTATTTATTTGAGTCCTCTCTTTTTGTCAGGATGAGTCTGGCTAAAAGTTTATTAATTTTAGCTTTTCAAAGAATAGCTCCTGATTTCATTGATTGGTTCCACAGTTTTTTGGTTTTTTAGTTTTTTATTTTTGGGTTTTTTTAGTCCCCATTTATTTCTGCTCTAATCTTTATTATTTCCTTTCTTCTACTGGCTTTGGTCTTTGTTCTTTTTTTAGCTCCTTTAGATACAAGGTTAAATTGTTTGAAAATTTTTTTTTATTTCTTGAGATAGATCTGTATTACTATAATCTTCCCTCGTGGAACACCTTTTGCTGCATTCAAAGACTTTGTACTGCTGTGTTTGTTTGTTTTTCCATTTGTCTTCTTGCATTTGTTTTTATAATTTTTCAATTTACCCATTCATTGTTTAGTAGCATGTTATTTAGACTCCATGCATTTGTGTTCTTTCTGGATTTTATCTTGTGAATGATTTCTACTTTCATATTCTTGGGGTCAAAAAAAAAGATGTATGATATGATTTTAGTCTTTTTTAATTTGTTGAGACTTGTTTTATGACCTAAGATGTGATCTCTTCCGGAGTATGCTCCATGTGTACTTGAAAAGAATGTGTATTCTGCTGTTTGGGGAGAGAATGTTCTGAATATATTGGTTAGGTCTGTCTGGTCTAATGTATCATTCAAAGCCACTGTTTCCTTATTGATTTTTTGTCTCAATGATCTATCCACTGATGTCAGTGGGGTGTTAAAGCTCCCTACTATTATTGTATTCCTGTCAATTTCTTTCTTTATGTGCTCCCATGGTGGGTGCATAAATATTTACAATTGCTATATCCTTTTGTTGGACGGTTCCCTTTATCGATATGTAGTACCTCTCTTAGTCTCTTGTTAAATTCTTTGTTTTAAAGTCTATTTGTTAAAAAAATAAAAAATAAAAATAAATTAAAAAGTCTATTTGTTCTGATATAAGTATCATTACTTCCTCTTTCTTTTTGCTTCCATTTGCATGGTTAATGTTTTTTCATCCCTCATTTTCCATCCACTTGTGTCTTTAGGTCTGAAGTGAGTCTCTTTAGGCAGCATATGGATGAGTCTTATTTGTTACCAATTCAGTCACCCTATCTCTTTTGATTGGAGCATTTAGTCCATTTAAAGTAATTTTTGATAAATATAGACTTACTGCATTTCTGTTACTTGTTTTAGGGTTATTTTTGCTGTTCTTCTCTGTTCCTTTCTTCTCTTGCTCTCTTCCCTTATAGTTTATTTTTTAAGGTTTATTTATTTATTTGAAAGACAGAGTGTGGTATGCAAGCAGAAGATGGGCAGGGGAAGAAGGACAGAATCCTCAGATTCCCTGCTGACCATGGAAGGAAGCCTTGATCTCAGAACCCTGAGATCATGACCTGAGCTGAAACCAAGAGTCAGATGTTTAACCGACCAAGCCACCCAGGCACCCTCCCCTACCTTTTCCTTGGTAAAATTTAATTTATTTTACAGAAAGAAAGAGCATGCATCCCTTAAGTTTGACAGCTTTCTTTGGTGTTATGCTTGGATTCCCTTCTCTTTACTTTTTTGTGTATCTATTACAGATTTTTAATTTGTGGTTATAATTAAATTCATATATAACATCTTATGTGAATAACAGTCTACATAAAGTTTATGGTCGCTTAAGTTTGAACTCATTCTAAAAGCTTTTACCCCACACGCATTTTATATATATGATGTCATACTTCACACCCTTTTATTCTGTGAATCCCTTAACTTATTTTTATAGGTATAATTGTGATTTTACTGCTTTTGTGCTTTAACTTCCACATTGGCTTTATAAGTGATTAATTTACTATTTTTATTATATGTTTGCATTTACCTGTGAAATTTTTTCCTGTCCTAATTTTATTACTCCTGATTATGGCCCTTTCTTTCCACTCAAAGAATTCCCTTTAATGTTTCTTGTACGAGTGGTTGATGAACTCCTTCAACTTATGTTTGTTGGGAAACTCTTAATCTCACCAACTCTGAATGATAACCTTATGGAGTAGAGCATTTCTGGTTGCAGGCTTTTCTTTTCAGTACTTTGAATATATCGTAACATCCCATTCTAGCCTGCAGTTTCTGATTAAAAAATCAGCCGATAGCCTTATGGGGTCCCCCTTGTATATAACTGTTTTCTTTTCTCTTGCTGCTTTTAACATTCTCTCTTCACCACGACTTTTTCCCACTTTAATTGCTCTGTGTCTTTGTGTGGACCTTCTGGAGGCTCTCTGTGTTTCCTGGATCTGGATGTCTATTTCCTTCCCTAAATTAGGGAACTTTATAGCTACTACTTCTTCAAATAAATTTTCTGCTCCTTTCTTTCTCTCTTCTCCTGAGAAGCTTAAAATGTGAATATTTTTATGCTTGATGATGTCACTGAGTTAACCCATTCTCATTTTTTTATTATTCTTTTTTATTTTTCTTGTTTAGTTTGATTGCTTTCCATCACCCTATCTTCCAGGTCACTGATATGCTCTTCTGCCCCCCGCCCCATTCATTCCTTCTAGTGTATTTTTGTATTTTGATTACTTAGTTCTTCATTTCCAACTGGTTCTTTTTATATTTTCTATGTCTTTGTTGTAGGCTCACTGAGATCCTCCACTCTTTTCTCAAGTTCAGTGACTATCTTTATGACCATTACTTTAAATTCTCTATCAGCCATATTGCTTATCTCTGTTTCATTTAGCTCTTCTGCTGTGATTTTGTCCGATTATTTCATTAGGAACATATTCCCTGGTCTCATTTTTCTTCTAACCTCTGTGGTGAAGAACAGAGAGCTTTTCCTCTAAGATCTGGAATAAGTCAAGGATGTCCATTCTCACCACTTTTATTCAACACAGTAATGGAAGCGCTAGCCACAGCAATCAGACAAGAAAAAAAAAGTCATCCATATTGGTAAAGAAGTAAAACTTCCACTATTTGCAGAAGACATGATATTATATATAAAATACCCTAAAGGTGCCACCAAAAACTGATAGAACTGCTAAGTGAGTTTAGTAAAGTTTCAGGATACAAAGTTAATATACAGAAATCTGTTGCATTTCTATACACTAATAACAAAGTCAGCAGAAATACAGAAATTAAGAAAACAATCTCATTTACAATTGCACCAAAAATAAAACCGAGGAATAAAGTTAATCAAAGAGGTGAAAGACTCATACTCTGAAAACTATAAAACATTGAAGAAAGAACCTGAAGACAACTAACACAAAAGAGTAAAAAGATGCTCCATGCTTATAGATTGGAAAAACAAATATTGCTAAAATGTCCATACTACTCAAAGCAATCTACAAATTTAATGCAACCCCTATCAAAAAAGCAACAGCATTTTTCACAGAACTAGAATAATATTAAAATTTGCATGGAACCACAAAAGACCTCAAACAGCCAAAACAATGTTGAGAAAGACAAACAAAACTGGTGGTAACACAATCCCAGATTTCAAATTATACTACAAAGCTGTAGTAATCAAAACTGTATGGAAATAGCACAAAAACAGACAAATAGATCAATAAAACAATAAAAATCTCAGAAATAAACCTACATTTACATGGCTAATTAATCATTGATAAAGGAGGCAAGAATATACAATGGAAAAAAGACAGTCTCTGCAACAAATGATGCTGGGAAAACTGGACAGCTATATGCAAAAGAATAAAACAACCATTTTCTTACAGCACACACAAAAATAAACTCAAACTGAATTAAGGACATAGATGTGAGACCTAAAACCAAAATACTCCTGAATGAAAACATAGGCAGTAATTTTTTTGACATTAATAATAGAAACATTTTTCTAGTTATGACTCCTCAGACAAAAGAAACAAAACCAAAATTAAGCTATTGGAACTACATCAAAATCAAAAGGTTTTGCACAGTGAAGGAGAAGCCTGGTTGGCTCAGTGGGTTAAAGCCTCTGCCTCTGGCTCAGATCATGATCCAGGGGGCCTGGGATCAAGCCCCACATCGGGCTCTCTGCTCAGCGGGGAGCCTGCTTCCTCCTCTCTCTCTCTCTGTCTGCATCTCTGCCTATTTGTGATCTCTGTCTGTCAAATAAATAAATAAAATCTTTTAAAAAAAATGTGAAGGACAACATCAAACAAAACAAAAAGTAATTTACCAAGTGGGAGAAAATATATGCAAATGATATATCTGGTGAGGGGTTAATACCCAAAATATATAAAGAATCTAGACAACTCAACACCCCCTGCAAATGGTACATCATGAGACCCAACTCTAAAAATGGGCTTCTCTTCCTTCCATCAAGAATCTCTAAGGCATCCACTCTCCACAGTTCTGCAGTATTTTAGTCATTTCATTGTTCAGATTTCCTTCCATCTATTTTCACTCTTACAGAGTGAGCTTCAGCCTCAGAAGTCTACGAGCACAAACAGAGTCTTACTAAAGTAGTAATAAGCTACATATACAGCTGCTATCCCCTGTCTGTAAAGCTGTAAACATCTCTAGCTCCTGAATCCCACCCTGGGAGGTGTCACAGGTGAGCTCATACACAGTCCTTTTTTTTTTTTAATTTGAATTTCATACTTTTATTGAAAAACTAGTAACACAGTAGAAGATTTAAAGTTTGTACCTGAAACAATAAAGAGGAACTATATTGGAAGAAAATGACATTAGTGTTGTGGAAGAACAACTTGGAAAATTCTTCTAGCATTTTTTTTAATGTTCCAAGTTCTTAAAATTCTAGTTAGTTAACATATAGTATATCAGATTCAGGAGTAGAATTTAGTGATTCATCACTTACAGATAACACCCACTGCACATCACAAGTGCCCTCCTTAATTCCCATCACCCACTTAGCCCATCCCCCTCTCACCTTCCCTCCAACAACCCTGAGTTTGTTTTCTATAGTTAATAGTCCTCTTATAGTTTGCTTCCCTCTCTTCCTCTCTTTTTACTTGCCTCCATGTTCACCTGATTTGTTTCTTAAATTCCAAATATGAGTGAAATCATATGGCACTTGACTTCTTTCACTTACATAATACACTCTAGCTCCATCTACAACTTTGCAAATTGTAGGATTTCATTTGTTGTGTGGATGATTAATATTCCATATATATGTGGAACACATACATACACACGCACATATACCACTTCTTCTTTATCCATGCATCAGTGGATGGACATCTGGACTTTTTCAGTAATTTGGCTATTGTTGATAAAGCTACTATAAACATCAGAGTGTACGTGCCCCTTCAAATCAGTATTTTTGTATCCTTTGGTAAATACTTAGCAGAGCAATTGCTAGATTGTAAGGTACTTCTATTTTTAACTTTTTGAGGAACCTCCATACTGTTTTCCAGAGTGACTGCACCAGTTTGCATTCCCACCAACAGTGTAAGATGGTTCCCCTTTCTCCACATCCTCGTCAATCACACAGTCTTTTTACCTTCCCCGACTCCAGTCCCTCTTGGACATGTCTGCTGCCTGTATAATCATCCAAGGATGAGACTTCAGAGCCTGGCTAGCACCACAATCAATGCACAAGTAATGACACTAATGTCTGGGTCTATACTTGGGTCTGTGCTTGCTGTCCCATTCCATTCCTCCCATTCTCTCTGAAACCCATTCTGATTAAATTTTAGCCAAATTTTTGATGTCACTGCACAGGGGGCTTTGGGCTGAAACAAGATTATTCAAATTTAAACCCCTTTCTCTACCCTTTTAAATTCTGCAGATAAATCTTGGTTAGAAGCCTAGAAATGTTTAAGGTTCTATTTAAACAATTAAACATATAAAAATGCATTCATTAGTTCAATATATTTAATTTTCTTTTTAAATACTTCAGTTGTTTTATTGGGAAAAAACTTTCCAAAGTACTTAAATAATTTTTACATACTTTTTATATTATTTAGTATGTTAAATATATAAAGAGCAATACTAACTTCTCTTAAGCATTCAAATACAATAGATAAATTTAGGAACTTTTACACATAAAAATCACAAGTTGAAACTAATTTCTTGACTATGCATTTTAATTTGAAGTTATAGACTATCATTCTAAGAGGCTGAAATTTGCTCATTTTAAGCAAATAGGATATGGAGTATAAGCAGATTCTTCCCTAACACACAAATATTAATGCTACAATTTTGAGTCTTAAACACTTTCACACTCCATTTTAAATCTTGAGGTTGAAAATGCATACCCATTAAAGAAGACAATCGGATCTCAACTTAGATTAATCAGAGATTTGGTAAGAGTGAATAGATAGATAGGTGGATATGTGTGTATGTTAAGGTGCAATTTCTTTATGTTCATAATACAGCAAATAATTAAGATATATATCTATGTGTTGCTGCTTTCCCCAGAATCCTCACTAGTCAAAAGGCTGCTGAAAAGAATACCCTGTTTCTTGGGGCGCCTGGGTGGCTCAGCAGGTTAAGCCTCTGCCTTCAGCTCAGGTCATGGTCCCAGGATCCTGGGATGGAGCCCCACATCGGGCTCTCTGCTTGGCAGAGAGCCTGCTTCCCCCTCTCCCTCTGCCTACTTGTGATCTCTGTCAAATAAATAAATAAAATCTTTAAAAAAAAAAAAAAAAGAATGCCCTATTTCTTATGCTGCACATTGTTCATGTCCACGTCTCACAGTTATTCTGTTTAATACAAATCCTTTAGCTCTCTCTCCTAAAGCAAGGTCCACAGCACCATACTTGCCAAATGAGAATGAATCTCTCCTTCGTCTATGCTTCTGGAATATGTTATTTATACTTCTTTTATACTGGTTAACACTTTCTGCTTCAAGCAACATATTTAGTTGAATTTATGTGTTACTCTCCTCTCTGAACTATGAATTCCTTAATGAAAGGGGCTGTTTCATGCTTAACTTTTATTCCAAAATATATCAGGCAAAACACACTCATTTTGTAGTAGCTTATAACAAACATGTTTATTTGAATTGTAAAGATTTTATGATTATCAGCATTTAATAAGCAAAAAGTAAGAACTGGGATATTGATTCAGACTACTAATCAGAAATAAAGGTGCAAAAAGCTTCAAACAGTTGAAATGACCATCATGTAGTTTTGTACTGGCAAGTGGTCTCAAATGCAGCATGTACAAGGGTACAAGTAAGGTCATTCAGTTTTCTGGATATAAATCCTGGTGACTTCTGTAAGCTACTTCACCTCTGTGTGAGGTTTCTTATCCCATACAGGACCTAATAAAAGCCCGTAGGTGAGATATGAGTATGAGGATTAGATGAGATAACACCCACAAAGCATCTGGATTAATACCCACCACGGAGAAAGCAAACCATGGAACAGAACACCCACCTTATGCAATGCCCTCTGCGGGCAGACAGCAAGTGTTCAATAAACTTATTATTATTACATCAGTATATAACTGTTCTCATTACATGTAGAAGAAGTATAAATTATGGAATGCAAAAGGGAATTTGGGTAAAGGTAAATTTTATCCTAGAAAATAATATTCAAGGACTCTTAAACACCTATTTGCCTAATAAGCTTCCCAAGGATCAGATGGTATCATAGCAACAAAACAGTACAAAAAAATAATGAAAGAAGTGACATTTCTAAAATAAAGACAGAATTCACATTTCTATTACCATCACAAATTAAGAGTGCACAGTACATAGCTTCAGGTTCTTAAAATTTTTTCCATTAAATAAATACAGTACCATTTTCCTAAAAGCAAAATCAATGCTATAGTACAGTAATTGTTAATTTTTAAATTTTGAAAATAGACTGTTTATATCCATACATAAATCTAGATACACTTATGTATCTAGATTTTCCCAGAAGTATTTTCAGATTGTGTTAACTCTAAACAAACTTTCATAAGTGAAAAAATAAAATGATTGAGGACAGCTAAGAATTAGTATATTAAGTACCAGTTATACATATAAATTACTATTTTAATTTCTTCCAAAATAGTTAAATTATCATTTTGTGTTTAACTTAATTGTGAAAGTTTGCAATATCCCATGTCATTCATGCCTTTTAGAAGTCTAGATGCTCAAGCTCCAAAGGTTATTTCTGAATTATAAAGCCTTTACAATTCATAAGATCACCATTCGATTGTCTTAATTATGGATCAAATGACCAAAGGAATCAATCTTGAATACATATGTTGCTGATTTGACGTAGGGGAGCAATCTATTTTTTTTATTTTAATTCCAGTATGGTTAACATATAGTGCTACATTAGCTTCAGGGGTACAATATAGTGATTCAACAATTTCAAATATCACCCAGTGCTCATTGCAAGTACACTCCTTACCCTGGAGGGGAACAACTTAATTATGACATATATCATCACCAAATTTTACCCAAAACCTAAATCTCGGTCCTCATTCATTCAACACATATTTTCTAATGTTCTCCTAACTGAGACTATTATTTTTTGGAGCTCATTCTAATTCTTAAAATTACAAAAGCTTCCAGTATCAATGGAGGATGCTTCTAAATATGTGTGATTTCTCCTCTGAATAGAAAAAAGAGACAAGAAGACCAAGGTTTGAATTCTGCCTTTCTCACTGACTCATTAAAGGACCTTAAGTTAATGACTAAATTCTCTAAAGTTCAGTTTCCTTATCCATGAAAGGAGAAACAGACCAGCTCCCTGTGACTGAAATAATCTATGCAAGGCCTGACTTTCCGTGTAACAGTGGCTAATACAACTTCCTGAATTGTCACTGCAGGTTCCGAGAGCTCTGAGGAAGAAAGACACCATTTACTCCAGTCTTTCCACCGAACGAGTGAGAACTACTTTCTCCTCTCTGGTCCATCACTAGTGTCTGCAGAGTTAGGGGGCAATCAGACACGCAAGGGCAACACAAGATCCCTCTTTCAGCTCTGTCTCTGCTGAATTCTAGCTTCTGTCCTTGGATAGATACTCCTGACTGTCTTCCAGGTAACTCCGCAAGAGTGGAAACAGCACGCATAGATCTCAGAGCTGGATGAGTTTCAGAAAGAGATACAAAGTAGCTCCCTGCTCTGAGGGGGAATGACACTTAGACCATCCAGGCAGATGGCTATCTACTCCTAGTTTTAAAGATCTCTAAGGATTGAACTTCCCATATTCCTAGGTTACCTGTTTCAACGTTTAATCCCTTCTTTATAGTTATGTCCATCTTTATGATCAACTGAACTTTTTCTCTTGCTACAACTTAAAAGTATTTCCTTTTATTTGGTCTCCTGTGGAAGTAAAGAACATCTGTTCTGCATCTCCCATATAATGACCTTTCAAATACTTGAAGACAGTTAAATCACCCCTTAGTTTTCCCTTCTCCAAGTCAAACAGTCCTGATCCCACTGAGCCCTCTCTCAGGAGCTGGTCCCCATTCCTTACATCACTTCTGCTGATCTTCGCTGGACCTTCTCCAGGGTCTCCATATGCTTTGCCAAAAGCAAAGACCAAAATTGAACACAGCAATAATGCCAAATAAAGCAGAAGGATTACTTTTCACTTCTGTATCCCTCTCTTGATAAAACATTCCAAGTGGTATGGTTGCCCTTTTTTCCAAAATCTACTGCTCTTCCTAATACTCTTTGCTTTGAAATCATGTATACTAGCATCTTGGGGTATCGTTCTCCAAAGCTTGTATCATATTTCAGGTGCTTCAAAAAATCCCTCCCTGTCAGTAAGGACCAAACTTAGAAGAGCACAGCTTCAGAACATTTTTTACCTTCTATAAAAGCTAAAATAAAAAAGCTGTGAAAACAAAACCCAAATTTATACAGTTCATGAAACAGTCATCAACATTTACATCTTGATGACATTTTAGACACATGTTTTTTTCATATGTTCATTGAAATCCATTTTCTTTTAAGAATGATATAATCTGACAGACTTTGTAGGAATATCCTGTAAATAAGTAACAAAAGAAATAAAAAGGCTAACACTTATAGAAGGTTTTGTCAATAAATTTGAGAAACTGGTAAGTCCCCAGTATATTTTAAATCTGGTTTATGTCTTATAACTTTAATCTACACTCTATAATAATACATACTGTGACAGATGGTAGCTATATTTCTGGTGAACATATAGCATAATATATTAAAAAGTATACATTAAGCATACATTTTCTGACACCCGTATTGGTTCAAATATTTCAATGTATTTATTAAGATTTATGTTTCTGAGGGTTTTAGAGATGTTAATAACTGTAGCTTTTTTTTTTAATTTTGAATGATTGTAAGTAACTGTATCTGAAATCACCTGAAATTTCTCACTGTTTCCCTCTTTCTGTCACCGTCGTGAAGATTCCTAACTATGTACAAATTCTCATTTCACAAGCATGTTAAGCCAAAGTTATACAGTTCCCTAATGCATATATTTATCAGCTGTTTATATTTTTCAGACATCACTTAACCTTGTTATTGCTTAGGAATGCTGAAACTGAAAGATATAAAAAGAGAAGTATTAAAACAATTTGAAGAGAAATTGTAGGAGTGTGTAATCATTTTAGAAATTCAATTTTTCTTTTAAAGTAGGGAATTTTCTTCCTGATTTCTCCTATACCTTCAGAGCCTCTTCTGGGTGTTACCATTTTTTTTTTAAGATTTTATTTATTTATTTGACAGACAGAGATCACAAGTAGGCAGAGAGGCAGGCAGAGAGAGAGGGGGAAGCAGGCTCCCTGCCGAGCAGAGAGCCCGATGCGGGGCTCATCCCAGGACCCTGGGATCATGACCGGAGCCGAAGGCAGAGACTTTAACCCACTGCACCCAGGCACCCCTGGGTGTTACCATTCTTAACCGTCATCTCAGATAGCAGTACATGATCTGGGGAATGTATGAAGGAGAGGACAATATCTATTTCTGCTCTACACATGAGCAAATGAGAATGTGAACTTACTCTTTGAATCCTAATAACTTCATACTCAAATTAATTTCACATTCTGTCAAAAGACATGCTATGCTAAGGGAGAAGGTAAATTATAAACTGGGAGAAGCTACTTGAAGTATATATAACTGAAACAAGTATAAATAAAATATTCCTGAACTATTACTCAGCCATAAAAAAGAATGGAATCTTGCCATTTGCAATGATGTGGATGGAGCTAGAGCATCTTATGCTAAGTAAAATAAACCAGTCAGAGAAAGAAAAATACCATGTGATTTCACTCACGTGTGGAATTTAAGAAATGAAACTGATGAACATAAGGGAAAGGGAAAAAAAAAAGAGGGAAGCAAACCATATGAGAGTCTCTTAACTATAGGGAACAAACTGAGGGTTGCTAAAATGGTAGGGTAGGAAAATGGCTAGATGGGTGATGGGGGATTAAGGTGGGCACTTACTGTGATGAGTACCCAGTGATGGATGGAACTGTTGAATGTTGTGTACCTGAGACTAACACTACACTGTATGTTAACTAACTGGAACTTAAATTAAAACTTAAAACATTATTAAAAAAACATTATTAAAAAAATAATATAAAATATTCTTACAAATAAGAAAAACACAAATAACCCAGTAATCTTTGATCAAGGAATACAAATCAAGACAACAACAAGAAACTAATTATAAAATATTCAAATGGTAAAAATAAAACAAATTCTGACCACACAAGTATAAGATGGAATATAGATCCAAAAGATATTTTATTAATTGGTAGTAGGAAGGAAAATTGGTTCAACTACTTTGGAAGTAAGGTTAAATATTCACATATCCTTCAACTGATATATTCTACTGTATGGCCAGGAAAAACTTTCCCATATGTGCATAAGGAGATATGGTCTGTTCATAACAGTTCTGTTCACAATAGCAAAACTTAAAAGCAACTCGAACTCCACCAACAAGAATGTTTAAAAGACTCAGTGGTACATATTCAACAGAATATTATACAGAAGGCAAAAACAAACTACAGCAACACACAACAACACGAATGACTCTTAGTACTAAAATATTATGTTAATGTAAGTCTCAAAAGAGTATATCTACAATATAAACTCTTTGTAAAGTCAAAATAAACAAAATTTATAATTTATTTTGTAAGAATATATAAAGATATAAAATTATATAATTATATAATTGTATAAACATAATGATGACTATGGAATTCAGGATGCTGGTTAACTTCTGATTTAAAAAATGACTCCAATTTTTTACAAAATGGACACCATCTTTCATACACCATCTCCCTACATCGCCCTATAATTTTGTACCTTCTTTCATCAAGAGGTGTGGTCCATTACACCACACCTTGAATCTGGACTGGCCTCACTTGCTTTAGTGAACAGAATGATACAGAAATGATGGTTCTAAGTCTTGGTCTCTCTCCCTTAAATCCCTGCCTCAGGCAGGAGAACATGCGCAGGACAAGCACTTGCTTGCCCTCGACCCTGGACGTTGGAGTCATCCCAGCCAAGGCCATCCCAAATCAGACAGTCCCAGACAACACACCAGCTCACCAGAGACTCCAGAACAAGCCTAGCTAAGGTCATTTGAGCCGGTTTCACAGCAGCAGGACTAAGCCCAGCCAACCCATTCATGTGTGAGCTGAATAAATTATTGTTGTTTTAAACCACTAAGTTTTGAGGTGCTTTTTAATGCAGAATTTTCATGGTGATCAGTATATAGCAGATATACCACAGGTTGGAAGAGTCAAGGCTCTACTCTGTATATTCTTGTTATTTTGTGTTCTATTCATTTTTTAACCTATATGTCCATTCATTGACATTGTACACATACTGACAATTTTAATTGTTCTACCATACTTTATCTTAATGATGTATCAGTTCACTTGGCCTCATTATTCTATCATTAGGCAGCACCGCAAAGTCACTCTGATTTTCAAAATACTAATTTAAATAGTAACGAATTTTGCTAAGATTGTTTATGTTTTCTACTATAAACCCCTGTAGACATGGTCTAGCATAGACTCTGGAAACATACAGCCCCCTGCCACTAACCAACTCTTTGATCTTGGGTAAGTAACTTAACTTCTCTGCACCTTATTTTCATCACCTATACGATGGATATGAGTACACTTACCTTTTCAAGATTGCTGTGAGAACCACATGAGAAGCTCACTCAGTTTTTACATAATCAACAAGTACACAGTCACATTATGGAGAGTTTCATAAGTATCAAACTTTGAAGTCTTCCTTTTCAAAAAAAAAAAATGTTCTTTTCACATTCTAATAAGTGAATGATACCTAACAATTAGTTTGATTAGTAACAAATGGAGTTTGATCCGACACCCACTGGGAAACCAACACCAAATAACTTTATCTAAGGTTTAAGAGTCTGTGGAACTAGGTCTTTCAACATTTTGGAAGCTAATGTACAAGATCCATTAAATAATCTGTGTGCTGACCATATACCCTGAATCAATATACTGATATTCCTATGTCTATCTAAAATCTGTGTCTGGTATACGACATTACCTCCTTTATCTTCCTGTTAAGACGTGGCATAATCCGATAGGTAGGTATAATTTTTAAAAAAACCACTCACAATGCCATAGTTTTAAATCAGTTAATAAAAAAGCACATCAGCTGATATCATTAATAACTACTATCAAGGCTATATACAATAACTATGTCAAAGATATAGTTAATACTTTGTCAGGAGCTGAATGCTCTAAGAAAAATAATATGCTCTTCAGAGAATCACAAAGGAAATTCTGAAACATGCTACAACATGAATGAATCTTGAAGACATTATACTAAGTGAACTAAACCAATCACAAAATAGACAATACTGTATCCACATACATGAGCTATCTAGAGTAGCCAAGTTCAAAGAGACAGAAAGTAGAAGGGTGCTTGCCAGAGACTGAGGCAGAGAGAAACAGGAAGTTTTGTTAAGTAGCTACAGAGAGTAGGTGCTTCTAGAGAATAGAAGCACAATAACGTCAATGTACCCAACACCACTGAACCGTACACTTAAAATGGTTAAGATGGTAAATCCAATGTAATGAGTATTTATACCACCAATATGAAATTTATATTATACATACATATGTATGCTATATAATCATTGATGGTTATGGCAATAATCAATGGCAATCTAACACAGAAGCAATTTGCCTAAGCACATAATTACACATAGAATTAAGTTTTTAAAAGATATATGTAAGTGTATGTTTTGGTAATGTGATTTTTAAATTTTTTTAAAGACTTTACTTATTTATTTGTCAGAGAGAGAGCACATGCAAGTGCAAGCAAGGGGAGCGGCAGGCAGAGGGAGAAACAGGCTCCCTGCTGAGCAAGGAGCCTGATGCGGGACTCGATCCCAGGACCCCACAATCATGACCTGAGCTGAAGGCAGATGCTTAACCAAATGAGCCACTCAGGCGTCCCTTAAATGTGTTTTATTAAAAAATAGTTGACACACATGTTACACATTAGTTTTAAGTATACAGCATAGTGATTCAACTTCTCTATATGTTACACTGTACTCACCCCAAATATAACTACCGTCTATCATCATATAATGCTATTACAATACCATTGACTTCCCTATGGTGTACCTTTTAACCCCATGACTTAGTCATTCCATAACTGGAAGCCTGTATCTCCCATGCACCCTCACCCACTTCGCCAAACCCCCACTCACCTCCCTCTTGCAACCATCAGTTTGCTCTTTGTATTTAGGTCCGATTCTGCTTTTTGTTTGTTTATTCATTTTTTTGCTTTTTACATTCCACATAAGTGAAATCATATAGTATTTGTCTTTCTCAGTCTGGCTCATTTAATTTAGCCTAATACTCTCCAGGTCCATCCATGTTGTCACGAAAGGCAAGATTTCATCCTTTTCATGGGTATTTAATAGTCCATTGTGCATGTGTTTGTATCTACCTACCTATCTATATCCATCCCATATCTTCCTACCTATTCATCCCCTGATGGACACTTATGCTGCTACCATATCTTAGCTATTGTAAATAATGCTGCAATAAGCATAGGGGTGCATAAAGCTTTTCAAGTTAGTATTTTTGTTTTCCTTGGGTAAATACCCAGTGGCATTACTGAATCATACGGCATATCTATTTTTAATTTTTTGAGGAACCTCCACACTGTTTTCACAGTGGCTGTACCAATTTACATTCCCATCGACAGTGCACAAGGGCTGGATGTACTATGGACAATGCAGGAGTAAAGTGATTTGTCAAGACATTTGTCAAGATGATTTGAACAAGAGAAAAAAGATTCTTGCATAATTATATGGAGTTTAAATGTATCTGTGGAGAAAGAGGGCATATATTCATCAATCAACACAAACAAAACATATCAGGTAGTAAAACCTCAGAGAAAAATAAAATAGAGCAATGCTATTGCAAGTAACTGGGTGGCTGGATTAGACTGACAGTCTGAGGAGATACACCGAGCGACAGAAGGAAGCCAGCCACACAATGGTCAATCAGGCAGAACAGTTTTCCAAAGAGAACAAACAACATAAAGTTTATGTCAGGAACAAGCTTCATGTTCACAAGAGGAAAAAAAATTAAGAACTCTTTTCAGAAAAAAAATTTTTTTTAAAGAAAGGGGGAAAGGATTCAAAACAGCAGAACCATCTTAAACCTATGCATAATAGCCCTGGACTCCACATATTATTGCCTGTACTCTAGCCCTTCTGCCTGAAGATTAAGTCGTTACAAAGAGTAACAATCCTTATTAAAAGGAAATGTTTTGTTGCACCTATGTAAACAAATTTTATTTATTGCTGCAGGCTTTTCCAAAACTATTTAGAATTAGAATATTATAAAATCACAGGAAAAAAAATTAAAGAGTCCGAATTTGTTCTTAGGCTGAGAAAGTTTGTTATCACTGTCCAAATCCAGGTGCAAAAACATTTTTGCTAATGTTACAAATACACCACTTAGACAGAAAAGCTGCCCAAACACACCTGCAGCTTTTCAGAGCTGATTTAATATTGTGTTAAAGTAAACATATTAAGGACACGACTGTTTAGTCATCAAAAAGCTCTATTGCCCAATTTGCTACTTAGAGTGAATGAAACAAGCTACTCAGATTCTGATAAAGATAAACCTGCACTTCGTGACTTCTTTTCCAAACTCAGTATTATCAGGTAGTGCTCGATGCTTGTAAGGTCACTTTAAGATTAGTTTGGTCATACGACTTACAGGATTGAGAACACACAGAATAAAGTATAAGGAAGAGGCTATGTTCTGAAGATATAGCATTAATGCCATATTTCATTTAGGAGCCAAGAGACTGCAGTAGTTATGAACCCAAACTCTAACACCAGACCACTTGGGCTCTCATTCCACTCCTGTCTTACTGGTTGTTTAAACTTGTATGTAAACTCTATATACTCAGTTTTTCTATCTGTAAAATTAAACACGTTAAAACATATAAAAATGCTCTACAGTGCCTGGTACATATCAGAAAATGACAGTTAAAATAACGTTAATTATTATTATACACAAAATACAGTCACATCCATCTACTGTCAATCTATTCACTGCCATCAAAGGTTACATATATAAATATGTATCAACATACAGACATAAAGAGAATATATAAAGTAAAAAAAGTACGAAATGAAAAAAGTCAGCATTATTCCAACAAACAGAAATGAAATTTTAATTTTTTAAAATCTAGTAATTGTGATAATTCATTTCAAGGATGTGCCATACATTCTTTTGATCTTATAGCAAAAGAATTTAAAAGAAAGATATCCAAAATAAATAAATAAATAAATAAAAGAAAGAAAGATATCTGTTTTTTTAGAATGTATTAGTTACGCGAAGTCAAGAAATAAGCACACATCTGGAAACTGTTTCAATATTTAAACTAAAAGGGTGAGCATACTAAACAGATCACTTCTAATCACGTTGATTTGGATAATTCTACAAGTAAGATTATATACAGTAGAAAGAACTTAATGCATCTCACCATCTCTAAAATTAATACTGATGCTAATAAAATTCATGGTACAAATTTTTAGATCTCATGTTCTAAATGTTATGGATATGAAACATCACATATATAAAACACATATTTTATTTTCTCAGTGGATGTTTGCAATTACCCTTGAAAGTATGTTGGAGGCGAACAGGGGTGTTTGATCTTATGATAGATTGAACTGACTCAAAAGAAGCTGGAAGAAATCCTGTCTACTCATCCACTGACACCTGTCCATAGTTCTTACTGATTACTGGAAATGGACATCTCTAACTCCAAAGAACAACTGTGGTGGGATTTTGCCACCTCCTCTTAAAGCAAACACATGATTTTCTGATTGTATTTTAAATATTTTTCCCATTAAACAAAAATTTAAGCAAACAAGAAAAATGACTTGTCAACTAAGCAAATTAATCATTGACTATGCTAAAAAGTCTGAGAGCAAAATGTAGTACTTTGGCAAACATCTACTGCTCTGTTTACTTATTTTTCCTTCAGTAGTGGCTTTAAACACATGAAAAGACAGAGGAAGAGAAGACAAAGAAAGAGTGTGTGTGTGTGTGTGTGTGCGCGCGTGCATGCATGCACATATACATGTTCATGTAGAACATAAGCTATTTTTAAGTTTTCCAGGCTAAATCATATGCCATACATATGTTAACTGATTTTAATGAATACAGTAACCAAGAGTTAAAGGAAGGTACAGATTATTAACAATAATTATGACTATGGTTCTAAATGATTACTTCAATGACTTGATAAAAAGTGAGGAGTTTGATAGGATTGAATTTAGTTTTAAATCTTCATTCAACTTGGTAAAAAGAACAAAAGACTGCATGCCACAGGTTTAAGTTGCTCCATTTCCTTTATAAGATCTTTTCTCTGTTAATTTGTAATAATCAAGTTAAGATTCATTAAACATAAACTATAAGCTTCTCACTGAAGGCATGATCCTTAGAAAAAATTTTTAAATCTCTCTGGTAATAAATTCTCAAAGTAGAAAACCATTGTGGGCTCTGGGGCCACTCTGCCTGGATTTAAGTCTTCAGCTCAGAACTAATACATTTCTTTACTTTGTGCCTCAATTTTACCATCCATGAAATTGTTTTAAAAATTAAATAACTATTGATAAAATCATTTTAGTACTAAATGTCTGAATTTTAGTCTGTGTTCAATAATATTAACTATTTATAACACTGATTAAACAATGGAAGCATAAAGTAAAAATGCTTTAACTCAGCCGAAGTAGTGCCAGAATATGAATTGCCCAGGCAGCAGATCTTGATCTCTCAATGACGAAACCATCTTTGCCCTCAAATAAACATTTTCTCCCAAAGCCTTATCATTCCAGTCATCTCTGATACCATGGTACAGCTCAAACCAAACAGCATTCCACTTACCCTTCCGCCATCAGATACCTCTGAGTTTCTGCTCTGATTTGTGTCCACTCTCGCCCGGTCTATAACATCTAGAAACAGGTAGGGACTGCCCTGTTTTTAGTTCCATGAGTGTCGGACCAGAGCTACAATAATTGAGCATATTTTAATAAATCCTTAGACTCTCAAAATGATTTAACCCTAGATGGGCAGGGTAGTGGGACAGGAAGCTAGTCAAAAGGTGAAGTCCAGGACCCCTGGGTGGTTCCATGGGCTAAGCACCCGCCTTCTGCTCAGGTCATGATCCTGCAATCCCAGGACCGAGCCTCACATCAGACTTCCCCTCTCAGCAGGGACTCTGCTTCTCCCTCTGACCTCCCCCTTTTTGTGCTCTCTCTCTCTCACTCATAGTCTCTCAAATAAATAAATAAAATCTTGGGGGCCTGGGTGGCTCAGTCAGTTAAGTGTCTGTCTTTGACTCAGGTCATGATCCCAAAGGTCCTGGGATTGAGTCCCACATCTGGCTCCCTGCTCAGTGGGGAGTCTGCTTCTCCCTCTGCCTCTGCACCTCCCCACTGCTAGTGCTCTCTCTCATGCTCTCTCTCTCTAATGAATAAGTAAAATATTTCAAATATAATAATAACAAAAATAAATAAACAAACAAAATCTTAAAAAGGAAAAAGAAAAGAAGGTGAAGTCCTGAACGGAAGAGTTGTTATGGTGATATCAAGTAAAAGGGATTAGGAGATTACATTGGTAGGACAGTCCAAATAATTTACTATTATTTAACTGAATCCAACAATGGATAATAAAAATAATAAACCAAGTTGTATTTATCCCAAGAATGCAAGGATAGTTTAGTATTCGAATATTCCTTAAATATCTTGTACCGCTTTAATAAAGGGAAAATATCATATAATCATCTATCTCCTTTAACTGCATATAGAAGGGAACTTTCCATGTCAAACACACACACACACACACACACAGATGCATACACACCACTATAAACATGGCAACAGCGGATACTATCACTTTAAAACCAGGAACAACACAAGAAAGCCCACTATCAACAATTCCATTCACCCATGTACTGAAGTACCTTAGAAGTACAATAAAAAAAGAAGAAATTAAGCAAATGATTGGAAGAAAGGTAATATAATATTATTTGTGAATATGACTACCTATACTGAAACCCCACTCACCGAATCTACTAACAAATTATAATATATAGATAGTGAAATTCACATTTCTGTAAAAATCAAAACTTTTTTCTGAAAAGCATATATTTAAATAAATGTACAAAAGGAAGAAAGCAAGGGAAATACATATTCTAAGGAGGTGTGTATAGGGACCAAGGCACCCTGCCCCAAAGTGGACCACTTTGGCATGAACATCATTTTGAGTTAAAAGCAATCCAACCCAGCAGACTCACAAAGAAACTCATTAACTCAACTGCCCAATTTACCAGGAAGAAAGCTATTAATTGAGATTGCTCTTTAAGAAAATTATCTGCATAACAGGACAATCTTTGTTTTCCAAGCATCTCTGTTTACCTTCCTGTAATGGTATTTCTACCCTTTGAATACTCAGACTCCTACCCTACTCCTTAACTCATATAAACATCATGTTGCTCACTGTCTAGACTTGCCATGTCTGTGTGGATCCCTTATCCATATGCTATCAAATCTGATTTTTTCCCTGTTGTCTCATGTCAATTTGATTCTTAGTCCAGCTAAAAGAACCTTAAAGGGTAGAGTAAATTCTTCCTCCCCAACATGTATGAAGAGGAAGAGAAATGTGAGTGAAAATGTGGGATAAAGAAGGAAAACACTTAAAATTTTGTTCATTAAAGAGGAGCATAGCAGAGACTCATGGCAATAGCATGCTATGGATTGAGGAGCACAATCAACTCAGTTCTGTGTTCCTGAGGTCCTTAAATTGAAAAGAAAGTGATAGGCATGATACCAACTTTGTTTTCCAAAACAAATACCATCAGTGTTCTGGCCTCATGTGCTAATTTTTCTGAACAATTTCTTTCCCTCCAATTATTCACATCTCATAAATCTTGTATGAAAATTTTTGTTCTGACTGATCACTAAATAAGTGTTTTTCCTCTCATCTCTTCAAATTGGTACTACAGCAAGTGCTTTCTTTCAGGCTTATCCCAGCACCCAGAGGACCACAGTGGTTCAAAATGCAGACAAAATGAGTTGTTTTTTTAAAGATTTTATTTATTTATTTGACAGAGGGAGAGTACAGTACGGGGAGGGCAGAGGCAGAGGGAGAAGCAGACTTCCTGCTGAGCAGGGATCCCAACACAGGACTCACTCCCAGGACCCCGGGATCATGACCTGAGCCAAGGCAGACACCTAACTGATGGAGCCCCCCAGGCGCCCCAAGACAAAATGAGTTCTGAGGCACCAACAGTACTGCCACTTGACTGTTTCATTCGCAGATTATAACTGAAACATTGCTAGTTGAGTGTCAGACTCTTTAATAAAGATTGGTTTTCTAATATCAGCATTGTTCAAATATTTATGAGTAATATAGAAACTAGAATAATTTTGCTTTGAATCCTCAGCATAATCCTCACCATAAAAATAGAATATATGTCCCTATGTCTAGCAGCACCTTTCATATTCTATGAGTTAAGTGTCCTGATCTTCTGGTTAGTAGAAAAGATAAGTAAGTAGGTAGTAGAACAGATCGATGTGCTTGGGGTGTGGGTGTGTGTGGAGGTGTGCGTGTGCGTGTGCGTGTGTGTGTGTGTGTGTCTGTTTACCTGGGGTAGGAGGATTCTAAGTCATGAGTAAGGGAAGATGTAAAAGAAAAAAAACAATTCCTGGGAGGAAAAGCATAATAAGCAGGTAAGGCATTTTGAATAAAAGTCAGAGTCAAGAGGATTCAAGGGCTCTTGAACCTTAATAACCTAATCACATTAAGAAAACTTCCCTAAGATTTCCCACTATACTACACCTAATGTCTCACCAGAACACACCCAAGTGGATATCCAAAGCAGCACAAGAGCAATGTCAATTTTTGAAAATCTGTGTCATCTTGAATTCCCATGAGGGAAAGAAAACCAGGAAAAACAGAACAATTTGGATGAAAATAAATACAAACAGCAATATTTCTGCTAATGTTAATTTAAGATAATCACTCAACATATTTGCCTAATAAGTAATAACAAAAGGTAACATTTGGTCAATAAAATTAGGTAATTTGGTAGGATTTTAAGTGTTAAGGATAAAAATTCCTATTGATCCTACAGGGCAAGAGTGAAATGCTTTTTTCTGTAAAACTTGGTTTTATTATCACTATAAAATGCTGATGGTGACATGGTTCACTCTTATACCAGGTTCTCACTATGTAACTCCTTAGAGGGTAAAAGAGCCTCAGAGCTGATGGTGCTCAGGACACACTACTTCAAAATATGGCCCCTTGGCATTTGGGCCCCTTGGCATTTGGAATATTTTAAGCAGAAACAGGAAGGTGGCTCTGACCTCCTCCTTCCTCATTCTCCTTCCCTAAAGTAGTCATAAAACCCTCGTGTTAGAGGTGCGTTCCCTATACGCAAGGGAAAGGAGCATCATTCTCTCTGAAGACCAAGGACTGCCAAGAAGAATCCTAACAAACAAGCCTTGCTAAGTGTCCCCCAGTTTACCACAATTACCTCATATTCTTTAACCTATCACATTCCCCCATACGGTCCACTTTTCATCAAACCCGGCATAAAATATTCAGGTCTGCTTCTTTGGGTCTTTATTTCCCCTTGAAGGTTCCTGTTCACATAAAACATGTTAAATAAATTTATAATCTTTTTTCCTGTTAATCTGTGTTTATCGGTTTCATTTTTCAGGCCCATCCAGGGACCGTATGAGGATCAAGGAAAATTTTGCCTCCCCTACACCTCTTAGAACCAGGAATATCTACAATTCTGGTCAATGGTTTTGTTGTTTCAGGTGGAATTTTAGAATGTAAATGTTTTCCCCTTTGAATTATCTTCCCAAATCTGGCATACATTTCAGGCACTAACCTCAACCTCAGCTTCATTGCATTTCTTCAACATTTATATTTTTTTTCTCCACCTTTTAAAATCTTATTGCCCAGAGGTTCATATTTCCCTTGCAAGCCACCTCAAATTCTTTTGTAGGAATGCAGATTTAGATAGTCCAAGGAAAGATAAAGGAATGTAAAGGCATAGGGATGAGAGAAAGATGTTTGAAAGCTGTGTCTCAGAAGCGTGATCTGGCAACGTGGTAGTAGAAGGTGAAGAAAACAGACTGAGCAATCTGGTAAGACACCACAATAAACCAAGTCGACCTAAAGAAAAACTGAACTAGCAATGTATAAAAGCTGTAGCAAATGCATGAGCCTGGGAGCAAGCATAGACAAGAGTCGACAGGAACCCACTGTTGATTGTTGTTTAGAACTGATCATCAAGTAGATTGAAAATAAAAAGCCTTGAGGCTAAAAAAAAAAAAAATGGTATTTGTGTATGGAGACCAGATCTGTAAGAGAATAATAATGGGAGGGGGTTTTGTACTTTATTATTGGCTTGACAACATTGAAAAACAGACATGGGAACTAAAATCCCAGAAGAAACATCAGGACTGCAGATTGGACCCAGGATAACTGAAAACCTAAAAGTAGCTGAGATGAAAACAGTAAATACAAGTGAGGTGAAAATACCGAAGAACTCTTCTTGGAGAGAGAGCCGAGGCGCTGAGAAGAAGGAAGCAGAGACTGCAGAGACAGCAGACAACAACAAACCAGGAAAAAGTGTAGGTTATAAGGTAATAAAAGTCAAAGGAAGAGAACATTTCAAGAAATCCCAAATTGCTGTTAAAGGCATCAGAGGCAGTCAAGCAAATCCACTCAATCTGAGAGAAGATCCGTAAATTTGCCTACAAAGGGGTTATGAATGACTACTGAATGAGTTCACAAAATTTTAGCCATGAGCTAAAACAATACAACAAAACCCAGAATTTAAATAATACTCTGAAGAAAAAGGCTATGACTTTTCAAAAATGTAAATTTTTTGCTTTTTAATTTATAATTAGCTGATCTATCATCAGTATTACATTTTGTCTACATGGTTTTCTCTGTGATTATTTAGATTACTTTTATGCTCAAAGAGGCTAAGATCTAAAACTAAATGTGGCAATGGTGACATGTCAAATGAAAAAATAATCAGTTCATCTAAGCAATGGGTCCATTTACAGCTCCCTGAGTTAAAATTAATTGCACTTATGACTATGTTCATATGTGTAGTCACCAAAAAAATAATATACATTTGTTGATAGAGAGATATATTTCTTGAAAAGATCAATAATATCTGTAATTGCTTGTTGGAGAGACAGAAAGAGAAGGAAAAAAAGAGTGAAAGAGGGAAAAAAGGAGAGAGGATGAGGGAGGAAGAGAGGAAAATTCAGAATGTAGGTCTCAGTGATTTAAAATATCCATCCAATTGACAATGAGCATTTATTGGTATCACATAACGTGCAGTCATAGTGAGTGTTATGTGAAATAATCTTTTGATTTAATCACACCCTTAATTTCATGAGAGAAGAGCTCCACCCAATATTTTGGTACCTAGATCTTATTAGGAAAATGTCACATTTGAAATGATCTCTCAATACAAGTTCCACATAAGCATTTATTTAGAAGAATTATAATTCCAATGAACATGAAACAAAGCCAATTATCTCATAAAAACAAATGAAAAGAATTTAAGAAGAAAGAATTTTAGCTGATAGTATTCATACTTATGTAAATGGATGTAAGAATTTAATGAGAAATTGGAAGTACTGGTCTCATAATTAGCGATATAACATACTATAATTAATTAAACTATAACATGCATCACTTCCAGTACTTAATCCCTACAAATCTAAAGGATAGAAATCATCCATCTTTCTAGATGAAAACACTGAAGACGATCACTTGATCGAGCTCATAAAGCAGAAAATGGTAACTGTCAGAACACAAACTAGGTAAACAGAGTATGAAACATTAAATTTTAGGCATATGACAGACACGGAGATGCACTGTTGCTAGGAAAAGAGCAAAAGCGGGGAGACCAAAAGCCTAGCCTGACTGCTCGGGCACAGATGTTCAGCGATGGCGGACGTGCTGAAGCTGGATCTGAACACTGAATTCTATATCCAGCAAAAAATATCTTTCAAAAGCAAAGAAAAATATTTTTGTCAAAAACTGACAGGTGAGGAAAATTCACTGCTTGCAGACCTGCACAGTAAAAAAGCTTAAAAGAAGATACAGAGTTACAACTGCACTTTCAAATAGAAATTTTGATCTGCACAAAGAAATGAAAAGTACCCAAAATGATCAAATGAGGGTCAATGTAAAAGAATATGTTTTATTTTGAATCACTTAAAAAGATCAGGGTCTTATGTGAAACAGTAACAATGTATTGTAGAATTTGCAACCTACTTAGAAATAAAATTTTTGACAAAAATAGAAAAAAACATGGGGAAAATGAATGGAACTGGGGCAAAGTTTTTACGCACTACATGAAAAGGTCATGATATTATTTGAATATAGACTATTAGAAGCTAAAATTGAATATTACAAGTTCTTTAGCCTACACTAGTTTTTTAAAGAACAATCACTAAAAAAAAAAGTTTAAAGAAGTATAAAAAAGTCAAATATGAAGAAAAAATGGATCATTTCTAAAAACTATATTTAAAGGAAGTCAGGTAAAGGCAAAATTTGACACACAGAAAACAGCAAGATGGTAGATTTAAGTCATATATATATGCATACATATATATAAAATCATATATATAATTATGAAAACATAAATCATCCAAATATACTAATTAAGGGCAGTGCTTGAAGACTGAATAAAAAAGGCAAAACTGTCCACAAGAAATCCATCTTAAATATATAAATATTCATAAGTTAAAAGTAAAAGTTAAAAAGGTAAGTTAAAAGTAAAAGAGTAAAATAAAAATCATACATATACCATTTAAAAACTCAAGTAACTATATGAATATCAGAAGAAGTAAACTTCAGAAAAAAAAATTATTACCAGGAATAAAGAGGAAATTTTAAAAATGATATAGGAGTCAATTCTTGACTTTTATATGTCAAGAAAACATAGGAATCATAAAGTTCAGACCTTAAAATACATAAAGCAAAAATAGATAAAACTGAAAAAATATACAGAAAAATCCATTATTATAGTTGGAGTTAGCAACACTAGTCAGAGCAAGGAGACAGAAAATCAGTAAGGATACAGAAAGCCTGAAAACACAATAAAACAACTTGACCTAACTGACTTTTTTAAAGAATATTCCACCTACAACAGCAACATGTTTTCAAATGTCGCTGGAACAGTCACTGACATAACCCATATTCTGGGGCAAAAAGTACATCTCAATAAATTTTAAAAGAAAGAAATAATACAGAATTTATTCTCCTTTCATGACAGAATTAAACAAGAAATCAGTACCAAAAAGATATTTCAAAAATCTGTAATATTTGGAGGTTAAACAACAACTTCAAAATAACTCATGGGTCACAAAGGAAATTTTAAAATCTTTTTAATTGAATGAAAATCAAAACAAACACCAAAATCGTTGAAATCCAACTAAAAGAGTGCCAAGAGGGAGATATATAGCATTAAAGTTCATATTAGAAAAGAAGAAAGGTCTAACATCAATATCTAAGATTCTACCTTAAGACACCAGAAAAAGAAAAAAACTAAACCCAATGCAATCTGAGGGAAATGATGAAGAGCAGAAAACAATGAAATAGAAAACAGAAATACTAGAGAAAAATCATTATAGTTCAAAAGTTAGTTCTTTGAAAGCATTAGTAAACTCCTATATAGTTAAATCAGGATTAATTTACTAATATGAGGAATGAAAGAGGAAACATCCCTACAGATTCTACATATATTAAAATGATTTAACACAGTATTATGACAATTTTGTGCCTATGTATATCTGATACAGAAATGTAATGAAAAAATTATCTGAAAGATACAAACTACAAAACCTTATTCTGAAAGAAAGAAGTAACCTTAACTTCCTTATTATCTACAAGAAATTAAATTTGCAGTTAATAGCCTTCTCACAAAGAAGATGTCAGGACTAGGTTTCACTGGTAACTACTACCGAACGATTAAGGAAGAAATAACATCAATTCTATACATTATGTCCAGGATATTTGAAAGAACAAGTAAAATTTCCCAAGGCATTTTATGGGACCAAAATTAACCTGATACAAAATGAAGAAAACACATTATAAGAAAAAAAAATCCATCAACTGGAGAATGTATAAATGCACAAATTTCCATTCATAGAATATTACTCAACAATAAACAAGAACAAACATACCTGCAAACTCATGATCTCAAAAGTCTTAGTGAAAAAACAGCTACATACTATATGATTCTACTGATGTGACATTCTGGAAAAGGCAAAAAACTCTAGGGACAGAAAGCAGATGAGTGGTTGCCAGGGACTGCCAGGAGGGCATAGATATAAAGGGGTGTAACTTTTGAAGTTATGAAGATATTAGCATCCTGACTATGGTGAATGTCTCACTCCTATGTATGTTTTTCACAAGTCATTAAATCAAACAATTTAAAAACATCAATAAATCTGACTTCTGAAAATGAATTATAAAATTAAAGGAATTATTGCCTGGCTTCAAGTAATATGGTTAGGGGGATGCCCGGGTGGCTCAGTTACTTAAGTGTCTGCCTTTGGCTTGGGTCATCACAATCCCAGGGTCCTGGGATCGAGTCCCCACATCAGGCTCCTTGTCCAGTGTGGAGCCTGCTTCTCCTTCTGCCTGCCACTCCCCTTGCTTGTGCTCTCTCACACTCTCTGACAAATAAACAGATGAAATCTTAAAAAGAAAGAGAGAGAGAGAGAGAGGAAGGAAGGGGGGGGAAGGGAGGGAGAGAGGGAGGGAGCGAAGGAAGAAAGAAAGAGTTAGGTGATTGCTTCCAGTTAGCCTCAACCAATGAGCAGATGTCGTGCTGTTCTCAGAATGGCCTCTGTAAATCACGAAGCAAGACAACGGTTCTAAGATCAAACACATCTTAGATCTATCAGATTCCACCAATTGTGGGATCCCTTTAACATAACCTGCTTTGCAAACATTCCACTGACCTGAAAGAGACTCGGCGAGGTGAGCATCAAGGTCTGACACTTCCCCCTAATTTTACTTCCAGCCTTTTCTTTCTATGTTTTTTACTCTCCAGTTCCCCTTCTGAATTCTTAACTTCATCTCTGTGCCTGCTTCCTAGAAAGGCTAGTCTGTGATAGACCGTACCTGGAATAGTCTCAAAAAGCAGGCAGTAAAATGGGCTTTGGGGACTCTATCTCTCACCACGAGCCCTTTAGTAATAAAGTCCACAGCCCGTGAGGTAAGTGGTGTGCAGACAGCCCCAGCACACGGTAGCGAGCCCAGTGTTAAAACACTCACTCACGTGTGGAAAACCAGGATGCTGTACGATTAAAGTGGAGTGCCCTAGCCAGTGGGATGATTCAGGCATTTGAAATGTACGGAGAGTGACACAATGTAACAACACTGCAAGTACCTAGCTAGCTGTCCCTAAATTGCACTGATGCCCTAAAGGTTGCTAATGCAAAACTGGGGGCAAGTAACCAACAACTGTAACAAAACAAACAAACAAAAAAACAAACCAGTGTCTTTGCTAGCTTACAAAGAAGTCCTCACCTCATGCAGTGGGCGAGCACAGGATGAATCCAGCACAGGACCTGATAGTCTCAGCGGCTGAAGTCCAAAGACACTCGGATATTCAGCAGGGGCAGGTTTGTTACAGCAAAATCAGAATTCTCATTAAGAAAACTCGGGATCCCGACACACACCTGAGTAGATGTTCCTGAGACTCGGACTTCCCCAGACTTCTGAATCTTCCGAGTCCGAAGCAGTGATCTCAACCTCTCCATTAGGAACTATCCTACTCTCACCACCGGCAGCAAAACAGAAGGAAAACACAGAGGTCCTCCTCCCATGAGGCAACATATGTCTACCTCAGGAGATGTCCCCAGTTCTGCTCCCGGCCCTCAGGCCTATAAAAGAGTTAGATCACAGCCAGGGACATGTTAGGTCTGGTAAGAGAGGAAATGGACATTACTCCCAAAGGAGCTGTGCACCTAGACAGCACATAAGCAGGACTGGGAGATAAATCTATACCAGGAGAGCCAGAAATAAGACTGAGTGTGTCAGAATTTGTTGACTTGCTGCACCTCCTCAGAACACAAGACATAGCATTTTGGTAAGGATCCCAGAAGACGGTGCAAAGTCACCGCAAAGGTGACTCCAAGAAACTGGAAACCAGCAATGACCCACAATGACTAGAGCTGAAATGGCTAAGTTGCAGAGACAGAATTTTAAGGAAGGGATTAAAGCTCAGGCTAGAATGGACATATTCTGTGAGGCCAGAAGATCCACCAAGGATTATGGTCCATGGAAGGTCTCAGAGGACACCGAGTCACCACGGCCATCAGAAATACACTGGTCAGAACAGAACCAAAATCACTAAGAAAAAATGCAGTGGCCCTCCTCTGCAAGCCAGGGTGAATACAAAAGAGCATGTCGGGGCACTTGAGTGGCTTAGTTGGTTGAACATCCAACTCCTGATTTCAGCTCAGGTCATGATCTTGGGCTCTCCTAGGATCAAGACCCACATCAGGCTCCATGCTCAGCACAGAGTCTGCTTGTCCCTCTCCCTCTGCTCCTCCCCCAGCCCCTGCTCCTGTTCATTCTTTCTAAGATAAATGGATAAATCTTTAAAAAAAAAAAAAAAAAAGCATGCCATAGACATTAGCTTGCTGAAAGGAATGGGAATAACAGCATCTTAAACTAACACTAAATATACCCTAAGAACCCACTATTCAACCTGTGTTGCAATTAGTTAAGGTCCATCTCTCCATCACCTGTGGAAACAAACTGAACTTCTCACTACAAATGAAAATTCTCTGGAACTTCTGATGGGGATTCCTCATTAACATACCTTGGCCAAACCCTGGAGAGAAGAACATCCAGTCTTGACAAAAAGTTCACCAACAAAGCTATACGCATTCCTCCTTCCCAACATTTAAAGCTTCTTTCTGCCTTATGGCTACTATACCAGATGCTGTGAACCTCAGTTCAGGACAGGTGAGAGATGATGTCTACATGATAATAAGGCAGAGATGGTTTATCCCAGAAAATGTGGAAGTGGTACAGCTTTAGGGGAAAAAGTCTTAGAAGGAAACAGGTATAAATTTAGACATAGAGGTAGATAGGATGATTTTTGAAGGAGGGGAGTTTGTCACAGAATTGAGGCCAAATGGATATGTCCATCTTCACACCCTTCTTTGCCTGATTAATTCCTACCTATCCTATAAGAGCCACATTAGCAGCCTTGCCTTAAGAAGAGCTTTCCCTGTTCTTCACATCCCCCAAATCTTGACTTCAGGGTGTCACCACAGCAACTATGACAGAATGCATCCTTTTCTGTTGTAATTGACTTTATTGAGCTATAATTCATATACCATAAAATTCAAACTTTTAAGGTATAGGATTCAATGTTCTTGGTATATTTACAAGTTGTGCAATCCTCTCCAAGTCTGGAATATTTCAACACCCCAAAGGAATCCCCATACCCACTGGCCGTCATTCTCCATTCACCCTTCCTTCCAGCCCTTGGCAACCACAGGTCCGCTTTCTGTCTCCATGCATTTGCCTACTTCGGACATTTTATACAAACAGAACTATACAATATGCAGTTCTTTTGTCTGCCTTCTTTCCTCTAGCCTAATGCTGTCAAGTTTTATCTATGTGGTAGCATGTGACAATATGTACTTCTCTCCTTTTCATGGCTAAATCCTATTCCACTGTGTCTATATGCCACCTTTTTTTTACCCATTCGTCAGGTGATAGACATTTGGATTCTTTCCACTTTATGGTGACTATGAATAACGCTGCTTTGAACACTGGTGAACAAGTTTTTAAGTGGACCTATGTTTTCAGTGCTCTTGGGTGTATGCCTAGGAATGGAACTGCTGGGTCATATGGGACTCTGCATTCAACTTTTTGAAGAACTGCCGAACTGTTTTCTATTTTATATTCCCACCGGCAATGTAACTGTCTTTCGTTTATCTAGCCCTCACATTCCTTGAGGGCAGGGACTCTCTTATGTTCTACCATATCCCCAGCATTTACACAGTGCCTAATGCAATATGGTTGTGTATGAGTATTTGTAAAGTGAATGACTAAATTAAAAGCACAATAATTTTTTTCACCTTATGCCTTCTTCTGGAGAGATACTTAGCAAAATATCACTTCCTCACAATGCTCCCTCCCAATACCTTTAACTTTCTTCTCTCCAGACTCCTTCACCTCTGAAACTAATCTAAGTAAATAACATACTCTCCGGTACCAGCGCTTCTTGAAATGGGCGCTGGACGATCACCAGACCAGAGGACTGGGACTACAAAGGACTCCTCACCTGCACATTAGAGAAGTTAATATAATATAATCTGATGGTAGAATCAAGTGTTCCTTGTTTCCAAGTTTCAAGTTTCCAAGTTTCCAACCGGCAGACAGGCAGATAATTCATGTATATTTTCAAAGTCATTCTCCTGCAAATATAGGCCCAAGACGTATTTGACTCTAGGTCTCCCTCTGCTGGCCCTGCTGTCAATTACACTACCACAGACCGCAGAGGGAAGGGAGCAAAGTGACTGCCACATGGGGCCAGAGGCAACATATGGGGCCCGTCCCATTACAAAGGCAGCCAGAGAAACTCTGCAGATGAAAGGGCCTTCCAATTCTAGCAGCTCTGGGTGGGGATTAGCCTCCCATGACTGGTACTTAAGCAGCCTGATGACTTCCAGCTCTGGCCAGTTAAAGAGACTATTGCATAGAGCAAATACTCACTTTGATCCTCAAACACAAAGTGGACATGATGCGCACTTACACTTTAAACATGACCAACTTCTCTCGTATGAATTGGACAAGTCTCTAATAAAATATGAATATACGTTAATTCCCTGCAAAATCTCACAAAAATCTCTCCACTTCCGCTCTTGATAAACATTTACTGGTTCGGAAAGAGAAGACTCCCCTGATGTTTTATATAAGACACATCACATTGTACCCATATACTTGGCACCGTTTCAGTTTTTTTTAAGAACAGAAGTCGTGTATAACTATGTTGAATAAATTCTCAAACTTTTGTATAAAGGACCTGCAGTAAGCAGAATGCTCACCCAAGGCTGCCCGTGCCCTAATTCCTAGAACCTGCAAACATGTTACCTTACATAGAAAAAGGGACTTTGCAGATGTAATGAAGGCTACAGACCCTAAAATAAGGAGATGATTGCGATAATCTAGACGGACGCAGTGTGACCACATGAGCCCTTAAAAGGAGAGCTCTTTCTCTGGCTAGAATTAGGAAAGATGCTGCAGAAGGAGAAGTCAGAAATTCGGAGGGTGAGAGAATTCTGAACTACTCCTGCTGAAAGGGGACCACATGGAAAGCATGAGGACAAATGTGGGTAGTCTGTAGGACCCCGCAGCCCAGGCCCCAAAAGGACAGCGGACAAGGAAATGGGAACCTCAGTTCCATAATCACGAGAAACTGAGTCTGGCCAGTGACCTGAATGTGTGGAAGCAGATTCACCCTCAGAGTCTCCAGACCATGACGCGGTCCAGCCAACACCCAGATTTCAACCTTGTGATGTACTGAGCAGAGGCCCCAGGTGAGCCACTGTCCTCTTGACTTCTGACCCAAAGAACTATGAATAAATACATTCATGTTGTTTTAAGCCACTGAGTTTGTAGTAACGTGTTATGGCAGCATCAGATTACTAATATATTACCAAATGTCAGTTTATTAAATTCCAAAACTCCATGGTAATGAAGCACAATAACCACTAGAACAATCAATTAAAATTGCACACTCCTGGAACCAATTCCCATTTCACTACCAAAACATTATTTGTTATGATAAATCCATGAGAGATTTCTACTCATAATTATAGGGTAGTTTTCAAAATTATGTCTAAGAATCATATGCCAATTTCTAAGTAATTGTCCTCTTCCACATGCACAGCTTTAGCATTCGTTTTTAAAAAGTAAACAGATAACTGCTTTGTCACACCTTTCATACTGGCTTATCCGTTGATAAGGTTCACTTTAGGTATACATCTCTTTCATAATACAGCTAACATATTTAATTAGATTCCTAGTTCATGTACCCTGTATTAGTCACATTAACAAAAGCCAGTGACCTTTAAGAAAGTTGAATGAAATAATGTTTTCAGAAACATAAGGACATAAATGATGTCAAAGACTTATAGGTCTCAAAAGTACAAAGAATTCTAAGGCAAAAGTCACTTACATTTTTAGTATATAAATACACAAAGCCAATAACACCAACTTACTTTTTCATAAGACTCTGTTAGTCTAATGACAGTATTTTGGTGTTTATGTTTCTAAATCAGTCGCTTCAAGTTGCATGTGACTTCTTGCAAGCGTATCACAGTTCCTCCAGTTCCTGACCGGAAGAACACGTGCTTGGGATATTTCAAGTTCTACCTGCTCCAGTCAATGTTTCTAAATTACAACAGTGCCGATGAAATTGGACTTTTCCAGAGACTCTACACTATGATATAAAATCTAGATTTGGAACACAGACACTTACTTTTTCTGAGTTCTTTCAGCCAGCCTTGCGATCTCAATCGCTGCCTTCCTTGCTTCAAAATCTTCCCTTTTCACCACCTCTCCAGTCCCTCGGTAGCCTAGCTCCACCAACTGGCGGGCCAGGCTTTCATCCTAAAGAAAAAAATAAATTTTAAGATTTGTGCACGAATTAGACATCTTAGTTTTTATTCGACGTATACCGAATAACTGTTTTAAATGAAAAATCAAATTTATTTTTTAAATAGGAGACATGTGAGATATGAAAACTTAGAATTCTTTCTAATGATACTTTCATCAACATTGGATTGTCACCCTTTTCCCACAGATGTACAATGAAGATAAAAAGGAAACATCAGTCACTAAATTTTCTCTAAGGGATTAAAGGACAAAAGTCTGTTGTGTTTTTAAACCATTTATGAGAGCAGCTGCAGATAATTAATAGAGTATCTTTAAAACAATAAAACTGAGACAATAGTTCTCATACAAGAAAGACTTTTAAAAAACCACTTGCACAAGAGGAGAATTGGGTTCCTCCCATAAAGTGCAACATTTCAGAGACTTACTTCCTTGAAGTCAATGAACTGATGACACAGAGCATTAAAACTTCAAATACAAAATAAAGAGCAGATGAATTTCCTATTTAACTGGAAAGATATTGTTTCCATATAACGTTGGTACCAATAAAAACGGCAAAGAAGAAACCCAGAAAGATGACAACAAAAAAGCTTCAAGCTGAAAAAAGTTTCTCCACAATCCTTTAGCCCTTTCATATTTCAGCTACTTTAAGAAATGTCTCACACATTTGTGTCACTTGCATAGCATATTCAAAAAAGAATACTGTTTCCCCCATAATCTGAAGAGGTGTCATTTTATGTTAAGTTACTGATACAAAGACTAAAGTATTACATAAAAATATGTATATATTAGTAATGTTCTTTATATTATCATCTTGGTTAAAATGAAATAAGCATACATTTTACTGTTACAGACACTCTATACATCACTGTGGAATGCAAGAACCACTTGACAGGAAAAAAAAAAAAAAAAAAAAAAAAGAATCACCTGGCAGGATTAAATGAGAAAATGTAAGAGGCCCGGTTAACAATCGATTTGGCCCTTAGAGGCTGGCTGGTTTAAAATCCAAACCAGCAGGAAGAAAACATTTAGATATTATCAGCCTAGAAAACTTGCTACTTTCCTTTGCTAAACATTAAAAGCAAACACAGTTGACTGTCAAACAGCAAGGGTCTGAACTGGACAGGTCCACTTACACACATTTTTTTCTCAATAAATATACTGGAAAATTATTTAGAGATTTGCAGCAATTTTAAAAACTCACAAATTAATTGTGGAGCCTAAAAAGAGTGGAAGAATTATGAAAAAGTTACCTGTGTCATAAATGCATAAAATACATATAGATACTAGTCTATTTTATCATTTACTACCCTAAAAGATACAGAAATCTATGATAAAACATTAAAGTTCATCAACACGTACAGAAGGTACACCCTCTTTTCATCCTGGTGTCAGAAATACCCATAACATCTACAGTGGTCTGTATCCTATAAGACAATAGTGATATAGGTACAGACAGACGACTCGTCTTATGAAGAGTTGATGTAAACTTAAAGTTTAGATAAACAACAGTCCAGTACTGTCAATGTGTTTTCTCTTCCTTGTGATGTTCTTTCTTTTAAAATTTCATTTATTTATGTGAAAGAGAGAGAAAGAGAGAGAGAGAGGGAGACCGTGAGCAGGGTAGGGGCAGAGGCAGAGGGAGAAACAGACTCCCCACTGAGCAGGGCTCCGTTCCAGGACCCTGGGCCACGGCCTGAGCTGAAGGCAGCGGTTAACAGACTGAGCCACCCAGGTCCCTCCGTACGATGTTCTTACTAACATCACCTTTTCTCCAGCTTACTTGATTGTAAGAATATAGCACACAATACAGGTGATATACAAAACATGCATGTTTCATGTTCTCTCCTCAGCTGTTGATGTTCTCGGTAGGACCACTGGTCAGCAGCAGGCCATCGATAGTTAAGTTCTGGGGGACTCAAAAGTTCGCCACAGATTTTTAACTGCATGGGGATCGGTGCCCCTAATCCCCTGTTGTTCAATGGAACTACGTGTAGTAATGGGGATGCATTTGCCGAGCTAATACAGTGCAAACCACCAAGCTTGGGAGGGCTGTGGGCCTTTTTTTCTGACTCGTTTCCCTGCTTATTAGACTCGTTATTGCTAGGCTCTTTCGTGAGAACCACAAAACTAAGCAAATGCCTCCACCTAGTGGAATTAATATTTAATAGAAAAAAAACAGTCAAGATTTTGGATTTGGTTTACAGAAGAGAGATGATTTGAGTGTAAGTTTACATAAGTATATGCTAAAAGTGAGCAAATGGGAACAACTCTCAGCTAAACTCTGACACTGTGGGGTTTTTCTAGAAGAACATAAAGGACTCGTAGTCAACATATTATCTGACATAGTAAAGCCCACTAAAAAGTTGCTCTTTTAATTTCATATATGGCATGAATTGTGCTTTTCTGAGCGTCTTACCTGGGCCAACAAAATCATCCGGATAGCTCTGCCCTCATCTACACTAACGTGCAGTGCGACAGACAGCAAGACCTACTGAGAAAGCAAGTGGGAAGCAGACGTTGGTTGCCGCACCAACCACTACCACGAGGAGAATCCTAAGTCATCTGTCCACTTTAAGTGGTCAATCATCTCTAAAGAAATTATCCTTAAAGAAACCTAAGAAACAAAACATTTTTACTTATTCACATATTTAGCACTTCTGATGTTTTATTCCTTTGTGTACATCCGTGTTTCCTGCTGATATGATTTTCCTTCTGCCTAAAAAATCTCTAACATTTCTTGTGGTGTAGGTCTGCCAACAACTAATTACCTTGCCTTTTTTTTGACGGAAAAAATGGATTTCACCTTAATTTTTGAAAGACGTTTTTGCTGGGACAGTTAGTGTTCCCGGTTGACTTTTGAGCTTTCAACACTTTAAAGATGTCACCCCATCGCCTCATGCCTCATACTACCTTAGAGGTGTTTAGTCTTTCCTGTCTGTTTTATTTTATATAATGTGTCATTTCATTTTAGATTCTTTTAAGATTTTCTCTTTATTACTGGTTTTCAGCAATTCTAAGATAGTCCTTGGGTTGGTTTCTTTGTGTTTATTCTGCTGGAAATGTGATATACCCCTTGGCTCTGTGGATTTATAGTTTTCACAAGATCTGGAAACTTTTTAGGCGTTATTTTTTCAAATATATTCTATTCCCTACTTCCCTCTGACCCTTCTGGGATTCCACTTACATTTTTTGGAGGGGCAAAAAGATTATAATTTTCTTTAAAACTCTACTGGTTTTGACTATACCAGTTCATCTTAGTAAAAACAGGTGATCAGCCATGATAATCCAAGCATATAAAGAAGACAGTAATCTTGCACTAATTCTCAGTGCTTCTTCCCTTATGTGAACATGAGTCACTGACTTTTGGAGGCCAGCAGTTTGGAGCAGGTTAACTATAAAGAGGCGTCATGCAGAGCAGAACCCAGACATGGCTCACCCTTAAAGAGAAGGCTTCCTTGCTTCCCATGAACCATAAAACATGTGGCAAGGCAGAGGCCACCCAAGTGGGCAGCAAATGTGTGTGCAGGACTTAATTCTGACTACACAACTATTCTTCTGGGACAGACGTTAGAGAGCTCTCAGCTGCTGGCACAGAGGTTTGCCCCCAAGGATGTGCAACGGAACGCTGCCTTCCAGCTCTGTGGCCCTGGACTTTGCAGAGTCGGACGGGGACTCCAGGGTTCCAGCCCAGCAGGCCACAAAGCTCCCCAGGGTCATACTGATTTCTGGAAGGCTACAGATCTGTGGCCTGGCCTGCACAATTCACTCCCCAAACAAATTTGGGGCCGTACTGTCCCGTCTTTGGGCCAGAGCCCATGCCTGCCCCCAGCGCGGCTGCACCCCTGGAGCACAGTGCCTCCCACACTGGTCCTCTAGTGGGGTGAGGGTGAGGGTGAGGGGTAGATGAAGATTGGAATTTGGTGTTATCTGGTGTGAGCCAGACTCCTAACAGGTGAGTCCAGAACAAGAGGTAGCCAGCATCTGGAGCACTGAGGTATTTCTCATCAGAAGAAGAGAGAGAGAAACAGAGAAAGAAAGAAAAGAGGGACAGAAGGAAGGAAGGAAGGAAGGAAGGGAAGGAGGGAGGGAGGGAGAGAGGGGAAGGGGAGAAGGGGAGGAGCAGAGGAGGGAGGAAGGAAAGAAGGTAGGCAGGAAAGAGGGAAGGAAGAAGGAGGAAGGGAGGGCAAAAAGGAGGGAAGGGGAGAAGGGAAGGAAGAAGGGAGGGAGGAAAGAAGGAAGGGTGGGTAGGTCTATGGCCACTAGAACACTTGATTTTGTCCACAGGCTACGGAGGCTGCCTTAGCTTTTGTGTCTTTTGTTATCATGCTGTATATTGCTGGAGAAGTTATTATTGTAGTTCAATCTTAGATTTCTTGGACTAAACTCACTCATTTGTTCTAATAGGGTTCCAGTTTAATTTTCTTGTATTCTCATGGCAGATAACCATACTGCCTTTATAATAATATTCTGACTTCTTCCAAGTATTTATGACATTTTTCTTTCATCGTAGCATTGCTGTGGTCAGACTACCAATAAAAAGTTACAAGTACTCACACTTTTATCATGTTTCTATTCCAGTGCTAAACTTTCAAATGTTTAACCACTGATTATGAGGTTTACAAGTGTTTGCTATGTACTCTTCATCAAATTATGACATGAGTTTAGAATTTTATCCTATGCTTTTCCTGCATCTATCGAGATGATATATATATATTTTTAAATTTAATGTCATGGGAAAATTTGCTCAAGTTAACAAAATCAGAAAAGACCAGTAGGTGGTTTTAGAAGTCCCTGATTCCCCCCACAAAAAGACTATTTTTCACTCCCATTTGAATGCTAAATTACCTACTTTAGTCAGTCCAGGCGGGGAAACAGATGACACATGTAAATGGAGTAACTAAGCAAATTGAGTGGCTGAGTTAATTAACAAAGGTGTATACAGGGTTAAGAGAAATCCTAGAGAGATAATGAAGCACCCTGCTGCTAGCTAAGGCAATAAGCTATCAACAGCCACTAACTAGTCCAAATGAGTTAAGAGGAGGGAGCAGTTAATAGAGCCCAGGGAAATAGCTGTAGGACCCAACCCTAAATTGTGGCTTTTTGGAAGAAAATATCCATCGCTAATCTGCAGCACAGTATGGAAGGAATCTGGGGGGAAAACTGCCTAACCTCTCTCTTTTGGAATCTAATTTCTTGCTGGTGCCTCTAATTGGCTGAACCCAACTGACCAAACGCAAAGGGGGGCCCAGCTGAAGCACTCAACAGAAATCAAGCTCTTGGGACAGAGAGCAAGTTGGGGTAGGAAAGCAGGTAGGTCTCAATGGTCAAACAGAAGATATCTAATCCAACCAAGTAAAGAATTCTGGTTCAAAATAAAATTTTCCAGAAGTTTGAAGATGTTACTTTAATTTTATTATTTATAAGATTTACTTTAATTTTATTATTTTCAAAATAAATTTTTATTATTTATATATTAATACTTATATTATTTATTATTATTTATGTTATATGTAATATACATATATAATATATTGTTATTTATAGAAAAATAAATTTTATTTATTTCAAAATAAAATTTTCCAGAAGTTTAAAGATATTACTTTAATTTTATTATTTATAAGATTTACTTTAATTTTATTACTTTCTTTTAGGAGTCACTCCTGGAAATGCAGTCTAAGATCAAGCTGACTTACAGGTAAGTTATTGACACTCCAAATTATTTTTTTAATTTGGATAAAATATATAAAATATAAAATTAACCATTTTAAGTGTATAGTCCATTTTAAGTGTGTAGTATTAAGTACATTCATACAGTTGGGCAATCACTGCCACCGTCAATCTCCAGAACGCTTTTCATCTTGTAAAGCTGAAACTCCGTACCAATTAAACAATAATTCCCGTTCTCCCTTTGCCCCAGACCCCGGCAATGACCATTTTACTTTCTGTCTATGCATCTGACTACCCTAGGTATCTCATAAAAGTGAAATTACACAGTATTTGTCTTTTTGTGGTTGGATTATTTCAGTTAGCATAATGTCCTCCAAGTTCATCCATGGGGTAGCATGTGTCAGAACTTTCTTCCTTTTAAAGGCTGAATAGATTGCCTTGTAGATGGATGGCACCTTTTTCTATGCTCTGATCCGTCAACAGATTTTTGGGTTGTTTCCACCTCCTGAGTATTGTGAATAATGCTGCTAGGAACATGGGTACACCAGTGTCTATTCTAGTCCCCGCTTTCAATGCTCTTGGCTGTATACTCACAAGTGAAATTGCCAGATCATACGGTAATTCTCACTTTAATTTTTTGAGGAGATGCTCAAACAGCTCGACTATTTCCACAATGACTGCACCATTAGATGTTGCCACCAGACGTGCAGTGTTCCAATTTCTCCATGTTCTTGCTAACACTTGTTATTTTGTTGTTGTTGTTGTTGTTGTTGTTGAAAATAGCTATCCTAATAGATGTGAAATGCTATATCATTGTGGAACAGTTTTGCTTTTTTTCAGTATAGTTGAACACAATGTTACATTAGTTTCAGGTATACAACTTAGTGAGTTGACAAGTTTATACATTATGCTACACTCACAAGTGTACCAACCATCTGTCCCATTACATCACTATCACAATTATCATTGACTATATTCCTTATGCTGTGCCTTTTATTCTTGTGACTTATTCATTCCATAACTGGAAGCCTGTATCTCCCAATCCTCTTCACCCAACCCCCCACTTCCCTTCCCTCCGGCAACCATCAGTTTATTTTCTGTATTTACAGGTCTGATGTTATTTGTGTTTTTAGAGTCTACTTATGAGTGGAATCACACATTGTCTTTAACAGTCAGATTTATTTCACTTAGCACAGGTCCATCAATGTTATCTCAAACAGCACAGTCTTGTCCTTTTTTATGCCTGTGTAATATTCCTGTGTGTCTCGTGTGTCTGTATGTGTCTGTGTGTGTTTGTGTGCATATGTACCACATTTTCCTTATCCATTAATTTACTGATGGGCACTAAAGTTGCTTCCATACATTGGCTATCATAAATAATGCTGCAATAAACATACGGGTGCACATTTTTGAATTATTGGGTTTTTTTAAAAAAAGATTTTACTTATTTATTTGGCAGAGAGAGAGAGGACTAGCAAGGGGAGTGGCAGGCAGAGGGAAAGGGAGAAGCAGGCTCCCTGCTAATCAGGAAGTCTGATGTGGGTCTCAATCCTGGGACCCTGAGATCATAACCCAAGCTGAAGGCAGATGCTTAACTGACTGACCCACCCATGCACTCCTCAATTAATGTTTTCATTTTGTTGAATAAATACCCAGTAGTGGAATTAAAGGATTATATGATATTTCTATTTTTAAATTTTGAGGAATCTCCATACTGTTTTCCATAGTGGCTGTACCAATTTACATTCCACCAACAGTGCAACAGAGTCCCCTCATCTCCACATCATCATCAACACTTGTTACTTCTTGTCATTTTTATTTCAGCCATTCTAAGGGATATACAGTGATATCTTACTGTGATTTTTATTTGCATTTCCCTGGTGATTAGTGATGTTGAGCACCTTTTCATGTGTCTGTTGTCTGTCTTCTTTGGGAAAATGTCTATTCAGGCCCCCTGTCCATTTTTCAATCAGACTGTTTTTTTTTTTTTCTTTTTGGTGTTAAGTTACATAAATTCTTCATATATTTTGAATATGATCCCCTTATCAGATATGTCAATTGCCAATATATTCTCCCATTCAGTAGGTTGTCTTCTTGTTTTGTTGCTGTGCAACATCTTTTTATTTTGATATGGTCCCAGTAGTTTATTTTTGCTTTTGTTTCCCTTGTCTTAGGAGACATATCTAGAAGAAAATGTTACTGTGGCTGATGTCTGAGAAATTACTGCTGCGCTCTACTAGGATTTTAATGGTTTCATGTCTCACATTTAGGTCTCTAATCCATTTTGAGTTTATTTCTGTGTATGGCATTAGAATGTGGTCCAGTTTCATTCTTTTATGTATAGCTATCCAACTTTCCCAGCACAACTTATTGAAGAAAATGTCTTTTCCTCGTTGTATATATGATTTTGGTTTTGATTTGCATAGCACATGATTTTTTAAAAGACTTTATTTATTTGACATAGAGAGAGAGATCACAAGTAGACAGAGAGGCAGGCAGAGAGAGAGGGAGAAACAGGCTCCCTGCCGAGCAGAGAGCCGGACGTGGGGCTTGATCCCAGGACCCTGAGACCATGACCTGAGCTGAAGGCAGAGGCTTAACCCTCTGAGCCACCCAGGCACTCCTGCATAGTTAATGATTGATGATGTTGAACATCTTCTTATGAGCTTATTGGACATTTGTGATACCCTTTGAAGAAATGTCCATTCAAATACTTTGCCAATTTTTAACTGAGTTGTTTGCTTTTGTGTTGTTGAGTTGCAGAACTTCTTTATATACTCTAGATATTAACCCCTCATTAGATACATAATCTGCAAATATTTCCTCCCATTCAATGGCACACTGATAGTGTACTTTGGCGCACAAATGTTTTTAATTTTAGTATCATCCAATCTAATTTGAATTATTTTTGAATTATCATTTTATTCTCAGAATTCTAAAATTCTATCACTATGTACCTAGTGGGAATCTTTTTCATTTGTCCAACTACATAGCTAAAGAAGACTATAATTTTATGCTTATCTCCAACACAGAGAAAAAATTTTCTATTATTCAATTAAGTATTTTATCCCCCTCATTTTCTGCCTTATTTCTTTCTGGTAAGTTTATTAGATAGATATTGAGCCTCCTGGAATTATTCTTTCATATTTTCTTTCATATAATTCTTTCTTATTTTCCTCTTTTTTTCACTATATTCTGAGCAATTATATCACTTAATTTCCACATGATTAATTTGTCCTTTAAAAAGTGTCCATTCTATTAGTCCTTTTACAAATGTTGTCAATTATATTTTTAATTTCTAAGAATTCTTTCTTGCTCTCTGATTCTCCCTTTTCATACATTTATCACTTTGCTCATAGGTTTCATTGATACTAAAATATCTCTGAGATAGAAAATTGGAATTTATTTAATGTGCTCCCTGGGTTTTAAATGTTTTGTTTTGCCTGCCATTAGTTATTCTCCTTTGTCACCTTGGGCTATCTCTTTCATTCTGCACCTGTAGCTACATATGAACAGAGGACTGGATTGCTTGATACAGACATTAGCATGGATTCCCTCCATAGTTGTACAGGTCCAGCTCCCTCATCGGAGTCTCCTTTGAACAGGTCAACTGCGGACATTATGTATAAAAGGGCAGAATATGGCAACATACAGACTCCACTTGAGGATACATGGGCATGAAAGAGAAAGGAGAGTTGGAATATATCCCACTCTTCCAACCTAACTGCCAAAATAAGAAGGGCTTGGCATAAGTGTAATTTTTCCAGATTTTATGCTTCTCTTCATAACTTCTAACATGATTTAATTGCTTTGAGCTTACTTCTTTTTTCTCAGGCTCCTTTACTCCCTCCAGGTCCCCTTATTAGCCTGTACTTCACTTTCCTTAGAGAACGGTTCTCTCACTCATTCTTGGGTTAAATACTGCAAGTGTATATACCATGTATAGGGTGTACCTCTGGCTTAGCTACGTGGAATTAACTTCTTTAATCAATTACAGGTTCTCTCCTGCCCTTCGTATTATTATTGACTCTGACATTTCTCTAAATCTGTTTTATTCATTTTCCCTATGTTTTCTCTATCTTGTCAATCTGATTTACAAAAAATATGCACAATTTCTGGTTCCCTAGAGTGGATCATTTCTTGTTTCCTAGTGCTTTTATTGATTTATTCTCTTTCATACTGTCATAGAAAATAGGGAGACAGATGATGGAAAAATAGGAAGGGAGGAAGGAAAGGAGGGAGGAAGTGTTGGTTGATTATATCCAGGGCTCTACAAGTCTGCTGTGTCCACATTAGTTCTAGTCACACTCCTCTCTTCTGATGTACTAAAAAAAGCTTCACAAAAAGCCTTCTTGCCTCTATTTGTACACCAATACAAGCCATCCTCTCAGTAGAAGATTTGAATGATTAAACTACAGAGTGTTCGTTGAATCTACTGACACATCCCTCATTTGCGACCACAGGAGAAGACAATTTCTATTGAATGATGAAGATGGGAACTAGCTTGCAGTGGGTTGAAAAGTGGAAGATGAGGAAATGAAGACAGAGATTATTTTATGATTCATTCCAGAATAATAACTATAAAAAAGGAAGAATATGGGAGGGCAAGATAGACAGAACTCAATGAACACGGGAAGGGACTCTGGAATTAACCATGAAAGGAACTAATCAATACAGACAGTTCCCTAAAAGCATAAAAGGGAAGGGTGCAGAATGTCGGTAAATATCATCATTCAAGGATATTAACTGCAAACAGCAGAACTTACTGTCATCAGTCCAAATACAAAAAGAAATTTTTTAAATACAATAGACCCCAAACCCCAGGAAAAGTCGAGTTAAGCCTACAGAGCCAGAAACAACACTCACAGCCACAGGAACTGTTTCGGTGAATACTCCTCTGCTGTCACTACTGAAAACAGATACTGCAACTCACCATTTAACCAGAACTTTTGCCACTCCATCACCTGAAAGCCAAAAGCCTCCACCACCTCATTCAGTACAAAATGGATTCCACATGGTGCTTTCTGTTACTCTTTTCTAAAGAGTGGCCTCATGCAAGTACATGTGATTGGCAGTGCCTGTGTACCTGCAAAGATAACACCAGAAGCAAGGGAAACTGAGAAGGGGAGTTTCGGTCTCTACCTTAGGAAGGTGGGACTCAGAGTTGGCAACATTCTCAGAAATGTTATAATGATAGTGAGTGTTCAAAACGAGGACACAGGAAGTAGACTGACAGGCATTACATGTACTAGACACTAGCAACACAGGAGGGAAGGAAGAGCGCATGCCAAGAAATTAAGGTAGTTTTATAAGTTTCATGGTAGAAAACTGAGGAACTTTCCAGCTCAATTTGCTTTTCTTTGTTGACTTTGAGGTTGTAGGTTTTCTTTGTTTTCTTTGCTGACTAAGAGTCAGAAGTCTAAAGAGAGTAGAAAAGGTTTGAAAAAACAAGTTGTGAAACAAACAAGGGATATCGACAGGCAATTCACAGAAGAAATGCAAATGGTGAAGAAACATATAAAAAGATAATCAACCACACTAAATATCAGGGAAATTAAAATTAAAACCATGAGCTTTTTTTCACATATGATACTGGCGAAAAATGAAAGGGCTGATGATATTGGTGATGATCTGAGGAAAAAAGTGTCTCAAACGCTGCTGGTGGGAGACTAAATGGCTACTCTGGAGGGCACTTCAACCATGTCCATTATGACCCACCGGTTCCACTTTTTGATATATTGACAACTGCACATAAAGAACACATACCAAAGATGCTCATTTCACTGTGGTTCATGATACTGTATAAGGAAAACAAACTTCTAAAGAACCTAAGTAAAAAACATGGAAAGCAGCAACTTCTAAAGAATAGGGAGACCTATATAGAGTGACATTAAAAGGTCTTCAAGATTTAATGTCATTTCTTTAATTACAGAAAGATATAAAAATTATTTTGTGTAGAAAATGACAAAGAACAGTATATGTATTTACATATAATAAAAATAAATACAATTTGTTGAAGATTGCTCACATAACTACAAAGGAAGGATATTGGGTTGGACTATATAACACTTGCCGCTGCTGCTTGGCTCAGAACCACAGCAAATATGCAGCATCTCCTACCTCCACCAGCCATGCTGCCTTCCCCCACTTTCAACTAACACCTCCGCTGAGTGTTAATAGATCACCAGTGTTGTGAACCAGACCTCATTCCTGAGGGGTCTGAACCCCAGTAACCATTCCCCTTCCAAGCCCTGGTTGCTACACTTGTCCATTTACCACAACAAGAGGCATCCAAGTGAATCACCAGAATCTCAAACACATTCCTTCATTATTGATTGTGTAACAGCCCTAACTTCCCTGACAGTCAGGGCCAATTATTTTTGCCAAGATAGTGACTGTCTTCTAGCATCCAGATTCCTAGACGAGGAGCCTAAAGATTCCAGGGAAGAGCTGCAACTTATAATTCAATGGGACTCTCACTGAGTCACCTGATGAGTGTTTCCCCATTTGGTACTGTAACAGCACTCCAGCCGGTAGTAACGGTTAACTTGCTTCAAGCTTATGTACCTCTTGCTTGCTGACCTAAAACCCCTGATCTGTAGCAGAACTAACATGTTCCTCAAGATTTGCAGACCACTGGCCTTGAGGAGTGAAGGACCAAACTTTCCCAGAAAATAAGGCCTGACTACATTTGAAAATAAAGCCCATGGATGCCAGCAAATCTGTTCAGGGTCATGGTGGCATACAACCAACCACCTGAGCACCTGTTTCTCCTGCACACAGCCCCGTCCCTTTTCCCATATCTTCCCCTTTAGAGCCCTATGGCTTTACCAGGACGATGAAGATGGCCTTTGAGACGTTTGTCCACCATCTTCCCAAGTTGTTGGCTTCCTATAAGGGAAATTTCCTTTCCCACCACCACTTCTCTAACCTATTGTTTTCTAGTGGTGAGCAGCTAAACCTGAATTTAGAACTGGTTCTCTATCCAGTAACAGTACAAGGACAATTAACCCTGTAGAGCCCATAGTGAAGTAAGAAAGCACAAATTTCCTGAGTTGGTCATTGAGAATGATGGTAAGATGCTTCAACCTCTTAGTTCCCAGACCAAGGAAAGGAACCTAAATGCAAAGGTCTTTAATTCACAGTGTACACTGTATTGTGGAGAATGGCATCCCAATTCTCTTAAACTATCATCTACAAAGTGGCACTTCAGTTGTGCTTTTAGGAACCCATCCCAAAGATGTATCTGCTGGCAGCTCTGAATGTTTCAGAATATATTATGAGAAAAGAATCACATAATAGTTTTACTCCCACTGCTCCTTTGTTTTAAAATAGGTCCCTGGTCTGACATGATGTCATATAGAACCCTGTGCCTGTGGAACAAATATTCCATAAGCCCCCATTGATTCAATCGATTCAATTGATTCAATGTAATCCCTATCAAGATTCCAATAACCTTTTTCTATGGAAGTAGGAAAAAAGTGCTAAAATTTATATGGAACCACAAAAGACCCCAGGATAGCCAATACAATCCTGAAAAAGAACAACAAAGTGGGAAGCTGTATTATTTCAAGCTATATTATAAAGGTATAGCAATCAAAAAAGAATGGTACTGGCACAAGAACAGGCACACAGATGAATAGAATAGTACTGAGAGACTGGAAATAAAACCACGTGTATATGGTAAACTAGTATTTGACAAAGGAGCCAAGAATACTCAATGGCGAAAAGATCATCTCTTCAATAATTGGCACTGGAAGTTGGATACTCACATGTAAAAGAACGAAATTAGACCCATATCTTAAACCACTCAAAAATTAACTCAAAATGAATTTAAGACTTAAATGTAAGACTAGAAACCATAAAACTCCTAGTGGAAAATATAGGGGAAAAGCTCCTTGATGTAAGTCTCAGCAACAATTTTTGGGATATGGTACCTAAAGCATAAAGAACAAAATACAAAATAAAAAGTAAGTAAAAGATACTACACCAAAATGAAAAGCTTCTACACAGTGAAAGAAATAATCCACAAATTGAAAAGGCGAGCTATGGAATGAGACAAAGTACTTACAATTCATGTATCTGATAAGAGGTTAATGCCCAAAATACACAAAGAATTCATACAACTGAATAGCAGAAAAACAAATAATCCAACTCAAAAATTGGCAAAAGACCTGAACAGACTTTTTTTCAAAGCAGATATTGAAATGGCCAACAGGTACATGAAAAGGTGCTCAATATCACTCATCATCAGCGAAATGCAAATCAAAACCTTAATGAGATATCACTTCACACCTGTTTGAATGACTATCATCACAACGACAATAGATAACAAATACTGGTAGGAATGTGGAGAAAGGGGAACACTTATGCATTGCTAGTGGGAATACAAACTGGTACAGTCACTATGGAAAACAGTGTAGAGGTTCCTCAAAAAATGAAAAATAGGATAGAGGCAAGATGGCAGAGGAGTAGCAGACTGAAATGAAATCAGGTCACAGGAGTTCAGCTAGATAGTTATCAAACCATTCTGAACACCTACAAACTCAATGGGAGATTGAAGAGAAGAGGAGCAGCAATTCTAGGAACAGAAAATCGACCACTTTCTGGAAGGTAGGATGTGCTGAGAAGTGAATACAAAGCAACGGGAAGATAGATTACAGGGGAAGGGGCCGGCTCCTGGCAAGTGGTGGAGCAGTAGAGCATAAAATCAGAACTTTTAGAAGTCTGCTCCACTGAGGGATATCACTCCAGAGGCTAAGTGGGGGTGGAGCCCTCGTGGGGACATTGTGGTCTCAGGTCCCATGGAGTCACTGAAAGATCGGGGGTGTCTGAGTGTGGTAGAGCTCCCAGGTATCAGAGTACGGAAGCCGACCACAAAGACAGAGCCAATGAGTGAGCTCTCAGCTAGGAGTTACCTTAAACCATGATCCGCAGCACAGTCAGACCACTGCTCTTTGAGCAGGGACCCCACAGGTGGCAAAGCCAGGGAGACTCACCTTCCTCCTCTAGAGGCGGGAATCTGCTGGGTTTGGAGACTCCAAATGGGGCTGTGTGCCAGAGACAGAAATACTCATTCAGAGGCTGGGATAGCCCAGAGCATGGTCAGAGACCAGGGAGACGAGAGTGACTGACCCCTTTTCTCTGAGGGTGCACTGAGGAGTGGGGCCCCAAGCTCTCGGCTCCTCCGGGCTGGAGATTGGGAGGCCACCATTTTCATTCCTGTCGTCCAGAGCTCTATGGAAAGCATTCAGGGAACAAAAACTCCTGAGAACGAACTCCAGCAGATTTCTTAGCCTGGCCCCTGGCAAAGGTGGTGCAATTCTGCCTCAGGCAAAGACATTTGAGAATCGCTACAACAGGCCCCTCCCCCAGAAGATCAGCAAGAACATCCAGCCAAGACCAAGCTCACGGATCAAGAACAGCAGAACTCCAGAGCTAGGGGAAAGCAATGCATGGAATTCATGGCTTTCTCCCGATGATCCTTTAGTCTGGCAAAATTAAATTAAATTTTTTTAAATTTTATAATTTTCTTATTTTAATTTTTTAACTTTTCCTCTTTCCTCTTTTAACGTTTTTTAACTAGTTTATCTTAATAATACCTTTCTTTAAAAAATCTCTTTAAACCTTCATTATTATAGTCATATTTTATCCTTCATTGTATTTAACCTTATATTTTGTATATAGTTTTTTTTTTTTTTTCTAAAAAATTTTGGGATACAATTTCGTCTAATAGATCAAAATATACCCTAAATCTAGCACAGGGATTTGTTCTCATCTCCAGCCTGAGCACATTCTCTCCCCCCTTTTTTTTTCCTTCTTTCTTTTTCCAGCCAACTTATCAATTCCTTTTTTAGATTCTTTTTAGTTGTTATCTTTACAGTCATATTCCATCCCTTCATCGTGTTTACCCTTATTTTTGTATATATATATACGTTTTTCTTTCTTTAAAATTCTGGGAGGTAGTTTCTTCTAAGAGACCAAAATACACCCAAAATCAAGTGGGTGGCTCTGTCCTATTCAACAGCCTAATATACGCGCGCACGTGTGTGTGTGTGTGTGTGCGTGTGTATTTTTTTTTTTAAAGATTTTATTTATTTATTTGACAGACAGAGATCACAAGTAGAGAGGCAGGCAGGAGAGAGAAGAGGAAGCAGGCTCCCTGCAGAGCAGAGAGCCCGATGTGGGGCTCGATCCCAGGACCCTGGGATCATGACCTGAGCCGAAGGCAGAGGCTTTAACCCACTGAGCCACCCATGTGCCCCGTGTGTGTATTTTTAAAATTTCTTTTTATCCCCTTCCTTCTCCCCTCAATTTGGGGTCTCTTCTGATTTGGTTAGCATACACTATTCTGGGGTCTTCGCCACTCTTTTAGTATTTTATTCTCTCATTCATGTATTTTTATCTGGATAAAATGACAAGGCAGAAAAACTCACCACAAAAAAAAAAAAGAACAAGAGGCAGCACCGACAGCTAGGGACCTAATCAATACAGACATTGGTAATATGTCATATCTAGCGTTCAAAATGACGATTCTCAAGGTGCTAGCTGGGCTTGAAAAAGGCATGGAGGATTTTAGAGAAACGCTGTCTGAAGAAATAAAATCCCTTTCTGGAGAAATAAAAGAACTAAAATCTAACCAAACTGAAATCAAAAAAGCTATTAATGAGGTACAATCAAGAATGGATGCTCTTACTGCTAGGATAAATGAGGCACAAGAGAGAATTAGTGATAGAGAAGACCAAATGATGGGGAATAAAGATGCTGAGCAAAAGAGAGACAAACAACTACTGGACCATGAGGGGAGAATTCGAGAGATAAGTGATACCATGAGATGAAACAATATTAGAATAATTGGGATTCCAGAACAAGAAGCAAGAGGGGAGAGGGGGCAGAAGGTTTATTGGGGCAAATTATAATAGAGAATTTCCCTAATATGGCAAAGGGAACAAGCATCAAAACCCAGAAGGCACAGAGAACCCCCCTCAAAATCAATAAAAATAAGTCCACACCCCATCATCTAATAGTAAAACTTACTAGTCTTAGTGACAAAGAGAAAATCCTGAAAGCAGCTCAGGACAAGAAACCTGTAACATACAATAGTAGAAATATTAGATTGACAGCAAATGTATCCACAGAGACCTGGCAGGCCAGAAAGGACTGGCATGATATATTCAGAGCACTAAATGAGAAAACTATGCAGCCAAGAATACTATATCCAGCTAGGCTATCATTGAAAATAGGAGAGAGAAAAATCTTCCAGGACAAACAAAAAAAAAAAAAGAATTTGTAAACACCAAACCAGTCCTATAGGAAATATTGAAAGGGGTCCTCCAAGCAAAGAGAGAGCCTAAAAGTAGAAGACCAGAAAGGAAAAGAAACAATATACAGTAACAGTCACCTTACAGGCAATACAAGGGCACTAAATTTATATCTTCCAATAGTTATCCTGAATGTAAATGGGCTAAATACCCCAATCAAAACACACAGGGTATCAGAATGGACATAAAAACAAAACCCATCAATATGCTGTCTGTAAGAAACTCATTTTAGACCCCAGGACACCTCCAGATTTAAAGTGAGGGGGTGAAAAACAATTTACCATGCTAATGGACATCAAAAGAAAGCTGGGGTGGTGATCCTTATATCAGATAAATTAGATTTTAAGCCAAATACTATAATAAGAGATGAGGAAGGAAGCTATATCTTACTCAAAGGGTCTGTACAACAAGAAGATCTAACAATTTTAAATATCTATGCCCCTAACATGGAAGCAGCCAACTATATAAACCAATTAATAACAAAATCAAAGAAACACATTGACAATAATACAATAATAGTAGGGGACTTTAACACCCCCTCACTGAAATGGACAGATCATCCAAGCAAAATATCAAAAAGGAAATAAAGGACACACTGGACCAGATGGACATCACAGATATATTCAGAACATTCCATCCAAAGCAAAAGAATACACATTTTTCTCTAGTGCACATGGAACATTCTCCAGAATAGATCACATCCTGGGTCATAAATCAGGTCTCAACCGGTATCAAAAGATTGGGATCTTTCCCTGCATATTTTTAGACCACAACGCTCTGAAGCTAGAACTCAATCACAGGAGGAAATTTGGAAAGAACCCAAATACATGGAGACTAAACAGCATCCTTCTAAAGAATGAATGGGTCAACCAGGAAATTAAAGAAGAATTGAAAAAATTCATGGAAACAAATGATAATGAAAACACAATGGTTCAAAATCTGTGGGACACAGCAAAGACAGTCCTGAGAGGAAATATATAGCGGTACAAGCCTTTCTCAAGAAACAAGAAAGGTCTCAAATACACAATCTAAGCCTACACCTAAAGGAGCTGGAGAAAGAACAACAAAGAAAGCCTAAACCCAGCAGGAGAAGAGAAATCATAAAGATCAGAGCAGAAACCAATCAAATAGAAACCAAAAGAACAGGAGAACAAATCAACAAAACTAGGAGCTGGTTCTTTGAAAGAATTAATCATTGATAAACCCCTGGCCAGACTTATCAAAAAGAAAAGAGAAGGGACCCAAATAAATAAAATCATGAATGATAGAGGAGAGATCACAACCAACACCAAAGAAATACAAACAATTATAAGAACATATTATGAGCAACTATACGCCAATAAATTTGACAATCTAGAAGAAATGGATGCTTTCCTAGAGACATATGAACTACCAAAACTGAACCAGGAAGAAATAGAAAACGTGAACAGACCCATAACCAGTAAGGAGATTGAAGCAGTCATCAAAAATCTCCCAAAAAAAAAAAAGAGCCCAGGGCCAGGTGGTTTCCCAGGGGAATTCTACCAAACATTTAAAGAAGAATTAATACCCATTCTCCTGAAACTGCTCCAAAAAATATAAATGGAAGGAAAACTGCCAAACTCATTTTATGAAGCCAGCATTACCTTGATCCCAAAACCAGATAAAGACCCCATCAAAAAAGAGAATTACAGATCAATATCCTTGATGAACACAGATGCAAAAATTCTCACCATAATACTAGCCAACAGGATCCAACAGTACATTAAAAGAATTATTCACCACAACCAAGTGGGATTTATAACTGGGCTGCAAGTTTGGTTCAACATCTGCAAATCAATCAATGTGATACAATACATTAATAAATGAAAGAACAAGAACCATATGATACTCTCAATAGATGCTGAAAAAGCATTTGGCAAAGTACAGCATCTTTTCTTGATCAAAACTCTGCAAAGTGTAGGGATAGAGGGTACATTCCTCAATATCATCAAAGTCATCTATTAAAAGCCCACAGTGAATATCTTCATCAATGGGGAAAATCTGAGAGCTTTTCCACTAAGATCAGGAACATGGCAGGGATGTCCACTATCACCACTGCTATTCAACATAGTACTAGAAGTCCTAGCCTCAGTAATCAGACAACAAAAAGAAATTAAAGGCATCCAAATCAGCAAAGAAGTCGTCAAATTTTCACTATTTGCAGATGATATGATACTATTATGTGGAAAACCCAAAAGACTCTAGTCCAAAACTGCTAGAACTTGTACAGGAATTCAGTAAAGTGTCAGGATATAAAATCAACGCACAGAAATCAGTTGCATTTCTATACACCAACACCAAGACAGAAGAACGAGAAATTAAGGCGTCGATCCCATTTACAATTTCACCCAAAACTGTAAGATACCCAGGAATAAACCTAACCAAAGAGGCAAAGAATCTGTACTCAGAAAACTATAAAGTACTTCTGAAAGAAATCGAGCAAGACACAAAGAAATGGAAAAACATTCCATGCTCATGAATTAGAAGAACAAATATTGTGAAAATGTCTATGCTACCTAAAGCAGTCTACACATTTAAGGCAATCCCTATCAAAATACCATCAATTTATTTCAAAGAAATAGAACAAATAATCCTAAAATTTATATGGAACCAGAAAAGGCCCCAAATAGCCAGAGGAATGTTGAAAAAGAAAGCCAAATTTGGTGGCACCACAATTCCAGACTTCAAGCTCTATTACAAAGCTGTCATCATCAAGACAGTATGGTAATGGCACAAAAAACAGACACATAGATCAATAGAACAGAATACGGAGCCCAGAAATAGACCCTCAACTCTATGGTCAACTAATCTTTGACAAAGCAGGAAAGAATAGTCAATGGAAAAAAGACAAGTCTCTTCAACAAATGCTGTTGGGAAAATTGGGACAGCCACATGCAGAAATATGAAACTGGACCATTTCCTTACACCACACACAAAAATAGACTCAAAATGGATGAAAGACCTCAATGTGAGACAGGAATCCATCAAAATCCTTGAGGAGAACACAGGCAACAATCTATTTGACCTCAGCTGCAACAACTTCTTTCTAGGAACATTGCCAAAGGCAAGGGAAGCAAAGGCAAAAAAGAACCATTGGGACCTCATCAAGATCAAAAGCTTTTGCACAGCAAAAGAAACACTCAACCAAACCAAAAGACAACTGATAGAATGGGAGAAGATAATCACTAATGACTTATCAGATAAAGGACTAGTATCCAAAATCTATAAAGAACTTATCAAACTCAACACCCAAAGAAGAAATAATCCAATCAAGAAATGGGCAGAGGACATGAACAGACATTTCTGCAAAGAAGACATCCAGATGGCCAACAGACACATGAAAAAGTACTCCACGTCACTCGGCATCAGGGAACTACAAATCAAAACCACAATGAGATACCACCTCACACCAGTCAGAATGGCTAAAATTAACAAGTCAGGAAACGACAGGTATTGGCAAGGATGTGAAGAAAGGGGAACCCTCCTACACTGTTTGTGGGAATGCACCTGGTGCAGCCACTCTGGAAAACAGCACGGAGGTTCCTCAAAGAGTTGAAAATAGAGCTATCCTATGACCGACCCAGCAATCACACCACTGGATATTTACCCAAAGATACAAATGTAGTGATCCAAAGGGGCACATGCACCCAAATGTTTATAGCAGCAATGTCCACAATAGCCAAACTATGGAAAGAACCTAGATGTCCATCAACAGATGAATGGATAAAGAAGAAGTGGTATACATACATACATACATACATACATACATATACATACACACACACACACTGGAATACTATGCAGCCATCAAAAGAAGTGAAATCTTGCCATTTGCAATGACGTGGATGGAACTAGAGGGTATTATGCTGAGCAAAATAAGTCAACCAGAGAAAGACAATTATCATATGATCTCCCTGATATGAGGAATTTGAGATGCAGAGTAGGGGGTTTGCGGGGTAGGGAAGGAAAAAAATGAAACAAGATGGGATCGGGAGGGTGACAAACCGTAAAAGACTCTTAATGTCACAAAATAAACTGAGGGCTGCTGGGGGGAGAAGGGGTATGGAGAAGATGGTTGGGTTATGGACATTGGGGAGGGTATGTGATATGGTGAGTGCTGTGAAGTGTGTAAGCCTGACAATTCGCAGACCTGTACCCCTGGTGCAAATAATACATTATATGTTAATAAAAATAATAATTTTTAAAATGTAAAATAGAACTACCACATCATCCAACAATTTCACCTTTGGGTATGTATGTGAAGGAAACAAAATCAGTATATCAAAGAAATATCTACACCCCCATATTCACTGCAGCATGATTCACAAAAGACCTGGAAAAAACCTAAGTGTCTTCCAACAGGTAAATGGTTTTAAGTGGATAAAGAAAATATGTATGTGTTAGAATACTATTCAGCCATAAACAATAAGGAAATCCTGCTACTTGAGACCACATAACATGCATGGACCTTGAAGGCATTATACTAAGTAAAATAAGTCAGAGGAAGACAAATACTTCATGGTATCACCTATTATCACCTATATGTGGAATCTTAAAACAAACAACAAAAAAAATTCATAAAGAAATCAGATATATGGTTACCAAAGGAGAGATGTGAGAGAATTGAATGAAAGCAGCAAAAAGGTACAAAATTCCAGTTATAAGATAAATAAGTACTGGAGATATACTAAACATTTTAACTAAAATAAATACTGCTGTATGGCATATTTAAACATTTCTAGGAGAGTAAATGCTAAGTTTTATCACAAGGAAAAAAAGCACTTTTTTCTTACATCTATATGAGATGATGAGTGTTAACTTATTGCAAAAATCATTTTGCAATACATGTCAATAAATCATTACATTTTACCTCTTAAACTTATATAGTGCTCTATGTCAGTTATATCTCAGTACAACTGAAAGGAAAAAAAAAAGAAAATATTCCATTAGGACTTAGGATAGCTGACATGTGACTATACCACATATGCTTACGCCTATGAGGTTGAATTGCTGGCCCTTCCGAAGAGGAAGGGGTCCGCCATGGTCAATCTTCCACCAAGCAGTTGGTTGGTTACCTTGAGAAATGGTGCTCTAGTAGAGGGCTGGCCTGGACTGTTGACATGTTGGACATTCAGAGGTCACAGTAGCTAGACTGGCCTTGGTAAGTGGGAGCACATGCTGTGGGGCTCCTGCAGAGCCCCATCTCTGCTACCACAGTCCCTTCTGCTATGGGCCCATTGTGTTGGCACAGAGGTGGTAAATGAAAGATGCAGTCTGACAGCAATTGGCCACGTCTTTCTGTCTGCCTGGCTGTGTATGCCTCTTCTGTGCTAGGCGCATTGTGACCACTTCCACATGAGCAAGCACATTTGCGTCTGTCATTTACCACTGCCTAGCAGTCCTTATATAGCTTAACTGTGAACCGCTTCTGTGGTCACAGAAAGTAGATGACCTCTGAAAAGATTCTGTCTTCCCACAATCTTTACAGACCTCACCTAGTTGAAGCAATACTGCAGCTACTGTCCATTTTCAATTTCTACCCACACACCAAATGGCTCATTCGTACACCAGGCTCGGACTTTCCATTCCTCCTGTAGCCAGTTATAAGAAAGTCCCCACATAACCATATATGTAAGCTGAGGAAAAGATGCATGTCTACTAGTGGTGAAAACCTGGGATCTAGACTCTTGCTTATGCAGCTGGCACACCCACTTTGTTCCCAGTCCTGCTCTGTTCCAGATGTACTACACCTCCATCTAATCACTGTTGCTGGGCCTGCCTGACCTCAAGACTTGGTGGGTCCCAAAGAACTCAGCTCATTATGGGCAGTTCCAAGTCCATGGCCCTTTGCTGATTCCATGACCAGCTTCTCTCTCTCTCTCTCTTTTTTTTTTTTTTTTTTGTTAACCAGAACCCAGTGGTATACCAGGTGTTTCTGGCATATTATTCTCTTTCTTAAGGACATATAATTCTCCTCTGCTTAAAGCATGGACTGGCACTCAGCCTCCCTGACCCCTCGCTTGCTTGGCTATGGTGCACTGTTTTACTATAATGTTGTTCCTAATATTGTGTCCCTTTTCTGTAATAAATTCTAGATTTGTAAGGATTGTCATTGTGGGTCCTGTGCATCTTTTAGCAATTAAATTCTGCTCAACCATCACTGTTAATGCAAAAACCTAGAAAGCTGAATACTCAGAACAAATTAATTAGCTGATTATTTACTAATAAATGTTGTTGAGGTTTTTCAACAAAACTACCACTTTGGTTAATATATCCAATATTAAAGATTTTTCTTACAGTTGTTTGGTCAATCAGTAGCTTTTTAAATTTTTTTTATTGTAAAATAAAACACAGATACAGAAACACCGACAAAGAGACATGATGAACAGAGTTTAATGTTGTTATAACGTACACTCTGGTAACCACCATTCCAGTCAAGAAATAAAACTCTGGAAGGCATTTCAGGAGCTCCTTCATGTACACCTTCCTAACTACTACCCCTTTTTCCCCCTGAAAGTAGCCGCTCTCCTGACTTTTATAGTTATCACTTCTCTGCATTTCTTTATAGGTTTATCAGTCAAGTGTGTAAGCCTAGATACCAGTTTAGTCTTCCCTACTTTTAAAAATTTCATGTGTCTTCTAAATTTCTCTTAATTTACACCTACCTATATAAGAAGAACATATATGAGGTTTGATCTATAGTTTCCCACCACCTGGTCTTGCTGATTGTATATCCATAGTTCCATTCAGTGTGTTCCTCTGCCTTCTGTGTGTCCTGCAAACTAGTGGCTGCACACAGAGACTAGATCAGATTTAGGTTAGAGGTCTTCAAACCTAAATTTTTAGGTTTGTTTAGTAGTGTTTTGTTCTCTCATGTACCAATGTTGGCTTTTCTCCCTTTGTGACGTTAGCGGCTGTGGATGCTCAATGTTACCAATCCCTACGTTGATACCACCTTAGTTATTTTTTTTCTAGTGTTCTTTCTATAACACATTAATTAGGAGGGACCCATCATAAAACTGGGTTATTGCATATTGATAACAATTTGTGACCTTTACATCTGAAATTCGTATTTGCTGGATATAAAATCCTTGGCTCAAATATTCTCCCCTTGAAAACCTTAAATAAGTGATCCCAATTTGTTCTCGCCCAAAACATTAAAAAGTCTGATGATTAATTTCATTTGTTTTAACCTATAAGTCATGTCTGTTTATGTCTTGAAGTCCAAATGACTTTTTGTCTTTTTCTTTAAAGTTCATATACTTTTTTTGGATGCCTGAGTGGCTCAGTCAGCTAAGTGTCTGACTTCAGCTCAGGTCATGAGCTGAAGGACAGCTGGGATGGAGACCTACAGCAGAGTTGGGTCCCCTGCTCAGCGAGGATCCTGATTTTCCCTCTGCCTGCCGCTCCCCCTGCTTGTACTCCAGCATGCTCACACTCGAGCTCTCTGATAAGTAAATAAAATCTTAAAAAAAAATAAAGTTCATATAATTTTACTAGATACACCTTGGTCATACCTGGTTTAAATTCTCAGGTACAGAGTGTATTCTTCTCATATGTCATTTTGAATCTTTTTTGCTGTTTCTTTCAAGAAAATTATGAACTATAGTTCCTAGGGTTAAGTCTGCTTCCTTACTCTTATTTACTTCTTCAGGGACTCTTATTATCTATATGCTGCATGTTCTATCTTCAATAATTGTCAATTTTGCTTGAATCCTTTATCTCTTATTTTTTCAACTAAAAATTTTCCTCCTTTTAACTGTTTCTTTAGGATATCATCTATTCTGCTGATCCATTCTCGTGTTCCTTCTAGTTACTTTTCATTTCTCAAGATTTCCTTTTTTTCCTAATCATTTCCTGAATTCTGTCACATCATCTCTGAACTCTTTCATGTGTATATCAATTTCTTAATGTCTTTTAGATTGAACTCAAAAAGGTCACGGTTTTGTTAGGGAGGATAAGGATGCTATTCTGCTCCTTACCAGCTCTTTTCTCCTATAACTCTGAGTGGGCTTTGACCTCAGTGATTTTCTACATCTCACTTTTGGTTCTCCTGAACATGTAAAAGAAACTGTGGCTTACAGAACTTTCCTCTTCTTTTGTTTCCCTATGGTATTCAAAAGTTGGCACTTGCTTTCTGGGTTTTTTCTTTTACCTTCCTGCTTTTATTTTATCTTTCTCTTTCAAATTTTGTCTCTACTGTCCCCATCTGGCTCAGTGTTGATTCCACTTCTAACAGCATCTCCAGTGTGGAGTGCTGCCCAAGTCAGCTATAGAAGATAGTTTCAAGAGTTCACACTGGCTACACTGCTGTAGCACCTTCAGACCTTGCCTGGGAACCTACATACTCACCTACTACTGACTGGCCAAAACCCCTCCTACTTCCAGCTGCTGTTCTCAAAGTGGACCATTCCACTACCAGTGAACAGAAGTTGACTATCTTGCTATTTCTCCTTTAGGGTCCTACGGTTGTCCTGTTATCTTTACTTTTCTACCACGTGGAGGCCAATACCTTTTAGATGTTATGTCTATGGATAATTATTCCCCATCTGCTCTACTGTTGGGGTTCACAGAAAGAACACTCACCTAGCTTTGTGTAAATGTTGTTCAAGGGTGTTTTGCTATCTAACTGCTCTTGGTTTCTGGGATCATCCCATCCTCCTTATTTCCTCCTACTTTTCTGAATCCCCTTATCATTGTCCTTGTGAGCACCACCTCCATGCCCACACCTTAAATAATGGTTGTTCTCCAGCATTTTGCCATAAGCCCCCTGTCTTGTCTTATTCTCCACACTACTTGGGAACCTTCCCTTTCTCCACTCATCTCTTCCTTTTCAAGTCAATATAAGTACCAAATGAATGAAACAGACTTTAAATACAAAGAATATAGATTTTAGCGGAATTGTTTGAGACACAGTTGAGACACTGAGGATGATGTTAGGTTCACAGCATTTAAAATTTGTCCTTATGAAGTTTCAGAAGTCCTGTGGATGTGGATTTCTGGATTCAATTTCACCCCCTGATCATCAGAATTCACATCCTTGAAGGATTAGATATTTTTACTTAGGGATAAGCACCCCTGTGGACCTATTAAAGGAAAAATGTAGGACTTCTCTTACAGAGAGCAGCTAATTTAGGCCAATTTTTTTCCTATTGAATCAACAAAAGAGTACAGCTGATTCTGAAATATATGAAGTAAGATATTTCATAGGAAACATCATCTACTCTGTACCTGATCCAATTAATACTAGAAAAATACGGGAAAATGCAATAAATACTGGTTGGTTATTGGCTGGCTTATTGTATAATCATGGCAAATTGTGCTACTGGACTTTTCCTGGAATCTCACTTAATCAGTGTCTGCCAAATAATTTTAAGATTATGTCCAAAGATTTAATTTGTGTGATTTATGTTTTCTAAATGATAGAATGATAATCTCTAAATAAAGCTTTCACACTGCTAATCTCTATAAGTAATTACGCCACAACTAAGATGCATTAGTCAGGGAAATTTAAAAACAATTCTAAAAACACCCCTTGATTCTTTACCTGGGAAAAGCAATTCGATAGGCCTTTTGGTTCTCTAGTGGCCAGCGGCAGCCACAGCTGAAATAAAGGAACTGTGTTTATTCAGCATGGAAGAATTACCCAGAAAGAATCTGGAAAGTCATAGTGCAAAAATTTTGCTAAAATTTCTCAAGTATTTTTATATCAGTTTGGTTGGGTTTAATTAGTTTGAGGTACCACTAACTCTGAGAATAAATATTGTTATTTGGTTTAGCAGAGATAAATCTAATTGCTGTTATAAATGTCGCTTGGTTTATAGGCAGCCGCCAGTAAAATGAGCAAGGCACAGTGGACACAGGATGAAGAGCCTATCTTATTCTCCTTTACCACCTTACCCCTCTCCATCTCATCGAATAGCTAACTGGTGCAGGTCTTCATTTTTTTGCTCCTGTGTCCCTTCCTTCCTACTCCTATTTTAGCGTATGTGCTACCAAAGTAAGCACCGTTCCTTCCTAGCCTTAATTGCATGAAAACATTGCAGTCAGTATATACATACACGACTTGTATACTTAGAGTGGTCTGAGATGTTGAATGATAATATAGAAGTCAGGGTCATAGTAGCCAAACTCAAAAGAGATGATTAAAAAAATAAAAGCACAATTTACAAAGATATGCCAAGATTAATGGAAACCAACACAGGATGAATTAGTGTCTTGCTGGGCTGCAACAGTGGGAGGTCGTTAACACCATTAGGCCTGAAAGGAGACGAGAGAGGAAACAGTTCCTAGAATAGAGAGTGCTGCCAATCCCAAACCACAGCCAGTAGGAAGAGGAGAAGGAATCAATTCTTCGACTCCTCCCTTCCTGCCCTCTGATTTCCTCTCGGCTGAAACAAAGCCAAAGCCAAAAGACTACAGAGGATAGCTTCTAGGGACACACATATGGGTGGTGAAGAACAGCAAATGCATCCGCCAAAGATAATAGAGTATCATCGCTTCGTATGTGAAGCATTGTTACTAACTTCTATTGAAATTAATTGAAAACTTATAGCTATAGAATAATATTCTATATAACAGAAGAGTAACTGGAAGAGAATACTTGCAAAATGTTTGCTGATTAAAGAAAACTTAGACTGAACTGTAAGCACAATACTAAAGTTAGGGGACTTGGGGCACCTGGGTGGCTCCGTTAGTTAAGCATCGGCCTTCAGTTCAGGCCATAATCCTGGGGTCCCCCGATGGAGCCCTGTGTCTGGCTCCTCATCCAGCAGGGAGTCTTCTCCCGCCCCTGCTTGTGCTCTCTCAATCTCTCTCTCAAATAAGTAAATGTTTTTTTTAAAAAATAAATAAAAAATAAAGTTAGGTGACTAGAACTGATTCTTTCTTAAATTCCTAGCAATTTAGGAGCTACCTACTACAGCAGGCTGCCGCTGAGGCTTTCCGTCTCAGACAGTTGGATGAACACACGGACGCCGGGATGGACAGATGGATTTATAGATGTCTCATAAAATTCTACACGCACAGCCCTGGATGTTATCTGGTCCAGCCCCTTCACTTTGCAGATGAGGAAACAGTTTCAAATTGTTTACAGAGCAATGCAGAATTAGGACCCAAATCATAGGACTCTCGGCTCTTCTGGCTAAAACGTGCCATCTCAGGGAGCCCGGGCCGTTCTGTCGTTAAGTGTTCAGCTCAGGTCATGATCCCAGGGTGCTGAGATCGAGCCCCGCCATCAGGCTCCCTGCTCAGCCGGAAGCCTGCTTCTCCCTCTCCCACTCCTCCTGCTTGTGTTCCCTCCCCGCCCCGTCAAAAAAATAGATAAAAACGTTAAAAAAATAATAAAACACGCCATCTCAAACTTTCCATTTGGAACCTGCTTCAGCCACATCAGTCAACTACCGACGACACACGCACACAGCCCAGTACTCACCGAGCAGGAGCCACCTCACGAGCGGGCCCGTGGCCGTCGCGCGCGCCCGTGGCCGTCGCGCGCGCCCGCGGTCCCGGCCCGGCCGCCGGAGGAATCTGGGGCGCGCACTCGCCTCTGCGCAAGCCCGGGGCAGCCCACTCGCCTCTGCGCGCGCGCGCTCGGGACTTCCGAAGTTTCAGGACGCCCCAAAGTGACACTTGAAAGTTCCACTCTCCAACCCGAAATACATACACTTGCCTTAATGTTGCTCCATTAAATCTTTATCTTACGTTCTATGAAAGTCCAATGAGAATAAGCTAAGCCTTGCCAGATTCTAAGTAAATGTGTCGTTTCCCCAAACACAGGCTTTTCCCTTTGAGAGACCTTCAAAGCGCCGCCTGACGGCAAACCAAGCTTTCACTCCTCAGTCCTCACGAACGTTCTAATTCCCGCTTGAAGAACCCGCAGCGGGACGTTCCCGGCGGGGCTGGATCTTCGGCCCCTCGCGCGGGGCGCCCCCCGGTTCCCGCTCTCGGGGCGCCCGGGTCTGCGTCCCGCCGCGGCCGGCTCGCACGTGCGGACGCGGGCGCCGTCCAGTCCCGCTACCGCCCAGTCCTCGTTTGGTGTCTTCGGGGCAACGCACTCGTGACGTCAGACGTACCAACTGTATGAAATGCCAAAAAGCTTGTTTTTGCGGCCGAAGCCGCGCTGTAAGCGCCGCCGGAGGCGAGTCCCCACGGACCGGGCCGGAACGGTCCCTCGGCTGGCGGGGCAGAGGCGGGGCGCGCGCCGCGGGCCGCTCCTCCCTGCGGAACATCCCGCTCGCGGCCCCGGAGACGCGTCCTGAGGAAACACGCGAACTTTCCCGCCGCGCAGGCGGCCTTGAAGGAAGTCCCGCTCGCCGGGCTCTTCGGCGTGAGAACCGCAGCGCGCTGAGGCGCAGAACGCGCCGTCGCCGACGCGGAGTCGGACCCCAGCCCCCGCCGGCGTCCGCGGCGCGGCGGCCGGGGCGGGACGCGCGGGAGGCGACCGCCAGGCCCCCCGCGTCCTCCTGAGGCGGCGCGCGCTTCCGGGGAGCCTCCGCGGCCGTCCTGTCCGCCGCGACGGCCGACGCCGGGAGCGCACGTCACAGCGGGACGCGTCCCCGAGGCCTTCGGCGCCCAGCGGAGTGCGGTGGCCCCGACGCCCGGCGTCGCAGCGGAGGCCCCCGCGGGCTGGCGACGCCGCTCGCCCCGCAAGGCTCGTCTTCTGCGCGCGGACACCGACGGGCACGGCCGAGAGAAACGGCCGCGCGGCGGGACTCCAGCCCGGCGCAAGGTGTCGCGGGCGTCCGCACGCAGCCCCCCCTCACAGGGCCCTGGAAGGAGCGGGCCGGGGCGGCACGAGCGGGCACGGACGGATACTCGAGATCCCCCACGGGCGGGCGGGCGGGCAGGCGTCCTTCGCGCTGGCAGCCACGGGCGGGCTGAGCTCCGCACCGTCTGAGGCCGCGCGGGGCGGGTAGGCGCGGGCGATGGCGCAGGCGCGGGCGCAGCCGTCGGGGAACGGCGCAGCCCCGCGTCGCCGGAGTCCACCGCCAGGGGGCGAGCACCGCACGCCGCGGGGGCTCCGGGAGGGAGGGAAATGGGGCGGGGGGAGCGGGGGGGAGCGGGGGGGAGCGGGGGTCCGCCCTGGGGGCTGCGTCCCTTACCTCCAGGTAGTACAGGTCCACGGTCGTGATCTGCGAGTCGAGGAAGTCCTCGTAGGTGCTGAACTGAGTGACGACGTTGTCCACGGCGCTGACGCCGTCGTCCCGATCCATCGCAACCCGGCCGCAGGGCGTCCCTAGCGACGGAGGCGCGGCGGCCCGTGCGCAGCTGCCCCGCCCCCTCCCCCCCGCGCGCGGTCTCGCCCGGCCCGGAGCCGCCGCGCAGCCGCGTGCGCTAGTCCCGCCCCCGCGCTCGTCCCCGAGTCTCCCCTCCGCGGCGCGGCGACGCCGTCTCCAACGGCCGCTCCGAACCCGCGGCCTCGAGCCGTGCGGAAGCGGGAGCCCCGGGGAGGTGCGGCCTGCGTCCGAGCGCGAGACGAGGACCCGGCGGGACGTGCGGAGCGGGCGCCGGCAGAGCGGACGTGGGCGCCGCGACCTCGCTCCGGAACGGCGTCCTGCGGCGGGAGCGCCCCGGGGAGCGCCCCGGCTCCTGAGGGCGATTCTGCGGGAAGCGCCCTGCGGAGCGAAGTCGTCGGAGATGACCTCGTGCCCGAACCCGAGAGCGGAATAATGACTCGTTAGGTCATTCTGAAAGGTGTATCCGAAAGGCTAATTAGTACTACTGTTTGGATATGAGGAAGAATGTATGGATTTCCAAAACTGAAGGAATTCAATGAAAATATCTTTGAAGACAAGACCTCTTTTGGCCCCAAGTGCTTGTTTTTTAAGCTTTTTTATTTTTAAAACGGATTTAAAGTAATCAACACTACAGATGGCAAAACGTTTTAGAACTCATTAGATTTTAATATTTTACAGATATTTATAAGTTAACATAGTACAATACTGAGCCTGTGGTAGTTGCTCTACGGCTTGAATTGCTTTTGAAGATTTTCAGATGAGCTAAAAAAAATTTAATGAAAATATCTGGTAAGATACAATTTAAAAGGTCATCTCAAAAATTGGGGTGTCACAATGTACAAATTTTAAGTGATATAGACACAACAATCTCAAGATTTCACTGACTTATTTTTTAATTAATGAAAATATCTTGAAATATTTTAAAAGACATTTTGGACTTCTTTTAATGCAATTTAATCATTGAATTCAGAAGAACAGAAAGGATAGGGAAATCCTAAACACTCAAAATACAAAAGCGACAACAACAACAAAAAGGGACACCTGGCTGGCTCGGTCAGTAGAGCACACAACTCTTGATCTCAGGGCGGTGGGTTGAACCCCCATGTTGGGTGGAGCCTATCTAAAAAAAGAAAAAGAAAAAATACCAGAAAACAGCAACAATAATAACAATATCTATTGAACCCTCCCTGCATGCCAAGTAATTGTGCTACCCTTAACAACCACCACCAACTTTACATCATCTAATATCTACCATGTTCTAACAGACCAGGGACCTAAGTCTCAATATTCTTTATTATCCATAGAGATAGAGAATAGAGAAGTAACTCCTTGAAGTCACTCCTGAAAGAAGCATTATTCTGTTAACTGAGCACAGCAAAGGCTTAGAAAAGTCTCAGCCACTTAATATATGCAGAAAATACAAGTATTTGCTGTACTATAGTATTTATTGAGACTATCATGTGCCAGCTCTGTTCTAAATGCTTTCTGTGCATTATCTACAGAAATCATGTACATTATCTACATTAATCATGACAACAAATCCACTAGGAAAGTAGCATTAGCATTATTCGTAATATAGAGACAGAGTGAATCTGAACAGATTGGTGGAAATCTTAAAGATAAAATTAGCAACACAATTTATTACTCCTGATTGCCCACAAAGGAAAGCCCAGGTGAATAGAGGTTTGAAGAGCCACGCGGAATTAATTATGGAAGTTGGATGTTTTTGTTGTTATTGTTGGTTTATTAGAAAAAATACCAGATTGTGAAAGGGAGTATAGACTTAGTATAAATAACAGGAGGAAAAGGATGTATATTCCAAGATGGGGAGGCAAGAAACATTAGGTTCTGTGTAGGGGAAAGCTGCACATTGTTTTAATGTTATGAGGGGGCAGTTAAGAAGAGTAGAGAAAAAGAAGCTCTCTGAAGGAAGAAACTTAGTAGGAAGGCTTTGAATAGTAGGTTGAAGAGTTTGAAAAGGTAGTAATCATGTCCTTGAATAACAGTAGGATACAATAGGGGGCGCTTGGTTGGCTCAGTTGGTTAGGCATCTGCCTTGGGCTGAGGTCATGATTCTGGGGTCCTGGGATTAGCCCAGCATAGGGCTCCCTTCTCAGCGGGAAGCCTGCTTCTCCCCCTCCCACTCCCCCTGCTTGTGTTCCCTCTCGTTGTGTCTCTCTGTGTCCAATAAATGGATAGGATCTTTAAAAAAAAATTTTAAGTTACCATTTAAAAAAAAACACAGTAGGATACAATAAAAATGGTTTTAAGTGATGATCAGTCACTACTGAAAGTCATGTCTTACTGTCAAAGCCTCCGGGGTGCATCTATTTGTATTTACATTTGCTTTGAGGTCCTCCTCCATCAAGATGTCATCACTTTCAAGAAACAGTAAATCATCTAGAAAATCTTGGGTTCGTTAAACTATAGCACTTTGATTATAAGGACCTGTATTTTATTTTATTTTTTTAAAGATTTTATTTATTTGACAGAGATCACAAGTAGGCAGAGAGGCAGGCAGAGAGAGAGAGGGAAGCAGGATCCCCGCTGAGCAGAGAGCCCGACATGGGGCTCGATCCCAGGACCTTGGGATCATGACCCGAGCCGAAGGCAGAGGCTTTAACCCACTGAGCCACCCAGGACCTGTATTTTAGTAAAATGCAGGGTCATGGCTTATGTGTCATACTATTATGATCTATTGTGATGGAGCATTTTCAATGGAAAAACCTCATTAAGTTTATTATTTGGTAGACAGCTCTTGGATGAAGTCAACTCTAAGGCATCTAAATTTTAACAATTATGTAAATATTTTCAGTCAATGAGTCTAGCTGTGTCTTCTAACTCAAAAAGGGTGATTTTGAACAAATTGGTTTCTCTATGAATATTTAAAGAGAAAAAGAAAAGTTATAAGTTTAGACCTGTTCCTCATAGAGAGGCTTGAATTACTGTAGGCCTAATTCAATTGTGTTTTGCTTAACTTTCAGTTTAAGTTCAAAAGCCCTTTTTGACTCGTGCCTGAGAAAAAGACAGTGACAGAGAAATTAATGAGCTTCAGCAAGTCCCTATTTACAACTGTGAAGTCTTTGTTATGATTGGGACAATACTTTATTTTGATAACATACATTCCTACTTAAAGTCCAGGATTTCTGAAGATTGAAATCTGGAATTTAGCACCAAATCCTAGAAATCCCATTCCTTGCAAAAGGACCAGCAAGGATTATGTATATTCACAGCAAAATTCTAAAATGTAAAAGAGAATAAATATGTGCTATATAAGAATAACAGAATATATGCCATATTTAGCTTAGTTCTGAGTAAAAACAAAGCAAAGCGAAAAGCAAGGTAAAAACAAAGTTCATAAGAATGTAGGCAAAATCTAAGCCTAAGTGTCTTCTTAAAAAAAACAGGCTTTGGTACTGTAGTTACCTGGTGGTAGTACACAAGAGAATTTCAAGTTAAACCCTACACTTTTCTATATCTAGATGTTCAGCAATATACCATGATGTCTGAGGAAGTGAATAGGAGGGCACCTTGGTAGCTAAGTCAGGTAAGTGTCTGCCTTCTGCTCAGGTCATGATTCCAGGGTTCTGGGATCGAATCCCACATTGGGCTCCCCGCTCGGTGGGAAGTCTCTTTCTCCCTTTCCCTTTGCTGTGCGTGCTCGCTCGCTCTCTCTCTCTCTCTGTCAAATAAATACATAAAATCTTTTTTTTTTTTAAGTGAATAATAGGAGGGGCGCCTGGGTGGCTCAGTGGGTTAAAGCCTCTGCCTTCGGCTCTGGTCATGATCCCAGGGTCCTGGGATCGAGCCCCACATCAGGCTCTCTGCTCAGCAGGGAGCCTGTTTCCTCCTCTCTCTCTGCCTGCCTCTCTGCCTACCTGTGATCTCTGTCAAATAAATAAATCTTTAAAAAAAATGAATAGGAAACATACTTTTGGTATGTTGACAAGTTCAGAAGGGGAGTGGCTGGTTTACTACGCTCATGTGATGCTCAACACTCTGAGTAAGAACTTTTGGCTCGGTTAAAATGGACTTAACACATTACCATTATCGTAAGAAGGAAAAACATGTGCTTGCTCTAATAAGATAAGAGATTTGTGTCTGATGTTGCCCAAGTGCTTATTAAGTTTCTATGGACTGCAGATGAGGACTATTGCTTAATCTCAGCCAAGGAGAGCTCTCTTGTGCTTGGTAATAATGACGACATTGAATGAATTTAAGATACCTCTTGTGAGGAGATCACTGGACTTCGACACTGTCTCGGTTATTCTAAAGTGCTGCAGCTCTGGTTCCACGGCTTCTGTCTGGAGACACAATGTGTTCATGTGCCCTAAGTCCTGAGTTTTCTCCCCTCTTGGCTGTAACAGTGCGTAACAGGAAGGATCCAGAAGACCAGAAAACAAGAATGGGGTTTCCGGGTGTTAGCAGCTGATAAGAGTTGAGAAGTACGACTGCGCGATGGGGTGGAGATGGTAGATATCATAGCTACAACCATCTCTTTGGAACAGAAGGAAACTTGGACTCTCAATGGCTCCATAACGTTTTTCTAACAGTTTCACTGAAAATTCCCTCAACTTATTTGTCTACATGGAAATGGGACTCTACCCTCTTGAGTGACCAAACATTCTTAGAAAACATCACGTGGAAATAGGTGGCCCCACTATCCATGTAAAGCTGCCAGGTTCAACTGGGTACTCACCACTGCCCCCGCAGTCTTACTGTGTTTCTTCCCTTCAGTTCACTCTGATTTTCCTCAATGAATTTTCCTGTTTTCTTTTCTCCCTTTAATCCTATATCCTCCAGTCTACAAAACAGATCATCTTAACTTCTCCACAAATGAAGTAAAACTCATCACATTAGATATTCTTTAGTCAAATTACAGGCTTACATATCAATTCTTTACTCTTCCCTTTTGTTTCAAAGGAAGAGATTTACCTTCTCTCAGACCTTCGTTCTACACCGTCTCTCTCCTTCTGCCTTCCCAGGATTTCTTATTTTGTTTATCCACTCTTATCATGAATGTATCTCTCTTCTCCTTTTTTTTCTTCTCTCAAAATCTCTCCATCCGCCCCCACCTTTTCCTCATTTTAAAAACCAAGCAAAAAAAAAAACCAACAACAACAAGCAAATGAACTTAAAAACAAACCTCTCAACTTCACAGCCCACTTCAGCAGTAGGCCCTGCCACCTTTCATAGCAAAGCTTCATGAAAGAGCTATAATCACTCTCTCCCATTCTTTCCATCCACTTTCTGCCCAATGCATTTCACCAAGTTTTACTTACTGTCCCACAAAGTTTTTACCAAATTCAGTTATGATCTCCTTGCCATTAAGCGTCAATAGCCTTTTTTTTTTTTTTTTTTTTTTTTTTGGTCCTCCTACTACTTGACTCTCAGGAGCTTTAGGTCCTGTGACCACTCCCTTTTCTTCAAAACTCTCTCCATTAGTTTCCCTCACATTTCTTAGCCCTAAGACTGGTTGGTTGATTGGTTGGTTGGTTGGTTGGTTGGTTGGGTTTCCATTGGCTTTTTTGTTTGTTTACTTTTTTGGTCTTTTTTATTGGCTCCTCCTCCCCAAGCTAGTTTTTGAAATTGGGAGAGTCTCAGGGTGCTGTCCTGGAGGGCTTTTTTTTGCCTCTTCACTCTTTCACTTTGAGACCACATCCATATCCATTAACTTTACGTATGTCCTACATGCATACGGTTCCCAAGTCTGTATGACTAGCCAGGTTACCCTCTGAAGCTCCAGACCGAACATCCAACTTCCTACCAGACACCACTGGATATATAAAGTGTATAAAATTGGCTCGTTTCTCTTACCCTGCCTCCTAATCTTGCTCCTACCCCAGGGTTCCCTCTCTCAACATACAGCCTCCTTTATTTTGGTGATTCATGGCCGAAGCCTGGAAGACAGTTAGGACCCTTGCCTCTCCTTCACCCCTGAAACAGACAGCCTATTATTTCAGTCTCCCAAGTACGACTTCTGTAGACTTCAATTTCTCTCCCATCTCATTCCCACTGCTTTCTAGCCTAAGCCAGAGACTAATACCCACCCTCCAGAAATAGCCTCTTTTCTGGTTTCCTTGTCCCCCACTGGCTCCATTCTACTCTTACCAGTGTAATCATAGTGATTGTTTAAAAACATTGATCTGATTTCATCACATTCCTCTGACAACCTCCACTGACTTCCCTTTGCCCTTAGAATAACATGGCTTACAGGCCTTCCACATTCTGACTCTCCTCTGACACCTTCCATCCTACACATGACATGTTCTAACCACACTGGATTATTTTCAGTTTTTAAAGAAGCCACCATTTCTTTTTGGCACTGGATCTTTAAACATTGCTACATCTACCTGGAACACTCTTTCAAGGTACACATTCTTTTTAACTATGAGTTCCATCCTATCAATAGAAGTCCTGAGATCTAGTAGATGATCTTCTGTTACATATCCCCAGAGCAGTTTCTACTCCCCTCACTATTAGGAACATCTCACATGCAATAAATTATTTGCCGAATGTCTCCTGTATGCTTTACTCATTCATTTTTGGAAACTACTAGTGTGAGGAATATAAACAACTTAAACTTTAACATCCAAGTTTTGGAAAGGTCCTTCACAATACAAATGCAACAGCACAAGACAAAATGATATTTTTGAAGCAGTATGGAAATCCAGAGCAGCTAAAAATCACTTTTACCTGGGAGATCCAATAAAAAATTAAAGTATAACACAGACTTTGTAGTAAATTTGAACTACTGAGATAGGGATATGGGGCTGTAAATTAAAGTCCATGTGAATGAGTCACATGTGCCAAAGTTTCAAGGTGAGAAAATGAAGATTTGGGGCACCTGGGTGGCTCAGTTGTTAAGCAGCTGCCTTTGGCTTGTGTCATGATCCAGAGTCCTGGGGTTGAGCCCAGCATCCGGCTCCCTGCTCAGAGGGAAGCCTGCCTATCCCTCTCCCACTCCCCCTGCTTGTGTTCCTTCTCTTGCTGTCTCTCTCTCTGTGTCAAATACATAAAATCTTAAAAAAAAAAAAAAGGAAGGAAGGAAAAAAGAAAAGAAATTGCAGATTTATCCAAGTAAATTTGATTATAATTCAAAATATGTGTAAGAGTGGAGAAAATAGTATGCTAAGTCAGAAGCTGACCATGGGGTGATTTGTGAACTTAATAAACTTCAACCATATTCTCCATATAAAGGAGAGTCAAAAGAAGTGTTTGGAAAGAAGTGATAATCAGAACCATACTTTAAAAAGATTATCCTAACAGCACCAAATGATTGGAGGGGTGGCAGAAAGACCTCTTAGTTCTAGAAGAGAAGAAGGAAGGGGAGTCTGAACTGGAGAGTAAGTATAGGGAAGACAGATTCAAGAAACCGGTGGCGGGGCGGGGGGGCTGTTAAATTCTACAGAGAAGCAACTGACTTCAAGTTTAATACACACTTTTTACACCTGAGTAAGATTCAGGAAACTTTCACTTAAGGTCTAACTTTCTACCTGCTCAAAATAAGAACTACATCAACATTGTTGGGTTTTTTTTTTTTAAAGATTTTATTTATTTATTTGGTAGACAGAGATCACAAGTAGGCAGAGAGGCAGGCAGAGAGAGGAGGAAGCAGGCTCCCCGCTGAGCAGAGAGCCCGACGTGGGACTCGATCCCAGGACCCTGAGACCATGACCTGAGCCGAAAGCAGAGGCTTTAACCCACTGAGCCACCCAGGCGCCCCAGCGTTGTTGGTTTTTAATGGAAACTTGTTGGTACTTAATAAATTCAAATAATGAGGCACTGATGTGAAGATAAGTGAATTCAGATGGACTTTCAGAAGAAAATATAAAGTGACATCTTTAAAACCCCAGATACAAGGTGGAAACAGGCTGTCTCTCTGAGGAATATATTTAGCCCCTCTAAAATACACAATGACCTCTATAGAATTCCTAAGAGGAGAAGCTTGATCTATTTTAAAACACCGTCTTCTTTCTAGCCTCTGAGGACAATGTCAGAGCCCATGAGATATTCAAGTGTTTTTGCAGCCGTAGTAATAACACGGCCCCAGTTACAACTAAGCTAATACAGAAAGGGGCGCAGGGGGAAGGGGCGATCCCGCGGCTTCACTAGCCTCTCCAGAAGAAGCATTAAAGGAAGGAATGTCAATTCCATAAGAGCTAATTAACTCATTGTACTTGGCTCTGCTTCTCCAGGATATCAAACATTCTCTGACTACAGATAAATTAAGCGCAATAACCACAATAAAAGACATTTTGATCCATCTCTCCCATTAGCTCGCACTTGCCGAAGCAAAGGTGAAACTGATTGACCCAGCAGTAATTTCCCATAACACAATCAGGCTCTGTGCTAGGTAGGCCCTGAAAACACAATGAGAAATAAAACCTGGTCCTTTCGTCTTCAAGGGTATTAAAATTTAGGGATGAGACAAGAGCCCCAGAGGGCCTGGACTTAGTTGGTTGAGTAAAAGAAACAGATGAACTAAGCAGATTTGGGGAAACAACTCTGTAAATAAATGACGGAAAAAAAATTTACAGAAATCATAAACATGTTTACAAGGTACAAAGTAGAAAAAGAGTGGAAAAAAGCTGATTCCGTGTGTGAAAAACAGACTTAACAGAAAGAATTCAAACATGTTATATTTAAAAAAATCAGAACATAATTTTGTCTTCTCTAAAAGAATGGGGTATTCCCTCTCTCTTTCTGTGCCTGCCTCTCTGCCTACTTGTGATCTCTGTCAAATAAAGAAATAAAATATTTTAAATAAATAAATAAAAGAATGGGGTACGTTTGGATGATCTCTGTGATCACATCTAGCTTCAAAATTCTGTGATATTATTTTGTAACATTCACATTCATTATGAGTTGGGTGTAACCTGAAGACGTTTCCAAGAAGAGAAGGAAACAGAATTGTTACCCTCTAATGCACTTTGCTAGGAAAAAACACCTGTTGTACTAAATTATTTGACGACCACAGATATCAACATGCTTGGCAAGACTAGCATATTGTCACGGTGTGTCTGATCTCTTATTCAAACAAATATCTGTTTTACATTTTTTTCCTGTTCAAAATTGTCACCTTCCGTCTTTCTCTTCCACCCCATTGACCTCACTCCCCATCTACACACCCAGAACATCCATCTCTACAAGCAGTTTCACTTTTAAATATAAAAACAGGTACGATGGATATTATTTTTAGGAAAATTCAGACATCCTTGAAGCTCACCCTAGCCAAATAATCTGAACATTAAATTTTTACTACCTTAGAATCTATTTTGAAGAAAAATTAAAAGCTTTTCTAAATGGGCACTACCACCATTTGCCAAAAAGAGGTTAACGTTAGTCAAAGGAATTTTTAAAATGTTGATTTCAATAACCAAGAATAAATATTTCTGATGTTTCAGCAGTTCTTTAAATGCACTTATTTAATGGATTTAACACAAATGTGTTACTTGTGTGAGCATATTAAAGCATCCCTAGGCGTTGTCTTTTCTAGCAAGGCCTCATTAATATTTTTTATTTATCAGACTTTTTTTTTACCTTTCTCCTAAAGCGTCCCGTTTTCCATGTCCATTCAGACTATCTACTAGCCTCTGAATATTCAAATACACAATTACTAGCCCACATCTTTCTTATTTTTCGGAATTGTGGCTGTCCTCAGAATTTCAAATTTCTTTGAGAACAGATTTCTCCTGGGGCACATCACTGCTAATGTCTCTGATTTGTGTTCTAGAACATTGAGACAGAGAAGGTGATGGGAGCAACATAGCTGGAATGGCTGCGAGTCTGTGATAAAATTAAAGTCTTAATAACAACCGAGACTTGAAAATGTGGCTCAGTATGTGTGCTTAGCCACAACCGAATGAGTACATCAATCCTAGCTTAGGCCTCTGGTTCTGATACCATGCATAATGAACCACCTTCTTAATTTCTCCCCTTTCCATTTGCTATTTAGTTTATGAGTCAATTACTGGATTTGGAGGGTTTTTATAAAGGACTGGTAATAAAAATCGATTGCAAAGTATTCTGAAAACCTTTCCGGCTAACTACGCTGGAGAGAAAAACCGGTTTTTACTTTCTGTTCCTTCATAATGTTTCCCAGTAGAATATTTATTCCAGAAAGAGTGACATGTAGCATATAGTAAATTCCTAAATTTTCTTCAACTGTAGTTTAAGAATATTATCCTTTACTTCAATTAAAAATCCAGGATTTACCATCAAGCATTACTACACGGGGAGCTATCAAAAACAAAAAGACTGTTGGCAATCACTTTGGTTAAACTAAATCACTCCAAGTTTCCAAATAATTACTAATACACAGGGGGCAGTCTAATTTTTAATTTGAAAGAGACTAACAATAACCCAGGTAATTTCAAAATAAAATTTAAACTCCTACTGATTTCTGGAAGTTTGGCCTGCATAATTATTTAAGAGTGAAGTACTATTTTTATAAGATACTTACACACTTTCTATTATAGACCTATATAATTTATCGACCATTATAATTACATGATCACATAGCTGATTTGTTCCTTCACGTGTTAATCAGCCTTAATTAATAGCTTTCTTAGGCTAATGCAAGTTTTATTTAGGTCTTTGAATACTAATAGAAAAAAGGTAAGCCTTTCGTTAGGTCAAGAAAAACTAAGACCATTTTCCTGAGAAGCCAACATATGATAATGTAGCACTGATCCAGATTTCAGAGAATCGAGGTCTTGTTATGTGTATTTAATTGGGAACCAGGATCAAATCCTGTAACTTCTTGTATCTTATTCTACTGAGAAACGTTGGTAATAAATTACAGCTTCCTTCAGTCATAGTTACATAGTGAAGTTAATTGAGAGAAACAATCTACATGAAACAGAAACCGTGTTTTCCACTTTTCATCTTAAGCCCTGAGCTCCTAAATCCGAGAGGGCTTTAACAGAGACGTCGGATGACAGCTGTTTGCAGTCATTGTTCAGGTTCTCTGTCCAGAACCAATTGCCCTTTATTTATACACCCTGTTCCAACCAGTTCTGCCCTTTCTTTCTTTATTTTTTTTTAAGATTTTATTTATTTATTTGACAGAGAGGGATCACAAGTAGGCAGAGGCAGGCAGAGAGAGAGGAGGAAGTGGGCTCCCTGCTGAGCAGAGAGCCCGATGTGGGGCTCCATCCCAGGACCCTGGGATCATGACCTGAGCCCAAGGCAGAGGCTTAACCCACGGAGCCACCCAGGCGCCCCAGTTCTGCCCTTTCTAATACTGATGACGTGTGTCATTCTTCAATTTATAATCTGACTTTGCCTTTCTGCCAGATACCTCGCCCTGCTTCTCCAGTATGACCTTGGCCGTGGCTTCTGGCCTGGATTTTTCTCTGCCACTTCTTCCCCGAATCATGAATTTAGCCCAACCTCCTGTGGGTGGCGCTCCTGCCCGAGTCTCCCCAGACTGAAAGCAGGATGCAGGGGCTGCCTCTTTGTCTGCCCTCAAGGAATAGCTTTAACCCACTGACAAAGGCCACAGTGTGGTGGTTGGGAAGAGCGCTGGGCCTGCCAGACAAAAACTGCCCCCACAGTCTACCTGAGATCCCAGCCAAGGATCATTAGTCTTGGCTCCTTAAAATAACTTTGTTCTTAGAATCGGTGTCCTCCTAGCCCCCACTCCTACCTTTTCCTATTGAAATTACTGTTTTCCTACATGATTACTGAGAACTCAAGGTTTCTTAGGATTTCAATGACTACGTTATAGCGGAGCAGGCGGTGCTTGGTAAGCCAGATTTTTGTGTTTCTTGTAATCTGTCTCCCTTTTATTCTGTTTTAGTACTGAGAAAGAAAGTAGGATTTATGAAAGTTTTCTTCTCACCAATAACAAGGGATGGTACACACACCAGAGAAGAATGGCCCAGGACTGATGGTAACAGAAGTCACGGAAACTAACCAGAATAAGCAAACTCCAGAGGGACACAGGGAACAGTATCAAGACTGATCGTCCCAGGTGATTAGAATTCCTAAAACCTAGGATGCACTGAGTTTTTGTTTCACTGTGGAGCAGTAGGTTTTAACAGGATTAACCCTTTTGTTGCCTAGGGGAAAAGAGCACATTAATAGGTAAGTGGATCATCAAAGATACATTTAATTAATTAAGCAGGCTACTTAGACAGCACAGCACTTTCTGGAACCAAAGGAGACCTAACCATGCTGATCTGGGGTAGGGAGGGATGAGGTGCACAGAAGGAGAGGGCCCAGTCCAGGTAGGTGGCCCATGGCAGTGGAAGGACTAAGAACAGCCAATAATAAACCTGGGCACATGTTGGGAAGAAATCAGTATGACCAAGAGATGAATAAAGAAAGAACAGAGAGATCTTAACCAAGTTGACCATTGGGCAGGGTTTACAGTTAATTTTTTTCTGCAAGTGTGTGTTTCTTGCCGAGCAGAGAAAGCAACCATGGAAATGTACACAGAGGAGAATGTCTTATAAAGAATAGTTACAGTCCCAGGCCCACAGCCTCACAATTTACATGGCCTGGAGTCCACTCTCCCTTCGTCCTCCCATTTCTGATGCACACACTGTGGTCACACCGGCCTGAAGGCTTAATCTGGCTCTGAGCCCAGCCTGACCACCCCATACACCTGCACAGTGAAGGTTCTGTTCGTGGAAAGTTCTGGAATCCCAGGTAGCTAAAAGGAAAGGATCCAGGTCTGGGTGGACAGGTTCTTTTGGCCGCTTAAGTCCTCAAATTGGGAGGCGCAGAGCAAGAAAAGTCAGGTACCCTTAAAAGTAAGGAGCCTAGCTTCCTCGTCTACAAGCCCCGCCCCCGCCACCGGTGACATTACAGGAGTGCTGTATACACATGGGCACAGTATTCATTGAGAGTGACTTTCAATTTGGTTCAATACCTGTACGAGACTTTGTTAACACCGTTAAGAAAAATAGGGACCATCTCAGCGAATGAGAAAGTGTTGTATTAAGTGTATAGATAGGGGTAAAAATTGTGATTTTTTGGAAGAAAAAGGTCAAATGTGTTAACCTCTGCTCTCTGGATCATAGAATAATCAAGCTTATAACCTAAAGATCGTGTTTCATTCTATAGATGAAAAAAGTGAAATCGAAAGAGTTTAGGCATCTAGACAGCATCTTGCACATAGTGTCAGCTTATAACTATTTATTGAAGGACGGAATTATTACCCCAAACCAGAGAACGTGAGAGACCCAGAAGACTCCTGATTTCCTGGTCACTTGTTTGGCAGTACTCATCCCCGTGCTTCCCTAGCTGTATTCAACAACGCATTAAGACATAATCATAGTCCTATAGGTCTGAAAGCCAGTATGCGAAGGGAGGGGGAAACAAAAGACTCCCCTCTCAACCCCAGAAATGTGTCTTTGTGCACTTCTAGTTACGGAAACTCTAGTACCAATGCTTTGTAAGGGTATAACAAAGTGATCCTGGCAAAAATGAAGCCATTCCAACCATCAGTGTAAAAGGGTATTAGTAGTAGAAGTATTATAGTTTCTTTAGCCCAGATACCCAAAAAAAAGATACTGAAGGATATCCAAGTGTACCTAAAAATCCTTTGTTCTAGAGAATTACTAGACACAAATATGGCCTACTACAACATCCTAGGTATCTCAGCAAATGGCCTGTGCTGATTTTATTTTACAGTATCCAATATTTTATCTAAACACAGTGGTTACTCGAGACAGAGGACTGGATTCAGTAAGTCTTTTATTAACAGTTCATTGTTTTAAAAAGAATACAACTACAGATGTGCTATGAGCGTAGAGTCATTCTCCACCAAACCAATGTTCCAAATGTAATTCCATCTGCTTGATACTTTGACATTTTAGGTCTGGAAAAGCACAGGGTGAAAGATGGCGAAGGGCAGGGAAATTTTAGCTCAGAAGTGCAGAAAGCTCACTTAGAACGGCGCTTTAGGAAAGCAGAACACAAAACCACGGTGACTAATACATTTCTCAGATTTATTAAGTAGAAAGGCTCAGAGGCAAAAAAAGAGACAAGAGGCAAGCACAATTGGCTCTTACACCAGCTCTTGGGGATTCTGGTGTGATGCCCTAAGATTATTTTCATAGCTGGGCAAGAATGACAGGTTGTAAATGTATAACTCGCTGGCAAGACAATACTTTCTGAAAATAGTATTTTCAACCGAGATATCAACAACAACAAAAAAATGGATATGAGGGTTACAGCAACTGTTTCTCTAGATAGGGTGCACCTGTTTAAGAAAGAAAACTGTCTAAAGAATTTGTTCTCCAATTTCACACCCCTTGACCTTTGCAACCATTAACTTTCCAATGTTAATAAGGGACAAACCAAAGTTTAAATCAATCTGTACTTTGGAAAATATATTGGAGGTTTATTCATCCAGACCAAGTAAAGTTTCTTCAAAAAACAGTCAAAAATGTTTCCTTATTTGACATGGATAATGGCTGGAAAATCCATATTGAAAGGGCTAGGTTCTTAATATTAAAAGTGTGTGATTGTTGCTTCAGAAATACTACTTTTGGTACCAGCTTTACTGAAGTATAATTCACACACCCTACCATTCGCAAATTTAGAGTGTATAACTCAGTGGTTTTTAGTAGATTCAGAGTTGTGCAACCAATCAACACAATCAGCTTCAGAGTATTGGGTCACTCACCAAAGAAAGCGTGTGGCCCTAGTTATCAGCCCACCCACCAGATGCCTCCCTTGTCATCAGCAACCCCTGATTTACTGTCTCTGCATATTTGCCTGTTCGGAACATTGTATATGAATGAAATCTCATTATATGCGGCATTTTGTGACTGACATTTTACTTTGCACAGTATTTCTATGGCTCATTTATGTTATAGCATGTATCAGTACTTCATATTTCTGGCTTATTGTGTTTCCATTCATTTGTTGATGGACATTTGGGTTGTTTTCACCCTTTGGCAATTATGAGTAATGCTCCTGTGAACACTGGTGCACCTCTCTTTGTGTGAATGTGTTTTCATTGCTCTTGAATGTGTACCTAGGAACTGAATTCTTGGGTCAAAGGGTAACTTCATGTTTATCTTTTCGAAGAACTGCCAAATTTCTTCCCAAAAGGCCTGTACCATTGGACGTTCCCACCACCTACGAAATGAGGATTCTGTGTTCTTTATATCCTCACCAAGACTTGTTATTATTTGACTTTTTGATTAGAGCCACTCTAGAGAATGTGAAGTGGTGTCTCAGTGTGGCTTTGAATTGCATTTCCCTGACAACTAATTGTACTGACCATTTTTTCATGCACCTACAGGCCCTTTGTATGACTTGAGTAGAGAAATGTCTATTACTTTTTGCCCATTTATTAAATGGTTGTCTTTTTAGTATTGAATTGTAGGAGTCCTTTCTATAGTCTAAATACCATCCACTTATCAGATACATGATTTGCAAATTATGTCTCTCATTGATGAGTTGTCTTTTCACTCTTTTGATAGTATCCTCTGAAGTACAAAAAAATTTAATTTTGGTAAATTCTATTTTGTTGTTGCTGCTTACTGTTTTGTAGTGTATCTAAGAAACCATTGTCAAATCCGTGGTCATGAAGATTTACCTCTATGCTTTCTTCTAAGAGTTTTATACTTTTAGCTTTTATACTTAGATCTTCAATATATTTCAAATTAATTTTCACATGCAATATTGAAGTAATAGTCCAACTTCATTCCTTTCAAGGTGGAAATAAAGTTGTTCTAGTGCCATTTACTGAAAAGACTCTTTTTTCCACATTGAATGGTCTTGGACACTCATTGAAAAACAATTGACCATAGATATGTGGGTTGATTTCTAGACTTTCAATTCTGTTCTGTGGATCTATATATCTATCTTCATGCCAATACAATGTTGTCTTGATTTCTGTTGTTTTGTAGTAAGTATTAAAATTGGGAAATATAAGCCCTCCAATTTTTTCTTTTTCAAACTTGGTTTGGCTATTTCGGAGACTTGGTGTTTCTATATACATCTTAAGATCAGCACGTCAGTTTCTACAAAGAAGCCAGCTGGGATTCTGATAGGGATTGCGTTGAATTTATAGATCAGTTTGTGGAGTATTGCCATCTTAACAACAATTTTTCCAATTCATGAACGTAAGATACCTTTCTGTTTACCTTAGATCATTAGTTTCTTTTTAAAATATTTTTCAGTTTTCAGAGTATTACTTTTGCACATATTTTGTTAAATTTATTCCTTATCGTTTTATTCATTTTATTCTTTTTGATACTATTTTGAATGAAATTGGTTTAAGAATTTTTTTTAATGATTTTATTTACCCATATAGAGAGAGAGCATGCACAGAGGGAGGGGCAGAATGAGAAGGAGACAGAGAATTCCAAGCAGATGCCATGCTGAGCAGGGAGCACATTGCAGGGCTCAATCCCCCGACATCCAGATCATGACCTGAGCTGAAATCAAGAGCTGTACGCCCAACCAACAAAGCCACCCAGGCACCCTGAAATTGTTTTCTTGATTTTATTTCTGAATTTGCCATTGCAAAGTTATAGTAGAATATAAGCTCTCATATATACCCACAATATATTGATTTTTATATCTTTTTTTTTAAAGATTTTATTTATTTGGCAGAAACACAACGAGAGAGGGAACACAGCAGGGGGAGTGATGAGTTGTCTTTTCACTCTTTTGATAGTGTCCTCTGAAGTACAAAAAAATTTAATTTTGGTAGATTCTATTCCCGTTGAGCAGAGCCCAATGTGGGGCTCAATCCCGGGACCCTGGGATCAGGGCCCGAGCCAAAGGCAGACCCTTAACGACTGAGCCACCCAGGCGCCCCTGATTTTTATATCTTGATCTTGTTGCCACAACCTGGCTGAATTTGTTCATTAGTTCTGATAGTTTCTTAGTATTTTTACTTAGTATTTTAACTTATTTTTACTTATCTTCATATCTTCTATATACAAAATCATGTCATCTCAAATAGAAATCATTTTACTTCTTGGAACTACTTTTTAAAAAATAATTTATAATATTTTAGCATTAAATGAAACAGCTGAATGTATTATGTCCAGGTGTATGTAAGAACTTATACAATTATCCAGATTTTTCATTTTTTGTCAAAATCCACTTTTCACTAATGGATGATTATCTCTAATAAAACATTCCTTTTCTCCTCTTTTTGTTTTCTGTTCTTCAATATAAATTGTTCGAAAAGTTGTTTCTTCTGACCACTTCTTCACACACTACTGCCTTTCTGCAAAATAGAAATGTGATACCATTTATTTTGAAAGGATTATGTTACTTAATCACAGGGTCAGAAGTCTTTGATTCAATAAAACAGGACAAATTTCTTTACAAAATGATTTTACACAGAAATCAAAAGTACCAAAGAGTGATGTCATATCACTGTGCAGTAAATTTGCACTAATGTAAGTCAGGCAATAGAACATCTGTCCACAAAAGACCAATTAAATTTTTAATGTATGTACCTCCCCATATTTCAAAATGTAAATACCTGCCACTTTTCCGTTTTACATGGGATAACAATCACTTTGCAACACATTGAGTAAAAAAAAAAAAAACCCAAAAACAAAAAAAGCAAAACAAAACAAAACAAAAAAACACAGCATCTGGCACAAGACCAATAGCAAAGCAATTAAGATTAGTGAAAAATGAAATAAGAGATCCCGTGGACACAGATACTTTCAACATGTCTCTCTGTCTTTCTACAAATTCCATCTCTCACTCAGTGTGGCTGTCTTCACTAGGATTACGTTTCTGAGACACTCAGTAAAGGAACTCAGCTGAAGGTTAGCCTGTGTTAGCACAAAGGGGACTGAGTTCAGGGCAACCCACTGACCTCAGGATGTTGCCTCCAGAACCAAGGAATATTGCAGGGAGAACGACCATGAAGTTGCCCTATAAGGAAATATGATCTCTTCTGAGGAGTTTTCTCTGGAAGTTGGGAGAGAGGATGCACTTATGGCAAGTTTAAAATCCCTCATCAGGAAGAAGTTGATGAATCTGTGACATGTCAGTACTGTGGGGACATCATTAGAATTCTGTGCTTGTATAAAGGAAATACATGTAATTGCAGGGAAAGTGGAAGCAATTAGTCTTCTCGTCTGGCTGGCTGTATTTCATATTTTTGACAATTACCCACTCACATATTTTTTAAGACCAAGGTTTAACTGTTATAAAAACAGTTATTGAATGTATATTAAAATTTGGCAGAGCTGATAGCCTGTGTTATCATTAATTCATAATAAAGCATTCCACAAGAATGCTTACTTACAAGTGACTTGTTCAAACATGCCCCTATAAACTGTATTGAAATGCGGTTGATTTTAATCTCCGTGAAGCACTGACGCATCCTTACCAGTACAAGGTAGGAAAATCAATCTGGAATTGACTCCAGAGCCAGAATGATCTGAATTTTAATCTTGATCAGACTTTTAGATCTACGATTTTGTGACTATGGAATACTGGGTAAATCACAAAGTCTCTCTTAAGCCTGTTTTTATTTGTAATCTAAAAAGCAATAAAAAGTACTTACTACGAAGTATTTTAAAGGATGAGATGATAAAATGCACATAGAAAAATTTAGCACAATGCTTGGCATATGGTTCTCAAATAGACTTTGAATCTTTGGGGGGCGGGGGAGGGGCAGAGACAGACTCCCAAGCAGACTCCATGCCCACCAGAGAGTCCTACAAGGAGCTTGATCTCATGGCCCTGAGATCAAGACCCTAACTGAAATCAAAAGTTGGACGCCCAACCTGCTGAGCCACCCAGGTGCCACGACTTTGAACCTTATTCCTGCTCTTAGCCTAACTATCTGAAAATCTCAATAATTTGTATGTCTTATACTCATATTTAATCGTAATTAAGAGCTGATAAGAATACACTACAGTTTCCTCATTTATAACATATGCATTGATACTAATAGTAGTATTAATGAAACACTTTAGATTTAAAAGATAAATATATAATATAGATTATATTTTATATACACAATATATGTCATATAGAAAGCATATATAAAGCACATATATATTTCATATATGTGCTATGTGTTTATATATACTGTATAATATAACATATGTATTTGATGCATATACCTTTTATGCATATATACATAAATAGAATTTCCCACTTCTATACATTAACTTTTAGTTTATTATCTCCTTTACTTCCAGGAGGACAGTACTACTGGGATAGAGGAGTAGCAGGTAACCAACCACAGCCTACACTGAACCATATGCCCACATTAATTCGAAAGCCGCTATTCTATCTAGGGTGTATGTGTCTTTTTCAGAGGTAGTCGGCACACACTAGATGAGATACGACAAACTGAACTGATCTATGTATCACCTAGAGCTCTTAGCATAGTACCTAGAAAGTCAAAGGAGCTCAAAAGTGTTCAGTGAACAAAAATTCCATCTCAGACCAGATAAAAGATAGGGGAAGATGACTAAGTAAATTAAAAACCCGACTAATACAAGGAAAATGTCCCACTGGATATGCTGTAAATCAATACAAAGTATTTTAGTACACATTATTGATAATTATATACTGATACAATAGTAATAAAATAGTAATTTTATGCAATTTATAAATATCTAAAGTTAGGGGTGTGAGATCAAATAAGTTTGTATTAATAGGATTGATTTCAAAGGGTATGGAGGCTTTGGCTGGGTGTTTAAGTATTTCTCATCCCTATATCTATACTTATAAATACCTATTGATTCATCCATCTTTTTTTTTAGCTTGACATTTCTCCCACTTTAATTTGTTTATATCCAGATATAATAGAAGAAAAGAGAACAAGAGGATGATTGAGTGTCGGTGAGCATAAAATGGAATTTGAGGAGTCCCTTAGGTATCTAAATTCCCAAGGCTCATAGCAACCACACAAATTGTATCATAAAAGAACTCTACCTGTCCAACTCTTACTATGTATTTGAAATACTTCACAACTCATAGTTAGAGAACTCATCCTAGTATATACCCTTTGCATCTCTCTTGCTGAATTAGAGCAGTCACCTTATTAGTACTCAATAGGATTCGTAGAGGTTTCGTTTGTCTGCTTTCCAAAAAAAAAAAAAAAGGACTGTAACTTTCTTTGCTTGTGGATAAACCAAATAACCTAATTCATCTACTTAGGATCTTTTTTGTTACAGTTTTCTGTCACAGATTGTCTCCTATATATGTGGTCTTCCTTTAACAGCATGAAATATCAATAGATTTATATATGATAGATTATACATAACATACAATACATTATATATAATAGATTATATAATACTTACATATAATATATACATATTTTATAATATATAACATACATTATAAATATATATGAAATGGAGATTGAAAAGGAGATAAAATATAATTTTAAATGTGTTAAATAATATTTACCAATACTTCAAATAATTTCGCTCTCCCTGATACTAATATTTTAACTGAGAGCAATAGGCTTTTTTTAACTTGGTTTAACCCTTTGTGGTACAACAACTCAAGGCTATGGCTTTAAGTTCAGTGTGTTTCAGTTTAGGGTTTTATTTTTTGTTTGTTTGTTTTTTTAAAGATTTTATTTCTTTATTTGACAGAGAGAGAGATCACAAGTAGGCAGAGAGGCAGGCAGAGAGAGGAGGAAGCAAGCTCCCTGCTGAGCAGAGAGCCCGATGTGGGGCTCGATCCCAGGACCCAGGGATCATGACCTGAGCCGAAGGCAGAGACTTAACCCACCGAGCCCCATCAGTATAGGATTTTAAATAGCTGTTACAACTGAAAAATATTCTTCACTAGCTGTGTAGACCCAAATGAGAGAGAAGCAATGTAGGCTCTGCTTACTGAATCACAATATCATTTTTCAACCCCATCTGCCAGTTATATAAAAGATTTTTTTGAAATTCAGCATTATATCTTCATGCCCCTTGAGAACAATTAGTTATTCCTTCGTGCTAGTCAGAACATGCTGTGCATCTTTAACTAGAGGAGGTCTTGTTTCATCCACTCCAATACTTCCTACTTCACTACTGACCCACCTGATTACCTCCAAGGCCATGTGTCAGTGAAAGAGAAGGGAGAAGGGGTGGTTTTTCTATTGAGGTTGCAAAGGAGTGTGGGGGGGTATGTATATGTGCACACATGTGCATATGAATTGTACTGACACATGTGGTATCAAGGTTGTTAAAAGCGTATGAATGAAAACTGGCTTTATTGGTTGATCTGTGTCTCAACAAAAATGAAAGTTTACAGGAAACTCTCCAATGAGCTTTTCTGATTTAATAAGTCTTGGAGATATGTTAGAGTAAGAGGGAACGAGGAAAGGTAGAAGGGAAGAGAGAGACAGGAAAAGAGAGGTCTTGTATCTACAGCAGAAGGATTATTTACAACATTGAAATGTAAAAAGGATAGAGTATATGAGCAATAAAGGTAGAGGCCATATCTGTCTCCTTCCTAAGTACTCCATTTAGAATCTGATCCTTGTATGGTCTCCAAACCCGGCAGCTGAAACCAACCGTGATGAATGGACCGCGATAATTGTGTGATACGCTTCCTATGATACCGCTCAGCATTGCGTGCGATCTGGAGCATCATTTATGGGAGGAAAGGAATGTGCCCTTCTCAGCTTATAAGTTGGCTCCATAATAAAAAAGAATCATAAAATCAAATGTAAGTACATCTAACAGTGGTCAAAAATAAATAAATAAACAAATAAAAATTAAAAAGGCAGCCGGACAAGCTTCTCACTTCTATGGCCAATTCCATTTCTTTCATCAAAACTTGATTTTACAGGTAAGTTAATAGATGGCACCGGGTGCCATTGTGATGTTTTTCAGTTGAAAGAGGTAAAGTGGACATTCTCAGTTCATAGTGTAAAAGCGTAATTCTGGCAATTCCTGCATTTCTCTTAGAGCATCATCTTATCTATCGAAAAGGGAAAGGTTAACTTAATAAGTGAAAAAGTCAAGGGAAAAAGACTCAAGGATGGAGATCTATGGTCCATTGGATTATGTAGTCTCTTAATACTTATAAATGTACCAATGTCTATTTTTCATTTAACAAAAGAAACTACGAGTAAAGCTTTTACTTTAGAGCTGGAAGGAAGCTTGCTGGGTAGAGCAGATAAACAAAGAAGTGGGGAGCATTTAAGTTACCTGACCTAACTGTGGAGCTTGTTAGTGGCAAGCCAGGTGCTCCAACGTGGATTTTCTCAGTGAGGCACCAAAGTTTTTTCCATGAGCTTCAGCACCTTCCTGCCACACAGAGGACAGTTACAAAGGGACAGTGGGCTCGGTGGTAAAGCTGTACACCGCTCCCTGTATGTGGCCCAGCAGACTTGTAAAGTCAAGTCTGCCAGCGGTTCCCACTAGGAACGATGGCAGCAGCCTTGTGACACGTACAGTGTGTCCTAACGGTGACAGGTCAGGTTACTCAGCTAAAGGGCAGCTGTTAACACCCAGTCCTTAATTACATTGCACTTTAAGAAAATATCACGAACTTTCCCTCGTGGTATTTTCAGTTCTGCAGTGTTCCAAACTTCGGTCTCTACAATAATGGTTGTGAACCCAGGCCACCAAGGTGGAGTCATGTAAGGAACCGTTAAATATAAGGGAACCATGGGACGCCTGGGTGGCTCAGTTGGTTAAGCAGCTGCCTTCGGCTCAGGTCATGATCCCAGCGTCCTGGGATCGAGTCCCACATCGGGCTCCTTGCTCGGCAGGGAGCCTGCTTCTCCCTCTGCCTCTGCCTGCCACTCTGTCTACTTGTGCTCACTCTCGCTCCTCTCTCTCTCGGACAAATAAATAAAAAAATAAAAATTTAAAAAAAAAATATAAGGGAACCTGGGTCCCCCCCTCAGGACAATGAAAGAATGGGCAGGGGGTAAAGCAGAGTCGAGGGGCAGGTTGTGTGTTGTTTTAGGGCTTTGGGGGGTTTGTTGTTGTTTCTGTAGCATAATCTCCTTGGAATGGCTTTTTTTTAAAGATTTATTTATTTATTTGACAGACAGAGATCACAAGTAGGGGAGGGGCAGGCAGAGAGAGGGAGAAGCAGGCTCCCCGCTGAGCAGAGAGCCCGATGCAGGGCTCGATCCCAGGACCCTGGGACCATGACCCGGGCCGAAGGCAGAGGCTTTAACCCACTGAGCCACACAGGTGCCCCCTTTTTTTTTCTTTTTAAATATTTTATTTATTTATTTGACAGAGAGAGAGAGATCACAAGTAGGCAGAGAGGCAGGCAGAGCAGGGGCGGGGGTGGGCGGAGTAGGGTCCCTGCTGAGCAGAGAGCCCAGTGTGGGGCTCGATCCCAGGACCCTGGGACCATGACCCGGGCCAAAGGCAGAGGCTTTAACCCACTGAGCCACACAGGTGCCCCCTTTTTTTTTCTTTTTAAATATTTTATTTATTTATTTGACAGAGAGAGAGAGATCACAAGTAGGCAGAGAGGCAGGCAGAGCAGGGGCGGGGGTGGGCGGAGTAGGGTCCCTGCTGAGCAGAGAGCCCGATGTGGGGGGCTCGATCCCAGGACTCTGGGATCATGACCTGAGCCGAAGGCAGAGGCTTGACCCACTGAGCCATCCAGGTGCCCCCGGAATGGCATTTTTTAAGTGCCCCAGTAATTCCAGTGCGGCCAGGGTTGAGAATCACCTGGAGTTCTGCCCTCCTGTTGCTTTTCATCGTCCTCAGGAATGAGTACAGGGGCTGTGACAGGCCGGTCGCAGCTAAAATGTCACGTCAATGTACTGTCCACCCTTTTTGTTCCTTTCTTGAAAAAGTGTGTTCTAGGCCAGGGTTGTCAAACTTTCTGGTACATCAGAATCCCCTGGAACACTTGTTCATCACGTATTTCCCAGGGTTTCTGATTCAGGAGGTCTGGGGTGTGACCGGGGAGTAGGCATCCTGTCAAGGTCTCGGGTGGTGCTGGTGGTGCTGGTCCAGGGATCACACTTTGAGAACCACCCCTCTGAGCAGCTGGTGAAAACCCACCAGGTTCCTTCTTCCATACTGATCTTTCCCTACCAAAGGCAGGATTCTCTGGCAACTAGCTCTCCCAAGTCCGAACCTGCTTCCCTTCTGATGTGTGCTTAGCCTAACCTCCAGCAAACGTGTTTGCCTCTCGCCAGCTCTAGTAAGCTTCTAGCAGCTTTTATCCGCTGGACTGTGCCCTTTGCTTCCAGTTCTTAAAGAGCAGCTCTCTTTTCCTCGAAACATCGCCAAAACATTTGAACTGAGTCGTTTTCTAATGAAAGTATATTCTTCCCATAAATGATGCGCAACTGTGGTTACACTACGAAGTCTTTTGTGCATGCCGCGCGGGCACGAGAGGACACAAGGATCTTAAATTTACTTTTTTTACGCAGTACAAATAAAGGGGTAAACCCTCCCTGCCAGGACTTTCTTCCCTCTGAATGCGCTAATTCAAGGAACCTGCTGCCGTAAACAGAAACCGACGCCCAAAGCCTGGGGAACAGTAGGACAAACTTAAATCGGGCAAATGGAGGGTCATTTACAAGTCGGAATGAAAAGGAAGACGTTCAGTGAGTAACCATTAAGGGCCTGAGCATTGTGCATTTGTAATTCACAAAACCGTCCAGGGATTCGTTTGCAGACTAACATTTTGAGAACCACTGACCTAAGGAGATAAATATTTGAGGGCTGGTATTCGGGAAGAAAGAAAGCACTTTGGGGGTCTTAACAGATCTGGGGGAGGTCTCCCCTGAAGAGAAACACTTGATGAGGGAAAAGAGGTGACTGGGAACTTGGAGCGCCTAAGCCTTCGGCGGGAAGAACATACAGAGGACAGCCGGGTTGTCACCTGCCTCGGGCAAGCCGTCCGGGTGCCTCATTGTCCTCTTGTGGGTTGTTCAGGCAGAATCTGCTAGGGAACCCCTTCTGGAGCGGGAGAAACGGGATGTTTAGGCGTAAGTCTTACTGGTGACTTTTGGGATGCCTGCTCCCCCCTGGGATTCCACCATTCTGAATGCTTCCAGGACTGCCTCACAAATGACCAGTGTGTAAATGAATGTGCCGACGGAGTTAAGAGTAAATCAGGTTTGTGGGAGAGGTGGGAGTGCCCGAGCAGGGGACGGAGGGAGGTGCTGCGTGAGTCAGATTCCGACTTTGCTCTGATAGTCGCTTCCTAGCTGGTGATCTCAGGCAAATTACTTAATCTAACTCGGGTTTTGTCCTTATCTGTAAAAGGGGATAATCATACCTACCTCAGAGAATTGTTGCGAGGATTAAAAGAGATAATGACCTGCTTGGCACCCGGTAGGAACTCAATTGTCCAAAGGCAGCTGGCAGACCCAGCCCTCCCTGCGGCATAATGGAAGCCGTCCTACCTTTTCTCTCACGTGGACGCTTTTCTCCACGGGTTTTTGCTTTTCATTATTGGCTTTGTCTTGGGTGAATAGAAAGGACCAGAGAGAAAGAGCTGTGCTCCCGGAGAGCAGGTGGGAACTGGTTAGAATCAGCGTGTTCTCTCACCCTGCTCCCCAACCTTTCCAGCCTCTCCCCTCCGGCTCCTGTGTGGGTGGGGGAAGGGGTGGGGATGCTGCCCCGGGGGTGTTTAGAGACTCCTCAGCACTCGGCCAGCTCTGCCTGGAGAATCAGTCTTTAATTACTCATTTACCTAGCATAACTCAGCAAATCTGTGTTTAAATGCAACTGTCCTCTACCGGACTTAATTTCTCTGTTTCCCATTTGACCTCCACAAGGTGAAATGGATGATTCGGGAGAGGGGAGTTTGGGTCTCATTTTTTTTTCTTCAATCCCGTTTTGGATTTGTGAATTTTAAAAGTAAATACTTAGAATGCATGGATGACTTCTGCATGCCAGCTACCTGTCAAGTGTAGCAAGAACTCAGCCAGCTCCTGCATTAGGTTTTGGTTTAAAGCCACTCTAAATGATTTACTGTTTTTAAATTATTTATATGGCATTATTCCTTTCTTGTAAAATGCAAAAGTGCTGTCAGGAACAGCACAGAAGCAAGGTTATGAATGGTACTACAAGTAAATCAAGGTAATTAGAGGCTTCAAGTTGCAAATACTGACAAGTTCTCCACCAGCCACCACTTCACTGATGATAATAAAATTTGCATGATTTCCTGACATTATACTCACCACATATTTTCACTGCACGCTCACCATAATTACTTAGGGCATGATCTCACACTCATGGCAAGCAGAACTCTCACTGAACCCAGCTGGGACTATTATAGATGCTTCGCAATGAAGCGGATGGAATTAAGAGAAGAGTTCCCTACATAGCTTTAGGGATCTGTGATGTATCAACTGAATTTTGACACTACGACAAAGGAAGATATTCTCAGCTACTCTTAAGTTAAATTCAGGTCAAATTATAGTGAGACTAAATTAGCTCAAAGGCAGGATTTTGTTTTTTATGACTACTGATTTCTACAACTGATTTCTACAATTGGTTTTCTGTTTCTTTGATGTAATAAAAAAAAAAAGTCAAAGGTTATTTTAATCCCTGATATGAACGGACACTTACACATAACTCTCGCTGTAATGATGGAAAGAAAACTGTGTTATTCATCAAGGGTCAGTAAGGGATTTGATACACTGAGGATCCCACGGGTGCCTTTAAAAGTATAGGGTGATTAAAGCAGGTCAATTCAGTATCTCAAATCCGTATTTAACCTCTCATTTTGCCAAGTGATTCCTCAGCGCTTGGTGCGTCTCTCATAAATGCCCACTCACGAATTCATACACTCTCCCTGCGTCGGCTCAGAGAAGCAAATGTACATCTGACCGTTCCCTCTTCTCTAAACTCTGTAGCACCCCTATAGCTGTCTCAATAGAGAAGGGAAAATTTAGGTTTTGAACTATGTCGTACATAACAGTCTCAAGGACGAATATACCAGGTAAACGAAAGCTTGGAATATGGGAAAGAAACAAACCCAATCTGGTTCCGAGGGGACTGACTGATATTGTCCCTGGGCGTCAATTTCATCCGCCCTCCAAGGGGCCAATTCCTCATCCACATGAAATGGTTGTGGGGCCTACAGAGGTAGGGTCGAAGAAGTAGGCCTGTAAAAAGTAATGGTCAATTATGAAAGAAGAGATAAAATTAATTATCCAGAAGTGTCCTATCCTATTGCATAGATTTTTTTAGTAAGTCCACATAGAATAGAAAGCCCTACTATGGAAAGTTAGTGTCTGAGTTAAAAGAAAACTAGGAAATAGACAGAAAAGGAACTTTATTTTCTCGATTTTAGTAGCACTGTCTCAGACCCGAAAAGGAGAATTTTAGGAATGAACCGGCTCTCCCTGCACCATGGAAACCAGATAACGGCGTAACAATAAAAGCAGGCTTAGTTGAGACGATCAGATCTTAGACTTGGGAAGGTACTGCTCCAAATCACAGTACTCCGAAACCCAAATGTATCTACCCGTAAATCCTTAAAGTGGTGAAAGTCATGATGGATTCCCGTATCTTCGCCTGGATTGGGTCAAATTTACAACCATAGCTACCGATCTCCCCTCCTGTAGGGCAGTTACCATGCAGGTATCTCCTTTCTTTGCACGAATGTGTTAGAGAGGGGGTCACTTTTGTAATGGTAAGCTATATGAACTTGTAGTAACATATATGCAATCTTTAGAAACGTAGAATAAAAGTCCATTGTAAATACTTTGTGTTAATTACCCTAAAAGATTACATCAAACTCTGCGGTAGGTTTACTCATCTTTAATTATATCCATTTTTAGACCAGTATTAACTTATGAGATTTCTGGAATGTGTTTAGTAATCCACTGCGCAGACTGACTCAGAGTCACAGAAGAAAGATATTCAGTGCGTCCAATTGCCGTGACCGTTGACTTCTACCCTTTGTTACCCAGACTTTCACATGAATAGGGAGTGCTTCAGAAGAACATCGTGCAGTTAGTACAATGGCAAGCATGACGCTATTATGGAGATGTGACATATTTCATGTTGAATCACATGAGCGGTCATAACTTCTGCTAAAAATATGCGTGTCATTTTTCTTAAAGTGCCCTTTCCTTTGCCCCCTGCTGTCTTTTGAAGACAAAACAGACCATCTTTTGTAGAATTCAGCCGTTCGCTCATTTGGTTGTTGTCGTTGATAACAATAGTGTTCTCATTTCTTCAGCTCGAGATATGTGGACAATTAATCCTACCAGCTCTCCCGGAGACAAGATCTCGAGCTTTCCGAGTGCGTGGCTCAGCACAGGCAATACTGAGGCACATCTCAAGGTCAGGTCCTGGGAGGGCTGTTACCACGGTCTTCCGCTTCCGGGAGATTTTGAACAAATGACATAAATTCTAATTTACAGTGTAGCAGCTGCTCAATGGACGTGTTTACGTCCAGTAAGTTTTACGAACTTTGTGGAAGCTCAGATCTGGACAGTGCCTTAGAGGCAACTTAACGCAACCTGCTGTATCTCACTGTGTACATTTATTTATCTACCTTGGTTTTTGTCGTGTTTGTGTATATAGCTGTTAGGTTTTTTTCTCCCTTTCTTTTCAGTTGGAAAGAATTCACTCTCAGAGGAATAAAAGAGTCTTGAAAGAGAAACGAGCTTATATACCAGTCACTGATGGGAGCTACACTAGGATGTGTGATCTGCTCTGACAGAGTCACTTGAAACCAAGATTTAAATCTAGTGGGAGTTTAAAGGTTTTGCTTATCTCTACACTGGAAAACTCTCATCAGCTCCACTTACTCCAGAATGGAATAATGTTAAAAGAATCTTTGACAGCTGGCCTAGAGCAGCAAAGTAAAGAAATGTGCGTTAATTTTTGCATTCACTCAATTGACTGGACTGACTAAAGCAGCCGGGTCTCACTGGCATCCTCTCTTCCCCTCAGTAGTCTGCAACTGTTAGATTGTTAATTCCTGGGTACGCCATGTTCAAAAGTTATCGGGAACCACGTGTTCTTAGAAAAGACTTGTCCTATTCCTCTTCACCCAGTGGGGTAGCTCGCGGAAGTCTCCAGAGTTTCGGCGGAAGAACAGAGCTGTCCATGACACCAGTTACGTCTGAACGGAGAGCGGCTCCGGATGCAGCCAGCTTGGAAAGTGGGCTGAAGGGGACGCAGCAGAAGACCCAGCTACGATGGTTCATGTTATTATCGGGAAAATGGACTGCTAAGGGATGCCCAGATAACTGGTAAAACATTATTTCTGAGTGTGTCTGTGAGGGTGTTTCTGGAAGAGGGCAGCATTTGAATGGGTAGACTGAGGAGAGAAGACAGCCCTGCATCACACCGTCCACTGGGGGCCCGACAGAACGAGAAGGTGGAGTGTAGGTTCCATCTTTTGGGGCGTCCGTCTCTTGCTTGCAGATGGCAGATTATGGGACTTCTCAGCCTTCATAACTACATGAGCCAATTCCTATAATAAATCTCTTAGATAGAGAGATAAATCTGTAGATATCGATATAAATGTCCTGTGGGTTCTGTTTCTCTGGGGAACCCTGACGAGTTCACCCGCTCACTTTGCTGAGGAACTTGACGAATCAGCAAGTTAAGCTCCATGAACATGTCCAAGCCCTTCCAGTTAACTCATGGCAAGGCTGATGTGAGGACACAGACTCCTGCGGGCCGGTCTCGGTTCTTCCCATTACAGAGCAGGACACTCAAATGCCTGCCTTCAGCTCAGGTCATGATCCTGGGGTCCAGGGATGGAGCCCCACGTGGGGATCCTTGCTCGACGGGGAGCCTGCTTCTTCCTCTCCCGCTGCCTGCCACTCCCCCTGCTTGAGCTCTCTCTGTCGAATAAATAAATAAAATCTTTAAAATAAATAAAATAAAAAGATCATTGTCATTTTTACATATCAGCACACAGTACATGTTTGAAAAATATTATCTAACCATAAAATGCACGGCTTCTTAAAACAGTAATAAAATGGTTTTTACATATTAATCTACTTTATTTTTATTTGCAAGGGACCTGTATGATTTGAAAGAGATATTATTTAATAATGAATGTTTAGCTGACCGACAAAATAAGATAATGCATGGAGATCAGGCAATTGTTAATTCAGTGTATTGAGTCCAGTAATAAGGATATATACCACTGAAAATTTCAATCCCTACTACGTTGTTGGTGGTAGACACTGGACCTAAATTATCTAAGTCATATCCTTATTTCTTTTTGCCAAGGCAAATATCAACACAAAAAGACAACTTCCTTTGAACATGATCAGATTAAAGATGGTTGCCAGTGCTAAAAATAAGGATTAATATCAAAGCTTCAAGACAGACGCGTGCCTGGCGCAGGAAATGAGAACACATTGTGACGTACTCAAAGCGCTTCAATCTTTGGCTTCATCTGTGAGAGAAACTTTTCTAACTCTAATTTTCTGTGAGGACAAGAGAGTCATTCCCGATGGAACGCAACATATATAATTCTAAAAATCACGGCAGTTGCAGAATTGTGCCATCGGAAGCGTGGGACCCGTGAGAAGCGCGGACTGGGGGCACAAACTCCACGCTTTGTGAGGAACACATGAAAGGTGATAGAACCTAACAGAAATGACAGCGCAGTTCCCACGCAGTCCATGGTTAAGAAACATGAATGCTGTAATAAATGCAGCATTTTACCTTTGAAAAGGTCTTATATTTTTGCGTGTACTTAAGCTTCCACTATATTCTGTATAACAGAGAAAGAGAAGAAAGAAGAAAAGTGAGACGAAACTTCGATCATAAAAGAGATGAAGAAAAAAGAACAGAGAACAAAGGGCAAGGGGAGATGAAGGCAGAGAGGAAGCAGAGGACGTTGAAGGGAGGGAGGGCGGGTGCTGGCTGTGGGAAGAGTTATGGCTTGAGAGTTATTGTCAAGTGGTTTGTGTTCTCGGGCTCGAGCTGCCATCATCAGTGGCTGAAACAACAGAAATTTGGTTTCTCACAGATCTAGAAGCTAGACGTCCTAGACGGAGGCTCTGGCAGATTTGGTTTCTGGAAAACTGTCTTCCTGGCTTACCTGTTGTCGAAAACTGACCTCTGCACTTGGGAGCCCACCTATGCAGCTGGGAGGCCGAGTTCCTGGGTCAAGGAGGAAGCTAGTTTCTTGCTTTGCTGGGCCAAGGAGGCTGCAGCAGGCTAAAGCCTTCCAAAAAACCTGCAAGCCCGCCCCAGGGCAGGGGCTGGGGGGTTTATAGGGAAGTACAGGATCCAGCCGGTTTTGACAGGAATGGCGTAGGTGCTGCCAGCCTCCTTAGTCATTTTCGGTGTGGTAGGGGTTCCTGAAACAAAAGGCTGAGAAGGGAGGAAGGGAGGTTTATGGAAGAGAGGAGAAAGTTTACGTAGTTTATAAAATCAAGCCCGGGGGAGGCATCAGTGCCGCCATGTTGATTTTGTTCAACTTTATGCTTTTAAGCAGTCTCCTACAGACCGGTGCCTTCTCACGTTGTCCTCACATGGCCTTTTCCTCTGTGAATGCGTGGGGAGAGAGAGTGAGCTCTGGTGGCTCTGCCTCTTCTTCTAAGGAATACCGGTCCTATCAGATTAGGGCCCCGCTCTTATGACCTCATGTAACCTTAATTATCTCCTTGAAGGCTCTGTCTCCGGATGCAGCCACACTGGGAGTTAGGGCTTTGACATACAAATTTGGGAGGGAGACACAATTCAGTCCGTAAGAGGGTTGGAAGAGGGTTATCTGAAGTCCGGTGGAAAGTTCTAAAACCAGATGAGGACTGGTGTGGCTCACTGATTTGGGGATGTATGTGTTGTGTTTTCCGATGCAGCCTGGCTCACCTGAAAGGCCTAGTATTTTTCACAGATGAACTCATGTGTGAGCAAACCCAAAATTCACATCATCCTCGGCTATTCTCTTTGATAGGAACCAAGCTGGAACCAATTCGTGCTTTTCAAAACAAACAGTAGAGCAAAACTGACTGTTTTCATTCATTCAGTCAAGCTTGAGTGCCTTCTATGGGCCAGGCACACTGCCTGATACCAAAGAAACTGTAGTGAATAAGTCAAATAAAGTGGCTTCCCTGAGGTGCTTACCCTCGACAGGAGGAAGATTTCAATATTGTGATTTATAAGAAAAAAAATATAAATATATATAGAATAAGATTCATAAGAAATATTTATATAAATTTTAACATTTATCACAAAGGTTTATAAGAAATAAGATATGTATCTTGTGCATGGTTCCTGGCTCCCAGCACCCCCCAAACCCTGGGATTTTCCTGAGCAATGAGAGCGATGGGAGCATCTTTTGTTATAACATTTGATCTGTTGTGCTCAGTTTTCTGAAATCACTCCAGAGCCATAAAGGTGAAAGGAATGTCTTGTTGTTCACAACAGTTTATGTTAGTAAGGTGACTTTCAGAAAGCACCTACAGATGGGAGCTGGTTACCAGAAGAACCAACCATGACTAGAGGGTGGGAACTTTCGGTTCCACACCATGATTTCCATGGAGGGGAAAGGGACTAGAGGTTCAAACAATCCCCAATGGCCAAGGAGTTAACCAATAATGCCTGTGTAATGACGCCTCCATAAAAACCCCAGAATGAAGGGGTTTGGTTGGCTTCCATGTTGGTGAACCAGAATGCTTCCACGGGCCTTGTGCTGGGCCCCAAACACCACAAGGACAGAAGCTCCGTTGTTTGGGACCTCACCTATGTATCTCTTCATCTGGCGGTTGATTCATATCCTTTAAAATCCTTTGTAAGAAATCAATAATCTAGTGATTTAACTGGTTTCTGTGTCTAACAAATTAAGCCAACCCGAGGGAGGGAGGCATAGGAACCTTGGATTTTTAGTCAGAAGGCCAGGTACCAAACTGCGCTCGTGATTAGCATCAGGAGTGGAGGGTGTCTTGTGGGACTGAGCTCTTACTTGTGGGATCTGATGCTCTCTCTCGATAGACAGTATCAAAATGGAGTTGAGTTGTAGGACAGCCTCGCTAGTGTCAGAGAATTGCTTGTTAGTGGGAAAAACTCCACCCCTACACACACGCTGGAATTGTTGATTCTAGAAACTTCACGTGTCGTATATATCTGAAAATCGGGTGGAAAGTCATCAAACCCGATGAGGACAGGCGCAGCTCACAGACCTCACGAAGCACGTGTTGTGTGTGTTGTGTGTGTTGTATATTCGTATGCAGGTGGCGCAGCTGAAATGCCTCGTATTTCTGACAGAGGAAATTACATCTAAGCAACCCCAAAATCCACATCATGCTCACATTGTCCCCTCATATATGAACCAAGTGAGAACCAATTCATATTCTCCAAACAAATGCTGTCACAGATCCGGCTGTATTCATTCCTTTGATCAGTAAGTGTTGAGTATTCAAGGAGCTTGCGTTCTCCTGTGGTGAGGCAGACGACTCCCAGGCCCCTGCGGAAACCGGCGGACACAGAGCCTTGCGAGGTCGTTAGGGAGTGTGAAAAATGAGCTAAAGAGAATAAGATGGGGACGGGACAGAATAACTTGGGGAAGAGACTTTACACAGAGTCGTAGGGAAGGCGTCTCCGAGGAGAGAGAGTGGGGTCTGTGAAGAACTGCGGGGAAGGTGGTTCCAGTCCATTGCGGTGAGAGCAGAGCCTGAGGTAGATGGAGAGCAGGAGGTGTGAGGGGAGAGAGAAGGAGGGACCAGATCCCGTCTCGTGGGCTGGGAAGCTAATGGAGGGTTGGTTCTAAGCCAGAAAATGGCATGATTTCCGTTTTAAAAATTTCACTCTGACTTCTCTGTAAACTCCACAGTAGTGGGAAGAGGGGATGCCGGTTAGGAGGCTATGGCAGGGGATCGGGGTAGAGACGAGGGTCGCTTGGACGAGAGTATAGAACAGAGACAGCGAGAAGGGGTGAGATTCAGCATTTATTCGGAAGGTTGAGGCCAAGGAGCTACTGGTGGACTGGATGAGGTTTATGAGGAGAAGAGAAGGCACAAGAATGATTCCTCGGTTTTGGCTCAAGGCACGGAATAAATAAATCATCATGCCGTTTATTAACCTGCGGAAGTCAGGAAGCTTAACCGGTTTGGGAGCCAGAGTGGAGCTCTGGACGTGCTGGGTTTGAGGTTCCTGTCCGACGTGCAGGTGGCGTGGGGGGCAGGCAGCCATCGTGACCGGGAGCTCTGGGAGAGGCTGGGGCTGGGGATTGAAATTTGGGAGTCATTAGCCTACAGACGGCACTTGGAGCCCAGGTGCGGTCGCAGCGGGAGTGAGTTTAGAGAGAGAGAAGAGAAAAGAGCCCGGAGCGGCACTGGGATCCCGCGCGGTGTGGAGGCCGGGCAGAAGCTGCAGGGTTGGCCACGGGGAGCAGCCGCTGAGCTGTCAGGGAGGCCAGGAGCCTGGGGCACTTTGGAAAAATGTGTAGAAAATATGTTCCCCGAAGGAGGGCGTGATCAACTTTTAAAGAGACTTCCGGAAGTGTTGGTGATGAGTCACAAACTGATCACATTCCCTGATTTTACTCAGTACATCCCTGCGCTTTGGCATCACACACACAAACACACAGACCCAGAGCCACTGTCCCGTGGCGTAGGGCAGAGTCAGAGCCTCAAGATCATCCTTGGGATAAATGACCCCAGGGCTCCGCATGGCCACTGAAACTTCTCAGTTTGTCACTGCTTGTAAGTAGAAAGGTCTTCCATACCCATGAGAACGTTGAGAAATGTCTCTTGTTCCCTCCGAGTTTTCCTTTTGGTTCAGGGTTCTCCTGGTTGCTTACGGACTATAAACCTCTTCCTAGTGAACGCATTTCCTAAAAAACAATCTGTGGTTGAGAGTGGCACACAGGCAAGTTACTGGGGAGCGCTCGGGAGAGTTCCACCGGTACATGGGGCCGCCCAACTTGATAAATAAACGTAGAGGATGTGCATCAAATAGTCAAATATGCTAATACCAAAACAGTCTGCACTCTTTACTTGGAATTCAACGTTAACTGAGTGCACTGTGTTTTTTGGGCATCCTTACCTCGAAGGAAGTGAAGAAAGCAGGGTAGAGGGGGAAGGTGGTCCTCTGTGTGGTGACAACAGAGGCCTCAGCGGATCCTAGTGCTTTGAAGCTAGCATGGCCCTATATTAATGACAAATTGTAGCAAGTGGGCCAGGCCACTGTATTGGCATCAGCCAGTCATTGGCCTCAGGGTGCCTCTGGGAGTGGGAGTACCCCGGGATAGGGCAGGGTGGTTCCCCAAGGTGCAGGGACACAGCCCTGAGCCACTGCATCTCCAGTAGCTGGGAACGAGTGTCCCAAGGCTGAAGAGGAAATTTGCACAGAGCACCACAATATCCGAGGTTTAACACCTGGGAAGCTGTTCACTTCTTTTTAGATGATTTCCTTCCATATCTAGTTAGATAAGGCAGTTAAATGGACCCACAAACTAAGAATGCTGAAGTAAACCGTGCTGTTCCAACGTAAGGGGGTAGTAGTAATTACTGTAGTCAGGTTACTACTACTAACATGATTACCTTCCGAGCCCAGCCCCTCCAAAATAGGAGGAAAGGGGTTGATTTATTTCATTGTCCATCTTTCCATCTAGACTTTCAGCAGCTCAGCGGCCGCTTCTTTTTTTTCTTTTCTAAGTGGGCCCCACGCCCAACGTGGAGCTTGAACTCGCCACCCTGAGATGACGAGTCACGTGCTCTATCAACTGAGCCAGCCAGGCATGCCTGGACTTTATGCTTCTTGAAGAAAGAAACCATGCTTTCTTTATCTCCGATTACACAATGCTTAGTACTATATTAGGCATACAGTAGGTACTCAACCAATGTCTATAAAAAACAAACGAGCAAGCCATCCAAACTATAATGATAACACCCAGACGCGGCCTCCACTAGGTGAGCCGTGATGTTCTCTCTCCCTTTCATTTTCTTTAGTGACACAAAACTGGCTCTACTTTCTCTGGCCTTTGAGTCTCTGTATCAAACAGAAACTTGACCAAACCCTGAATCAATCAGTTCACTAAACACTTGCTGCTTTACCGTTCTGAGGCTCCGCTCATGGTGTGTTTTACAGAGTTAAGGAGACATGGATCCCTTTCCACTTGGGTCCTGGCTTTGGGGAATTTTGAGTGTCCTTCCTAAACAGGAGACTACCTTGTAGTTGCCTCAACCGTGAAAGCCTGATGAGAAGTACAAGAGGCCTTTCTTTCTCCCTTAACCTGCAACCTCACCTCTCATGAATGCTTCCTTCCATTAACCCTTGAGTGAGTCACGATGATGCTTGATGATAATCCTCTGGTGGACATGCTTCTCCTCCCAGAATGAGTGTTGACACGAAGAAGTCTCCAGATCCCCTACAGCCAGACCAGTGATCCCAAATTTTAACCACATTGGATCCTGCCTCAACATCCTGCCTCTGGCTCAACACCCACCTTTACGCCTACAGTGTGAAGCTGTGACCACAGAGGCCGATGCTTGCAGGGTGGTCCTCTGAGCACACCCTCGGGGCAAGAGACATGAAATATTTATTGACTGCAGGCCAACGTTACAGGCACGCTTTCTGAAAGCACGGCGAGGGTGCCTCCGTAACGCGGAAGGTAGACATAGCAACATTGGCCGACCCCCCCTCATTTGTCCTGGGGGCGGTTCCTTTGCACTAATCCTAGCAGCCCCAAAAGCAGCAGCTGTTCTCAAAGGGAGTCTGGTATAGTCCTTTGTTTAAGGAGAACAGTGGGAGGTAGTGTTTTATTTATTTATTTTTTAAGTGTTAAATTGTTAACAGTCTTCCAGTCTCCTGCAAACAGGTAGAAGGACAGCTGAAAAGTTAGGGGGAGACTCGGGGCCACATTCGCACTTTCATTTTTTAATGCACACGCAAAATTGTTTCTATCCTGTGTACATCTTTTGTCCTGGAGAAGAAATCAGAATTTCACAAGCGCAAGTCAGTTTTCCCCATTTTCGAGCAATCCTGAGATGAGATGGTCACTGAGCTTCCAAGCCTAGCTATCAGGCTAGGCTTGGTTATAATTGATGGGATTTGAGGTCTTCCTAGAAAAGCCTACATACAGTCCATTTTCCCATGTTCTATCAGACTCCTAATTATCTCATAATGAACATAGAATTATCTTGCATCTTTGTCAATAACCAGTGGAAATCACGCTATAAATTCTCAAAGGGAGAGCCAAAGAAACTGGTAAAATACTTCTGAAGTATATAGTGTAACCTACGGTTTAAGATTTTGAGTCAGTTGTGGTAAGTAGTATCCTAACATATTGAATTCCTTTAACAAGAATAAGAGTCATTCTGAACTCACGGAGAACTGGATGTAACACACAAAATATATGATCCATTGCCCTGATAATATAAGCAAGAATGTAAGTAACCCCCCCCCTCCATATACAGACAAGTCCTTTATTTTAGTTTTACCCCCAGAATCCAGAACAATGCCAGTGTACTGTAAGGAGTTAAATGAACATTGAATGCTTTTTATTAGAAATGTGTTAGAGATTTCTGCCATAAATTATTAGCAACTAAGAAATCATTATTGCTTTAGTTCGAGGAGGCTCCTTTGGACTGAGTCTGCTAGACGGAGTTGATTTCGCATCATTAAACATTAAACTCCCTTGACTAGTGGAGAGATCTTGTGGTTTGTGCTCTGGGCCAGCAAGCTGGGACGTGCGTCTCTTTCTCATTTGGGCTCTTGCTCTCCAGATGGGGAAGGCTGAGGATCTCAGATGACATGATTTCTAAGGTGGAAACGGACTCTCTCGTGGCTGACCCAATTTTATGATCCAGTGATACAACTAATGTGGCAACGCCAGTGGGCATGACTTTCCCTCCTAATCGTAATTGACAAGAACGGCAGGTCTCAGAGGGGGTCAGCGCAGTCATTGAGATGACCGCTGTTCTGCTTTTCTGCCATTAGTTCAACAGAAAACACATTTTTCACCTCTTTGTAGGGCATCCTTTATGCACAAAAAAGCACAGGCTGAGAACATACAACTTCTTTGCAGCTTTTTGTTCCTAAAATTTAACCTCACGCTCTCCCATGTTCCATCAGGATGTGACTGTTAGGAAGGCCTTTGTATACCTTTCTGGTCCATTTAATATGCTAGTATGCAGTTACGCTTACTCTCAGGGGCCCGTTACTGAGGAGGACGTAGGACAACCAGCGCACTTTAAAAAATGTAAATATATCACCTGTGTCGAAGTGTGGAAACAGGTTATGAAAGACACATCCTACAAAGACAGCCCTATGGTAAAATGAATCACTGCTGGGAAAGCAGAGACATAATTGCACTCCAGAGAGTAAAAGACATTGTGTGGCCTCCTCAGCAGAAATTCACCACCCTTTATGAAAATCTGATAAATTTCCCAGTTTCCCACAGAGAAAACGACAGAGAATTTAATGAGAAACACATTGGAACCAGACCTGTCACCCGGTGATTACGTACTCACTAATCTGTCTGTAGGGTACAGAGAAAGTTGGCCTTCTCTGAGAGAGTTTATCTGAGTTAAAGGAAGGAACAAATTACCAGAAATAAATGTCTTCACTCTCCCACTGATACCTGCTGACATCCCGTCAGACTGCTTGTTTGAATTCCAAATAGCGAGAGCATCAGGGTTTGCATAGTAACCTATTGTTTTGATGACCAATGACATTGAAGTTTCATACAGTGGGTGATTTATCGGTACTTAAATGCAGCTTTCAAGTGCCTGATATTTTTAGCTTGGACTCGGGTTTTGTGTTTGAGAAGTCCAAGTATAGTGAGGGGGAGGCAGGTGTTCTTACTCTTGTAGGATTCTGTGCCATTTCGTATGTGGCATGAACTTCTGTCATCATTACCTTCATTAAATCTTATTCAGCACCTATATCCATTCTATAAGCATTTTTGAGCACTTAACATACACCAGGAAGCTATATGTAAATACAATTATATACCAAGTTCTGGAATAAGTAGAATATCCCATAGGCTGCACAGTCTTTAAATCAGAGGTACATGCCATTCAAAATTGTTATCAGCTAAGAGCATTTCTTAAGTTCTTTTGATTAGCCCAAACTTGGATTGGGCAATGTACAAGGAGGGCAGATGTATTCCCGCCAGTAGTTCAAACTCTGAGTGTACACTGATGTTAGCATTCACGAAGATCATGCTGAACAAGTATTGAGCAAATAAAGGAAATTTCACTAGTTGGATGCCTTGTGCAAAGCAGGATCTCAGAAAACACAGAATAATCGGGAAAGTAAGGCCACGATGAGGGAACGCATGTCATAAGCTATACAGATTTGCAGGAGTGGCGTCAAGATCAGATTACTCATACTCATGACTTTCTAGAAGGCTTCATGGGGAAAGTGGGATTTCATTCAAAACAGATATGTTCAAGAATTACATGTTTAATAAGGTCTTAGAACTATTGATTATCAACAATGATACTACTCTGACCATTCCCTCTGGATTAATTCAAATTTGCAAAGTCCTTCGTAAAATGCTAAGCCCAGAGTTGATGCCACTTTGTAAATCTCTTGATCCAATCTCACACTTGGTTGGTTTTTTGTTGTTTTTGTTTTTCTTTTTTAATCCCAGACAAAGCCTTTAAAAAATATCTACGTATGGGACACCTGGGTGGCTCAGTCAGCTGAGCATCTCCTTATGTTTCAGGTCATGTTTCCAGGGTCTTGGGACCAAGCCCCACACTGGGTTCCCTGTTCAGCAGGGAGCCTGCTTCTTCCTCTCCCTCTTCCCTCCCACGTCCACTCGTGCTCCTTCTTTCTCTCTCTCTCAAACAAAATCTTAAAAGATACAAATATCTATGTTGATCACTTCATTGAACATCTTTTTCATGTGATTATCCGGTATAATCTGGACATCGATTTTTAGTTTTATCTGAGAAGGAACCATGTCCTTTTTTTGGTACCTCAACATTTTAAGACGCAACAATCAATGACAAAGTTGGAAATGATGTTAAAGATCATATGGTGGACAATGAAATGAGGCATAATGACTTGCAAATATATGGCAGAGTCAGAAAATACAATAATTTAATAAAATAAAAAGTATGCAAGAGCTCTTGGTTTCTAATGACTATTTTTATTACATAAAATTGCTTAAAAACTGATGGGTGATTTGTAGCTAAGTTGTCTCGTGGTGTATCTGAATGTTGTTTGTGATGCTCAGATGTGAAAGTGCCAACACCAGTTCAGCTCAGGCTGGTTTTGCCTCCCTCTCTCTCCTGAGACTTTCCAACACGCAAGGTGAGACCGAGGAGCTAACTCTTTTCTTTGACTAATAAATTATGTGATAATCTTATCTCAAAAAGTGGCTAACACAATTGGACTTATTGCTGAAAGACAAAAACTGATGAGTCCTGTTCTTTTACTTAAAGTTTCCTTCTCTCAAAACTTTTTATTTTAAAGATTTTTTAAATTTATTTGACAGAGAGAGCTCAAGCAGGGGGAGTGGCAGGCAGAGGGAGAGGGAGAAGCAGGCTCCCCGTTGAGGGAGGAGCCCCCTGTGGGGCTCCATCGCAGGACCCCGGGCTCATCACCTGAGCTGAAGGCAGACACCTAACCGACTGAGCCCCCCAGATGCCCCAAACCAATGATCTTTTTAAAAAGTTTTGAGAAAGGGCGCCTGGGTGGTTCAGTTAGGTGAGTGCTTGCCTTTAGCTCAAGTCATGATCCCGGGGCCCAGGGATGGAGCCCCACATGGGGCTCCTTACTCGACGGGGAGCCTGCTTCTCCCTCTCCCTCTGCCTGCCACTCCCCCTGCTTGAGCTCTCTCTTTCGATTAAATAAATAAAATCTTTAAAATAAATAAAATAAAAAGATCATTGGCTTAAAAATAGATTTCACATGATAAAAATTTAGATGTAGCAATGAAAAAATCTTAAAGGAGGTGTAGAATTCCTTTGACAAATTATTTTTGGTTGTTTCTCAGTGAAGCCATGCCTGCAATGCTCTTTTAATTAAAAATTAACTGTACAATAATTTTCTACAACTGTAAAAATGGTGCCAGGATTCAAGGTTTTGGTTTGTGTAATATTTTCATTTTGTTATTGAAAATGTGGGAAGTCCTAGCTTAGTTCCTCTGTCCTTTGGAAGGGTAAAAAATGTTAATGTAAGAAAATTATTTAGTTTTCTATTTCAAGATCAATTTTATAGAAAATTTACCTACCAGATATATGGTGTTTTATTTCAGGGATAAGAGGAAAAAGCATCTAAAACAATATAATTATTATATTCAGAAATAAATTTTGGCATTATCCTTTATTGTCATCACATGATTTTGAACTGCTGGCCTACTATAACTCAGTAAAAGAATGAAGATAATTTATATACACCCACACTCTCAAATTAGTTTCTTTAGAAGGAAGTGACAGTATCATTTGTGAAATAAATATCAGTGTTATTATGTCTTATTGGAAACCTGTACTTACTTCTATAGATGTTCCAAATAAAGACTTTCTTAAATTAAACATAATATAACTAATAAAACTGAATTGTCAGTCAGAAGGTATTTGCCATCTCTCTTCTAGGCAAATTAGGTTCCTAAATTTTAATGCCAAATGCGTAGATTTTTTAGATAAATATAACAGTGATTAAACAACTTCATTTGATGTTAGATGGGCCAACTTACTTAAAAATTATCAAAAACAACGTAGGGAAGGACCCCTTCCATCAAAAGTTCTAGGTATTAGTAAGGAGTTCTATTTATACATGTCTTCTGTACGTGAGTTCATTTAATTAATTAATTTGGGTAACTTTAAGCTTCAGCGAGCATTAATTAAATGTAATTGTGTATGGCCAGTAAACTGAAGATAAGGGTAATTTAAATTTTTTAAAAATTTTAGCTTGCCTTTAAATTTTGAAATTAATGAGTCCTGACTTGCATAATATATATTTAGTAACTATCCTATTTTAACTTTCACATACTAATCAAATCAAGCTATTATTTTATGGTTAACATAAACTACCAGCAGCATTAGCCTAATATAATATATGTGTCAATTCAGTATGTTGTTAATCATCATTAATATCATCTTTTCCTTGCCCGTTTAGGAACATGTGTCTACAGTTCTGTTTTACAACTCTAATTTTTCATGTGTACTAAGAACTTGATACACGGTGCACAATTCTGAACAATATATTAGAATAAACCGAAGGGTTATTTTCAGTTTTCTACTGGGCATATAAGGTGATATGCCAGTTGGATGAGAGTTGGACATATTTTATCTCCAAAGTCTTGTTTCGTTTAACTCAAGAGAATTATAATGTATAAATTAAAGAAAGTTTTTGTAGTATTTCATTTTGTATTTTTAAAAATCATGTATTGGATGCAAACAATATTTGCATTATTGGCTTTATAATAAAACACAATACTAGAGTACAGGCATGATGTTTTTGTCGATGGGTGATTTCATATATTAATATGTGTATACTTTGTTTCCATTTTAAAAAAAAGCAAACTGCTTAAGTAGTAGTAAGTTCAATTGTGATAAATTTCTACTTTGCATTTGTGCACCAAAATAAACCATACCTTAAAAAAATTCGCCAGCATCCTTTAAAAGAAAAGAAGCATGCTTAACTATCAGACACAGGCTTTCTGTGAACTCTTTTGCTCTTCCTATGAAAGACATACTTTTAAGCTTTAGCTGTACCTTTTTTATTGGCACATTTCTGAATATAAACACATTTTATAGAACTCCATAGAAATGATTTCCCAAGAAAACATATAAATTATGTAAATTCTCTTATGTTAAATTTTCTGTGATTCATGCCCAGCATTCAGTGTCCGGGTTAAGAGTCAAGTGCCATTTTCAATTACCAAGTTCCCAGCCCTAAATTTCCCACAGGGCATGGCCAGCTTTCTAAAAATCTACATCAGAAAGTATCTATTCTAGAGGGCCATCTATTCACTGGAATGGTTACCTTCAGGAGAGCAAACTCAAAGGGCATTAGGCTGAGTAATAAGAATATTTTTGACAACGGCACTCGACGTGCATGGCTGTTACACGATTCATCTCCTTCTGGTCTCCGTGTCCTTCTGCTAAGTGGGTTGCTCCCTGTGGCTCTGTACAGTGGGGATAGCAGAGGGTCACACAAGAGGTATTTTAAAGCACTCTGGTTTCATAGTGTGTGCTTGACGGACAGAATAAAATGTATTCCTCCAGCTGTTCAAGAATGAGGGCAGGAGGGGTAGATAAAAAGAGAAATGAAGGCACGGCAGAATGAGATCCTAGTAAATCCTGCAGACGTAGTGTACCCGTGCCTTGAATTCTCTTCCTTCTCTCCAATGTATAACTCCATCCACAAATCCTTCTATTTTCTCCTTAGTCCCGGCCCATGATAGCCCAGACACCTAAAGGGCAGGATTCCACATACTGCCACGAATTCACACACACGCACACATGCACACACACACACACACACACACACAGATCTAAGCTGAATCTTTGGTGCCGTTGAAGAGAATTGAAGCATTTTAAGATGAAGAACTAAACTTACATTATCTGAGGTATGGTAAAAAATAATAATAATAATAATAATAAAAATCAAAAGTGCAATGAGTAAGAAAAATGAAAAAATCCACATTTCCAAATGGGCTATAAACACATTTATATTCATAAACTGTATTCAAATGGTTATGTCATATTAATTAAAAAAGTAAGAAAATAGGCTCCATGCAGAGGTCCTTTAAAAAAAAACCCAAAAAACAAAAACAAAAGTTCATAAAAATATTTCATCTGCATCAAAATATTCTTTGGAAACCAAAAATAAAAACGCATCGTGTGTGTTCTTGTTCTTTCAGGTCGGTCTGTCCAAGCCCGAGGAGCGCGAGGTCCGCGCTGTCGAGCGTCCAGGACACCCCGGGTGCCGCGGGGCACAGGGCCAAGGGCTGTCGCGTCTTGGGAGCCGCAGCCCGGGTCCCCGCTTCGCGCGAAGAATTCCGGCCCGGCGCGTCTCAGGGGACGTCTGTCGGGTCGCACCGACCCGTGGCCTGGCCGCGGGACCGGACAGCCGCGCCGGACCCCGTCGTCCTCCTTCCTCGGGGCGGCCGGGACAGCCCGGACGCGGGAGGGCCTCGGAGAGGCCAAGGCCAAGGTCACCCGAAGCGGAACTTGAGTCTGTACTTGACGGCGTCGGGGCGCTTCCGAGGGGCCGACACGGGCACGCGCGGCCGCACGGGGCCGGGGGGCCGCCTCTTCTCGGGGACGGTGACCGTGAACGACAGCTCGGGCTGCGGCAGCGGCTCGAACCGGGGCAGGAAGTGCGTGGAGACGTGCTGGGGTCGGGCCCGCGGGCTGCAGCCGCGCTTCGCCTTCCCTCGCTTGTTGAGCGCCACGTACCACTCCCGGCCCGCGGGCTCCGTGCGGTGGGTCGCCGAGGCGTAGGTGTTGTAGCTGTTCTCCTGAAACCGCTCCCTGAACTTGCAGTCGTCTGTGAACCGGGCCTGGGGGGAGAGAAGACACTCGGGCAGTCACACCGCCTCCAGCGCGCGAGAAGGGGAGGCCTGGCCCGCGGGGAAAACCCAGAACCCCGGACGGGAGGCCTCGCCCTGCGGAGAAAACCCAGAACCCCGGACGGGAGGCCTCGCCCTGCGGAGAAAACCCAGAACCCCGGACGGGAGGCCTCGCCCTGCGGAGAAAACCCAGAACCCCGGACGGGACGGGAGGCCTCGCCCTGCGGAGAAAACCCAGAACCCCGGACGGGACGGGAGGCCTCGCCCTGCGGAGAAAACCCAGAACCCCGGACGGGAGGCCTCGCCCTGCGGGGAAAACCCAGAACCCCGGACGGGAGGCCTCGCCCTGCGGAGAAAACCCAGAACCCCGGACGGGAGGCCTCGCCCTGCGGGGAAAACCCAGAACCCCGGACGGGAGGCCTCGCCCTGCGGAGAAAACCCAGAACCCCGGACGGGACGGGAGGCCTCGCCCTGCGGAGAAAACCCAGAACCCCGGACGGGAGGCCTCGCCCTGCGGGGAAAACCCAGAACCCCGGACGGGACGGGAGGCCTCGCCCTGCGGAGAAAACCCAGAACCCCGGACGGGAGGCCTCGCCCTGCGGGGAAAACCCAGAACCCCGGACGGGAGGCCTCGCCCTGCGGAGAAAACCCAGAACCCCGGACGGGAGGCCTCGCCCTGCGGAGAAAACCCAGAACCCCGGACGGGAGGCCTCGCCCTGCGGAGAAAACCCAGAACCCCGGACGGGACGGGAGGCCTCGCCCTGCGGAGAAAACCCAGAACCCCGGACGGGACGGGAGGCCTCGCCCTGCGGAGAAAACCCAGAACCCCGGACGGGAGGCCTCGCCCTGCGGGGAAAACCCAGAACCCCGGACGGGAGGCCTCGCCCTGCGGAGAAAACCCAGAACCCCGGACGGGAGGCCTCGCCCTGCGGGGAAAACCCAGAACCCCGGACGGGAGGCCTCGCCCTGCGGAGAAAACCCAGAACCCCGGACGGGACGGGAGGCCTCGCCCTGCGGAGAAAACCCAGAACCCCGGACGGGAGGCCTCGCCCTGCGGGGAAAACCCAGAACCCCGGACGGGACGGGAGGCCTCGCCCTGCGGAGAAAACCCAGAACCCCGGACGGGAGGCCTCGCCCTGCGGGGAAAACCCAGAACCCCGGACGGGAGGCCTCGCCCTGCGGAGAAAACCCAGAACCCCGGACGGGAGGCCTCGCCCTGCGGAGAAAACCCAGAACCCCGGACGGGAGGCCTCGCCCTGCGGGGAAAACCCAGAACCCCGGACGGGACGGGAGGCCTCGCCCTGCGGAGAAAACCCAGAACCCCGGACGGGAGGCCTCGCCCTGCGGAGAAAACCCAGAACCCCGGACGGGAGGCCTCGCCCTGCGGAGAAAACCCAGAACCCCGGACGGGAGGCCTCGCCCTGCGGAGAAAACCCAGAACCCCGGACGGGAGGCCTCGCCCTGCGGAGAAAACCCAGAACCCCGGACGGGAGGCCTCGCCCTGCGGAGAAAACCCAGAACCCCGGACGGGAGGCCTCGCCCACCTCCCCCGGAAAGACCCACCGCTTCTTGTAAAAGGTTGCTCTAAGCGGCTGCTTCTCGTTTCTACCTTCCTACTTGATCCAGTTTTGTAATGCGGACTGCCGTTGACCATGTGCTTAGTGAAACAGTATCAAATAAAAAAAAATAAATAAATAAATAAAAAGAAAAAGAAAAACAGTATCAAGGCACACAAAAAGGATAACAGGAACTCTTAGTATATCGAAATTCTGCTACGGCTTTTAAACTACTTGGAGATTGGCAGTGGAAAAGTTGGCTTATAGAATTTTAAGTTCTTGTTCCCCCTCTCACGCCATGAAGAAAATAAACAGAACTGAATTACTAAGGAACAACTGCCTGGTAAAACATGAATCCATGCTCAGAGAAATGGGGTCATATTATTCCTTTGAAACAAGGATGCATTTTTCAATGTTATCAGTGTGATTCATGGTGCTGAGAGAGGGGTAGCATATGGCCCTATTAATATTGCATGTGTTAGAGTTCTTCAGGAAAAAATATATCTTCACACAGTGATACAGGGGAGAATATTCGATGCCAAGAAGAAAAAATTACTTTTGGAGTCATTAGCAATACTTCATCCAGATCTCTCTCTCCCTCTCCAGACACAGACACACACTGACACACACACACAATGTCTGCCCTTGAAATGTTCCCAGAATAGTGGAAAAAGCAGACAAGTAAGTGTCCATCACGGTGCGGCTCGATAGCGGGACTTATGACCACGCTCTGCAGAGGGTACAATGATAGCATAGAGGAAGGGATCCAAGAGGCTGGAGGTGGCCAGGCAGAGGGCAGCGAAGTCTTCCTAGAAAAGATGACTTTGAGCTGAGTCTTCAAGCACAACGAGATATTAGTAAGGCAGGTGACATGCGAAAGCGTTCTCAGAGGGGAAACCGTGTGTCCACAGGTCAGCAAGACCCTCCCGTAGGTAGTGACTTCCACACTGGGGTGTGTGGTAGAAGAAGAGGAGGTCAGGCTGACACAGCTGGCCAGGAAGAGCTCGGAAGACACGTCGTTTGCCGCCCTCGTCCTGCTGATGGCCTTGTTTACTGCGTACTTAGTGAAATAATACCGATGTTTATAAAAATGACAGGAACTCTTAAGATATTTAAATTGTTACTGTTTTTAAATTACTTTGAAATTTTCACTTAAACAATTCACTGTTAACAGAAGATTCTGTTGAGGAATTAAAGGAAAATGTATGGGGCAAAAGCATGAACCCAGAGTCAGATCCGCAATCCAATGTCAATCTTGCCCATCGAGGGCAAGCTTTAGGCTCCTTACCCACAATCCTTATCCCTAGGGCTATTGGGAGCACCAAAATATCTTTCTAGGGAAAAGATGGGTGGCTTTCCTCAAATGCAAAAGAGGCCAAAAGTCCAAAAGTATAAGGATTCCTATCCTAGACTAGACCACCCGGTTTCACAGTGGCGGGGAGCCCCATTATCTAGAGTTCCTAGGTTTGTGAGCACCAAATATGCTGATGTCTGTAGAGAAAAACATGAAATATATGTGAGATATCCTTTCATACCAGACCAAGAAGTACTATACTGGAATTAAGAGTTCTTTTTTTTTTTTCTTGCTTTTTCTAATAATGCCATGCTTTTCTCTCAGCATCTGAAAGTCAGAACACTGCAATTCAATCTACGGAGATCTACTCTTGGTGGTCACACGAATTTTGGGGCTTGTGCAAAGTACTGACGCTACTGGAAGACAACCGGTTTCAGGTGCTTCCGACAGCTTCCAGCGGCACACCGACGCTCCGCATGACAGTGGCCCAAGTTGCTGACATTCAAGCATAGTTCAGTCAATAAGGCTCTTTATTTGAAGGCCAGGAAGTTACAGCAGCTGGAAGTGGGTGTTTTCAAGAACCACCACCGATGGCGTTCCTCTCACCCGGACACCCCTACCAGCCCACGTCTAGGCCAAGGGCACGGTGCTGACGTCTCTGTACAACAGGACGCACTTACTGTTCCTATTTTGTATTAAAAAGACTTTCTTACAAGTCAATGTAGATTTTTTTTTAATAGCTTGGCTTTTAAAAGGGCTTAAATGCTGTCGCATTTCATGTGATAATCCTAAAGTTTTATTTTAAAATAAAAGCTATACCATCTGTAATGTTTTCTGCTGCATAGAAGGATACACATTTTAGAAAGGCATATGGGGCTTCATCAAAGAGAGGAGAGGGTATATTTACCCTGCCTCACATTTTTTTCTTCAAACGTGCTTGAAAACATTTTTAAAAATATATACATTATACCTTGACCTGACTTTACTCACGTTTGACAAAAATCCATTTTCCCGAAAAAGGATAGCAGTGATTACTTTGTTCAATTTTGACTTTTTTTTTTTAAGTGTACTGCAGTATTTAAACTTTCCTTTCCCGACACACACACACACACACACACACACACACACACCCGCGGTGAACTTAACTTACAGCGATCCCTCTTAGAGCCCTCATACGGGTGAAAGCCCCCCGATCCCACCTGCTCAAATTGTCCTTCCTAAAACCTCCTCTTTCCTTCCTTAGGATTCATGTTCTTCAGCTCCTAAGAGGAAAGAACGCTCTTTGGGCTCTAGATTTTCCAAGGGTCACTGACTGTCCCCGGGGGCAGAGGTGCCCCAAACCTGAGGACCCACGCACTATGGGATGTCCCACAGCCTTTCCAGCTCCCACATGAGAACAGGCGTGAAGGCAGTCAGACTGTTTTGGCTTCCTCAATGGACTTCTAAATTCATGTTTTGTCTTAAAAAGTCTTCCAGCTGCAATGGGACAGAACCGTCTGAAACAAACTTTTCAGTGAATTTTTTCATCAGGAGATCTAGTTTCTTCTTGAGGAGCACGACGCCTGGCCTTGTTGAGAAACGACGGTGGCCCTAACCCTAACTTCCGTCCCTCATGTCATGCACGAACCGTTTTTATAGCAGAGACTCAGTAAGCCATACGGGTAAGTAAGCAATACGCATATATACGTATATACAATACGTATGCACTTACCATTACACAATTTCGGATGGTAAGTTTTCCAGGCTATTTTTAATTTTTTAAATCTCCTTTGAATTATAGGAAGTCCTTTGGCAAAACACATATTTTTTCAATAATAGAACTACATTATTTTCCTAGATAAAGTGAAGTTGCCAGAAAAACTTTTTCTATAGTGCGGGTGTGAAGTAGAGAGGTGAATGAAATTTCAGATAAGCTACTGAACTCAGGACCCCCATGGCCGCACTGGGCTAGCACCACCGGCCATCGCAAAACCGAACACTAAAATGGTCCTAAAGAATCCATATCTTTGAAAAAATTCATTTTTACGGGTCTACTCAATAGATGCTTCCTGACTATGTATCACATGTCAGGCACTCTGCTAGTTGCCACTTATCCAATGAAAAACAAAACCGACAAGGTCCTGTCCGCGCTCTTTGTTGAATTAAATTATGTTTTTCTCCTTAATTTCTCCCTGATCTTGCAAGTGTAAAAACACATTACATTCAACAAATCATAATTGTAAAATTAAAATGAAATGTTCGGCTAATTTTTATGTAACTTCGTACAGTCCAAATGCAATTTAATATAGTCCTCATGGACAAAAACAAATGAAACTTGAACAAATGAAGCTTTTTTTGCTTGTATAGCCTCATTCTTCAGAGGAAGAGCAAGAGTGCCGTGAAGGAAAACAAGAAACTTTGGGTTAGAAGGACTCCGCGCCTCGCTTCTACTCACCTCTTCCCAGTGAGAACACACAACGGATGTTTAGAAGAAAGGTCAAATTCAGTTCAAAGAAAGTAAAACTTTGATGAACTGGATATTTTAGAAAAGACTAATTCCGCTTAATTGAAATCTGAGGGTCAAGTAAGCCAAACAGAAAATTCTTTCTGAAACATTATTTTTTAAAAGCTTTCTAAAACCTCTTAACATAGTTTCGTTCCTTCGTAAATATCCTGGTGTGTGATGATGGAGGACGTCGCCGTGAACGAGCTGGCCATCCTCCCTTCACACAGCAGAAACACGTATGTAGCATGCAGAAAGGGGACGGAGGAGGGTGAATCTGGACCTACTCTGGTACAATCCTTGCAGTTCATGGGGTAGTTAATCAATTTTAGTTCTTTTGTTTTTTAAGATTTTATTTATTTATTTGACAGAGATCACAAGCAGGCAGAGAGGCAGGCAGGGTGGGGGCGGGGAAGCAGGCTCCCTGCTGAGCAGAGAGACCGATGCGGGGCTCGATCCCAGGACCCTGAGATCATGACCTGAGCCAAAAGCAGAGGCTTTAACCCACTGAGCCACCCAGGCACCCCTCAATTTTAGTTCTTTATTTTGCTTTGTTTTCTTTGATTTGCCTCCCTCTTTTGAAAAAACTTGTGAAGGAATGATTAACCAAATACAAATAATTAGAATGTTATTGTGGGCTACAGCCAATTTATATTATTAAATAATTAAAACATTATTATAGACTGTAATAAAAACAATTATAAACCAAATTGTACTTCAAGCAAAGTTCCCTTACTGCTTGTCTCCCTGCGCCTGGTTCCCCATCTCCTGTTAGCGCTTCTTGGGTCCCACCCCTGTTCCCACTGATGGGGCTGCCCCGGCCAGGTGCCCTTTGCCTAGGCTGTCTTGGGTGGTTGTGCTGAATGTTCCCTGACCAAAGGCGCCCCCCCTTTGGTGGTGATTAAAGGCAAAAAGCAGACCCTGTTCCAACTGCTTCCACGCAGAGTACCCCAGCACAGGGCGGCATTCACCCAGAGGGCCGGCTTTTACTCTTCACTACAAAGGTTTCCCAGAGGTCAGTTGCAGCCACACTATGCTATCTCCAGGGCATAGCCTGCTTCCTGCTTGGCACTGACCATCTGTCCATTCTGTATCTCTGTTCTTCATCCTGAGTGACCAAGGGAATATGTAAGTTGGATTTAATAATAAACCAACATGGGGCGCCTGGTTGGCTCAGTCGTTAAGCATCTGCCTTTAGCTCAGGCCATGATCTATGGTCCTGGGATTGAGCCCCACATTGGGCTCTCTGCTCTGCAGGGAGCCTGCCCCCCCCACCTGCCTCTGCCTACTTGTGACCTCTGTCTGTCAAATAAATAAATAAATACTTTAAAAAAATAATAATAAACCAACCTGACATAACGTAATGAAGAAAAACAACCACCGGATTTCTCCCCCTCCAAATTTTACGAATTGACCTAAAATTATTCCGGAAGCCAGTTCAAAATACAGATTCCCCAGGCCCTATATGCAGAGGTCGTATTTTAGTAAGTCTAAGGTGAGACCCTGGAATTACGTCATTAACCAGCATCCCGTGTGACCTGACGCAGGGGAGGTAAGAATTTTCTCTCTGATGCTCTCAATAACTCAAAAAGCCGGTCTGCTGAGGGCTCCTATGTGCCAGGGGAATTTACATCTCTTGTTTCTCCCTCACAATATCCCATGACCAGCAGGATGCTCTTATCTAATCCTCTGGCCAGAGAAGGAAAGGAAACAATTCTGTAAAGCCCCACGTTTACCAAGCGCGGGGGTAGGCGCCTGTGACTTCAAGCTCCCGACGCCTCGGTTCCAGCTCCTTCACACCACACAAACCCCAGGGCATCTCCTAGACGTCCGTCTAGTCCTACCTGTCTTGAAGTTGCTCCGTGTTAAAATACGGATGAGAAACAATGCCATTCTCCAAACCACTGGCGAAACAGAGCACCGTCTCCAGCTTTGGGCTGAAATGGCGCTGACGCTGTAAGTCCACTCATCACACCCAGATTTCCTCGATAAAACGGGCTCTCCAGCCAGTTCCAGAGTGTGAATTTGAGGGAAACTGGCATTTACTGCAAAGGCCAAGCCCGGAGCCCATTTTTGAGCCCGAATTACTGACATTTGGTTTTACTATGTAAGCTGAAAGCCCTTAGAGGGCAAGGGGAGTTTCTAGTCAAATGCCTTTGGAGAGCTCGAGGTCTGGGCTGGGAGAGTGGAGTGCTTAATAGGTTGTTGTTTTTTGTTTTTTTTTTATGATGGTGGTAACTATTGCTCAAGCCTCCATTCCCCCTTTCAGTAAACACGCCGAGCTCCTGGGGCTGCTGACTCCTCCTCACACTGCCCCCAGCGCAGGAAGTCCACTCCCGACGCCCACCCCGGGCCGGCCAGCTGGCACCCTCCGCAACCAGGGAAGGAAGACGTTCTAGTCCTTGCTTAGGGCTGATCAAGCACACATTCCATGCCTGTTTCGTAAACTCTGCAATTAGCTTTCCTTCCAAACATGATCCCCTAAAACCCTGAGAAACAAAAATAATGCTACCACATGCTTCTCTCTGGACCTTTAAAGTAAGCTAAAATGTTTTTTCTCCAATAGACAACATGCTATCTTGCAGATTTTATGAAAAGGCTGAAAAAAACATGATAACCATCTTTTCTAGGATTTCCGTTTTCTTTAGGGAAAAGACAAGATGCAACAGGGCTCTAAAAGAATTATGAGATTATGATCGTAAGAAATCCTCGCCTCTTAAGAGCTTGAGCCTGAGAATTTTGCTTTCAAATTAGGTTCTTTGAAAAAAAGGAAAACTCTGGAGATAAGGGGCTCCTGTGGACACAAAAAATCTGGACCTAAAGGAAAAAAGAGTCAGTGATAAATAGGATTGAGGCTGGTCTAAATATCTGAAGGGTCACAGCTGCCTGACCCCAAAATCAGGAAGTCTTCTCCTGAGAAAGGAGACAGGATCATCACACAGCTGCCTCAGAGCAAGTTAAGGAAGATCTTTCTTAAATTAAATGGTGAACACTGGGCGCCTGGATGGCTCAGTCGGTTAAGTGTCTGCCTTTGGCTCAGGTCATGATCCCAGGGTCCTGGGGTGGAGGCTGCTTGGGCGTCCCTGCTCAACCCAGAGTCTGCTTCTCCCTTTAACTCTCCCCCTTCCCCCTGCTAGTGTACCCACATTCTTTCCCACTCTCAAATTTCAAAAAGTCTTTAAAAAACAAATGCTGAATTTATTTATTTTTTCCCCAGGTGCTATTCTAGATCTTTCATATGTATTATCTCATTTAAACTGCTCAACTATCACGATAGATGGTTACTTTAGTTTTCCTCCGTTTACAGCTGATAAAACCAAGGAAGAAAACGATTAGGTAAAATGACTAGGTTTGATTCAACTAGAATGACACAATCTAACTGTATCGGTAACCCCCGCACTCAAGGTCTCTCGCTCCTACATCTGGCCCCACCGCAGACAAACCCAGAAGGGCTCTCTGTGGGGACAGCGAAGGCTCTGTCTGACTAACCCTCACGGCTCTTGGGAGGCAGACATCGGCTCCCGCCGCAATGTTGCCCAGCACGCCTTGACACGGGGAAGGCCAGACGCCTTCATCCTTGCACAGAACGCTGAGAACACCTGCACAGTAGGGAGCGGGCTGCACCCGAGCTTGGAATATTCTAGAGAAATTTTGTTTGAACTTCAGTCATCTCCGTGTGCACGTCTTCGTGCACTCGTTCACCTGCATACTTGGCGCCAAGAGAAAATTTCTCTTACCGAATTAACAAACTTAGCACAAGAAAAACATCAGCACAAATGTTGCCGAGGTGTGACCCATGCCGGGCTCTTTTTTCTGTCTGCCATCTTTGTGTCGCCGATACGGGAGCATTTTCTAAATGAAAAAACTTCAATGAACAAAGCAGAGCTCACTTCTGCTTTGAAAATTCATCTTGAGAGGCGTCTCCTGTGCAACACATCATCACGCTGAGTGACCAGCATGTGTGAAATTCTGTGGTAAGTTCTGCGGGGACCACATCCCCTCTGCTTCTCTAGACTTTAAGTCGAGTACTAGAGACACAGATATAGATGGGGAAAAAGAATCCAAACAGAATTGGGGAAGGGGGTGCACAGCACAAGCAAAATATTGTAAGGATGCACCACGATATTTATTCTTTGTCATGTAATATCATGTAATATGTAATATCATGTAATATGAAAATATTATTAATTCCTATAAAACAATATGGGGAAAACAATGAAATTGTTTCCAAACAAAACTCAACATCTTCTTTCAACTAACTTTTACCTACAAAGCATTATAGCGCTTATAGAGCAAGAGAGTTCTAAAAGGATGGTTCTGGTTCAATCACTTGTTAACTTGGGAAAAGATTTAACATCTCTAAGACTCCTTCCTCCCCAAATCATGTAATGAGACAATGGGAGTGAAAGAGTTTTTCAAGAACTGTCCAAATACATTGTCTGTGCCTGCAACTCATTCCTAATATCCTAATTGTTACTGTAAAAAATAAGTTGAACATCTACAATTATTCATGAATATTTCTCAATACAATATGGGAATTACTTTCTCCAGAATTATATGCATGCTTTGCATTTTTGGTTCATATTTACTTTATAGATAAAACTCTGAAAGTACTCTATTAATTTTAAATTTTTTCCAGTTTTGTTGAGATATAATTGACATATAACATTGTATAAGTTTAAGATGTGCAACATGATTTTCATACATATGCATATATACATGGCAAAATGATTATAAAGTTCTCTTTAAATGTCTCTGCGCAGTTATTAATTTAAAGCAGCTCACAAATTACACATTTAATCTTAAAATGTAAAGGTTTTTAGCTTTTTCTGTGACAATGCAATTTTGTGCAAATCAAAACTAAATCAAATAATTATATCTAAAGTTACGAGAACAATTTTTCAATGTGTTTAACTAGAAGAAAACAAGAAAGAAACCATCTGGGCATAAAACTGATAATTGCTAGGATTAATACTACTTCTGAATTCAACTTCCTTAAAAATAAATCACTTCATAATTTAATTAGGTTTCCATCTAAAGAAAAAGCGCTAATAAAAGCTCAGATAAGAGAAAGTGGGCTCGGACAATTGATTTAAAAAGAATCCACATAATCGCAGGGCTTAGTTTTTCATCTACAATTCCCCTCAAAGTCATCAGAATGACTTTTATATCAAAGAGCTTCGGTGAGGGACAAGAGCAAGACTTGCTTTGTACTGTTTAAAAGTCATTATTCCATGAAATAACCTCAGCCTGCCAAGATGAGAAAGAATAACAGATGCTGTTGTTGCATTATCTGCATTATTTCAGCCAGCCATCCTCAGACATTTGGGTCAAATTTCTGGAAATTTGTTCCTTGCATGTGACAGGGGAATCATCTATCCTCACCTTTCGGTGTGACCTTTCTAATTGGCATCCATTTGTAATACTTTGAGTTCTGTGGCAATTATCCTTAAGCTGGCCCAAGTTTAGCTATTTTTTGCATGTACTAGAGCATAAATTGAAACAATTGAAAAGTTAAGATGCTCACCCAAAACAAACCAGTATGAGAAAGTTTCTTTACATGACCTGCGCTTTATGAAGATGTTTAGATTCTGAAAGTGTTCCGATTATTTACAACCTTAAAGTAGACTGGGGAAAAAGTTCCTGTGTTCAGATGCGTCTGATCACTGTCTTCAATATTCTGCATGTGGATTTTTAAAAATAAAATATTTTTTTTTACAAAATGGCATGCCCTGCTTGTGCACACTGATGCAGAACTTTGCCCCTGTAAATAAATAATCAAAGAGCAATTGCTTTGTGAAAACTGTGTTATAGCTTTCTCACCTCACAAGATGAAGTAGGTAAATTTTTTTATAATTCTTATAATCAGTGATTAAAGAGGTTAGCAAGGGTTTTTGTTTATCCCAATCAACAGGTTTCAGTATCTACTATATTTAGATTACTGTATAATATTAGTATTTACTGAGCACTTACAATGTACCAAATGCTGTTTAAAAGTTTTAAATGTATTATCTCATTTAATCTTCAAATAAGTATAGAGATCGCTTGAATTCTGCTACCCCCTCGTATTAACAAGTCACCTTTAGAAAAAGGAAAATTGAAATTTTTACACATTGAAACAAATGAAACTCTCAATGAATTTTTAAAAGATCTATAAGTAAAAATGATAAATCTCAAGTTTCAATTGATTACACTCTTAATTAAAAGTTTCTACATACTTCAAAAACCAGAAAAGCAATATTTCTCCAATTCATTTAGTAAAAATTAGAGAGAATAAGAAGTAAAGGACTAACATTAAATAATAATTGCTTTGTAAAAATGATATACTGTGACAAATCTTAGTACACTACAGAAAAAGCATGAATCACTTTTAAGTGCTGTACATAGATACTAAAACAAGTAAATCAAATCTGTGAGTAGAAAAACCAAGCTAGACATATAATGTCAAGCTAGACATATAATGTCTTTACAATGTTTTAATGCTTCCCAAGTAGTGAGCATTTTCAGAAAAAACATAGAAATCTATAATTTATAAATTGATTGTAAAATATATAAGTGGCTTAAAAAACTTTTTCAGTGCAAAATTAGTCTTCATAATTTTAACTATTATTTTTGATGCAACAAAATTACAAAATGAGAGTCCTCAAATGGATAAATTGAATTTCTCTAAGCAAGATCAAAATCTTCTCATTATTGGGGCGCCTGGGTGGCTCAGTGGGTTAAAGCCTCTGCCTTCGGCTCAGGTCATGATCCCAGCGTCCTGGGATCGAGCCCCGCATCGGGCTCTCTGCTCAGCGGGGAGCCTGCTTCCTCCCTCTCTCTCTACCTGCCTCTCTGCCTACTTGTGATCTGTCTGTCAAATAAATAAATAAAATCTTTAAAAAAAAAAAAAAAAAAAAAAAAAAAAAAAAAATCTTCTCATTATTGATTCTTCTCCACACTTAATGATGTGAAAATATGTTATATTACTTAGACCTAATTTCTGACATCATGAATAGCTTATAAAATTGTATAAGAGCCTGATCTAGTAAATATGCACACACAATCACCACAAATATGTACATTTTAGTTGTTATATAATATTATCACTTCCATAATATTTCCCTTCAGTTGGACAAATTTTAAGAAATAAATAGTAGCGATCACTTTGAGAGTGCTATTTTCAAATACATTCACCCTTAAAAATTTTTTGTGGACTCTATATTGTCTTTTCAAGTGACTAAAATATAAAAATGATTATGTACAAGAACATCTTGGTTAAATGTACATATAATTTTAGAAAAAACAAAACATTACGTCCTCTGAGCAAATTGTTCCTCTACCAATGTGGGAAATCACTTCGTTCCATTCTACAAATGTAGAAACTCCATAACACCTTTAACAAGTATAAAGTGGTTCTACTTACACTTGCGTGGAGTTTTCCTTTTTTTGACATCGCTAAAAATTTGTTGCTGAAAACTCCTCGTATTCCTACAATCCCCTGAGACACAGCAAATATTTCCAAAATACCTAGGATGACAGAAATCCCAAAATAAAACACAGACTCCTCTATATATCATTGTGTAGAATTAAATTTCTACATAGATTCTTTTCATTCTTTATAGCTGTGATTAAAAAAAAAACAGTATTTGACATCCATATCTTTCATGACATTAATTATGTTAAAAAAGAAAAGTCTAGCATGCAAGTGTTCACTTAAAATAGCAAATTTTAATATTCAAAAACTTAGTTCTGGTTCATTAATAATTCTTATTTTTCCTTACAAATAGGTCACTTATAGTAAACAGTGTTTACCAATAGAATCTTCTCAATCTTAATCTTAAATTTTTTCAAATTAATTCTCATCCATTGTTTTCTATCAGAGAAAATACACTGCTTTTAATATTAAATCTCATAAAGTCTGGCCCAAGACTGATATAAATACTGAAAGCCAGAGACAAATTCTACTTATTTACATGAAATAAATCCCTCTCCTCAAATTATAATAACTATACAAATCAATATATACCATATTCAATCATTCAGTGAGTAGTTCGTTTAAAGACTACACATAAAAAGATGTTGAAAGCATTATAAATAATTTGGGATTATTGGCTCAATGAGTGTTAAAGCATTATGGTTTGGGACATCCTGCATTTTAAACGGTTTTTCTGGCAAAAAATTTAATGAGGTATTTTGTTACATTACTGTTTATATTTAGTATTTCATAGTTAGCATTATCAAGTCCATGTTCCTCTGTCTCCTATAATAATTTGAAAGTCCACATCAACTGTGTCAAGAGAATCACATAGCACAGTTCACACAGTATTTTAAGATGAAATTCATAGTCTGCATATAATTGGAATTCCTGCCTGTTTATCATAAACTCATATATAGTTTATATGAACATGAGAAAAGCATAGTGCTTTTTTGTTAACTGCCCACCTCAAATTGCCAAAAAATTGGTAGGGGAGGACAAAATCTTATAGTTCGCTAAAGCTAAGAAGGGACCTAGCCTAGGAAGAAAGAAAGGAAAGAAGAAAGGATGGGAGAAGGGAAGAAAATCTCAACCTTTTAACCTACATTATTCTGAATATACATACTAAGTAAGATATCTCAATAATATTCTGCTGAATAGAGAAATTCACCGGAAATTTTGAAAAACAGTTACCTCCGCCTACAGTATTTGAAATACTTATAAAATTATTCAATTTACCAAAAAGGCAGTATTGTGGATACACATATATATGACATATAGAAATACATATATATGAATACCTTCATTAAGCCCTTTTTTGCACAATATGAGTTAGTACCTATAATTGTAGCAAATATTGCTGCTTATTTATTCAACTTGATTTCTTAAAAACACTTGATCAGAAAGTTCATGGGGGGAAAGGGGTAGCCGAAGAACTATTGTCTTTGTTATAAGCATATTTAGTCCAGAGTAAACAAAACACTTCCAGGAAACCACCACTATCCCTTTATTAGTGGATATTTCTTGAAAACAAAACAAAACAAACAAACAAACAAACAAACAAACAAAAAAACCCACAAAAAACTACTTGAAAGGGACTACTTTCACTTTTAAGAAGAAACTCCTAAAGAAACTGTCATCTCATTAGTTATTTTCTTCAAAACATTTTCAAGATGCTCTCTTTGATAGGTTTTGCTGTACAAATTATTTGACTGATGCACACCCAAGGATTCAGAAGCATTACCATTTTATCACATAGTGACGAAGCACACAGAATGTTTTGTAAGGTTAGATACAAGACACGATGTAATACATTGTGATGATGTTATTAACAAAGCTTTAATAGAACATGATACGAAGTTATATTTCTATCACACAGAATATTAAAAACAGCTTAAGGATTTTAGATATTTGGAAGATGGGGGAAATGTGAATGTTGCTTAAATGTGTTAAAAAATGAGACACCGAACCACGAGAAACTGGCTACGTGTGGAGCGACAGAAACAAAGGGACAATATGGATTGGCAAAAAGGAGAGTTAGGTGGATGTTTTCCCCCAATTTACTTATGGTTCTACATTGTTAGTGTTTTTATTCATTCTTTGGAAAATTACTTGGTTTTGTAAATACAAACCTGTGTTTTAATGAAAAAAATACATGGTAGCATAAGTGATAGAATTCTTATTGAATGTATCCGTTTACAGGCTAACATTTCAGAGGTCAAGACAAAGTCTCCGTAAGTATTTGTTTGAAGCTTTGCCTATGTAAACTATAGTTTCTGACAAGTAAGGTATTCTATTTTGAGAAAAATCCACTTTGAGTCACTTGTTTCCTAACACACTCTATGTACATTCTGTGTGTATATGCTATGTAAAATTTGCATCATAACACATTACACGGGGAAGATGAAATAATATATGTAAAGGGTTATTATTTTATTATATATACTGCTTGGTTTCTTTTCTTGCAAGTGCCAGTGTAAAAATGATATATTGCCTGGGAATGAATGGATTTTATAATTATTTATTTTTTTTAAAGATTTTATTTATTTATTTGACAGACAGAGACCACAAGTAGGCAGAGAGAGAGAGAGGGGGAAGCAGGCTCCCCGCTGAGCAGAGAGCCCGATGCGGGGCTCGATCCCAGGACCCTGAGATCATGACCTAAGCTGAAGGCAGAGGCTTTAACCCACTGAGCCACCCAGGCACCTCTGGATTTTATAATTTTTTAAAAAGTATATTTAATTGAAAGCTTGAAATATACTTTTGCATATATTCTATTTAAAATTATGAAGAATGCAGGAAAGATAAAGATGAGATCAGATGAAATAATTATTTTTTCACATAGGTAACTTTGGTATGATCTTCTAAATCTTAATGCAATTATGATGTAATATTGAGAACGGTATTAAGATCATAATTTCCAACGTAATTTCAACAGTAATTTCACAAGATCTTTTTTATGAGGATGTTGGAGCAAATTCTGCAGTTCAACTCGCTGACCCCACCTCCAAGAGATCACACAATTATTGATTTTACTAGACCAAATCTCAGGAAAGCACTAAAGAATTCTATATAATATTTTAAACCCTCATGCATTAAATCACACATATGTAAATCCCAGAAAACATTTCCCTAAAACTAAATTCTTCTCAGCTTCACTAATTTCCTGACTCTTTTTAGAGCCAGTAATAATAAATTTTACGAGAATTTACAATTCACATTATGGATGCCAAGATGGTATCCCTAAGCAAAACTGTGGAAGGCCAAGTATACCTCATAGATCGGATAGTCCATGGATGTTCACTAAACTGAATTTGACCTTCTCACAACCTCTGTTTCCTTTCTCAGGACACCCCATGTGCACACACGTAGGGACACGCATTTCACTCTCCTGCAACTCTGGCCTTCTGCTTGGGGACTCAGGCAGGGTAATTATTTCCCATTAAAGTGCTAGTCACAATGTGTTATCTTTCCTAGGGTGTTAACATGTAAGAGGATCAAAAGAAAAAAGCAGTGCTTCATAGAAAAAAACTATTTTCTCTTAGTGGAATTTGGGGGTTGACATCTAGATTGAAGGAGGCAAGAATTTATCCACACATTGTCTAATCCACTACTTACAAGCGTAGACATGCGTTACAAAGTAAGTTTATTTCAGTAAGAGAAGGTATGTCTAGATTTTTTTCAACCTTTGTCCTCTCCAGATTTTTTTTAATACAACAGGACTCTATTAATGATGATTGATAAAATCATGTAAACTTTTCCCTTTTCTCATTTCTTAGTGAATGGCATACAAGACACAGATACCTGTATTCAGAAGCTTTCAACAGCTCATCTGAAAATCCTCAAAGAAAATCATTCAGAACTGAAGTTTCTCTACTCGCATTCACACAGCAACAGATATGCTGTACCATTATCAAATCTGAGTCTTGAAATACCCAACTTAGCAGTTTTCAGTGATTAAATTAGTAACAGAAATCTTTCATTTGAGTTTTTCTGTTCAGTAGATATAGCTATAGATTTAGCTAGGCTTGGGGGACTACGTAAAAGGTTGACTCTACATGCCCCCAAAATTGATGGTGAATTTAGATTTTCAAAAATTAATAAAACCAAGGGTTCAGTTCAGTCAGAATATATGATTGGAATTTTCATATTTTATGTGAACACTTTGGCTTTGTGCAAACATAGTCTTCAACTTTAGCTGCCTGAATTGATAATTACTTGACTGCCTGTTCGTCAATGGCCCAACATAAGTCAACAGAAGCATTGAGACTGAACTTGGAAGCGTATAAATTAAAGCAAAACCTTTGTTTCTATTCAATAGTGGATTTTATCATCTGCCTTGTCTTGTCCATCTTTCTTAATCCTTCCCTAGTATTTTTTCATACTAAGAGTATGAAGAATGGGCTTATTTTTCTGTCTCCAAAACTTAGAATAACTACTGTGTAAGAGAAGCTAAGAATATATTAAGTGGTGTGCTTAACTAAATAACTTGTGTTTCCAAATCTATGGTCAGAGTATACTTCTGATGGTAAAACTAGAAAATAGTCACAGTTTTCAGAAATGTTAGTATCAAATGATAGTTATATGCATCTCTTCTGACAAACATTACAGAAAATTACTGAGTTTGAAAGGACCTGTTAGAAGGCACTTTGGTTAGAAGACGACGAAGAAGGAGAAGGAGGAGGAGGAGGAGGAGGAGGAGGAGGAGGAGGAGGAGGAGGAGGAGGAGGAGAAGGAGAATAATGTGGCAGTTTGATGGTTTTGGCTGTTTTCTGAAGTAGCATGTATTATGCTGTAACCAAAGGAATGTAAGTTTTCTCTCATTGCTAACTCACAGACAGTAAAATGAGATGATGAGGTAAAACTCAGGTGTGTCCTCTGGTCCTCTCTGGTCCCAGCTCTGTGTCTCCTGGGAGGCTTAAACAACAAATATTTCCTTATGTGCGCTACCCAACAGTCCATGACCGATGCCTTAGTTCTAGGTACATGTCAGGAAACCGTCAAGTGTTGCTTTCAAAGAAGTGTATGACCACAATTAGCAGGTTTCTGTTTCTCTTTCACAGCTCTTTGGGGCAAAGGCTCATCCTAAATTTCCAAAGTACATGCTTTCCCACTAAACATGACTTCTTTCATAAATTCTCCATCCGGCAGTGGTAGCGAAATCATAGTTAGTAGTATTGGACACCAACATCACAAAGCAGAAAACCACCAGGACTTAAATATTTAAGTTATGGTTTTCTCTGTGAGAAAAATCTATGGAAGGCAAAAACAAACTAAAAAATCCCCCAACTCCCAGAAGTAATCAAAATATTAAGGCTAATGATGTAGGCAGCCTTTTATGGACGCATGCATGCATGAATGAGTGAATGAATGATGGCAAGCCATATGAAAGACATAGACTACACTCTGAAAGTCTCTTCCAAACAGGAATGAATGGGGAGAAGTGTTAAATTAAGGAGTTTTATTTAGGTGGGTTTTTTTTTAGTGAAAATTGCTGTTCCTTTCTAGGTACCTTTTCAGAGTGGATTTTAAAATAAAATGTACCTTGGGGTGCCTGGGTGGCTCAGTGGGTTAAAGCCTCTGCCTTCAGCTCAGGTCTTGATTCTGGAGTCCCAGGATCCAGCCCCCCCCCCCCACCGGGCTCTCTGCTCAGCGGGGAGCCTGCTCCCCCCACCCACCACCCCCCCCCCGCCTGCCTCTCTGCCTGCTTGTGATCTGTGTCTGTCAAATAAATAAAATCTTTAAAAAAATAAAATAAAATGCACCTTGTTAATAGCAATATGGGTCAACTCCTCCTTTAGGTGAATGTAGTCTTTGTTGAACTGGTCTCCCGTTCCTTCCTGTGTTTTTCTAGAACCTCTCTTCTGGCAAGGCCTAAGTTGCAAAAATCTCTGTCTTTTCCAAGAGAGGAGGGTGAGTATATTGGGAATGAGTTTGGATTTCAGAGACCACTAGTACATCCAAACCCACCCTAGAGACATGCTTTCCCCCCCTGAGATCCAACCAGCAGCCTGTTAAATGCTAACTTTGGGTCCTCCCTTGGGAACACAGAAGTTATCTTGCGCTGGTGCTGATTTCCTGGATAAACTACAAGAACAGAACAGGAAAAGTTTTCCTGTAAAAGAAAGGTGGAAAGATCAGAAGTGGGAAGTTGGGTGGGGGGAAATGAGAAAGACAAGTGGAAATACTGAAGTCCAGGGCGACTTTCCCTGCCCCTGAAATCTCGGAAGGGTCCCCTTCGCCCTAACACACCTGCCCTTTATGACCCAAGACGGTGAGTTGTTTGATACGGGTGCGAAGAACCTTAAAACATAGAAACAGGCACGGAGCGCGTGGGAGGCCCCGGGGCTCGCGCGGGCACACTCGGAAGAGCGCGCTCTCTGGTTCGGGGCTCCAGGGCCCCGAAACACGCGCACCACGGCCCGCTGGAGCTGCACGGCTCAGCTCTCCGGGGTCGGGGCAGGGGCGGGCGTGGACGCGCGCACCGCCGGGTCTCCCGCACCCTGCCTCCCGAACCCCCCGGGGAGCCGTGCCCGCCGGCACCCCCGCCCCCGGCGTGCACACCTCCGGCCCTGCTTGGCAGGCGGCAGCCAGATCGCCAGCCCCGCCGAGGCGCCCGCGCTCCTCCGGGGGTTAGAGAAGCTCAGTGGCCCGGGGGGATCGTGGGTTTGAAACGAAGCAGGTGACGCACACCTGGGAGCGAGCTCCCGGGCGGACACTCGACGGCCAGGGGGCCGGACGCCGCGCAGCCTTCTGGCCACGCTCCCGCTCCTTCTGGGTATCTCGCAGGCCCCGGCTGTGGGTCTGGCTGTTGGGTTAACCCCCTGCCGGATGAGCGATCTGGCCCTACCGAGGAGAAGCCTCGGAGAGATCGCCCCAGGCTCGTGCACACCCCGAGTCATCTGTCCCGCAGCTCTGCAGGCAGCGGGAGGAACCCGAGGAGCAGCAGTGACGGGCGGGAAACGCCCGCGGGCGGAAGGAAAGAGATGCGGCTAGAGAGAGAACTCAGGAAGAGAATGTAAAACTTTGCTTTAAAAAAAACAAAAAACAAAAAACTTGCACACTGTGCACCTGTAAGGAATTGAACCTCCTCTGAGTTTCTTCCAAAATAAAGAACTTTTCCTTAATCGTCCTGGGGAACCAAAGGCCGGCCACCGCCTCACAAGGTGCTGTCACGGTCTCAACGCACCGAACGTTGCTAAACCCAACTTTGAAGTCAGTCACTCCAATGCCCGTCACTATCTTTCTCTAAACGTGTCCAGCTTTCCAGACGCCTGTCTTCGCGGCAGGGGCTGTCTGGTCTCCCCGGGGATACAGTATACATTGTGCGTGTGTGTAACGTGCAGGTATGTATATGCCGTGGATGTAAACCGGGACACATGTATGTATAACATATGCTGCTCTGGGCTTCCTGGTGGCCGTTGGAGGGGCGGCCTGTGAATTGATTCTTCTTAAAAAAAAAAAAAAAAAGTAACTGTTCCGTTTCGGGCAAGGAGAAGGGAAGCACTTTGACGCCTCTCGGAAAATGCTGGCCCGGTAAGCAGAAGCGGGAGGTGAACAGAAACCAAATGAGCAGAAGGACTTGTTTTTTCTCCAGGCACAGGCTGGGGCTCCTCGGGGACCCCGCAAGCGGGAAGCGAGGTCGCCTGTCCGGAGCGCCCCGCGGCCGGCAGCCTGGGCCGCAGGAATCGCCATTTCTGGTGCCCGGAGAGGGGCGCGCGAGCGCGGCCGCAGAGACGCATCCGCGCCCGAGCCGCCGGCCGCCCCCGGGCCGCCCGGGCCGGCAGCCGGCGTTCCCGAAGGTGCCCCCGCGGGCCGGGGCACGACCGCGGTCCCGCCCGAGTCCCCCGCCGCCCGCCCAGGACGCGCTTGGCCGGGCGAGGGAGCAACTTACTTAACATGTTGGCTTCATGGGAGCCGTTGACTTTGCCATCCGGGTAGATCTGCAGATGGAAACCGATGCCCACTCTGCAGTACAGGCTGCCGGTGCGGCGCCCCGAGGGGCTCCACTGGAAGCCGCTCTGCTCCGAGCCGCCGCCTCGGTGGCCCGGAGGAGCCCCGGGGGAGGAGGAGGAGGCGGAGGACGAGGAGGAAGGCGTCGCGCCCCTGCTGCTCCGGCCGCTGCTGGCGCCTCCCGGGCTCCGACCGCTGGCAGCGGGTCCGGGTTGCCCTTTGGCGGCGACGTGCTTCTCCCCGCGAGCCCAGGCGCTGAGGGTGAGGTGGCTGAGGAAGAGGAGGAGGAGGAAGGACAGGCTCATTCTTCCAGCCGCCGGGCGTCCAAGTGCATCTTGTAGGGCTGCTTCTGGGCTCCGTGGCCCCCGCGCGGCTGCGTGCCTCTGGCGCTGCTCCCCTCGCCGCCCCGGGTGGACATAGCCTCGGGGACGAGAGGGAGGGAGGGAGAGAGGCCACTCGAGCGGATCCCGGCGCCGCCGCGGGGATATTTATACGCCGGTGATCTCACTGCTCGGCGCACGCCCGCGGAGCCTCCCCTCACCCGCCGCTTTGTGCGCTCTCCGGCCGGTGCGGGCAGGGAGCCTCGCGGCCCCGGGGGCGGGGGGGGGTGCAGGAGGGAGGAGATGCGAGACGGTGAGTGGGAGGGGAAGCCGGGAGGAGAGGAGCTGCGCCCCGACGCTGGGCACGCGCAGACCGGGGCCACGCACCCCAGCAGTTCTCACGCGCCGCCGGCCACCCCCGCGCTGGAGCCGGGGCTGCGCGGCGTTCAGCGGCGCGCGAGCGTCTGAGTCCTCCGGGGACAGCGACCGAGATGGGGGCGGGGGTCTAAGCGTGGAAGTGGGTTCGCGGCCTCGCCCGCCGCCGCCGCACGCCTGCGCCCCAGCTACGCACTCTCGCCCACCCGGACCCAGTTTCCAGGCTCCCTTCCCGTCCGCCCGCACAGCCCCGGTGCTGGGAAGCCCCGGGGAACCGAGTCCGGCCGAGAACCTCCCGGCGCTTCCCAGGGCGCGCGGCGGGGAGCCACGCCGGGATTCGCAGCCCAACTTGGGAAGCCTCTGGGCCGCGCGGCAGGACGAGAAGGCTGGTCTTCCTGCTGCTGTTGTCTCTGATTTATTAAACAGCTAAGGAGCGGGTTGATTTGGCATTTAGAGAGCCCCCTTGAGCCATTAGGCCACGATTCGAGCTACTTTTCTGTTGGAAACTCTGGATTGCGCTAAACGTTATGCCCGATTTGCATTTCCCTATGGGAAGCTTTTGGTCTGCGTCCGGAGGGGGAGCGGACGCGCACACCGCGCTCCGAGAGGGGCATGGGGGGTTAGGTCTGGGCACCCGCACATGTGGCTGACTGTCCAGTTGTCCTCTCTCACCCCAAGATCCCCTTGGCAGGAAGGATTAGCTAAGGGCTCGCTTCGGCGTTCTCAGAGCTGCCGTTGACTGAAGGACCGACCCCAATGAATGATTGATGACGCGCGCGCTGGGTTTCAGGAAACCTGAGAACCGAGAATTTCCGTGTATGCAATGCCCCTACTGTCATTTATCTGAGAAATATACCTTACTTGCATTTTTGGAATATTTGTCTGAACACATATTTGGAGCTTTAAATTACACTCTGATACATTATTCATCGGTCATTTTAATGAAAAAGTGGTAATTTTGCCCGATAAGGTCAAGTCACAAAAGCTAAACTGATGTTAAGTTACAGCTTTATCCATTACTGATTACCCACTTAATAGTTCCTATCTCAATAATGAAAAGCTTATAAGGCGCTTGTCCATTTTTCAGGATTGGAAATATTCGGTGACTACCATACTTAACATCAAGGTAGCTATAAAACAGAGAGTCACCTGGACAGTTCAGGGAAGCCACTGTGGGGAGAGAGATCATATCGCACATGGATGTGGACGGCTTGGACACGTGCCCCTGATACACTATTAAGATTCTCTCCTGGGCTGAACACCCCTTCTCTTTACACTGTTCTAGCCTCAAGCTCTGTACTTCCGGGGTTACCTGGTGTGGGCAGGCAGACCCTCCAAGGCCGTCCTGCAAGTGGACATTGTGAACAGACAGCAGTCCCTCAGAACAGTGTACCTGACCGAAGTTGTCTCTTCACTGAGTGAATGACTGTGGGAAGCTAACCTGGGCACTGTGCCCCTGGCAGGGATGCCCTTGCTTCAGGGACAAAGTTGTCAGAGTTAAAGGCCCATAGATAGGTGCTGCTGGATGCCAGCATTAAGTCCCCTTTCTTGTCAAACAGTCTACCCCATGCCTCCGGGGGCAAAGATTTTCCAAACAAATCCAGTTCCTCCTCCATAGGGTCTGCTCGGAGAGGAGTAGCTCTTGCCCCAGACGCTCAGCCTCTTCCCAGAACCTGGGAAGCCAAAGACCATTTGGCTGAGCCTCTGGAGGCTGAAATTGGGCCTCCTGTCTTTCTCCTTTCTTTCAGCTTCTCAAGTCACACCCCCATTGGAACAACCTGTTTTGTTTTGTTTTGTTTTGTTTTGTTTGTATCCCTCTTTTCCGCTGCAAGAGTCCAGTAGAGGACCAAACTTTTGTCTAGAGGTGACCTAGGAAGGCCTAGACGTCAGCCTGGGCTTTAGTCGACCTCAGCTGAAGGCCGGCGAGGTGCAGTTACGCTTTCTCTGGGATCCGAGGGGCGGACTTCAGGAAGGGCCGAGTGTTCACTAAGACAAGAGATGTGACCAGCTCTGGCGGGAAGTGATTGAATTTGGCAAACCGGACCCCAGGTTCCTCTCCAGCTCTCTCGGAGACTCGGGCGGAGGAGGGGTGGGGAGTAGGGCGCGCGTAGAACAGAGTCCTCCTGGTGTGTGCAAGCCAGCAGGGTGGGGCCCACCAAACTTTTAAAATCTATGACAAGAGTTAAACACGTATTTGTTCATTGAAAAAAAGAAAGAAAAGAAACAAGATGAGTAGTGAAGGAAGACAACGGGGCACGTGTTTCCTGTGCGAAGCCTGCAACGCCCCCCCATGCCCCCCCCGTGTCCCCCGTGCCCCCCATGCCCCCCAGGCTCCGCAGCTTAGCAGGGGCCGGAACGGTGGCCCTGCGGTCCCCGGCTGCGCCCGCCCCGCCCGCGCCCCGCCCCACGCCCTGCGCGGCGGGTCCCGCTGAGCCCCGCTCCCCGCGGACGCGCGGCCGGAAGGCGTCTCACTGCACCGTCTCGGCTCACCTCGGCCGTGCGTCCCCTGAACTCCCTCCAGGAGAGCGCGAGCCACTTTTCTCTGGTTACTTCGGGGACCTTCGACCTCCTCCCCCACCCCCGCCGCCCACCCGCCAGCCGCGGGGCGCGGTCAGGGTCAAGTCACCGAAGCGCACCCACGGCCGCGGCGCAGGGCTGCTCCCACCCCCCGCACTTTCCCAGCCGCGACGCGCGGCCCGGGAGAAGGCGCACGCCGCCCGCTGCTCGCAGGGGTAAAGCAAACGGTCCTCGAACCGAGTGTCCACTCCTCGACGCCCGCTCCCCGACGTGGAACCCAAAAACGAATCCGCAGGTGAGGGGTCACCCCCCCAGTCACCCAGGCGCCAGGCTCCGAGTGCGCGCGCGCCGGCTCGGTCCCCCACCCTCTTGGAGGTCACCGCCGCCGCGCGCCTCCCGGACGGCCCTACAGCAGCTCTGCAGCCCCTCGGCCTCGCCGTCGCTGGCCCCTCGCCTCGGCCCCTCTCCCAGCCCCAGCCCCCGAGCGTTCCTTCCACACCTTTTCTGGTTCCGTCCGAGAAACCCGATGGCGAATCTCTTCCGTCCACCGTCGCTCGCGCCGGCGCCCAGACGCCTGAGGAGAAAGAAGTCGGGGTGGGGGGGCCGTGCCCAAGCCCCCCGCACTGCGGGGAGACGCTCGCTGCTCACACCCTTGCTCCGGCGGGACCTGGAGGCCAGTTTCCAGAGACCCGCGCTCCGGAGCGGAGGCCGGGGCCTGGTCCATCCTCCCTGCGTCGCGCCGGGACCGAGCAAGGACAGGAGGTCCACAGTGGGGCGGGGGGAGCAGCCCTGCGCGGCGCACGCCGGGGTCCGGACAGGCTCCGCACCCTGGACGCCCGCTGCTCCCGCACCCGCCCGTCTCGCTCGAGCGTTTGTTCCGAGAGCCTCGGTGGCGCCGAATCTTTGTTCCGGGCCGAACCGCACTCCGCGAGGCTCTCGGGGTCTGAGGTTCCCCGCGGGAAGGCAGGGACGGGTCGTCTCCGATCCAGGCGCGCGGGAGCCCGAGGTTTTGAGAGCGCTTTCCTGAGCGAGCTGCCGCTGGAACCTGCGCCGAGACGGCCCCGCGGCCCTCCCCGTCCATTCCCAACACGCTTCCCCACAGCGAGAGGCTGTACCCGCGTGGCGGGACCCCTTTGCGCTAACCGGGTCCCAGCGGACCTGCGGGTGTGGGCTCCCTCCGTTCAGTCGGCAATGGCGGCGCGGCTGTACTGGGGGGGGGGGGGCAGGACTTGACCGTGTGGGGCCTTCAGGCCATGCTCTGGCCAGGACCCTCGGTTTCCTCCAGGCCTGGCGCCTCCCCGGCCAGGCCACGCTCGCAGCAACGACAGAATAGCCTGTGGCTGGAGGAGGGCTGAGGAGGCTGCGAAGGGCGGGGAGGGACGTGCGAGGAGGACACGAGGCCAGGGTGCCCAGGCAGGGTGGCAGCGATGCGACCCGAACTTCTCCAGGTCCTGAGGCCAGAGCGCGCCCCGGCTGTCCAGCGTCCATGCCTTGTTCTGACACGGCCGCAGGCCTCTGGCCTTCTCTGTTGCGTGTGGAGTCAGAAAGCAAAGCAGCTTTTGCTCGTGGGAGTGGGTCTGTCCTGACCTTGATTGAGTTCAATGGAATCAGTTCTTTTCTTTAAAAAGTAGCTCAAAGCTCAGCTGAAGCTCAACTCTACAGCTCGATCCGGGGGCTCTCCAACTAACCTCGTGACCATTTTGGTTTTAGCGTCTGATAAATCCAGCCACTGAGTCCAAAGCACGACAGGCCTCCAGACGCCTGAACCTGCAGTGTCCAATTCCAGACAAGTCACTGCTCTTCAAGTACGAAGCCCCTTGTCCTGTCCGTGGCAAGTCATAGAAGGTGAAGGAGGTGCTTCCTAGTGCTTGTTAAACATGAGTACAAACCATATGTGGGGTTTTAAAGATCATGTGCTTAAATATGATCTTCCCCAGAGTCTAGTCTGACCTTTTTAAAAAATATATTGTATTTATTATTTACTTGACAGAGAGAGACACAGTGAGAGAGGGAGCACAGGCAGGGGGGAGGGGGAGAGGGAGAAGTAGGCTTCCCGCAATGTGGGGCTGGATCCCAGGACTCTGGGATCATGACCTGAGCCTGGGGCTGGTTCCCAAGACTCTGGGGGTCATGACCTGAGCGGAAGGCAGACGCTTAATGACTGAGCCACCCAGGCGCCCCCCCCCCCTTTTTTAAAGATTTTATTTATTTGTGAGACAGCAAAAGCAGGGGGGGAGGGGCAGAAGGAGAGGGAGAAGCAGACTCCCCACTGAGCAGAGAACCTGATGCAGGGCTGGATGCAAGGCTGGATGCGGGGCTCGATCCCAGGACCCTGACATCATGACCCAAGCCAAAGGCAAACACTTAACCGACTGAACCACCCAGGCGCCTGACCGGTCTGCCTTTTGTAACAGGTTTTGTGCCTGACACATTCTGCATCTAATAATGTTTAGAGAGGTCGTTCTGAGCATACGTGGAGAGACGTAGGTCCTTCCAGTCTTAATTCCCCATACGAAGTGTGTCCAGTGGTAAGAAGAGTGGGGAATCAGAGACTTTTCTTGTCTCTGAGAGGGAAAAAAGGTTGAATTAGAATTACCACTATTGCAATAGCTCTAGCATTCTGAATGTTTGGTTTGTATCCAGAGAGACAGGCCATAAGCAAATGGGCACTCATTCAAGAAAAATGAGGGCGGGGGATAGAGAGAAAGAAGGCACAGTGTCCTCTTCTAGGACATCCTTCTTGTGCCAAATGAGACAGGAGGGAAGAGAACAGTAGTGAGACCAAGCCTAGTACCAGTGATAAACAGATAGAAAGCTGCTGAAACCGGGGGTACATGGGCTGTCCATTCACCAAGCCAGTCAAAGGCCATTTGTTCAGAAAGTAATTTGATCAAAGCTGATTTCTCAGACTAATTCTGAAAGCCAGTCCACACAGACTAAGTTTTTTTCCCTCCAATAATAAGATGCTTATTTTTTTTTTCAGGGTTAGAGGGATGTGGGATCAAAATTGGAGAGGCAGCTGTTGGCAGGGAAGTCACAAAACTAAAGGTATCTTCAGTAATATGAAGTGGATGCTGTGCTTTTGTTCCCGTTTTTTTCCCCAAGAAAATGGTAGGTATCGTATTCTAGAGAAATACTCCTTGCATACTTTTTCTAAAATCTGGAATTTTCTGAGAAGCTCAAAAAGTGATCTCTGCTTAACCAAAAGCTGTTTTAAAAGGACAAAGCAAGGGGCACCTGGGTGGCCCAGTGGTTAAGCAAGGGGCACTTGGGTGGCTCAGTGGGTTAAGTGTCTGCCTTTGGTTCAGGTCATGATCCCGCGGTCCGCTCAGTGGGGAGTCTGCTTTTCCCTCTGCGCTTCCCCCAACTCCTATGCTCTCTCTCTCAAATAAATAAGTAAATAAATAAATAAAATCTTTTTAAAAAAACCCAAAGAAAATAAAGAAGTAAATATAAATATAAATATAAATTAAAAAACAAAACAAAGACAATGACAAAAAAGTGCAAAAAAATGTATCTCATTCCTGTGATCTTTACAGGAATTATTTATGAACCGTCTTTTTTGTTTCTTCCTTTATTTTTTTTTCCCCCACATTGCAAAACTGCTAGCTCAAAAATCATGGACCATTATTTTGGTAATCACAGTATAAAAGCATTTAACAATCACAGTATATCACAGATAAAATTGAACTACCCACATGACTATCCTCTCAGCTCCCATGTAAACATATACAAATGGGATTTAAAATGAAGCAGAAGAACAAAAAAAAGAAGCAGAAGGACCTAACGTACATAATTTATTTTGAGTATTGTGACTGTATATACATAATATAAAAATCATGTTGATAAAACCCATGACTTTTACCAGCCTATGTCTTTGCCGTTGGCCCATACCAGATTAGAGCAGTGACAGAATCTTAAGCTCCTGAAAAAAAAAAAAAAAGGCTAATTCATATTCACAGGTATTTTGATTTTATTTATTATTTATTTATTTTTAAGATTTTATTTATTTATTTGACAGAGGGAGAGAGACTGTGAGCACAAGCAGGGGGAGCTGCAGAGGGAGAAGCAGGCTCCCCGCTGAGCAGGGATCCTGGGATCATGACCTGAGCTGAAAGCAGACACTGAACCGCTGAACTGACTGAGCCACCCAGGTGCCCCTTCACAGATTTTTTTAAAAGAAGAGTTTATGCAAGCTACTCTGCTCTTTGCTCTGTCTTTGAAGCTCCTGCATGACCTTTAAGTCAGGGGTTGAGGAACATACACTGTATTATTACCAGGGCTTTTCTTGGTTGTAGATGAGGCAGTTTCTTGCCGGGACCCAGAGGGACACATGGTGGAACTCAGGGCTGTGATGAAGGCCACGACCAAACGTATCGTGATTCACTTTTTGCTCAGCTGTTTCATTTTTCTTATGGATAGAAATAGTCTCCAATCAATCATAAGTTCCCAAAGGCAGCCTCCTTCCAGCACACACTGCCTTGTAATCCCCCAGATACACAATAATGTGAATCCTGAACGAGGATCCTTACCAGAACTGGTTTCAAAAGATGGCTTACCAGTCATTTCCACTCATCACCAGAAGAGATAAGAACATTAGCATTTAAAAGTACATTGTATGTTCATTTGTTGTGTTTTTCTTAGATTCCGCATATAGGTGAAATCATGTGGTATTTGTCTTTCCCCGTCCGGCTTATTTCATTTAGCTTCATAACCTCCAGATCCACCCATGTGGTTGTGAAGGGCAAGATTTCATTCTTTTTTGTGGCTGAGTAATATTCCACTGAGTATATATGCCATCTTTTCTTTTTTAAGATTTCATTTATCTATTTTGGAGAAAGAGAGAGTATGAGCAGGGAGAGAAGCAGAGAGAGAGGGAGAAGCAGACTCCAAGCCAAGTGTGGAGCCCGACTCAGGTTCTGTCCCATCACCCTGAGATCATGACCCGAGCTGAAACCCAGAGTTGAATGCTCAACCGACTGAACCACCCAGGCACCCCACACCACATTTTCTTTATCCAGTCATTGATCAGGGGACACTTTTAGGTTGCTTCCATATCTTGGCTATTGTAGATGACACTCTAATAAATATAGGGGTGCATTTATCTTTCCAGATGGGTGTATTCATTGTATTCATTTATTTGGATAAATACCCAGAAGTGGAATTACTAGAGTGTATGACATTTTTATTTTTAGCTTACTATGGAACCTCCATTCTGTTTTCATTAGTATCTGCACCAGTTTGCGTTCCTACCAACAGTGCATGGGGGTTCCCTTTCCTCCACATCCTCGCCAACAACTGTTGTTTCTTATCTTGGTACCCGCCATTCTTACTGGCTTTAGATATGCCATTTGCAAGTATTTTCTCCCATTTGGTAGGTTGCGTTTTTGTTTTGTTGGTGGTTTCCTTCACAGTACAAAAGCTTTTTTTATTTCTATGTAGTCTCGATTGTTCATTTTTACTCTTGTTTCCTGTGTCTGGGGAAATTACCCAGAAAAATATTGCCAATGTTGATGTCCAAGAAATTACTTACTGCCTATGTTTTCTTTGAAGAGTTTTATGCTTTCAAACAAACAAACAAACAAACAACAACAAAGAGAGAAACCGGTTCATAAATATGGAGAACAAATCCATGGCTGCAAAAGAGGAGAGAGGTAGGGGGTGGGCAGAGTGGGTGAGGGGGTTCAAGAGATACAAATTTCCAATTATAAAATAAATAAGTTACGGGATGAAGAGTACAGCCTAGGGAATACGGTTGATAATATTGTAATACATTTATTGTGGTGTGCATTTCGGGATGTGTATAATTGTTGCACCACTGAGTTGTACACCTGAAACTAATTGGATGTTGTTTGTCAACTATACATCAATGACGAATTTTTAGTGAAAGGAAAAGCATCAGAGAAGAAATAAATGAAGCTTAAAAAGTTTTCTAAAGTACACTGTAATGCTGGGAGATGTGTAGTCTGTGATTTCCTCTGTCGAGGGCATGGAGGACTCTGGAGAGCGTGAGTGTGAATGTGTGCGTGTTCTCATCGTTTGCTTCACCATAGTTCTTAATTACAGTAATCATTTTCACAAATGGGCTTTGTTTTCTACTCTGGCTCCTTGGCTTTTGGCAGGCGGCACCAGGCAAACACCTGTTGTCTGGTTATATAGAGAAGCACCTGTCAGTGGAGCCTCTAAGTACTAACATAGGAGCTGTCATCCGGAGTCTTGGGAACCTTTGCGACCGTGGGCAGAAAGGAAGGACGGAGCACCTGCTTAGGGCCCAAGAGGACTGAATGATTGCTCATTGACTTGTGACAGGAGATGTCGATGAATCCAGTGCCCTTGCTCTCCCTACTCCCAAGAAATGCAGCCTGTGGCCACAACATCGATTAATTTGTCAATGAACATGATCAGATCCAAGGAAAATTCCTTTTTAAGGGGAACTGTGGTTTAACAGAGATGAAGGCTTTGAGGCATCAAACTCGAAATGGCTTCCATGGATGCATATCTGGGTGATAAGAATGGCGGAAGGGAAGCAAGAAGAAAAGAGAGATGATAGAAGAAATGGGACAAAGAAGATTTTTTTTCCATATGATAATCTCCTTCAGAAAATCACCATTTTGAGGGGCACCTGAGTGGCTTAGCTGGATAAGTGTCTGACTCTTGATTTGGCTCAGGTCATGATCTCAGGGTCATGAGATCACGCGTTGGGCTCCCTGCTCAGCACAGAGTCTGCTTAAGATTCTCTCTTTCTTCCTCTGCCCCCACCCCTGCCCTCCCTCTCTCTCTCTCTCGCAAATAAATAACATCTTAAAAAAAAAAAAAAGAAAGAAAATCACTATTTGGAGTACATTGTTGATTTGAACCTGTACAGACGGGTTTATCTTGTCTAATCGACACCACTGGAAAAAGTCAGTGTCTGCTCCTGAAGTAATTAATTCTTCTTTGACAGTTTAGATATTTGAATATGACTTATACCCATACATGGAGAAGAAAGAGAAAAAAAGTGATGAAAAAGTCTGGGAAGAGGAGACAGAGAGGAGATAAAAATCCTACATTTTTCAAAGATAGATTTTTAGCACCAGTATTTATTTTTAAATTTCTCTACTTTCTGTTTCCCCATGTCCAAGATGTATAGAAATCCATACCAGCTCAGAGAGATGTCTTGAACCTGACTCATCCCGTGGCAGATAACCCACAGAGCTGGGCATTCTAAGGATGGGGCCGTGGAGCCTCTCCCTATATATCTCTTTCCAGCTGGGACTGGTCTCCGGGATACTCTGTGGAGGAGCTGCGAGCCTGAATTCCTCCTCCAGATGGAGTTCGCTTCTCTCCTCTACCCCACTATCCCTCACAAAACCACTCTTCTTCCCTTACATTATGACTTTTCCTAGACTTTGGAACTCTCTTGGCACGAGACAAATAATGGCAAAGAGAAAAACCGAGGACGGGATGGAAACACGGTCGGCAGGAAGGAGGGCAGGTGGGAGAAGTCCTTAAGAAGACTTTCAATCTTGGATGCATTCTTGATTTTTCTTTGTCCTACACCCAGTAGATGCAGTTTAGCAGGAACTCTGTGGGCTGCATCTTCAGAATGTGTACAGAATCCCAACATCTCTTAGGACCGCCATTGCCACGACCCCACCCAGGTTTCAGCCGTCATCACCTCTCGTCTGGATGACTGGTGTCCCTGCTTTTGGCCTCGCCTCCCTACACATCATTTCCAGTGCAGCATCGTAATCCTCCTAAAGAGAAATTCAGTGTCTGCCATTCTTCTGACGACTACCAATCGCTTCTCATTTCTCACTTAAAATAAAACTCCAACCCTCCCAGTGGGCTCCAAGCTCCTACTCGATCTCCAGGCTCACTCTTTTCGGACCCCCCTGGCTTCTTTGCAGTCCTGCCAACACAGCAGCCCTACAGTCAGCCTAGGACATTCGCAAAGATTACTCCCTCCCTCGGGCTTGGTTCCCCGGGGTATTTGGCCAACTAACTTCTCCAAGGTTTTGCTCGTCGATTTTCTTCTCGAATGTCACCTGAGCAACGTGTGTAAAACTCCAGCCTCTACAGACTCCCTGCCACCCACGCTGCTTTTCTTCTCACTGTTTTTCACAGCAACGATCGATCTCATGAACAGAGAGCTCTTCCCGTGTCAGGCATTCTTGCCGGGTATGAGTTTATCTAACGCACACAGCAGCCTAAGGGAGCAGGCACTATCGTCTCGTCCGTCTCAGAGGTCGTAAGAAAACAGGCCCAGAGCCGGCAAGTACCAAGTCCCACAGCGAGGCCGTGGTAGGGCCGAGGTTTGAACTCAGGTCCTGGGAGCCGTCCATCAGCAACCGCGCTCTCTGCACACCCCGTATCCTGTGCTCTGCTGACCGCTCGCCGTCTCTCTCACCTCGCCAGTCTGGAAGCTGCACGAGGGGAACGGTCTTTCTTCTCTTCACAGACACTCACCGAACATCTAGAATGACACTTGACATGCCGTGGGTGACCAGTAAATGTTGAGAGAATAAATGAACTTGACGATTAAGAGTCTGGCCCCAGCTTGAGATATTTTATTTCAGTCTCATTACCAAAATATCCGCTTTCCAGGCACCTCACTTTATCCTCTATGAGAATGAGGAGAAAAGGCATTCTAGTTCAGAAAACTTACTTCACTCTGCGGTTTGTGAATGAGCGAAACTGCCTCAGGGATGCTACTTTTATTTCCCTCTGAACACTTTCCACCGTAAGTTCCCCTTACAATTCCACGTTCCTTCTCCACCCCATATTTTTTTAAAAGATTTTATTTATTTATTTGACAGAGACAGTGAGAGACAGAACACAAGAAAGGAAGTGGGCGGGGGGGAGCAGGCTCCCCGCAGAGCACAGACCCGATTCGGGGCTCGATCCCAGAACCCTGAGATCATGAGCTGAGCCGAAGGCAGACCCTTAATGACTGAGCCACCCAGGCGCCCCCCCACCCTGTATTTGGAGTAGGTAGATGTGGGAGGACGTAATCCGGGAAAGGAGGGGGGCGGTGACTCACTCTCATTCTTACACACATACTGAACACCAGGTAACCGTTCCGACCTTGTTTCCTGTAAGAATTTTGGAGCTATGGCAACACACAGCTGGAGGGGCTTGGAGCCAGCAAACGGGGGGCTCTGTGACAGAAAGGCACATGGTTCTTTCTGGTGCCCGCACATAACAGAACAAAGCAAACCTTATACATCCAAATTTCCTGAAGTCTCAGCACCGTAGAGCAGAAGCCGGGACTCCTTCAAAACTTAGTTCATTTTGTAAAGACACCAGGGGAAATGTTGGAAAAGACCCCCTAACAAGAACCAATATCCCTGAGTTCTAATTCTGCAGCCCCCCTCTGCATATAAACACACACACACACACACACACACACACACACACGGGATAACTTTAGTTAAACCTGAGAGCCTCATTTTCGTTCTTTCTAAAAATGGGGGGATCATTTCTGTTTGATATCCTTTGTTTTGAGAAGGAAGTAAGAACACACATGTGACTATGAATGAGAAATCCTTACACAAATTTAATTTAAAATTAAAATTGCACGACTATAAAAATTATAATTGTTTATGTTAAATTTGTCAAAATAGTGTATTTCTTTAATATACCAAAAAGGTGGGTGCCTGGGTGGCTCAGTTGGTTCAACAACAGCCTTTGGCCCAGGTCATGATCCTGGAGTCACGGGATCGAGTCCTGCATCGGGCTCCCTGCGCCACAGGAAGTCTGCTTCTCCCTCTGACCTTCCTCCCTCTCATGCTCTCTCTCATTCTCTCTCTCAAAAAACTAAATAAAACCTTAAAAATATATATATGCCAAAAAGGTCCAACTGATGTATGAGGATAAGAGTATTTTAATCAGGGGTGCCTGGGTGGCTCAGTAGGGTAAACGTCTGGCTCTTGATTTTGGCTCAGGTCCTAAGCCCAGGGTTGTGAGACCAAGCCTCGCCATCCTTGCTCCTGGCTGGGCGGGCCGTGAAGCCCGCTTAAGATTCTCTCGTTCCCTCTCCCTATCCTCCTCTCTCTAAAACAAATAAATAAATCCTTTTAAAAATTTTTAATCAGGGGCACCTGGGTGGCTCAGTTGGTTGAGGCTCTGCCTCTGGCTCAGGTCATGATCTTGGGGCTCTGGGATCAGATCCCTCATCAGACTCTGTGATCAGCAGGGAGCCTGCTTTTCCCTCTCCCTCCCTCCTCCCCCTGCTCGTGCTCTCTCTCTCTCAAATAAATAATAAATAAAATCTTAATCATTTTTTTGATCAGTTCATCTTGTCTTTGAAAATGCAGGTAGTAAAATAAATAAAATTAATGCTTGCGTATGTCATACTTTGTGGCAGAAGAGCTTGCTGCTGTCTGTGTTTGCAAGGTTGGATTAGGACCGCCTACTGGTGTTTCAGCAACTGAAAGGCATTTCCAGTGACCATTTGTGAATTATAGAAGGAATGAGCTTTACCTGCCTTATTCTGAAGGACGCTAAAGGGACGGAAGATAAAGTCAAGGAGCGCGTTTGCATTTTCAGCTATCTTCTTCAAATAATAGCGATCCTTCTTCGTGCTAGAAATGCACGAAGGCAGTGAGAGTCCCGGGTGGGTCCCCTCCTTGCGTCTGAGCCCTCCAGCAGGTGCGGCACGGTTTGCGGGGTGTCAGGATCTGTTCAGATGACGTGTGCCCCCGCAACAAGAAAGCAATTTTGCTTCAGATTTTCACTTCAGAATACCTTTGCAGCAGCCGCCTGATGCCACAGCAGTTAAAGCTCTGTGTCTTAAAACCAAGCAGATAGTTTCACACTGACTCGAATCACCTCCCAGTCGCTGAGGGGCTAGAGAAAACTTAGAACAAACTTGAACCCATTTTCATCTCTTTTTCCCCATTAGCAAAACTGAGATAAAAAAAAACTTGTCAGCTTTAAGAGTGTTTCTCATACATGATTAAATCTTAAAGTTAAAAAAAATATTTTAGGGCCTCTTAATGCCGTAAAGTTTCATCTATAACGTGCTTGGATTTGTTCGGAGAAAGATGGGCAACAAGATCATATGTTTAAGACAACAAAGCATTAGGGGGCGCCTGGGTGGCTCAGTGGGTTGGGGCCTCTGCCTTCGGCTCGGGTCATGGTCCCAGGGTCCTGGGATCGAGCCCCGCATCGGGCTCTCTGCTCCGCAGGGAGCCTGCTTCCTCCTCTCTCTCTGCCTTCCTCTCTGCCTACTTGTGATCTCTGTCTGTCAAATGAATGAATGAAATCTTTAAAAAAATAAAAAATAAATAAAAGACAACAAAGCATTAGAATGGAAGTCTTGGGGCATGTCTAAGATTAAACATTTTAAATGTATTGTAAGGAAATGTCCATGGATTGTAAGGAAAACAGAATCATAAAGGAATCATCTACTTAACAGCAAGGGGTTGCTGCTTTGTTACCAAAGTAGAGGATTTTGAAACATTTGAGATGGAGTTAAAAATATTGGCTCTGCGCGAGTTAATAAGGAGAAAGGAAACCTGCGCTTCTGACTGCAATTGTTTGTACCTAATCTTACCGCCACTGAAAGCGAGATTGTAAGGAACCCAACCCCCCGGAGACCCTTAAAGCTTCTTAAAGGGAAACGACCATCCGTGTACACGCTGGGAAGCAGGTGCGAGATCTCAGTAAGAATTGAGACCAGCCACAGTGAGAACACAACCCAACAGTCAGAACTCGGCACGGACCTCAACGCCAAAATCAGAGGATGCTCGGTAGTTTCTCAGCATTACTCCTCTCCACGAGCACACCTGCCCTCGGCACATAAAGCGCACAGTCAGCCCTCCGCAGCCAGGACCAGGCTCAGAGCACCTCCGAGCTCTGCCACCTGGAGCCAGTTTCTAACCCTCTCTGGGCCTCACTCTCCTCATTGGTACAATAGAGTCAGTCATAACCTCTTCTGTTTTGATGATTGCTGTGAAAACCAAGGATCCAATCCATATAAATGGAACAGTATTGCCCTTTCCTGTCACATCTCAGTACCATTAACCATCAAAATGCAATCCCCTTTTCTCCCCTTAAGAATTTGGAGAAAAATCATTTTGGAGGAGAGGAGGACTTACATTTTGATGCAAGTCAACAAATGCACCTGAGAAAGACTTCTTTGATTCCGTAAAAGGTAGAGGAAATGCTGTTTCACCTGAGTGGTAAAGATCACAAGAGATTTCCTTTGCCATAAATATCAGAGACAATGTCATCAGATGACACATGGCGAAATGACAGGCCTCCGATTTAACAACAACGGGACACAAGTGTTGCAGACTATGAGATAATGATCTCTCGTGTCTTCCCATTCCTGGAGTGATGACATTCAGACACCTGTATCATGTGTTTAACCGGCGAGTACAGCCATATCTCTTCTAGATAACAAAGACACCTGTCATGTAACGCCAGAATAAGCCTTCAGATGACACTCTGTTTGCCAAATTGGTATGTTACAAAACGTATTTTTCTTCTAGGGATTTTTCTAGCCTGTCTAAATAATAAAGCCATAGTAAAGGGCACTTCTTGTGTTAGAAACATAAAATATTCAGACAAAGGCCAAAAACAAGAGCAAACACTCCATTCACAAGAGCAAGATTAGAATTTCCAGGAAGCACACATAAGCCTCTGCACGCTTTTATGTTACTTTCGCTTTTCAGTATGAAGCCAAAGAAGCGATTGGACCACAGTAGTTAATGCCCTATATAATTTGTATTTTGTTTTTACTTCTTTTAAAAAATTTATATATGGTAGAATTTATTCATTTTGGTGTACAGATCTAAGTTTTGACCAATGAACAGACATGTAACTACCACCACAGTCAAGATCTTAATTGGGTTTTAAGTGTCTCTAAGGTATATGAATGTAATGGCGTATAAATGACAAGGTGTAAGTGATTCTGTCCTTTAAATGGAAAACATGAAGAAGGGAGGGGGGTGTTCCCTCCACTTCCCACCGTTTTCCTTATCTAACTTCTTCTTTCTTATTTCTTTCTTTATTTTAAAAAATATCTCCGCTTCAAAGCTGCTTCCTCACAAGAGCCTTCCCTGACTTATCTCCCACACCAACCCCAGATTAGGCCCTTCCGTGATGTCCCATTCTTGTTAAAGTATCCCTACTCACCACAACTGTGTCTATGCGGCTTTTTTTCCACATAGCTTTTTATGAGATAATTAATCTGTCTGTCTCCTACACCGGGGAAGATAAAAAAGGACTTGAACGTGTGGCTGGTCCTGCTAGTCTCTCCAAAAAGAACATTCGTTTCATAAATGTTTTCAGACGCTAGGTGAAAGTAAGCCCAATTCTTTGATCAAACTCTAAACTATACTGTACCAACCGTCCTCTAGGGGCTAGATCTGCATGAAAGTCAAGGTCGGTGTGTACAACTGGAAGTCAGCAGTGTGATTTATAAAGTACATAAGTAAGGTTAAACGAGGAAGCTGTCTGGTATGAACGTGTTTCCAACCAGCTAGTGGCATGATGAGCGGCCACCTGTTTCCCTCTTCCTGGGATTGGACGCTATAGTTAGCTACACTTGGGAGTAGCTTTCACTGGCCAATAAACAGTAAACCAGGTTGGTCCACAAAGGTCGACCTGGTTCAACTACTGGCAATAAAGCCAATCTAGATGCTAACAAAGGCTGCTGTCGCTTTGCTTTGCTACAGAACAAACAATCGAGGGGAGTAGATGTTACCCACCACAGGAGTTTACAAGGGGCCGTATGCACTGATCATTTCTTCTTAGTTCCTCATGCTGGTGTGTGCCAAGTGGCTGGTTTATTCAGTCCCTTAAGAACCAGCCAGGTAAGAGGACCCCCAAAGCCATAAGCCTTGTGCCTTTTATACTTTGAGGCTGAGGGGAATAGGCCACATAGACAGCCAAGAACCTACCAACTGGGAATTCTTGTTGTTCCACAACTAACCGTTCCCAGGCTCTCTTTCTTATGTCCTCATCAGATGTATGGCCACCCGGCCACGGACGACCGGGAGCTCCAGGAGAGCAGGCACTGTTTATGTTGGTCACTATTTGAATTTGCATTGCCTGGCATGGTGCCTGCAACAGAGAATGCACTCAGGAAACATGTGTTGCATGAGAAAAGAAATGAATGAATGAATGGATGGATGGATGGATGGATGGATGAGTGAGTGAGTTCTGGTTCTAGCTCTGCCATTGATTAACCATGTGGTCAGCCAAATTACTTAATCAATGTATCAGGCTTTCCGCAGCTGTGAGATGTAAAATCTGTCAAAGCAAGTAGATGAGATCATCACTAGGATTCCTTCAGAAACAAGACACATGTCATAAACAAGATCAACAGCACGGAGTCGCTTACCGCCCGGGCTTTACTGCAACTAAATTACATTAAAGCACGAAAGAGTATGTTTTAGTCCTGACAATGCTGATTGTTGGACTGTGGCTCTGAAGGTATCACTTAAACTTCATGGACCTTCATTTTCTTATACATAAACTTATATATAAGAAGAAAGAAATTATTTCTGACCTTTTTTAAATCATCAACACTTGATTACTCTAGTTTGTTTTGTTTAAAGTCATTCTTTTTTGTGTGACAATCCTTGAATTAATGTCTTTTGAATGCCCAGTTTCCAATGATTTTATTTAAACTTAAGTCAAATTAACAAGTCCTCTAAACCTTATGAAGAGGTTAAATATCATGGGAAAAAAGTTACTTCTGGGAAGGACAATAGGGAGCACGTATAAAAGTGGGAGAAAGCAAAGCAGGGGGGAAAACGATACCCTAGGAGATGGGCATCCCTTTGCCTGCCTGAGGATTAGGGTAAAGAAACGTGATCCGAGCATCCCTGCGACAGGAAGAGGAAGACTGCTCTCACTTACAAGAGTGGGTTAATCCTCATTTCATCTCCCAAACTTTCCATTTTTTTGTTCTCTTTGTGACAACAATTTTGATTCAAGCAGAACAATTTTACTTTTCCTAAGACAAATAGCTTTTATTTCTGCAAAGATTTCTTTTAGTCTTTGGAAAAGTGGCAAAGATCCTGGATTTCTCCAGATTTCAACCACATTTCTGACGCTGTACCTCCAATAAGATGTGACCACAGGGACATAATGGGTTCCTAGAGGTATTTTTTTTTAAAGGAAGGAAATGAAACATCTTTGTTACAGCTCTTGGAGACTGACAAAATCAGGCAGGATCACAATGTCTTTATTGTGTCTCAGTCTTTTCAAAGAATGCTATTTTCCATTTGCTGAAAAAAAGGCGCAGAGAAGGTAAAAGAACTTACCCTTACCCAATAAGGCCTAAAGGCTAGAAACTGAAGAGGGATAGAGAGTCTCTGAAAAGAAACTAGACCTGTATATAGTCACATATAATCCATTTGAGGAAGAAAACGGTGAAGCATTTTCTTTATTTTTTTAAAGATTTTATTTATTTATTTGACAGAGAGAAAGAGAAAGCACAAGCAGAGGGAGAAGCAGGCTCCCCGCTGAGCAGGGAGCCCAATGTGGGGCTCTACCCCAGGACCCTGAGATCATGACCTGAACCAAAGGCAGTGCTTAATCCACTGAGCCACCCAGGTGCCCCAAGATAAAGCATTTTAAATGAACTTTCTCTTCCGTGAACTTTTTTAAAGATCTCAGGCTTCAAAAAAACAACGGCAGTGGAATCAGAGAAGAAGCACAGAACAATACAAAACGTAAATGAGTGACGGAAAGAACAATTTTTGGAAAGAAAGAGAGCTAAGTAGATCAAGACAATGGACAAAGTTATTTTTGAAATGACACTAATTTCTAGCTTTCTAAGGGACATCTTCAACTAATCTTTATGCTTTAATCTTTAAGCTTTGCTTATCTTAAATATCATTCAGTATCTCTTTTTTCTTCTTCATTTTTTAGGGAAGGAGGTAGAGAATCCTAAGCAGGCTCCATGGCTGATTTGGGGCCCAATCTCATGACCCTGAGATCATGACCTGAGCCCAAGTCAAGAGTTGGATGCGTAACCAACAGAGCCACCCAGGTGCCCCTCATTCAATATCTCTACCTTAGATTTGATCAGAAACTGAGACAAGGATTGGGTCTCGATAGTTTATCTGGAAGATGATCCTAGAAAGCAGAAAGGAGAGAGTCAAGGGAATGAAACCAGAAACACAGAAAAGCCCAAGAAAAGGGTTGGGGGGGTAGATTACTGAACTGGTTACCAGCATCGGGGGCTGGGGTTCAGACCCACTGGGGACACGCTGGCACCCTTTGAAGCCTGGAATAAAACTGTCTCAGGAAAGATGGGTAGCACGGAGCAATTATGCACTGATTCCTCTTCTTCTCCCTTCCGGGCTGCACCTGTCCCTGGCTGAGGGTGCCCATGCCTTAGAAGAGAGCCCAGAGGTGGAAGAAGAGGGAGACGCAAGAGTTCCCGTTTGAGACGCGACCCTGGCAATGCTGAAATCGTTTGGGCAAAGGAAAGATGGTGCGAAACATGTTTTCTATTAGTATTTTCACCCCAAGTTGCTCCTCCTATATGCTCACTTTCTCCATTAAATGTAATCACCTTCTACCAAGTTATTCAAGGCAGAATGCTTTGAGTGATAACATACTTCTGCAACTACCGTGCTTGGTATTGAGAAGTTTTGCTCTTTCCATACTTCAAAAAAAAAAATTCTGATAAAACACACATAACATGAAACTTACCATCTTAACCGTTTTAAAGTAATGTTAGTTCAGTAGTGTTACGTATAGTCACATTGTTGTGAAACAGGCTCCATGAAATTTTTAATCTTACAAACTGAAACTTAATACCCATAAAACAACAACCTTTGCTTTTATACCGAAAGTGGGGGAACAGGTCACATCAGTAGCCAAGATCCTCTCAGCGAGAAATTCTTGCTACTCCACAATTAACTCTTTCTAAATTCTCTTTCTTATGTCATCATTGGATACATAGCAGTTTGTTCAAACAAACAAGATGAAGGTCATCTTAAATTTTTTTCCAGTTTTATTGAGAAATAATTGGCATACCTCATTGCATAAGTTTAATGCATACAGCATGATGGTTTGATTTACATATATTGTGAAATGTTTACTATAATCAGTGAAGTTAGCATCTGTCTTTTCATATAGATATGAAACGAAGACAGGAAAACAATTTTCTCCTTGTGATGAGAGCACGTAGAATTTACTTGAACAACTTTCTTGTATAATTCATTGCAATAAATCGCTGTGTACGACAACAGTGTCAGTTATTATCAAGTTGTACAGTACATTCCTGGTACTTACTTGTAAGTGTAAGCATGTACATTTTGATGACCTTCCTCCAATCCCTCCGCCCCCAACTCTCACCCCTCACGCTTCCACCTCTGATAACAACAGTCTGACCTCTTTTTCTTTTTTTTTTAAGGATTTTATTTATTTATTTGACAGAGATCACAAGTAGGCAGAGAGGCAGGCAGAGAGAAGGAAGCAGGCTCCCCACTGAGCAGAGAGCCCGATGTGGGGCTCGATCCCAGGACCCTGGGATCATGACTTGAGCCGAAGGCAGAGGCTTAATCCACTGAGCCACACAGGTGCCCCTGATCTCTTTTTCTATGAATTCGGTTTTCTTTTCTTTCTTTTTTTTTTTTTAAGATTGCACATCTAAGTGAGACAACCAAGTATTTGTTTTTCTCCACCAGACTTATTTTACCTACGATAATGCCTTCAAGGTACTTCCAGGTTGTCACTAAGAAGAGGACTCCATTGTTTATGGCTGAATACTATTCCATTGTACATGTATACCACTACTTCTTCATCCATTCGGACACTGATGGACACCTAGGTTGTTTCTATGTCTTGGCTATTGTGAACAATGATGCTGAAAAGATGGAATTACACATATTTTTTTGAGTTAGTGTTTTTCCAACCTTTGGATATATTCCCAGAAGTAGAATTCTGGATCATATGGTAGTTCTATTTCCATATTGTTTTCCATAGTGGCTATACCAATTTACAATCTCAGGGGTGAATTCCGCTTGATCATGATGAATGATCCTTTTAATGTGCTGCTAAATTTGGTTTGCTGGTATTTAATGAGAATTTTTACATCTCTCCATCAGTGATATTGGCCTATGATTTTCTCTTCTAGTAGTGTCCTTTTCTGGTTTTGGTATCACAATAATTCCAGCCTCATAAGGTGAGTTTGGGAGTGTTGCTATTCCTTGATTTTTTAGAAGTATTTGAGAAGGATTAATGTTAATTCTTTAAATGTTTGGTAAAATTCACCAGTGAAGTCATCTGGTCCTGGGCTTTTCCTTATTGGGGGATTTTTTATTACTGATTCAATCTCCTTACTCGTAATTGCTCTATTTAGATTTTCTATTTCTTCCTGGTTTAGTCTTGGTAAGTTGTATGTTTCTGAGAGTTTTTCCATTTCTTCTAAGTTGTCCAGTTTGTTGGCAATATAGTTGTTCATAGTAGTCCTTTACAGTCCTGAATTTTTATGGTGTCAGGTTTTTTTTTAAATTTATTTGTTTGACAGAGAGAGAGATCACAAGTAAGCAGAGAGGCAGGCAGAGAGAGAGAGGAGGAAGCAGGCTCCCCGCTGAGCAGAGAGCCCGATGTGGGGCTCGATCCCAGGACCCTGAGATCATGACCTGAGCCGAAGGCAGAGGCTTAACCCACTGAGCCACCCAGGCGTCCCTCTATGGTGTCAGTTTTAATGTCTCCTTTTTCATTGACAATTTTGTTGATTAGGTACTTTCTCTCTCTCTCTCTCCTTTTTTTTTTTTTTTTTTTTTTTTTTTTTTTTGTTGCACTAGCTAGAAGTTTATCAATTTTGTTTATCTTTTCGAAGAACCAACTCTAAGTCTGGTTAATCTTTTCTCTGTTTTTTCTGTTCTCTATGGCATTTATATCTGCCCTAACCTTTTTGCTTCTTTTGTTGCACTCACTTTGATCTCAGTTTAGTCTTCGTTTTCTAGTTCCTGATGCTGTAGAGTTAGGTTGTTTATTTGGGATCCGTTTTACGTCTTAACGTAGGTGTTTGTTGCAGTGAACTTCCGTCTTAGAACTGATTTTGCGGCATCCCACGAGTTCTGGCATGCTGTGCTTTCATTTTTGTTTGTCTCAGAAATCATATTTACTTCTCCTTTGACTTCTTCTTTGACCCATTGATTGTTCAAGAGAGTGTTGTTTAAATTCCATGTGTTCATGAATTTTCCAGTTTCCCTCTTGTTATTGACTTCAGTTACATATCCTTGTGGTCAGAAAAAGTACTGGATTTCAATTATTTCAGTCTCCTTACATTTGCTAATACTTGCTTTGTGGCCTAACATGTGGTCTGTCCTAGAAAATGTTCCATGTGCGTTTGAGAAGAATGTGTATTCTGCTTTTGTTGGGTAGAATGTTCTATTCATGTCTATTAGGTTCATTTGGTCTATAGTGTTGTTCAAATTCACTGTTTCCTTATTGATCCTTTGTCTAGATGATCTACCCATTGTTGCGGTATTAAAGGTACTTTTGGGGTATTGAAGTCTCTAAAAATTGCTCTATTTCTGTTTATTTCTCCTTTTATCTCTGTCAGTTTTTGCTTTATAGATTTAGGTGCTCCAAGGTTGAGTGCATAAATATTTACAATTATTATAACTTTTTGATGAATTGACCCCTTTAACACTATATAATAACTTTTTTTTGTTTTAATTTTAATTTAAAGTCTATCTTGTTTCATAAAAGTATAACTACCCTTTCTTGTTTTGGGTTACCATTTGCTTGAAAGGTCTTTTTCCATCCCTTTATTCTCAGTCTATTTGTGTCTTTAAGGCTAAAATTAGTCTTTTAGAGACAGCATATTGTTGAATCTTGTTTTTTATTCATTCAGTCATCCGTCTTTTCATTGGTGAATTAAATCTGTTTTAGTTTAAGTAATTACTGATAAGTAAGACCTTACTATGGCCACTTTGTTAATTATTCTCTGGTTGTTTGGTAGATCCATTGTCCCTTGTTTCTCATACTGTTTTCTTTTTTCATGTTTTGATGTCTTTCGATATCAGTATGCTTCAATTTCGTTATCATGGTCTTTTGGGCAGTTACTGCAAGATTTATCCTTACAGTTACCACTAAGCTTACATAAAATACCTTAAACTTATAACAACTTATATTTAATAGAATTAATTTACTTTATACTTTTACTTCTTCTCCCCCCACATTTTAGGTTTTGCTGTTACATGTTATTTTTTATTTTTAAAAAATGTTTAAGTAATTTCTAATGCATGTCTTGAACTCACAACCCTGAGATCAAGACTTGAACTGAGATCAAGAGTTGGATACTTCACTGACTGAGCCTCCCAGGTGCCCCTACATGTATTTATAGTGTGTAATTAATAACAGATTATTACATTTCTGGTTATTTCTGCTATGTTCTTTTTTTCAAAACTTTTCAACTAGTTTATGAGTTATGTACCACTGTTACCATATTACAGAGTCTATGGCTATATGTTTACCATTAGTAGTGATATTTACACTATTTTTTGTGTGTTTTTTATGATGTTATTTAGCATTCTTTTACTTCCACTCAAAGAACTTCATTTAGCATTTCCTGTAAAGTGGGTCTGGTAATGAACTCCCTCAGCTTCTGTTTGCTGGGAAAGCCTTTACGCCTTCTTTTTTTTTCTGAAGAACAGCTTTGCTGGGTATAGAGTTCTTGGTTGACAGATATATTATTTATTTCAATATTTTGAATATGTTGTTTCATTCCTTCCTGGCCTGAAAAGTTTCTGTTGAGGAACCTGCTGCTAGCTTTCCAGGGATTCTCTTGTATATAAACTTTCTTTTCTCTTGATGCTCTTAAAATTCTTTCTTTGTCTTTGACTTTTGACAATTTAATTAAAATGTGCCTCAGTGTAGCTCTATTAGGGTTCAACTTGTTTGGGGCCCTTTGGGACTCCTGGATCTGGAAATCCATTTCTTTCCCTGGGTTCAGAAAATTCCAGCCATTATTGTGCTAAATATTCTTCCTTTCTCATTCTGTATTTCTTCTTCTAAAATTCTCATAATGTGAATATTATTTCTTTTTGTTGTGTCCCATAATTCCTATAAGCTTTCCCAAGGCTTTCTTCACACTTTTTCATTCTTCTTTCCTTTTGCTATTCCAACTGGGTAATTTTCAATATCCTATCCTCCATGTCACTGATTCTTTCTACTGCATGGTGTAGCCTAATTTCTGAACTCTCTATTGGATTCTTCAGTGCAGTTATTGTATTTTACAACTCTAATATGGTTGCTATTTCCTTGTCACACATCTTGTTTTATTCACGCATTGCTTTCCTATTTTCATTTTGTTGGTGGTGGTTTTCTTGTAGTTCACTGAACTTTCTTTTTTTTTTTTTTTCCACTGAACTTTCTTAAGAGCATCATTCTGAATTCTTTGTCTAGTAATTCATAGATCTCCATTTCTTTATGGTCAGGCATTGGAGCTTTATTATTTTCTTTCAGTCGTGTCATATTTACCTGCTTTTTCACGCTCCTTGATTCCTTACACTGGTATCTGCACTTGAATAACCGGGCTTCTCTTCCAGTCTTCACACATCTGCTTCGCCAGAGGCAGTTCTTCCGCAGTCAGCTCAGTTTGTTTCTGGGTATGTCCACTGGTAATGTCATTGGGTAGGTGGGGCCTGGTATGGTGGTCTGTTTTGGGTTACGTAACTGCTTGAGATCTGAGGACAGGGGTGGAGGGGATACGCCACCGGCTGACCAGGACTGCTAGCTTGGCTCTCTCTAGCTATGGGACAGGCTCCACACTTGCCTGGGTTCTCTAGTCAGGCTTGCTAAATGGTCAGGACCGAGTATTATATTCAGTAGTAGGTGGGACTATGAATTAGCTTTCCTACCTGGCAGTGTCCAGGGCCTGCACAGCCCATTGTTTTGGGGCTGAAATCAGACTTAAGTGTGCCCTGAATTCCTGGTCAGGTAAGGCCACCAATTTTGTTCCACAGATGGAAGAAGCCATGAATAACGTTCTCTATTCAAGTGCCACCGTAGTTACAGCTGCTGAATGGGCTCCAAAGCTTCCCATGCGCTCTGGTTAGGTTCCCCGGTCAGATAGGCTAAAGGTTTTATTCAGTGACGAGAGGGGCTATGAATTAGATTTCCTTCCTCGGTGCAGTGGGAGAAGCAGCTCTAAAACTGTAAAGCTCTTTGCTGTCTTAACTCATGCTGACCCACACCCTAAGTTCTCTGGCCAGAGTCACTGGCTTTGTTCCACAAACTATCTCTCTGTCTACCCTCTTCTTGACTTGAATGCTGCTGGGCTACACAGCTTCTGGGAGCTGTCAAATGAAGCTGCAATCTTTCTCCATACCAGGTGGAGTATGTCTCAGCCCCTTGCCTGGGGATATGGTGGAGGGGGTGAAGGACTAGTCTCAATTTCCCCAACAGGCTGTCTATTTGAAAGGGGCTAGGAGGGGCTAGGAGCTACCCTCAGCCTTGGCTATGAACTAATCCCCCTGCCTGTGCCTAGCATGGGAAATCTCCATGCTAGTACTAGATATTAGAGGATCTGCATAGTTTCTATTAAAACATTCACAAACACAACACAACAGTAAAAGCTCTAGGACTGTTGGTTTGCCACAACCTCAGTGTGAGTTCTATTGAAATAAGCCTTCTAATATCAATTGCAATATTGGGATACTTTAAGAAATGTACAGATAAGTGTCTCTGAGACAGGATAACATAGTTTAAAATAGAAATAGAAATAGAAATAGAAAGAAAGGAAGGAAGAAAGAAAGAAAGAAAGAGTGATTTAGAACCAATATGTTGTAAAAGATCTTATAATATTATCATTTGAGCAAAACATCTGGGGATGTCTAGCATAGAAAATAGAATTGGAGGACTATATCTTTTTTTGGAGTTAAAACTTTTTAACAACATTTATTTGGTTGTATTTCCAATTTCAATTCAAATATAAAAGTGAGTACTTAAAAAAAGTACAGTGGCTTTATTGCCATAACTTTGTTAGAGTTGAGCAACTCATCAATATTTTTAATGATTCATGTATGAAAACCAGGGGTCCCTTAGGTACGTTTGTCGCTGTGACTGGGAAAATCAGCGCATCATTGCTAAACCAAATGAAATCCTAGAAGCACATACAATTAAAGTGTAGATTGAACTTTATTAAAAAAATATGTTTTGTGTTTTTAGATACTGGATCACTTAAGTTAAAAGAGGAATGCAAACCTATTCAAGAAAAAGATATATATATATATATATATATATTAATCTATAATTAATGTCGATATGTATTATGTTCTTCCATGCTTTTTTAATGTTATTTCAAACATTTATCTTCAGATATATATTTGGGTTGTTTCTTGTTCGTTTTAAGAAGTAAGATCTTAGGGCACCTGCGTGGTGCAGTTGGTTAAGCATCTGACTCTTGGTTTCGGCTCAGGTTGTGATCTTGAGTAGTGAGATAGAGCCCCATGTCGGGCTCTGAGCTCAGATTGAGTCTGCTTAAAACTCTCTTCCCCTCTTCCTCTGCCCCTCCCCACCCCATGCTTGCATGCTCTCTCGCTCTTTCTCTCTCAAATAAATAAATAAATCTTAAAAAGAAAAAAGAAAGAAATGAGACCTTATAGTACACATGGTTGTGCTTCCCTCACATGAAAATATTTTTAGTATATGTGCTGCCGAAGCGAGCACCCTCACATGAAAATAAACCAAGAGTAGCCCTCTTGGACTACATACAGATCAATACATACAGACATAGTTCACTCTCTTAAATATTCACTTTATGTTCCATGGAATCATCTATAATTAATATATATTTTCATGGTTATTTGTTTCCAGTACTTTTTTTTACCATAACTAATCATAATACAAAACATTCAAGTGTACCTCTAACTATATTTCTATGAGATAGATACCCAAAACTGGTATAGTTTTAGATCATATGTTAAGTGCAATTTTTATTTGAATAAATATCACTTTTCAAAAAGTAGTATAGCTCCCCAGAGACCCCTCTAATAATGCATGAAACTCTTGACTCCAATTCTACAAGAACATAGATATTCTGGGTTTTATATTTTTGTAAAGTCATCTTCAATTATTTAAAGGGATTTACTAATGAGATAGAAGTATTTTGTATAATTCTAGAGCATAGAACTAGTATAAGTGAAATTAGCTTTTAGCTTGGTATAATTTTTCTAGCAATTAGAGCTGTTCATAAATGAAGTAGATTGCCTTATTAAGAAATCAGTTTACTATTTCTGGAAGCTGTGCTTTAGAAATAACCTGGTTAAAAATAATCCTTATATTTGCATAATAGTTTATAGTTTACATAGCATATTCATATCTTTTTATTTCCATTAATCTTTGGATCTCCATTAATCCAGTCTATGCATACACAAGTTTTTAAAAAATCCTATTTTCTGAAAATTTTTATTATTCCCAAATATTCTGTTTCATTTACCTTCACTCTCTCTCTCCCCTCAATTTTTTCTTTGGCATTTTAGAAAAACAGACTGTTATGGAGAACATCATTCATACAGAACTAGGTGGTTTTTCATCAACAGCCTAACTATGTGTCTTTTACAGGTTATATACCAAATTAATATTGACTTTAAAATCGAAAAGTTTAATTCAGACTTACCCATTGACATAATAGGGCCCTTTGATTCAGACTTATTTCTGCCCTAGCTAATGTCAGTGATATTGGAACCAAACTTTTACAATATGTCTCTCCCTTCCTCTCCCCCTAATTAAATTTTGATTTGAAAATCAAGAAGTCTTTAAAAACAAGCTTACTAGAGTAGTTTCAATTAACAGATTTTTTTTTTTTTTTTTTTTTTTTTTTTTTTTTTGGTAGAGGCTGCAGTTCTTAGAAAGCCAGGGAAAGAAAACATTCTTAGAGCAGTAAACACTGCAGACCTCAGAATTTGGTGGTTAAATATCTTGGCAGCAATGAGACGAGGATCCGGTCTCAAGGACAGGTGACATGATATTTCCCAGATGTCACTGTTTAGTTGTGTCACTGTCCAGCAGCAGCCACTGATTAGGAAAAAAAAAAAAAAATCTTTCCTCCCGCTGAAGGAGCATGGCCAGCACTGAAGGCAGTAGGGGAGATGTTGGCAAAATACCGGAACAGGTGGCAGCAGCAGGTGTGATAGGCGAGAGATGACAAGGGCACAGAGTGTGCTGTTGGCAAGCTGTCGGTAAGCAGAGTTCAGGAACTACTGCTAGCAGAGAAAGAGCAGAGACGGTGGCGTGGGGATAGAGGAGCAGGGCAGAACAGACTGTCATAGCAGGATGACAGGTACCCCCTGAACAGGCACAAACAGGGAACGTGATAAGAGTGGAAGTGGCGGCCGGCGGCCCCATGTTGGCTTGGGAGGATCGCACCACGATGGCCGGGAAGCCCGCAGTACTCGAGCAGACGTGCGAGTCACCCCGAGCAAACATGCCAGAAGGAAGCCCACACGCCGCAGCCGCCGCCGAGGGAAGAAAACAAAGAGAACGCAGCCTTAGTGACATTTTATCCTTCACTGATTGTTGATGGCGCTTTTCCTCCCCACTCGAGGAACAGTGATGTGAGAGGAGCATCTGGGAGTCCCCGAGTACTGTAAGAACCCAGAGTTCTTAGCCTCAGAACCGGAGATTAAACATCTTGCTATGGGCCCAGTTCTATTTGTTCTACAGCCCTTTGAGACCACGTATCATGACGGCTAATTATCCATGACGGTAAAACGCTTCTCTCATGTGATCCGATGGAATAAATATTCCCGATGCCAGGTTACTGCATAAAGATTCTGTGCAGGAGGGGGTCACTGAGGACTGCTGCTCTGCCGGATTTGGATACTGCCTTGACACTATGTAACTAGACAGGGTGAAGACATTTGATTCAACGTGATAGCACTCCATCAATATTTTACTATGTGTCCTTTGACAAATTGTCTCTCCAAAAGAAGATATTCCTGGAGGAGGATAGTTTCCCAAAGTGTCAGTCCTGCTCTGGGAAGAGCTGAGTTGCAAAACAAAGGTTAGTTTCAGTAGCTTACAGTGTATTGTATTTTCTGATACACTTAACAACTTCAAAGATAATGGTTTTTAAATGGCCACGTTGAAGTAATGACAAAATTGGTTTGTTCATTCAGAAAAATTTCCCTAGTGCTTATTTTCTGCCCAGTGCTATTCTGATTGCCAGAGACGTCATAATAAACAACAGAACAGCCCTGACCTGTATTGAGCTTTCATTGCACGGAGGGGAGGCAAATGATAAATAAATAAACCACTAAAAATATTAAACATAGTAGGCAGGATGGAGATATTAGGTTGGAGGATAGAATGTTGCTATTTTATACAGAGTGGTCAAGAGCAGCAGTTTTTGACAAATTTCCATTGGATGGAGACCTAAAAAGTGAGGAAGCATGCTGTACCGTTACGGAGTGGAGAAATATTCTGGAACAGACAGGCCGGGAGCAATTCAGGAAGAACAAAGAGGTCAATGTGATGGAAACAGAGAGAAGGAGAGTGGTAGGAGAAAGGGTCCCGGGGGAGGAGAACGCTTACCTTGTGTGACCTTGAAGCTGATGGTAAGGATTGTGAATTTCATTTTGAGTGATAAAGGAAACTGTCGAAGGATTCTGAGCAAAACCATATGATCTGAATTAATCTTCCAAAGAATCACTCTGGTTGTTGAATAGAGGTTAGGTTGTAAGGACACAAAGGTCAACCGGGAGTTCTAATGGGAGGCTATTGAAGTGATCCAGCGTTGGGATCATGGGTCTGATGATTTGTCTTGGACTAATGTATTTTCAGTGGAGGGAATTGAAGGGGTTTGTTGCTGGGTACATTTTTTTTTAAAGATTTATTTATTTATTTATTTGACAGACAGAGATCACAAGTAAGCAGAGAGAGGGGAAGGGAAGCAGGCTCCTCGCCAAGCAGAGAGCCCGATGCGGGGCTCAGTGGACCCTGGGATCATGACCTGAGCCAAAGGCAAAGGCTTTAACCCACCGAGCCACCCAGGGGCCCCTGCTGGGGACATTTTGAAGATAAAGTAACAGAAGCAACTGACGGATAATGTGTGAATTCTATGGGAAACAGAAGAAGCCAGAAAGCATGCCAGGATTTTTAAACTATGCAACTGAACAGAATGCATTTGCCACTAACAGAGAGATAGGGAAGACTGCTGGAAGAGTAGATTTGGAGGAGAAAATCAGGAGTTCGGTTCCGGTTATCTATTGGGTGACCATGTGAAGATATTAAATAGGTGTTGATTATAAAAGTCTAAAGTTAGGGAGAAATCAGCTCTAGAGATATAAATTCAAAAGCCGTGTGCGTATAGATGACATTTAAAGTCCTGGAGCCAGATAAGGTCACCCAGGACACTAGTTTGGAGAGAAAAGAGGTATAAAGACAACACCGTGGGGTGCCTGGGTGGCTCAGTGGGTTAAAGCCTCTGCCTTCGGCTCAGGTCATGATCCCAGGGTCCTGGGATCGAGCCCCGCGTCGGGCTCTCTGCTCAGCAGGGAGCCTGCTTCCCTCTCTCGCTCTGCCTGCCTCTCTGCCGACTTGTGATCTCTGTCTGTCAAATAAATAAATAAAAATCTTTAAAAAAAAAGACATCACAGTGAAGCTATGAATGAAGAGAGAGCAGAAGAGACAGCCAACCTCTGGCCAGTGAGGTCAAAGAAACGCCAGGATAGGGGTGAGAAACCCAGGAAAGAAATGATTTCAAGAAAGAGAACGTGATCAGTCATGTTACATGTTGATAGGTCAGATGAGAAGTGAGAATTTAAAGTTTGACAACATGATACTCATCCGTGATAAGCCTGATTGCAATGGGCGAAGGAAGAATGAGAAAAGAGGATTCTGGAAACGTGGGCTCATTCACGAATGTTGTTCTTCAGGGGACCAGAGAGATGGGGAGGTGGCTGGAGGGGAATTCGGGAATGAGACAGAAGCTTTTTAAGATGGGAGATACTAGTGATACGTGTATGAAGATGGGGATGATCAGGCAAGAGGAAAAACTTGGTGACATGAAACACGGAGGGGAGAGGTTGATACTCACAGCAGGGAAGGTGCGTGTTGGGGCGGGGCAGGAGCGGCGCCGGCGGAGAAGCATGTGGCCCACGCACGGGATGTGACTGGGGCTCCTCCTTCTCCTTGCGGGAACTGAGAACTCCCAGTCAAGCTACCCCGGAGAGAGTGGAGAGGGGCGGGGTGGGAAGGACCTGTGAGTAGGGAAACCGAGCACCTGTGAAAGGAAAAGGAAGAAAAGTGAGGAAGTGCGGACCCGCAGAGGCACCGGCCTCCGTGCGCCCTGCGTCCCCGCTGAAGGGAGGAGAGGCGCCGAGGGAAAACAAAGTGGACTCAAAACAGAAATCGGTCCTCAGAATGAAATTTAAATACGGCAGCAGGCAGTGAGACCTTTGTTAAAGCTGACCTAAGAATAGATAGCTTAGAGGCTCTATCAAACTCTTAGCGGGCTGGAGAGACACATTGACCTGTGAGATCTTAGGTATCACATGATCATGAGTAGCACAGTGTCTGTATAAGTAATTCCCAAGAGAGTTCAACGGGTGATAGTCAGAATCGGAGTGTGTTTGGGACCTACTGACCGTGCTGCTCGGCCAACAGGGACCGTCGATGCGCTGGGCCCGCAGTTAAACTTGAACAGTTTTCCACATTCTCCTATGTTGCCGTGGTAAGAAAGAATGTTTGGCAGCACGTCCGTCGGGTCTCAAGAATGAGTCTGTGTCATTTAAATTTTGAGCATGGAAATTGGTTCAGTATTTTCAAGGAAATTGGGGGCCGGGGTATGGTTCTGGGACATCTTTGTACCCCCGCTTTTGTAACGACAAAATGCTGAGCTCCGCAGCGCGACAGAGACGACGACGAAAGGGCCAGGCTGACTGCTCAGCCCCCTCTCCGCCACACTCCACGTCTGACCTCGAAAAGCAGCACCTGGCGAATTAAAACAAATAAAGAACCACGAATTTTAAAGTTATTCTACTGTGATTTTGGACTAACTCAATAGACTACAAACCCAGCTGACTCCAATGACCCCCAAATGACTGTTCCCTTTGTTTTCGATGAAGGCCTGGTCTTCCCTCCATTTTAGATTCGGCAGCAGCAGGGAAGGGGAGAGGCTTGTGTATAATTTCCAAAGAAATTCTTATAAAAGTTCAAACCTGGGGGGCGTCTGGGTGGCTCAGTGGGTTAAAGCCTCTGCCTTCGGCTCAGGTCATGATCCCAGGGTCCTGGGATCGAGCCCCGCATCGGGCTCTCTGCTCAGCGGGGAGCCTGCTTCCTCCTCTCTCTCTGCCTGCCTCTCTGCCTACTGGTGATCTCTGTCTGTCAAATAAATACATAAAGTTTTTTTTAAAAAAAAGTTCAAACCCAGGAATAAGGGAATAGTATGTTAATATGCAACAACGTATTATTCATTAACTTTAAGACGAAGAATACATTAAATTTTTTTAATTTTTTAAAGATTTTATTTATTTATTTGAGAGAGAGAGAACACAAGCAGGGAGAGTGGGAGAGGGAGAAGCAACGTTCCCACTGAGCAGGTAGCCCGATGCAGATCTTGATCCCAGGACCCTGAGATCATGACCTGAGCTGAAAGCAGATGCTTAATGACTGAGGCGCCCAGTTGTCCCCAAAAAATACATTTGTAGATCATTCCTAGAGTTGCCATGAAGATCAAATGAAAAGATATTTGTATGAAAAGTATGTGAAATGCTTTGGTAAATATAAATACTACAGAACAGAGCACCTGGGTGGCTCAGTGGGTTAAAGCCTCTGCCTTCAGCTCAGGTCATGATCTCAGGGTCCTGGGATTGAGTCCCACATCGGGCTCTCTACTCAGCAGGGAGCCTGCTTCCCCCTCTCTCTCTCTCTGCCTGCCTCTCTGCCTGCTTGTGATCTCTGTCTGTCAAATAAATAAATAAAATCTTTTAAAAAGTTTAAAAAATAAATACTACAGAAGTTTTAACACCATTATTACTCATCGTGCTCCTGAAATAAGTCATTGTAAATGTGCAATACTGATAGTTCAACTAAGTGAAAACATTAAATGATAAAATACATCTGAAGAAGGATAATTCAGTTCCTGCATGTGTAGAGAGAAACGAAGTTTGGAAGACACTACAGATATTTAAAAACAAAAAACAAAAAACAAAAAAACAAAAAAACAAAGAATGTTGACCAATGTTTAACCAGGCAAAATATTTACTACTAGTACTCTTTTAAGGAGATGATGACATCCCCATATGGAAGCTTATTATTTTTACTCATGGGGAAAATTTTGTGTAGAAACTCCTTGTTTTTGTAGGACGTATTTCAGAAAGAATAAGAAAAATTGACACACAAAATTTTGTTATAATGTGCAATGTTAATAATAAATGGTTTTATAAAGATGGGGTAGGGTGGCAAGAGGACACAGCGCCTCAGATAATTTATATGACTGGCAAATAATGATGCTAAAAATAAATTAAATTAAGACAAAACAGTAAAAAATAAAATAAAAGGTCAATTGGCAATGGAATCTCTGTGGAAAATGAATGTAAGCAGGGAAAGAAGTTTCTGAAAAAAAGTTCCTTGAAGGAATGAGGGAAAAAGGGGACAAGAGACACAAAGCAGAGCAGGTCCCGCTGCATATGCCGGCCACGCGTCTGCCTGATTGGTTTCAGGAACATTTGAGATAGGGCCAATGCAGAAAGAAGACAGTGTTAGTGCGTTGCCGTCCTGTATTAACCGACCATTCATGGTGGAAATAATGAAATAGAAGAAAACAATTTTTATTTATTTATTTGACAGAGTGAGAGAGATCACAGGTAGACAGATCAGCAGGCAGAGAGAGGGAGGAAGCAGGCTCCCCGCTGAGCAGAGAGCCCGAGGCGGGGCTCGATCCCAGGCCCCTGAGATCATGACCTGAGCCGAAGGCAGAGGCTGAACCCGCTGAGCCCCCCAGCGCCCCATGAAATAGAAGAAAAAGAGAAGAGAGGCCGTTAACAATTCAGTCTTCCTTACTTATTGGTAAGCCAAGTGTGGTGAGTATTAGTAGAATGTGTGCCTCTCAAGAAGAGAAATAAAAATAGTTGATTTTGTGCAGATTTCCACCCTTCTGGTAAGAACACACACACATACATGAGGTACAGAATATACTTATGGGGCACCTGGGTGGCTCAGTCATTAAGCATCGGCCTTCGGCGCAGGTCACGGATGAAGTCCCGCATCCGGCTCCCAATCAGCCAGGAGTCTGCCTCTCCCTCTGCCTCTGTCCCTCCCCACCTGCTCATGCTCTCTCCGACTACCTGTCTCTGTCAAATAAACAAAAGCCTTTAAAAAACAAAAAAACAAAACAAAATACACGTGTAATTTGGATGCTTCTGCATACAAGTTAAATGTTCTTATATTTACATTTAAAACTGGCATTGCACAACACAAAGATAAATAGTAATACTTCTTCAGTGACTTAACATTTAATGTTTCTTTACTTAAAACATTAAATAGGGGCGCCTGGGAGGCTCGGTTGTTAAGTGTCTGCCTTCAGCTCGGATCATGATCCCAGGGTCCTAAGAGGGAGCCCAATGTTGGGCTCCCTGCTCAGCGGGGTGTCTGAGTCTCCCTCTCCCACTCCCCCTGCTTGTGTTCCTTCTCTCGTTGTCTCTCTCTTTGTCAAATAAATAAATAAAATCATTTTAAAAATGCCAAAAAAAAAAAAAAACATTAATAGCCAACAACAAAAACCCCACAAAACACCATGGTGGAGATGAGAGAAGCAGTAGGAAAGGGAAAACATTTATATTCTGGTAAGTTTCATGGCCTTCTTGTCCCACTTCTTGAACAGGAGGCCCCACACTTTCCCTTTGCACTGGGCCCTCACGCCGTGCAGCCAGTCCTATCCGGGGTGTCTGTACCACCTCGCACCATCACCCTAAGTCCCCTCCGCGCACTCCCTGGGGACCTCAATTCTGCTAAAGTAACACAAAACGTGTCATTCCACAACAACAAAGAGGCTTATAATGAGCAAAGAAGTGTCACAAGGAGAGCAGGGGACTTAACTGGAAAAGAGGACATCCGTCCCAGCACTGTCACCCCCTGTATTTGAGGAAGTGACATTTTTGGCCCCCAATTCCTCAACTGTCACATGGACTTAATTATCTTTCTGGGAGGCCCCTTCAAGCTCAAAAGCCTCTGTGATTAAACTCACGAGATGCGTGCGTAAATGGCTAAATTGCGGAGCTCTGTTGATCTCGGCATCGCTGGAGAAAGACAGCCCGAGAGCTGAAAGGGGAAGCAAGCGCGACCGAAAGGGCTGGGGGGTGGGGGCACTGCTGCATTCCCCGTGGGGCCAGCTCGGAGAATGCGACAGTCACGGAACGGTTGCGCGTCGAGGCAAGGGAAGGATGGGAAACGCTGCCGTGTGGAAAGCACATGCCACGTTAGGCACTTTTCCTGCAGTTCCGCTAATATCTCAACCCACCTTGTTAGTAAAGGGACAAGGTTTTGAACCTTGGGGGCCAATGAAGACCATACTCTTTCCACTGTAACAGATGGAAAGGTTTTTGGTTAGGTACTGAAATGATAAGAAATAGAATACTCAAAAGTTAAGTGTGCAAGTAACGTGGGGAAGGAAACTCCATGCTCATTGCACTTTAGCCTTCCTAGGTGGCCAATCATGAGACAAAGGACATTTGTGATGATAGAATTTAGGTAATTTTCATGTTTTAAGTAAAAATTGAAATGGAAATATGTAAAATCTGCATATATTTTTGGATGCTTACGGTACTCATTTTATGTATACATATAACCTTAGAAGCTGTCTTAAAATTTAGAGTTAATTAGAGTAATGGCTGTGGTCATTTTGAACTCATTGAACAGTGTTAAGGGGCGCCTGGGTGGCTCAGTCGGTTAACCTCTGCCTTTGGCTCAGGTCATGATCCTGGAGTCCGAGCATAGAGTCGTGGGTCGGGCTCCGCACTCAAGGGGCAGTCTGCTGCTCCCTCACCCTCTGCCCCTTCCCCGCTTGGGTTTTCTCTCTCTCACTCACTCTCTCTCAAATAAATAAAATCTTTTTTAAAAAATGGTGTTAAGGGGCGCCTGGGTGGCTCAGTGGGTTAAAGCCTCTGCCTTCAGCTCAGGTCATGATCCCAGGGTCCTGGGATCAATCCCCGCATTGGGCTCTCTGCTCAGCAGGGAGCCTGTTTCCCTTCCTCTCTCTCTGCCTGCCTCTCTGCCTACTTGTGATCTCTGTCTGTCAAATAAATAAATAAAATCTTTAAAAAAAAATGGTGTTAAAATATCATGATGTGTTGATACTCCTTTCTTCTTTTTTTTTTAAGATTTTATTTATTCATTTGAGAGAGAGCAAACAGAACACAGAAACAGAACACAAACAGGGGGAAAGGCAGAGGGAGAGGGAGAAGCAGACTTCCTGAGTGAGCCAGGAGCCCAGTGCGGGACTCCGTCTCAGGATCTGGTGATCATGACCTGAGCCAAAGGCAGAAGCTTAACCATCCAAGCCACCTAGGCACCCGGATACTCTTTTCTTTATTTTTTTTTAAAGATTTTATTTATTTATTTGAAGAAGAGAGTGTGACAGAGGGTGAGAGGGGAGAGACTCAGAAGGAAAAGCAGACTACCCACTGAGCAGGGAGCCTGATGTGGGACTTGAACCCAGGACTCCTGGATCATGATCTGAGCCACAGGCAGCCACTTAACCAACTGAGCCACCCAGCCCCCCCACCCGGTACTTTTTTCTAATATAAAAGAAATTTTGTAATCCTACAATTCTTTCATAAATGTTTCTAAAATAGGTTCTTTGTAAACCAGCCTGAATTAATTCTGCTTAGTTTCTAAGTTAATTTCTTTAGAACATTGGTTAATGTGGGTTTTTTTCTAGCCTGTCAATCTTATAATCAATGCAAAATACAACTGGAAAAGTTAAACTTTCATTTCATTTTTTTTCTTTTAAACTTTCATTTTAATAACACCCATAATTTCTTCTTTTGGTCGAGTGGGGAACTGAAGACAAGGCATTGGCTGCCTCAATTCTCAACGCAAGTCGGGAACACACTTCCAAGTTTTATACTTCTTATATTACACTCTAATAATTATTTCTGCTTGCTCATTCCCACCCCAATTCACTATATAACTTGTGACCCAGTCCTGGCAAGCTGATACTCAGAATATTCAGGTGAGCCAAGTTAGCAAAGATGATGTGATGTTGTACATACATAACCTTTGACTCATTCATTCCTTGTCGTCCACAGTAACACAACTGTGAACACTGGCAATGCAATCATTATTTATGTTTAAGACAAACAGCTCTACTTAGGGGCAGTAACTTTAAGACTGTGAAAGAAAAACATTTTTGGTTCCCTCATTTGTAATACAGAGCAACACTACTTAACTAGACTAACTCACCGTGTTGTTTCGAGGTTTGAATGAGATGGTATGTTCGAAAGAGCTTTGCAAACTCCAAAAGAAGCGTTTGCATGCAAAGTAACCTTCTGGAAAATAAGATCACAAAATTCATAGTTGCATATGAGACTGCTGGAAATGATGAAGTTTCTGAATTTCATTGGTTCATAGGAATAAGATAAAATTTGGTATTGTCAGACATTTTCAGAAAAATAAACTTGGGTAAACATCTCATCATATGACTTGCTGTGGTCACTGAATGGTCCCTGTTACTGTTCAGTGTTCTTTCTCTCTGTCTTACAGCGAAAAATCTCCCAAGCAAGAATAGATTATTTTATTTTTAAATCTTCAATTGGCTATTTTATCTCTTCAAGCTGGCATCTCTGTTGTCTTTCTCTCATTTTCGGAATCCACTATCTCCAGGGTAAGACAGAACAATTCTATCTAATAATTGAGGAAGAAGGGTTAGAATTAGAATGGTACCGTTTTCAACATTTAATGAAATAACGGATCAAGGCAATGACCATCGGTCGTCACTATCATTCCTCAATAAAACAACCTAACAAGTGACTCCTGAAGCAAGTCTACACTGCCACCTACGAAGAATTCTGGTCAAGGCTCTAGATTTAACTGACATTTTACAGGAAGTAAAGATGACAGAAAACATGATTTAATGACACTACAAGAATACAATCAGAAAAACCTAGAGTGCATGCAATTTTACATGCCAAATGGCCTGATTTTTTCACAAAAAAAAATTGCAAGAAAAAATAAACGATTTTTTTATTTTCTATTTTCTATTTTAAAAGGTTTAAGAGACATGTAAATCAGGTGCTATTTAGCTCTTAATTCAAATGGATTATAAAAATTAGTATGAGACAATCAGGGGGACTTGAAAACCGATTTTGGTACTTGATGATGTCAAGAAATTATTCCTAATTTTTACAATGTAATTATGTTATTGTTTGTTTTAAACATATCCCATATATTTTTGGATTACATCCTGAAATATTTACGAATGAAATGATTTTCCATCTGGAACTTGCTTCAAAATAATCTAGTAAAGGAGAGAGTGAAAAGTTGTGGATGAAAGAGAATCGGTCATGAGGTGATCATTATTGAAGCTGGGAGACAATTACATATGGGCCCATTTTTCTGTGCTTCCTACAAATGTGTATGTTTGAAATGTCCCATAATAAAAACACCCAGAATTTAATCATTCACTGCCACTACCTTTACCACCACTGGCCCAGGTGAGCTGCTGTCACCTTTCACCTGAATGATTGCGGTGGCTCCTAATTGATCACGCTGACCCCACTTTTGCCCCCTTTACAGTCCACACTCAGCCCAGGTGCTAGAGGAATTATTTTGAAACTTAAGTCAGATCAAGTCATTGAAGACGGAAGTGGTTTCAGCAAGAAGAAGCCTTGGAAGGCTACTAGAATAATCCACAATAATCATTGTGGCTTGGACCAGGCAAGTTGGGAGTAGCAAAGATGAGGAGATGTGCATTGTATTTGGACACACGTTGAGGTAGAGCCAACAGGATTTGTTGATAGATTGCATGTGGAATAGGAGAAAAAGGGAGGAATCAAGGATAATTCCAGGGATGCCTGGGTGGCTCGGTTGGTTAAGCACCCGCCTTTGGCTCAGGTCATGATGTCAGGGTTCTGGAATAAAGCCCCATGGCGGGCTCCCTGTTCAGTGTGGAGCCTGCTTCTCCCTCTGCCTGTGCTCTCACTCTCTCTGTCAAATAAACAAACAAAATCTTTTCTTTAAAAAGGGAAAACCAGGGTATTTTGCATGAAAAATTGTTATAATGGAATTGCAAATATTTTATGAAAAATAATAGCATTTTCCACAACCAAAAATAATTTAGTAGGGACAAAAGTATTGTTTTACATTTTTAAAAGTCTCCTTATTCTCTGAATTAAAAGAGAGCTGGAGTCTCATGTCTGCATTCAGCCTATTGAGATAGTGCCTGTAGCCTCTGAAACACTTCAGTGCTTTGTGAGAAACTGACGCTCTCTGGGATAGTGTTGATATCACAGACTCCCAAAAACTGTCTTGGGGATCTCTGAACACTTAGAACTGCCATTGTACACTACCGGTAAATAGTTAAGTTCAGATGTCTGTTTCTATTTCTAGGAGATGGGAATGACAATTGAATCAATCCTCAGACTTTTCAGAGGCATGATTTTCCTCCAAATTTCAATATTCATTTTCTATGCTTGATACAAAATCAGCATCCTTTAAATGTTTGTGGATTACGTTTCAGACTCCCTGTACTCTCGCTGGTTTCAGACTCCCTGTACTCCCTGTCAAGACCAATACTGGACTGTGTATTAGTTGGTAAATCTTAAGCACCGGTGTTCTTAGGAAAGAACTGGACAAAGTATTTATTATGTAGTTTAAAATCGTTTTGTACTTGAGGTTTTAATCAACACCAGTCATAAATTCTTTCTGTCTTTGGCAACTGATTTCACCCACAAGCATCCTTAGAAAAAAGGAGTTTCAATTAAGAGAAGACGTAAAGGTTAGCTATTTTGGCTGCCTCCAAATGTTTTTCTGAAATTAACACCAGCTTCACTCACATTGGGTGTCTAACAGACTAATTCATATTGTATGTAATTTATTTGGAGTACTGGGCAGCAAAATAACCTGTGATAGCCCAACACTTTGAAAGTAATTATTCTCTGTAACAAGGGTAATATTTTACTCTGTTATAATCAAATTTAAAATTAATACTGTGTTCCCTAACTTAATAAAGGGTGACTATTAAAAGCTTTAGCAAAATCATAGTGACGTATTAAAAATTTTCCCATTAAAGCCAAAAAAAGACATAGGTACCAGTATTTCTTCTATTCAACATTTGCAAGATCCTACTTAATGCAATAAACCAGAAGAAGAAACAAGAAATATATATATCAGGAAGGAAAAAATGAAATGTCATTGTTTGATGGTGATATGATCACCAAAGCAAAAACCACCCAAGAGGATCACATGACAGATTTGTAGAACTAAGAGTTCATCCACTGAGGTAGACAGACACAAAATCAACCTTTAGAAAACTGTAGCTTTCAGGCACCTGGGTGGCTCAATTGGTTAAGCGTCTGCCTTTAGCTCAGGTCATGTTCCCGGGGTCCTGGGATCGCGCCCCGCATTGGGCTCTTTGCTCAGCAGGAAGCCTGCTTCCCTCTCTCTCTCTGCCTGCCCCTCTGCCTACTTGTGATCTCTGTCTGTCAGATAAATAAGTAAAATCTTAAAAAACAAAACAAAACAAGAGATGGACTGGAAAAATATTTGCATGAATATAACCAACAGGCACTTGATACTCAAAATATAGAAAATCTCCTAGAGACTGGTAAGAAAAAGCAAATGGTACAATTGAAAAATGGGCAAAAATTATAAATAAGAAATTCACAGAAGAAGAAATACAAATACCCAATAACGCGTGGAAAGACGATACAGTTAAATAGTGCTAATAACTAGGCAAATACAACTTCAAACGTGAGATGCCATAAAAATGACAAAAATGTCAAGTTGGATCCAGAATGCTGACCAGGGTGCAGGGAGCCCGCTCTTCTGCCGTTGCTGCTAGAAGCGAGGACAGTTTGGAAGACCCTAGGAGAGCTGGTTGGCGGTGTCTGTTAAATGGCCAGTGCCTCCACTCTACGACTCAGCAGTGCTCTTCCCAGGACCCGATCCGTGGAACGCTGGACACGTGCAGAGGGTGAACACAGACAGATCGCTTCCCAGATGGAAAAGACAGAAACGAACAGTACTTCCCTAGGAATACGGGTAGTTAAATTACGGGCATGTCCATTCTCAGCGACATTGTGCCCTAGTTCAAAAGAATTAGACAGATTTATAGAAACAGACATGTAAATAACTTCAACTCTATTATTAAATAGAAGTCAAGCATAAATGACAGAACAAATTGTTCGAAGTTGCATAGTGTTTATTTTAAAATCACACGTGTACATGAAACTAAGTAGTATGTATATATTTTAGGGGTATACACATTTGCATGTAAATGTTTATCACAAGATCTGGGAAAATACACAAAAAGAGATACCTTTGGGAGGGTTTGGAGATCAGGGCTCGTAAGCAGAAGCCTGCAGTTATCTGCAATATTTCGGTATTTTCCATGGGGAAATTATTCACATATTGTATTTGTGCATGAAATAACTTTAACAAATTGGGTATATAAATAATGTATTAAAACTGGGTATTATATGTATGATTTAAAGCACACCTAGTGTTTTAACTCTTTTATTATGTTTTCAAATGTTAAATATTTTCTTTGATAAAATCTTCTCATAAGTGGTAGATATTATGTTTAAGTGACCTCTGTTACAGTCTATTTAGACAAGTTAGTGGTACATGAATGGTATAAAGAGATAGACATTTTTTGGGAAGGCAAAAATAAATCTTTGTGTGATTTCTTTATAAACGTCTCCATTTCACAGAGAAATGAGATATGGCACTAGTGCCGAGTTTTAAAACTGCTTATTTGAGTAAATTTTAAAAATAGCTAAAAAAAGTTTTAAAATCAGTACAGTTATAGATAGAGGAGAGATGTAGTGGGCATTTTTCCAATGGGAAGCCAGGAAATTGTAACCTTATGCCAGGAGGTTTAATAGGAAATACACAAGACTATAAATACACACAGATATATATATATATGTATGTATACATATATATATGTATATATATATACAGATATATATATACAGATATATATATCTCTCTGTGTGTATATATATATCACACACATGATATATATGTTTGTAATATATGTATTTATATATATGATATGTATATGTTTGTAATGTTACTTCTTGTCCACGAGTAGTGAGACTAACAATGTAACAGCAGCTTAACATTTATGCAATTCAAGCATAAGGAGAAAGAGATAAACCGAAGTATATTAGGCATTCAGTTAGATAAACTAAAGTATACCAGGTATCACATTTTAGAGTCATTGCCTTTCAAAAAGTGGCTCAAAATATAGCTCCAATGGATTACAAGAGAAATTAAATCAAGAAGGATGAAATTCAGAGATTCTTCAACAAGTGTTGATGCTGAATATTTTTCATCAGTACCAGCATGTGTGGCAAGGAGCAGAAGTTGAACGGCTGCTTCAGGTCCTGAGAAGGTGTCCGTTTCTGCTTCTTTCACATGAATACAGCATTATAAAGTCCACCAAAACTTCAGGAGTAGACACATCTTGCTAGTGTTCAAAGAGTGACGTTTAAAAATAAAAAATAATATAGACCTAATTAGGTATCCAAGAAAGTCATTAGAAAGTCACAATAGAAAATATATTTGATATATAAGAATATATGAGCCCAGTATCAGAAAGATTTCAGAAAAAAAATGTGAGGAACAGCAGAAATTCTTCTGGGAGGAAGCAAACTATCCAACAGTGGAAACAAAGACGTGACAAAAGATTCAACGTTGGTAATCAAGGCTGAATTTCTCCATTTTTAAGGGAAGGAAGTTGGAAAGTGACCTCTAGTGGACTCTTAGCTTCATGTATAAAGCTGGCTTTTTTCATTTTGGGGGAAAAAGTGTTTCTGTTATGAATGATGAATGTAAGTTGCTGAGGACAGGGAATCTGGGCAGTATATTTAAAAACACAATTACATTATATGTTTATTCTGATTGCCTTCAAAATTTTTAAAGCACTATAAAAGAAGTTCACAAATTCCCCTGATAGCCTATCATAGATCTAAAAATAACAAAATTTAGAATGTACTTTTCACATGTGGAATAGCATTTACAGGCCAAAAAGCATTCCCAGTCGGGCTCGGGCAGGCGGTTTGGACTCAGGAGACATGAGGGGTGAGAGCTCCTGGGCACATGCGTCTGCGGGCCTGACCCTTCGTTTCTTTCCCTCCCACCTCTCTGGTCAGTGGTGCCCACGCTACCCACCCGGCAGCACATTGCTGGTGTCTCATATTCTAAAATAAGGCTAATCCTCTGCAGGAGCCCAGAGCCTCTAATGAGTAAGTGCCATAAGCCAGCACCAGCTGTTTTCAGACTTCAAAATCTTGTAGGAAATTTGTTAAAAAGCACATATCGGAAACAGAACGTTGATGTATAGGAGTGTAATGAAATAGTAGAAGCAGAAGTTCTCACCAAGGTAAAGATGAGATGTCTCTTTGAAAAGCACCAGAAACTATGGTTTTACTAAAAAAGAAAGAACCATTTTACAGAGTGAAAGAAATTAAGATGACATTCATTGAATGAAAGGAAGATGTATTCTGAAACCCGATTTCCAAGCAAACATAGAAATTCTGTGCAAGTTGCAAGGAGCATAGAAAATTCCCCGAGTAATCCTTTTCTCTTTCTAACGCAAGAAAACTGTCAAATCAGTAGTCATCTTGAGGTTAAGAGATTTTTAGAGGCAAAACTATAGGTTTTCCTCAACAATGTAATACAATTTTATAGGACTAACGAGATTTCAGTAACTGCTGAGAATCTCTGCTAGTTCAACCCTACACCCATTAAGAGAAATACTAAGTGAAATGAAGTGTTTCAGTTAAGTATTACCGTCGTCTACTTTTCATATGCACTTCGAACTTAATTCAGGCTGAAACAAAATTAAACGGGATTGAATTTTACCCTCTGATTCATGTTTTGTTTTCTCTCTTTACTCAACCCTCGTAGGAAAGAAACGACAGAGTTTTCCATCCATACTGGCTCAAATTCTTCCAGCTCCTGGGTAACTTACAAACAAGGCGATCTGAAAGGCTATTTTAAAGATATAGGATAATTCTTTTCCAAAGTCAAACATAGATATTTGAAAATGCCCTATACAGAATCATTGTTTAGGGCTCGGATAGGATAACGTGTTAATAAAATTCAGGCTTTCATTCTTCTTGTAGTGACCCCTCGGCAATGTGTCTCAGCAGCGAGTGCGAGCCCTCAGAATGCGGCTCACGCGCTCCCGTCCGGGTTATCAGGACCTCCCACGCTGCTCACTCCAAGCATGAGTGAGCAGACAGGTCTGGGGCTGTGCCCTACAGGCCAGCATTCCTGGGCTCCACCAGACCACCAGGGAAGGGAGCTCCCTCAAGTGGTGAGCTTCCAAAGGAGTCTGGGGGAGTGGATCACCGCCCCCCCAGGTGTTTAGGGGAGACAGGCGATCTGTGCTGATGAGGGAGGAGACCGTGCGTCAGCCTCCGACTTCCCTTGTCTCAGTTCTCACCTGCAGTTCTCGGAAAACCGTCTGTATCCCAGGATGTCTCCTTTTCTAGTCTCCCAGCAACATCCTCCGCTCACAGAAAGAGGAGAGGGGATGCCTCCCTTTGTTCACAAAAGGGAGAAAAGAGCTTATAGGCCTAAAGTTGGGAAAGCACAAGATAATGGGAAATTCAGAAAGGCCTATAATGGGTAACTCGGAAATGATCATTTTTACGTATCTTGGGCCTACTGTGTGACTTGGGCCTCCAAACCTTCACCACAATGTTTGTGACAACCTCGTATGGTTTTCAACATTCCAGTTCACAGGGGAGAAAACAGGTTCAGAAGAGTGAGGTGACTTCCCAACAGAGCACAGTGGTCATGCCAGGGCCTTTCTGACCCCCGCACTCCTCGTTTTTGCTCCACCTTCCAGTACAGCCTAGAAAAGCAAGGAAGCGCGGCCGTTCCTTAAGTCCTTGCTCATCTCAGTATCTCAGTGATCATGCTTACTAGGTGCCGACCGATAACTTCTGAACCCTGACTGAAATTTTGTTTCACCAATGAATTAAACAAAACCAACCAACAACAAAACAAACTAAAACAAAACCTTGTGACTTTTCTCTGGCTTCCACAAAACCACGCACATCCACTCAAGTACGCAGAGGCATTAAAGATCCCAGATACCAACCCCAGACAAAGGCTCTGTCGCTAAGGTAGATATGGAAAGCCTTCAGGCACCCGGGAGAGCCCGTCAATTAGTGCACTATTTATTTTAAAATTTTATTTATTGACTTGTCAGAGAAAGAGAGAGGGGGAGAGAGAGAGCACGAGCAGGGGGAGTGGCAGACAGAGGGAGAAGCCGGCTCCCGGCTGAGCGAGGAGCATGAAGCAGGACTCGATCCCAGGACCCCGGGATCATAACCCGAGGTGAAGGCAGACACTTAACGAACTGAGCCACCCAGGCATCCCATAATACGCCTTTTAGAGTGTAGCAGTAACAGGACAAAAACATTGTCATGATTTGAGATATTGAAAAGGAAGTGAAGACTTTGAATCTCTGAGGCATTTGTTCGACTCTTAGAACAGAATATTCTAGGCTGCTCGCCAAACGAATGTTTGGTTGCATAAAAATAAGCTCACTATCATACATATGTATAAGTGTGTACAATAGCACTGAGGGTTAATAAGACATTTTACACCTAAACAGACCAATATTTTATCTGAAAGAATCATTATCAGTTTCGCCTGTATTTCTGGGACATTTTTCCCTCTTAACACTCTGAATTCTAAGTACCAGTCGTATTTCCCAACTATTTCATTATACTGCAACCTCTTTCTATGATGGACCATCGAAAATATGTGGAATGTAACATGTATGCCTTTAGAAATCTCTTTTCGTTTATTGGGACAAATACCCTTTACTTCCTTAACTCAGCCGCCCTGGGATGTTTATCAGATGCATATGCGTTCGGATAATAAAAAGAAAAAACTGACACAGTCAAAACAAAGTTACCCTATAAAGTATCCTTTCATGGGGCGGCACTTAGGATGTCTTCTTGCACTGAAATGGAATATTTTAATTTTATATTACTAGAGAGAACGTATCTCACTGTTACATATGCCGTTTAGTATTGTTCCACTACAATATGGGGAAAATGCTACCTTAAAGAAAATAATAATAGTAATCGGTTGAAAAAAAATAGTAATCAGTTGACAGATGTAGGTGATCAAAAAACAGATAGATTAATCTATGCTGGAACTTAAGTCGTAGCTCAAACTTAGAGGTGTTTTTTTTTTTTCTCAGACCTACAGAAATACTTCCTTAATGGCACGTGTCATGACCTTTAATTTGTCCTTGTCACATCCAACTGTTGTTTCAAGCATGCAGTAGCCTCTTCCATTATTGCTAAAACTACCTCACCGAGGAATTAGAAGATACGTAATAGGCTGGCAAAATTGATAGTGAAAATGATATGAGGCAGCCATATAATCTGATAGAATAAAGAATGTCTCAAATTATTAATTGAATTTTGACCTCTGAAATTAAGTAGATCTGGTTACTAAACTACTTGTATTTAAAAAAAGGGGGGGAGGTAGAAACAATTGCTTATTCTAAGGCGGCAGGTAGTTTCCAGCTTTGCATTTGAGACTTAGAACATTATTTTTCTGCTGTTTTGCTTATTTAAAAAGAAGGTAAGTAGGTAAAATGGACAACAAATACCACAAAATGCGCCTGAGAATAAATATTACAAACAGAACATACAGAGAGTTTCTAGGAAGAAAAAAATGAGACCCTAGAAGTCCGCTCTGTTCCTCTCAGTTGTCAAAATCAACTTTCCCAGACCTTATTCACAATACATGTACTCTGGAAAATTAACCATTTCTCTCTTTTGTTCTTTTTTCTTTCTTTCCTCCTTCCTCCCTTCCTTCCTTCCTTCCTTCCTTCCTTCCTTCCTTCCTCCTCCTCCTCCTCCTCCTTCTCTTCTTCCTTCCTCTTCCTCTTCTTCTGTGGAGTTGGGATGGGAGAAGGGAGAAGGAAATAAATGTACTAGAAGTAGTATAATTAGCCTAAGCATGTTATCTCTGGATAAGGTCTCAAACAGAAGTTTGATATCAATCTTCTTATGTCCTCTAAGTATTTTATTAGTGCTCATATGAATGGAGTTTCTCACTATTAATTATTTAAAAGGCGATTGAGTATAGCGGACTCCCTACCTGTAGTATTTCACGACACCTACTAATTTAGCACACTGGTTTCCTTACACCCATAGACACACTGACATTTTCACGTGACGCCCATTCAATTTGAGAGGGAAAGACTTCTGTCTTAATGCTGTAGAGAAAGAAATTGTATCCAAGAATTTAAGTCGAACAATGTGGTGACTTAAGCTCCCCAAATTACCTCATTTGAAACAGGACCTTTCCAGAGAGCACGTACACAGTAGAGTTCACTACTTAAGACTTGTGACATTCTTGGAACACACCAAGGGCTAAGAAAAGGGAAGTGTCCTTAAACTCTCCTTTCCTTCCCCGGCCCGTGGTAAGAAAGACTCACAGAATTACCGGGTTGTTAATATGATCCCTCGTGCTTATTAAAGGTCCACACGTCCTCCAGCTAGCAGCAACCTTCTCTGAGTTTAGGACACGAAACAATAAAGATGCTACAACCACATAGAAGCAGCCAGGATAACTTAGCTGGATAGAATGTGATTGCTGAAGTTAAAATTAGCCGGGTCACCTTCATCTTAAGTGGGGGAGGCGGGGGAGAATCCCCGGGAACCTGGCAACAAAGTAAATAGATAGGAACTTGCTTTCCATTAATAAACTTCTTTTAGTTCTATGCTGAAATGTTGCTCCAAAGACATACACCTATTAGCTCACCAGCACTGCTCTCTAAACTAAGCTGGGCACTCACCTAATTATTACAAAGACCCTGGGCTTGATACTATAAGTGTGTACTCTAGATATACAGTCTGATCGTATTAGAATTGAAAATGTCTAATCGATTATGTAGTTTAACACCACTTTTTCAGATGAGGAAACAGGACCGGAGCTGTGACTTGCCCAAACTCGCCAGCTATATTTACATCAGTTGTCTCCTGCGCTGGCCTTCTGCGGACAGTAAATAGACTTTCTATTCGCCTGTAAATACTTTTTGTCATTTTAGCTAGATGTCCTTCAGTTAGACTGTGTCCAACTTTATCCCCCAGCAATAGCAGTAGCATATGTCTATGAGGAGCTGCTGAGCAAAAATAAAGAATACGTAACTTAAAAGACAAAAATGGTATGGCAGCTAAATGTGGAAGGCATCATTTAATTAAAGTGTAGTTATTCATGATGGAAGAACATTTTCAAGCATTTCTTGTACTAACCATTTTGTGGTTTAAAACTGAGTGAAACCAAATGATTCTGCCTATTTTCCACTAGATGGCAATGTATCTTTTTCTTTATAGTCTAAGGCTGTTTTTCCAGGGTATGATGAAAATGCTCAAATAGTTTCTCTTTGAGTAGATCCAAGTGAAAATTAAGATTAAAGAAATCTTAAGAAAGAGGCATGAGAAATTAGGGATGTATTGGATAGATGACAGGGTTGTCTTATAAAACCCAGAATTAAAATTAAAATAATAAATTCTATTTAATGTAAGTTCATAATTAAAATTTACATTAAATTTACATGACCATATGAAAAATTTGGTAGTAACTTATTGTTTTATTAAAATCAGCCCTGCTATTTATGAGTGGTAGCAAAAAGTCCTGGAAGTTTTCTTAGTCCTGTCAACTTAAAACATCATCTTCAAAATTAAGTCATAGTATTTTAAACTGCATTACTTATTTCCATGGCTTATCTTTAATCAGGATTTTGGAAAAAATGCTCATTAAATCATTTTCCTTTCAGTTCATTTGTGTCCATACAGGAGATAAGCTGGTTCTGAACAATAACAAGATAAGCCATTTTCTTTAAAGTCAGTCGAGTTTCAGAAAAACCATTCGACTAAGGTGGTAGTTTGCTAGGGTTGTCATTAACAAAACACCACAAACTGAGGACAGCAGAAATTTATTTTCTCACAATATCAGAGGCCAGAATGTCCAAGATAAGATGCTGACGGGGTCGGTTTCTCTTGAGACTTGCATTTTGGGACCACAGACTGCTGCCTTCTCCTTGTGTCCTCAGTTGTACCTCTGTGTCCTCTGTGTCCTAATCTCCTCTTATAAAGACACCAATTACATTGGATTAGGGTCCACCCATAAGACCTTATCTTACCTTAATTACTCCTTTAAAGTCCCCATCTCCAAATACAGTCACATTCTGGGGTACTTGGGGTTAGGACTGCGACATATGAATTTGTGGGGTAGGGGACTCAGCCCCTAGCAGTGAATCTGTATACTGTGGTAGAGAACCAAGAATCCCAGATTAAAAGTTAGAGTTCTAGACCTAAGGAAAGATCTTAAAGATTATCTAAGCCACTGATTCTCAACCCCTGTGGCACAACATAACTTGCAGCGCCTGGTCCCACACCCAGATAACCTGATGCGCTCATTTACAGTGGATCCTGTCAAGAGCATTTTTTAAAACTTTCCTCATGTTTCTAATGCAAGAGCAGAGTGAAGAACCACTGATTTAGACAAATATTTCCAGAAGGTGGATCGTGAATCACCCAGAGAGTTTATTAAAATGCAAATTCTTATACACAGGCCACTGCCCCTTCATTCCGCATCTCCAGAAATGGAGCCAAACCCATTTATCAGGTGCCCTAGTAATTATTACAAAGTCTGAGAAGCTCTGGTCTAGTCTAGCCCTCTCATTTTACAGGTGAGAAGACTGAAGCTAGAAGAAATTAGTTCATCCAAGGTCACACAGCTGGGGAACGGCGGAGCCAGAAGGAGAGTAGATGTTAGGTCTCCTGAAATCTAATCTCATTTTTTTTTTTTTTAGCAGGATTCTCTGTACTAATGAAGAACTATATGGACCTAAATGATCTTGTAGCTCCGGTCCCAGTATCAGGCTGTGCCTGCCCTCGAAGTCAGGCACGTCCGGACAACCCTAGAAGCCTAGTAGGACAAGACTGTTGCAGTTAGGGTTACATTTGTACAAGTATATCCCAGAGCCCATACCCTGTCGAAGGACCACGGACAACATCAGAACTGCTGGGTCCCTCTGAGTGCTCGGCCACGTGCAGGTGCCACCAGGCTGTTTGGGTCCGACCCCCTCGGATTTCCATCTGAGGCCCTGATGGAGGCCTGGCAGGACCCAGCTAGCAGAGGAGCAGTCCATTTCCCGGCCACAGTAGCTTCTGCGGTCGGAGTTGGTGGCCTCCACTCACTGTCCCTCAGAAAGTGGCAGTGTCTGTGCGGCCCCCAGTGGGGCTGGCTTGGTAAGCTGGGACTGGAGCAAACCCATAGCTTAAGAGATTTTCAGTTCTGTGCTATGATCCACTGAAAACCCGCAGGTAAAGAGAATTCTTAGGAGGTTGGTGTGGCTACCTGTTTGGGGAAGGCCATGAACACACAAATGCAAAGAAGATGTGACACACTTTTAGAAAAGCCAAAGTATCCAAACGCAAAATAACATAAAATAAAATAAAAAGCAAATCCCTTGTGGGCTGATGATCCATGGACATTTAAAAATTTTCCATACCGATTCCGCTTAAAGGTTCTCTTAGAGCCTTTCTTATGCATTTATGTATATTTTATTGTTGCTTATACTAATGGCCCGGGCCTGAATGGGACAGAAAGAGCAAAATGCCGACATGTTATGAATCACCAGAAATTGAAAACTGATCTGAAACATAGAGCATCCCTGAAGATACGTAAAAACTTTTCCTGTAAGGGCGCCTGGGTGGCTCAGTGGGTTAAGCCTCTGCCTTCGGCTCAAGTCATGGTCTCAGGGTCCTGGGATGGGTCCCACGTCGGGCTCTCTGCTCGGCGGGGAATCTGCTGCCTCCTCTCTCTGTCTGTTGCTCAGCCTACTTGTGATCTCTCTTGCTATGTGCCAAATAAATAAATAAAATATTTTTTAAAAACTTTTACTGTGTATTTATAACACTGTAATTCAAATTAGGCTCACTATTTCTGAAACATAGCAAGTTTCTAGACATATTCTTTAATTTGTTTCCATGGGGCTAATTACTGTTCTGAACACTTCCCGGTGCTTCTCAAGTGTGGATCAAGAGTCACCTTCTCTAGAATCACCTGGGATGATTAATTAAAACACAAGATTCTGAGCCCGTAATAAGATCTATCCAATTTCTGGAAGTGCATCTGGGAATCTGCATTTTTAATAGTCAGCTTGGTGGTTTAGAGAGATCTCGTCCTCAAGGACCTTTATACTGTCCTATAGATATTATTGCTTTCCTGGGAAATATTACTTTTCTATTATTACTGCTTTGTGGGCTCTTCATATCTACCATTTCTAATGAAAATTTCTGACAAGGGGAGTTTGGGGGAAATTTGCTCCTTTTAGGGTTGTCTCCTTGGAGTCCACGCAACTGGGAAGTCATTATTAGAGCTCCTGTCTTTTCATCTCTGTTTTTCCACTTGACCCGAGCAGGCTGTTGTAAAGAGCTGATACGACAGAGACTCAGAAACTATACATGTTAAGCTTTAAATTTCTTCTCTTGAAACGTGTTCAAAGGAAGAGAGAAGTTTGTGCTATCTGAAACCCCAAACCCCTCTTTCTGAGCTGTCATCAAGTTGACTTGGTACCGGGGTGCCTGGCTGGTTCAGTCAGTGGCGTGTAGGACCCTAGATCCCGCAGTTGTGAGGTTGGGCCCCATGTTGGGCGTGGAGCTGACTCTAAAAACATTGGCTTAATACCAAAATAAATGTATTTTAAGTATTTAAGGGATTTAAGAAATTCAGATGTGAGCTGCAAGCAGTCATGGAACTTGATGAAACTTGTCTTACCATGCTATTATCTTTAGTATGCATGGAATTCAATTTTTGAGAGGTAAGTTTTCTAAATATCTCCCTGGTTTTATGTTTAGGCATGTTTGGAAGCTTAATAAACACTTTCAAGGGCAGCCTCAAAATCAAAGACTTGTGATTTGGAAGTAGTTTCAAGCATTATCAGCCCAGGAACAGAAGCACCTCTGCGTACCATCGCCTCATACTTCTTTAGAGTGTTCCAGAATGAGAAAAGAAGCTCAACAAAACAAATGGTGACGAAGATACCTTCATGTACATTCAAATGTTTTTTCCTTGCTATTTATTCATACCAGTGGGAATTCTGTAGACCACCCCTTTGCTGGAGGGGGAAAAACTAAGGGAGATCTAAGAACGCCTAAAGGCAGAGGCAACTGAAGATGGAAGTTCTGAGATGAAAATCAGGGAGAGATTAAATGTCCGTGAGGATAAGCTCTACGGCATTCACGATTTACCTCTATCGGCCCAGCAAGAGCAAATAGTTTCACTTGTACTCTCTCCAAAAGCACTTTAACTGGGGAAGTCTAATTTACCCCTCTTTCTAAGAGGGGCCCTGCAGTAACATTCCCTTTGTTTTCTTTCCTCCAACCTCATTTGGCTCCAGCACCCAACCTCTGAGCCTGGAGAAATGGAGGGATACCACGATTTTTTAACTGCATGATTTGCATCGATTTCTGGGCTGGGTGTCGCTGTTTGGCTATGTTTGTCTTCCTCAAAGACCCAGTGAAATCTTGCCAGAGGGGAAAACAGATCTTAATTCATTTGTTTGTCTGTGAGAAAAGAAGCCATCAAAAGCTTCTTTAAAAAAGTTTCACACTTCACAGAAAAGTAACTAAACACAGAAAAAACGACTTTGTGTTCTAGGAGTGATGGTATAACACTGGCACACCCATCCAGAGATGAATCCCCAGGGAGGAGTGTAATCATGCTGTATTTTTCCCAGATTTCAATCCCCAAAGCAGGTGTGTGTGCTCTGGGATCCTGGTCTAAGGTGGAACTGTTTTCTGGATTTCTTCCTGGAGAAACCCACACACTCCCACACACTTTCTCCAGAAAAAATGGGGAAGAAGAAGAAGAAAAAAAAAAGACGAGAAGTACTTGGAATTGGTAGCTAGCTGGAGATCTGAAGATAAGTGGAAGGATATAAAACGGATAGTTACATTTGTCCCATGATTTTTTTTCTTTCAAATTTTATTCCTTTTCTTGGTTTACAAAAAGGCTTAATGTTTATCAGAAGAATTTATTCCCTCAAGAATTTGAGGAAAAGAAGAAGATACTGTATGTCTTCTTCAGATCTCTTTAAAAGAATGGAAATGTATAATAAAATAATGCATTGTCACTTAAGGTCCATTTAAGAACACTGAAAAAAAACTTGAGCTGGAGTTGGTAGTCCCTAGCAGATGAAAAATCAAAATCAAACCAGCAGTAACTCCCACCTTTGCTTCAAAATGAGCAAAGATCACTAAAGGAAGTTAAGATCACACAAGATTTCTTACAGAGCTCAGAGAGCATCCTAATCCCGCGAGGAAGGTAGGTTGAAGCTGAAAGCATATCATCACCCACAGGAAAGACAATCACATGCGGGAAGTGGTAAGTTTCTGTGTGAAAGGTCTGGTTTGCTTTTCAAGACACGGCGATGTGTCAGACCAGAGGTGGTATTACTCACTGAGACCCATGCACGCATGAGAAGGCCACAGGTTTGGACACAGGCGTCTGACCTAGAAGCCACTATTCTTTCTGTTACCCTGTGTGACATCCAGCTTTTTGTTCCGAGATGACAGACGTACCAACTGCGCAATCCCAAACCTTAAAGGAGCGGGGCCCTGTGCAGGCTTCTTCTCGGGCAGGTTGTGAGAGTTAAGCTGAATCAACAGAGAGTGCCTGTCAAGTTGTGTGCATGTGTGTGTACTACAATGTACTACAATGTACACTTCTATATATAAATGCATGTGTGTGTGATATGTACACATATATCTATACGCACATATGTGCTATATGTGCAAACGTGTATGCGTATGTATCTCAGTGCACACACACATACACACATAACTTGAAAAGGGATAAATATGGGGCGCCTGGGTGGCTCAGTGGGTTAAATGTCTGCTTTCGGCTTAGGTCATGATCCCAGGGTCCTGGGATGAGCGTCAGGATCCCTGCTCCTCTGGGAGCTGCTTCTCTCCCTCCCTCCCTCCGTGCACTCTCAAATAAACAAAATCTTAAAAAAGGAAAAGAAAAGGAATAAGTAACTAATAATTAGTATAACCAGGTCGGCTATTTAAGTAAGATGCTTTACCAGACCTCTAACCCTACAGATTAAAAAAATTTTAAAAGGATTTTTGAATTTTTTTTATTTTTTAATGATACATTTATTTATTTATTTATTCATTTATTTTTTTAAGATTTTATTTATTTGACACACAGAGATCACAGGTAGGCAGAGAAGGGGGGGGGCGGGGGGGAGGCTCCCTGCTGAGCAGAGAGCCCAATGAGGGGGCAGATCCCAGGATCCCAGGATCACGACCTGAGCCCAACGCAGAGGCCTCAACCTACTGAGCCACCCAGGCGCCCCAGGATTTTTTTTTTTTTTTTGACAGAACTTTTTCTTGTTTCTTCATCCACTGCTGCTGGAGAATACACATGCTTCTGAGAAGTTTTAAGTTCCAATTCAAAGGAAGAAAAGCAAAAGTTACCTTTTGCTTGGGGTGTGTGAAGGAATGGGGTGTGTGAAGCGAGAGGCAGAACATCCCTCTCCCTGCCCAGCCGCAGGACGAGGACAGGAGGCCTTCAGGCCCACTAGCCTCAGACGTGTCTCCGCCTCAGGCTTCTAGGCCTCAGGCCCGCCTGCCTGTCAACCGAAACGCACGTGGAAGAGAAAAAAGGAGCCGGTCCGGCTTCTCACTCCATTCCCAGCTCGGCTTCGGGCAGGCCACAATGTGCACACCCCGGTGAGGCACTTCTGCACCTGCGGGAGACAATGGCATTTCCCAGCAAGGCCACGAGCAAGGTCAGTTCGGAAGCCTGGCCAAGGGCGTCCTTTCCTAGGAGGGACTGTTTAGACGTGCGTGTGTGTGTGCGTGTGTGTGTGTGAGAGAGAGAGAGAGAGAGAGAGAGAGTGTGTGTGTGTGTGTGTGTGTGTGAGAGAGAGAGAGAGAGTGTGTGTGTGTGTGTGTGTGAGCGTGTGAGTGTGAGTGTGTGTGTGTCTGCCTGTCTGCCCGTCTGTCTGTCGGAACCCGCGCCCGCCCATCTCGAACCCCCCGGGTCAGGTGCGGGTCGCCCTCCGTGCGCGGTAATTCGACGGGGCAGTGTCCTGCTGGGCGGCGGCGGCCCCCGCAGGCTCGGGCGCCTGAGCGGCGGGAATCCAGGGCCGGTTTCCTCCTGAAGCTCAGGAATGACTCAGATCAGCAGGAGACCCGCGCTGGTGCGGACGGACCGAGGGAAGGGGAGCGGGAAAGACCGCGGAAGGAGCCACCAGGGACGCCAGAACCCGGGACTGGGCAAGGAGAGGAAAAGAAAGAAACTCACGTGGACCCACTCACCCCCACCCCGCCCCCCAGGGGCCCCCGCACCCCGCGCCTCAGGGACCCCCCACCCCGCGCCCCAGGGGCCCCCGCACCCCGCGCCCCAGGGACCCCCACCCCGCGCCCCAGGGACCCCCCACCCCGCGCCCCAGGGACCCCGCACCCCGCGCCCCAGGGACCCTTGCCGGCCGCCGCGCTGCTGGGCTCCGGGGCACGTCGCGGGCTCCCCGCACCGTCCGGGCTGGAGGAGGGGAGTCCCGCGGCCCGTGTGGGTGGAGACCGGAGACGGGAAGCCCCGGGCCCCCGGCTGGACGGCTCTGCGGCTCGGGCCCCGGAATCGGGAGCGGCTGGGGCGCGCTTCCCGGCCGGGGTTGGGTGCGCCTGGTCCGGGTGTCCGAGGTGTCCCGCTCGCGGTCGCGCTCACGGGGTCGGCGCCTGCGGGGGGAGGGGCTGGAGGGGAAACCGAACGGGGGACGGGAAGCGGGCGGAGCTCCGCGGGTCTGGGATCCGGGGGGAAGGAGACGCGGAGCCCCGCCTCGAACACCTGCTCCCCGCCGCCCCCGCCCGGCCCCGCCCCCTGAGGCGAGCAGGGCCGCTGACCCCGGTCTGCAACCGGCCGCCCGCGGCTGCCGCTGGGAAACGCGGCACCTGGGGCGTCGAGGACCGAGCCGAGGACGGGGCCAGGGGCCTTGGGGACTTTCCCCGGAGGCTCAGGTTTCGGCCTCCCCTGGCCGGCGCCCGCGAGCAGGTGCAGAGAAGTGTCCTCTGGGGCCCTCCAGGCGCGAAGCCTGTGAGCCAAACCGGGAAGTGCAGCCCCCCCCCTCCGGGCCCCGGCCCCTAGCCTGCCCCCACCCCCGCCCCTAGCCTGCCCACGCGGACCGAAGCCCGGAGCGGAGGGGGGTTCGGAACCTGCTCCGAGAGCGCGCGCGGAGACGGAAGGCGCGGGGCACGCGGCAGATCCCGGGAACCGGCCCCGACTGGGACGCAGCAAGGGCTAGAGCAGGACCGCGGCTGGTTTTACCTTTCCCCGGCCCTGAGGACCCGCTTCGGGGCTGCGAGCTCAGGCCGCCTGTCCTAGACCCCCCTGACCCACGCAGCCGCCGCCGCACAGCCTGTGACCCCGTTCCCCCCGCGGCTGCGCGCGCGTCTACGCCGCGGCCTCGGCCGGCGACCGCAGCCGTGCGGACCGGGGCGGGGACGGGATCTGAGAAAGTCTCCTCTGAGAAAGTTCAGACGCGCAGAGAGTTAAAGTACACCCGAAAGCTCGAAAACGCAGCATTCAGATAAAACACTTCTCGGTTTGCTTTGGCCGAAGGCAAAACTAGCTCCGGGCGCCCTTCCCCTACTCCTTCCTGCCAAAATGTCTTGTGCGCAGACCGATCGGCACCGGGGCCGGGCCCTGAGCGCCTGCCTGCCGCGCGCACACCCGGACCTCCGCGCCGCCGCCCGGCCAAGACGCGGCGTTCCTCCCGCCTGCGCGAGTACGTTACCGGCCCTACCGGCCCTACCGAAGGAGACGCGAGGGGAGTCTCCACGCAGCCTTCAAACCGCGAGATTCCAGACTTTACGACAAGGAGCATCTGCGTGCCTTCCGTCTAGACCTAAGTTCGTCTCTGGATCCCAACAGGGAACAAAGCCCCCTAGTCAAGAGGAGATTCTGGACAACTGGGACAGAACGTGGGAGCATTTAAGTCTGGGGCATTTTTCTCTGTTTTGGAGAGTTTGGTCCCCAAGCAACCTGTGCTGTTGGTTGGTTGGCTGGTTTCAAAGATATTTTTGCTCCAGAAATCCACTGGCGTCCCAGGTCTGGACAATTCAGTTAGCCTCTCAAGCTTCGGGGTTTAAGGATCTCTTGGGGCCCATATTTCATTTGCCCCCAAATATCTTTCTTACTTCTTGCCATCAAATTTGCTTCATGACCAATCTCGGTCTTTTCTCTACAAATCTCCTTTTAGATATCACTGGGGCCTGATTAACCCATTACAAAAAACAATTCCCCAGGGGCGGGAAGTAGTTTACAGAGAGCAGAACCTGTCTCACTTCCTGTGTAGATGAGAAAACCAGAATGCAGCGAAATCAAATGACGCCAGTGATGATGCAGCCATATTAGTCATAAAGAGCAGTTAAAACTGAAATTTTGGACTGTTCTCATTCTACTTTGCTGAGGATTAGGGTTTCGGATCATCCACCTGTTGCCTAGGAAAATTGAGAGCAGGCCTCAGAGACACGTAGCACAGAAAAGTCCTTAGATGGTAAGGAAGTCAACCAGCTTTTTGACCCAATGGCGGTCACACTACGGATACGTCTCTTTATCCTACCCTTGGTCTATACTTGCTCCCTGCCTGAAACATAACTTGCTCTGTAGTCACCTCAAGACAATGAAGGCTTTCAATTTCTTTTGGAGGGGAAGCCATTGAATGTCTCCAGTGACACAGTGTGGAAGTTGCCCATTACAGACTTTCTCACGGGTGTTCTCCTTCTGACATAGTGGAGGACAAAATGGGAAAGAACACGTCCAGTGACAGACAAACCAGGGTAGTGTCTGTTCCTAGAGCATTTCTAGAATGACTCTAGAAAGGAATGGATTAAATGTGGGCTACCTTAAGACTTAAAGGACCATCATTTTTATGGTTTTGCTCCTAATGGTTGCTGAACAGTTTAACTGGGAATTGTCAGCAGATGAAGAGTACAGAGAGACTTTTCATAACAGGAAGAACAGGGAGGGAAAATTATCCGGTTCCTCGGTATCATCATGCTCTAGGACTGGGGTTTTTCCAGAGGCTGTGCAGCTGCTCGAGCCTTTAGAAAGAAGGCTGGGCCCAGCAATACATAGATGATCGTGGTCATTTCACCTTGGTTTCTAAAGAAACTCCTCACGGGGTCTCTTAATGGGTAATGACAGAATGCTGGAGGGTTCTAGAGCACAGGATACTCCTCCTTGTAGGCATCACTTGTAGAATGAAACTGGGCTTTTCGTCCAGTCTCTCCAATCAAGGCCTAAAGTGGTCTCTGGCCACTTGTGAAGATGCTAATTATCCTGCTGCTGAAAAGAATGCTGACGTCCCCCAGACAGGTTAGCTTCCCGGCAGACATCTTTGTCTAAACGATTTGCCCTTTGAGGAAGAAGCCCAACACCTTCCAGCTAAAGATTTTACAAACAATAATCAAACTTTGACTTCTCACTTTTAGGTTCCATATTGGCTCAGAGTAAATAGATGCCAAGTGGGACGGGGTTTATCATCGCTCTCTTCTGCGCTCTCTTCTCTTCTTTTCAGAGACTCAGTGAAAATAGATGGTAGCTACTCAAGGGTTAGCCCTTAGCTACAAAAAAAGAGTACTTAAAAACACTTTCCACATAATTGCTTTGAAGAAAATAGTCATTTATTGTCAAAGCATCCAACATACCTGGATAATCTATAAAGTTTAATAAATCTTTCCAGGGATAAAAGAAACACATAACTATTCAGACTCCATTTCACTGGCACAAAATTACACTTTGTATTAAAAGCAAATACATATTTACATAATGATGACATTCTTCATTGAAGTCCATAATCATTTCATGATCCATGCACTTCCCCCTGGAAACTGAAATTGAATGGTGACCCCTTTTTCTTCATTTTATTTATTTTTGTAAGAACACAAACTGTCATCAAGAAATGCAGAAAGCATCTCACCCTCCTCCTTTACTTTATATCTAAAATAAAATTTGCCCTTACATATAATTATTACATCTAAACCGTAAGTGCTTAATAATTTAAGTAGAAACGTATGACAAATGCATCAATATGTTGCAATATATGACATTTTTAAAAATGTACCTTTGTTTTTGGAAAGTGAAAATGCGTGCATTCAAAAGAAAACCCCTCGAACAACCCACCCAATCAAAAATCCACCATCCCGTCTTGTGCGTGTGCGTGTGCGTGTGCGTGCGCGTGGAATGTAGGTCGCAGGTAAACATGTAAGGAAAGGTTGGGGCGGCCCGTGTACGCTTGAGTGTGTGTGCTCCGTCTCTGGGTGCAGCGTTCCAGGTCACAAGGAGGTGGGGGGGGGTCCTCGCGTGTTTTCCCCGCAGGTGGCTTGGCTGCGAGCGCGCGCGCGTGGAGAGCCGGGGTCCTCTCGGGTCAGTTGTGCGAGGTCATGTGCCTGGAGAGGTGGTGGCGCTCCCTGAAGGACTCGTTGCAGATGGGACACTTGAGCTTCTCCTCCCGCCGCCGCTTCACCAGGGGCTCCATCGCGTACTCCTTCTTGTGGTGCGAGCGCATGTGGTACACCAGGTCGGAGGTCATGCGGAAGGACGCGTTGCACTTGGCGCACCAGTTCTGCGCCGGCAGACACAGCGACGTGAAGGACGGCGGCAGCAGCGTGAGCGCCGAGGGCAGCTGCAGCTGCAGGGGCCCCGCGGCCGCCGCCGCCGCCGCCGCCGCGGCCGCCGAGCTCTTGGGCCAGAAGGCGGTGGCGTAGAGGAAGGGGTTCTGCTTGGGCAGGCCGCCCCCGCCGCCCCCGCCGCCGCCGCCGCCCGCCAGCGCCCCGCAGCCGCCGTTCAGGTCCGCGGCGCCCTGCAGCTTCACGGCCAGCGGGTCGGCGGCGGCGGGGTAGAGTCTGGCGGGGCCCACGCCGTCGCCGGGGTGGCACGGCTCGAGCGCGCCCAGCTTCTGGCCCAGCACGAGCGGCGACAGCTGCGCGAAGGAGCGCGCGGGCTGCGAGAAGGCGCTCTTGCGCTCGTCCGGCCCGGCCCCCTGGCCGCCGCCGCCCGCCGCGCCCGCGCCCCCGCCGCCGCCCGCGCCGGGGCCGCCCGCGCCGCCCAGCTGCGGCACCGACGTGAAGGCGCTGCCCCGCGCCGGGCTGCCGCCCTCCAGCCGGCTGGGCAGGGGGCCCCCGGGCCGCGGGGCCAGCAGCTTGTCGGCGCCCGCCGGAGAGGCGGCCACGGGCGTGGAGGGGCCGCCGCCGCCGCCGCCCCCCGCGTCCTGCTCGTCGGCGGCCGCGCCCCCCCCGTCGGCCGCGTCCTCCTGCAGACCCGCCGCGCGCGCCGCCTTCTTCACCTCCACGAAGGCGCTGCGCTTCGCCTCGCCCGTCTCGGGGCTGGGCGGCGCGAACAGGCGGCCGCTGTCCTCCAGGCCGAAGTAGCTGCCCGCGGCGCGGTACTGCTGCGGCGTGCACACCAGGTCCTCCTTGGAGGCGGGCGGCGGCCGCTCGGCGAAGCGACCCCGGGCCCCCGCCAGCCCCGCGCCGCCGCCGCCGCCGCCGCCCTCCGCCGCCTCGTCCGGGAATTTCCGCTTGCCCTTGCCGCCGCCCGGGGCGCTGCCGTCGGGGCTCAGCTCCGCCTCCTGCTGGCCGCCGCCGAGGCCCCGGCCCGGGGAGCAGGTGTGGCCGCCGCCCGAGTTCTCGAGCTCCCGGGCCAGGTTGTGGAAGTCCGTGGAGGGCTTGGCGCCGCCGCCGGCCGCGGGCTGGCCGCTGCCCTCGGGGGAGGGGGCCGGGTAGTGGTGCACCGGGCCGGCTTTGCCGAACTTGGGGCCGGCGCCCAGAGGCGCCTCCTGCGGCGGCTGCGGCTGGTCCTTGCCGCCGCCCCCGCCCCCGCGATCCTTGGCGCCCGCGCCGCCGCCGTGCTCCTCCTGCGGGCTGGCGTCCGCGCCGTGCAGTCTCTTGGGGCAGCGGAAGCGCAGATGCGCCACGTAGGGGAACTCGAACTGGAAACGCTGGCTGCACTCCAGGCATGTGTACGGGGACGACCCTGCTCAGCGAGAGAACACCGCACACGCGCACACACGCACACCCACGCGCGCACACACGCGCACACCCACGCGCGCACACACCGCACACGCGCGCGCACAGGCACACCACGGGGTTACTAAGCATCGTCTCCGCAGCAGCTCGCCATCACCCCCTTCGCAGATCCACCGCCATCTCTGGGGACCTGAGCGCCCCGAGAAGAGTGCCCTGTCCGAGCTGATCTAACTTCCCCTCCAAACCCGGGGCAAGGCAGCAACCAAGCCGAGGGTCCCAGCTTCGTGCCGCGCTAGGCCTCCGGGTTTCCCCGCGGACGCCCTAAGGGAGGGACAGGCGCCAGGGCGCCGAGCGAGTCCCCGCCTCTCCCTGCGTCTCCCCCACTCGTGAAGGGCCCCGTCGCAGGTCGCGAGCCAACCTACCATTCATTTTGCGCTGGGGTCTAGAGGGCCAGAGCAAGAGTAACTCACTCAGTTCTTTCCCATACCAAACCAGTAACTCCTCGTCTTTGGCAATCCTGCGGAGAGAACGGTAGAACAGCTGTCCGTTTTTGATGTAGGCCTCGAGGTTCTGCTCTTCTGTCTCTCGGGCTGATTGGACAAGTCGCAGCCACATCAGACCTTCTGAAGAACCGCTCGCCGCGGACGTGTCCACCTGCAGGCCGGAAAACAGGAAGAACACGAGAAGGTAGGGGCGGGGGAGGGAGACCCGCCCGAGAGAAAGCAGCCAGAGGAACCCGCACCGTGTCCTTTCTGTCATTCTTTGCCGAAGAACTGTCTGAGATCGAGCTTAACCGTGACCCAAGCTGGCACCCGCCTTTGTGTTTGCAAGCAGCAGGCCAGATGACTGTCCTTCGAAGCGCTGTACCAATCATATAAAGCCGTGTTTTTCATATACTGGTTGAATATCAAATGAGGACATTTCTCTTTAAAATTCAAATTAATATTAACCTCTTGAGAATTCAGTTCTAAATTATCCCACATTACAAAAGTGTGAGGAATTTTGTTTGCTTTGGAAGTTCAAAAGCAAGCTTAGATCTTAGAAATTATTCCGTGGCATTCATTCATCTTCCTAATTTTGCCTTAAACAATGAATAGTTCTTCTTTGTAAAGAAAGAATAGAAAGCGGGAGGACTTATATCTTGAAAGCCAAACATATGAATTTAATGATGTTTTATTGTCACGCCATTAACATTTTCATTAAATACAAATTCTGGAACTAGGCTAACTTCCTAGAAAGAGTAGCATTTAGAGGAAAAGAAGGCCTCCTGGGTCGGAACACAAATGCACCCAGTACTTACAATAAAAGTACTTACAGAAAGTACTTAATTTGCAAATAGCTTCCACCCTAGTTGAAATCTTCCAGAGTTAAGGAAGTTGGGCTCACCGCCAGGAAAGCCTAGAACTGAGGCAGTGATTTAGATATACCTGGTGTTTCAAATCATATTTTACCATTTATTCCAGAAATCAGCTGACAGTGATTTGAGTTTAATATTCTTTTTCTGTTTTTTGGTGTGTAAAATAGGATGTCTCACATTACTTTACTCTCTACATTCATAACCTATCTCAGCTTGTCATTAGAATGATCCTTGGTCCATTTTCAACACGGGGTTACCTTCATACCCTATGCAGCACTGGCCAAGACTTACCCGGAAGATATAGGGGACTGTTCTCTTGTCCGTGGACTTGAGAGCTATGAAAGCTATGCTGTCATACAGGGAAGTATGGCTCAGGATGCAGGGACCAAATATAGCATTCTCAGGGATGTCGCAGGTCGTGTAAACACTGGTAAAAATATCTGTCAGACACTGCTGGACAGCCTTGGTATCTCCATCCCAGATGCCTCGCTGGATGCCCGAATCCTCCATCACTGGTGACAGATACACAGGACAAGGAAACAACTTATATTACTCCTTATTTACTCCTTTTGCCTCTATGAATCCAGGCAGAACATTTCAACTAGAGTTATATTTTTCTTGAGTTTACCTGATTTTTCACATAGCCTTGATTTCAAAAATAAAGCCAGTGGCAGATTAGATCTGGCATATTTCGAAAATGCCAACTGAGGCGTACTCCCCCTCCCCCATCGCTGCCGCTTTCTTTAAAGAATTGGAATCGTGGGATCTCAGGGAGGACCGCTTTTGAGAAGGAAAACAGGTCTAGGAAGGACAGACCCGCGTTTTGCATTCCCTTGGGGAGGAGGAGCCAGGATTTGGGGGAGAAGGGTGGGGAGGACAATAGGGGTTTGTTTTGTTTTGCTGTTACTGGCCTACAGACTTCCCCCACCTGAAAGAAACTTCCAACCCTTGGGAGAAAGCTCCTCTCCTCCTTTCTAATGTATTGAACTGGGTGCCCAGGAGTTGATATTTTTCTTTCTTCCAAAGAGGGGAGCGGCCTTAGCGAGCTGGCAGAGACAGCAGAGCACGGCGAATAGATTTCCAGGAGAGTGTCAGGGCCACTGAGTCTGTGTCAGCTAACCTTCCTCTGCAGCCTACCAGAGGGGGACCTATGTCTGTTCATTACCATAATCCAACACTGTCCCTCCGAGGCTTTAATTAAAAGCAGCAAGCAGAGGTAATTATTTTTTTCTCGACATGCTTATTTATGGATGAGAGTGAATCCCAGTTACCTTGTTATACAAGGGGGTAGACTGAGTTGCATGTGCCTCATGAAGTGAGCAGGTACAGGGCAGGCCTGAAATGTCCCCTGATGGAAATAGTGCATGTGTAGTGATTGGTGAATTCTCACTCCCCCAGATAGGACCCTGTTTGGGCAAGAGGGGGCAGCCCCACTTGGGTAGACCTCTGTGGGCTCTCTGCCTGTTTAATCCACAGCAAGTTACAAAGTTTAATACCCTGATGGAGGGCTTTATTAAGCTGTCATAAAGAGACATTATCCTTCCTATGCCACTGGACACCCTTACAAAACTTGTCACTTAAAAAAAAAAAACAACAACAAACAAAGCAGGTGTTTAAAATTTAAAATGGCTTTGAACTAACTGCATTATTAACCCTGACTGATTAAAAGATTCCCCCAAGTTAGTTTTTCCCTAATAACATCGAGATAGGCAGTAATTTATGTATACTTTGTATAATTTAAGTCGCAAGAAAGAGGAGACCTAATTCTTTTCCTGAGAAGCTGTTCATTATGGAATAATATTAGTAATGTCCATTTTTATCATAATGTCTATTAACCAATTAATCTTGTAAATGTGATTACAAGGTAGAGGTTTTTTTTTTTTTTTTTTCCCTTTTCAGTTAACAGAGCATGAAACTTTGGTCAGCCTCTTTCTCCATTCACTCTGCTACATCCTCCAAATGTCAAGTACTGGGCTGTTTCTGCCAGACAGAAATAAGAGAAAATACCCATAAAATAGAAACTTACTTTATTATATTAGGGCATCTTTCTCTGGGTATTTTTACCCCACACAAGGTAGCCTTTCTGATCTCTAATTGCACATTTAAATACGTTTAAAAAAAAAAAAACAACCCTTCAGAATCTCTCCTCTCCTTTTCAGCGGAATCCTATTCTCTCCTTTTCAGTTTCCTCAATTCAGCGTTTTATGCCTCAATTTCTCCCTTCCCTTTAAAAGTCTCTTTCACACAGGCGTTTCATTGTGCGGGAGGTCGCCCGTCACTTCGGCGACAGCAGGGACGCAGTCATTAACATGCAGTTCTACCGAACAATACGGCGAAAGCCCCTCGCTCCGCCGCGCTCCGAGGGGTTCGCGTCGCCGCCGCGGCCGCCACGAGCCTCGAGCGGCCACAATGCGCGCCGGGCGACAGCCGGGGCTCCCCGCCGGCGCGCGGTCGCCGCCGCCACCCGGCCCCTCCGAGCTCCGCGGCTGCGGCGGCCCCGGCTCCCGGGGCGCGGGGATCCTCCCCAGAGCGCGCGGGGCTCGCCGAGAGCGCGTCGCTGCCGCCGGCCGCTCGCCCTCCCCGCGGGCAGGCATTGTCTGGCGGCCGCGCGCGCCCCGGCCGCCGGCGTCTCCCGCGAAGGGATCGCCGCCCGCTCCTCCCTTTGTATCGTCGCGTCGCCGGGAGCGGTCCCCGCCGCAAGGCCGTCTCCCTCTCTTCCGGTGGGCGACGAGACGGACGGTTTCCCACTCTCCCCACCCAACCTGCCTTCCGCCCCACCCCCTCCCACATCGAAGCCCCGAGACTCACCGGGAAGAAGGTCGGGAGCGAACCGCCCCGAGCAGGCCACCTGGAGCCCGGGGACGCAGTCGAGGGTCTCCTTCGCCCGCGGAATCAGTGCATTTCCCTGTCAAGAGGTGCTGGCGCTGCTGCCCCGCAGGCTGTGCCTAAAGAGAGGAGAGGGCGCGCGCGAGAGAGACGGAGAGACAGGGTGCGAGAGACGAGGAGAGAGCGAGAGGGGAGAGCGAGGCGGCGAGAGCGCGCGGAGAGAGTTGTACAGATGGACCCGATGCAGTGACTGACTGGCACGCAGACACACACTTTTTGTTTGCTGCACATAATCTGCCCAATGACGCGTGACAGCCCACGTCCCCTCCCTTTAACTCTTTGCTGGGCTGGGCGCTCCCTCCGGCGCCGCCTGCCTCGCCGCGGTCTCTCCGGCCTGCCGGCACCCCGCGGGTCCTGAGCACCTTCCCCAAGTGGCAAAGCGTCTCTGAGCGCGGCCGGGCCCGCCTCCTGCTAAAGCTGCGGCCCCTGGGACTGTGAGGAGGGAGCGATCAGTTTCGGGGGCGGAAAGGCGAGCCCCGAAAGGACGGGAGCGGCCCTTCCTCCGTTTCTCGGGGCACTCGAAGAGCCTCCGGCAGAGAGCGGGCCACCCAGCGCGCGCCCCGGGCCCGCGCGCACTTCCCGAGTCTGAGTTCCGTGATGGGGTGGGGGGTGCGGAGGAGCCCCCGGGGATTCCCCGGCCGTGGAGCCACCGCTGCTGTGCGCAGCGAGTTGCCCGAGGGTGATGCCCCGGCGCCGGCTCCCTCTCGGAGCGCTCACCCTACCCGGCCCTTCCGAGCAAGGTGCGGGAAGGATGCGCTTCGGCGAGAACTCGACTCAGTCTTTCCCGGGACCCACAGCAGGGGTGAGGAGGGCAGAGCGAGGACGCGGCCAGCCCACCGCAGGGGGTTTACTGGGGTCATCCGGTCGGAGCGCTCGAGCACCTGGGCCCGGGAAGGGTGAGGGGGCCCTGGCGGGAAGCTCCCCGGTTCCTAGACCCAAGATGCCCCTGCCCCTCCGCTCTCTCCTGGCGCGTTCTTCGCGTCCCCGAGGGGGTCCCATGTTGGGGGCGGCCCGTATTCTGAGACCTCGGAGGGGGCAGAGTAGAAATTATTACCAAGATGGGCTCCGGAGAGCAGTGCCCATGCAGCCGGTGGCGGAAGAGCGCCCGGGGCTGTCGCGGTCGCCTCGGGAGCCTCGTTCGCGCGCTGAGCCACTCAGAGGCGCCGACTTGCCCCTCCAGGGCCGCAGCGGACGTGATGACCCGAGGACTCTGACAGCCTGAAAGTCGACTCCTTCAGCGGGGGCCGCGACACATTTTCGCGGGGGGGGGGGGGGTCTCTGGGTTCTTTTCCGCCTCCAACTCTCAGCTCCTGCGGGAAGAAAGACCTTTGAGCGCACGGGCGGCTGCGCTTCGCCCCACCCGCCGCGCCGGCGCTCGGAGGAGGACGGTCTGTCCGCTCCAGCAGGGCTCGGATCGCGCGGCCGGCGGGACTGGACCGAGCGGAACCACCACGAAGGCGGAGACCGTCTTGTTTCCATCCGGTGTTGAAAGGAGGTAAGTGGTTTGGGGGCTGGCAAAGAGCAGCTTAAAGGAACAGGTGCGTAGAGTGTGGGCTTGACCCGCTCGCAACCGGGAGCCTTCCCTCCGGGACCCAGTGGGGCAGCGAGGAGCGCCCTTGCCCCGCACCCCGCGGTCCAGGGGGGCCAGGGAGGGGCTCTGCTGAGCAGAAATGAAAGCGGGGGAGTAATTTCCCACTACGTGAGTTGTCTTCTCGGTCCTCCTCCCTCTTCCTCTCCCTCCATTCCCACCCGGTCTTGGTGAGCTCCCCTCCCCACCCAAGTTCCAAGTTTTTCTGATCCCACGGAGCTGCTGCCTCGGTTTAAACTAGGACTTGGCAAAAGAAGGGTTGCAAAATCCCTGTATATTAGTGAGGAAGGGTGGAATTTCCTCTTCCTTTCCAGGTTAGCTACTAACTTTTTCAAAGCTTCTTACACTGCAGTTGTCTTTTCATCTTTATCTATCACTTCTCTTATGCATGTGTGAACACTTTCAAGCAGTTTGGCACAGGGCAACTCGACCAGAGCTCAATGCTGAGAACTCTCCCATGTCTGTATGTAAGAATGTTCCATTGGTTAAGCCGCGAATTGTCTTATGACTGGGTGTTTCATTCAGGCCTCCCTACTTTCTCTCACACACGAGAAAGCATCCCCCCATCACTTGTTTAAAGAAAAGGGGGATAATTAGAAATGTCCCCCAAAGAAGTGCCCAAACATCTGAAAAATAACAAGCAGGGATGAAGAATAGTGGTCACTCAAGTGGATTAAGAGAAGGAAAGGAAAAAGAAAGGGCAGGAGAAGCACAGGTGTAAACAACAGCACGTTAAGATAAAGAATGAGCCGTAAGAGAGTTGTGGTCCTTCAGAAACTGCGGCCTAAGAAAGCTAGGGTGTGTGTGTGTGTGCGCGTGTGTGCTGTGCCCATGACCCTAATTCCATTAAACTGTTGAACACAGCGATCCTTAGTCTTCCTCTGTGTTATTTAGAGAATAGAAAGTTTGCCTTTCCCAGAATAAGTCATCTGTCCTCTGAAGCCACTTAAAACAATCCTCCTACATATTGTAAATATAAAAGCACCCACTTCAGGGTGTGGGCATTTAGATAACCTTCAACTCTCAATGGAACACATTTTCTCTTTCCCTTGTCTTTTCTTTTCCTAACTATACAGGACATTTAGACTATATCTCCTTTGAGGTTCTGAGACCTAGATTCCAGTTTGTATAAAATGAAAATTGCTTCTGATACTTAAGCTGGGGGTGGGCGAGTTTAACCTTCCAAAACACAAGACAGAAAATAGCTAAGATTCAAACAAACATCAATGAGGGGAGACATGTATGGAGAATCTGACCATCAGATATTTACTCTGTTTCTCTTTTCTGCCCTCTAATTAAGAGTTCCCCTACTGATTTCAGGCAAAAATTCCCAAATAAAAGAATTTCTAACATTCTATGAATCCTACCGACTCTTCGTCTTATGGATTCAATGACTGCTGTAGCAAAAAACAAATATGGGTAAGACTAAGCCTGACATTCCTACTTTGAGGGTTTTCTAGTATTTTAAGTGATGCACATTTTGCTTGGTAATATAAATGGTCTTAATTATTAATAGGTTGTAAAGAAAAATCAATAAATTACTTTTATTTCCCTAGAAATTTATGGGCTAAATTAGTGTATAAACTACTTTGAAATCACTCTGCCTTATTACTTACTGGAATTCACTGATACTAAATGAAGGATTGAAGCATTTATTCAGTTTCAAGCAGTACTATAAAAATGCATCTCAGTCAATAGTTTTATCTTATTCACATGGAACAATGGGTTTATAGTTGGAGCACTCTCCCCTGGGATTTTATTTCCAATTAAATGATTAGAGAGATAACAGTGAAGAGTGAAGGTCTGTTCACCTTGGTCCTCTTAGCAAGGCTTCCTGCAGTTATGGTAAAAAAGACACATGTAGACAACTGCAGTATTGTTTTGGAAGAGAAGGCTGGAGAGAGGTTGATGAATGATTCCCGAGGTGGTGCCTTTTATGAACTAAGTGAGAGGGTGGAGAAAGGGTAAGAAAGGAAATCTGATGCTTAGTGAGTATTAGAATGGAAATGCCCTTTTTCCTCCTAGGGTGGAGAAGTGGGGCCCAAAATGCTTCAGCTTCTGTGATAGGAGGCTGGTGTAGCCTCTAAGAATAACTCACTTAGAAGGATTATTACCCTCTAAGAATGAAAACACATTGTTTTTCTTTCTCTCTGCTTTCCAGGTCCTGGTTCATCCTCCTCTAATCCTACCTCCAGAGCAGTAAACCAGCAAAGCCTCAGTAGTCCAACTTTTTAAAAAAGTAACAATTCATGGCGAAAGGGAGACTGCAGCGAAGACAAGAGGATGGCCAATGAAACAGTGTGTGGAGACTTTTTCCTAAGCTTATTAGTGTCGCTTAGGGAGGTCTCTGGACAGGGATGTGAGGGTTGGGGGAGGTAAGAACGGACCTTCACAGAGGGGTACTGCATTGTCCAGCCTCACCTTGGAGAATAAGAAACTTCCTAAGGGATGACCGAGAGACGAGAAGAGGCAGACTGCTGAGCTGGATAAAAATGGACAGGGATGGAGGGCCCTTTGTTTTTTATAAGTGTACATGGTAATTTCAGTTTAGGTCTATTCCTTGCCTAAGTACTACGGTTGGCTCAGCAGGTGATAAATGAGTGAATGTGTCCCAGACTCTCAAAGGATGGATAATTCTGTAGCCTGGGAGAAGGGACTCCAGTCTCCTAAGTTCAGGGATCAATACTCCTGACTCACATTGTTCTGGCTTCAGCTTTTCCTGTTCCTCAATAAATGGTATTGTTGTTTTTAACGCTGCTGCTATTCTACGACTGTCGTCATGATGCTTATAACCTCCCTTTCTCAAGTTTATAAGCTTGTCTGAGGGATCTCAAGCTCCACTCACCCTTCTCTTGGGAGTTCAGCTGTGAGCTGGGTAGTCTCTGAGGACTTTGTGTAATTTATTTCCTCTCCTGGATCTGAATTGTTGTTAACTGGCATAATGGCTTTTGAGTATGACTTCTAGCAGGGCTAGCAAACTAAGGTGACATTGAAGACAACTACCACAAATCTGAAATCAATGCCTCATGCTCATTGTGTGACTGTGACTTGTGAACCAGATGCACTATCCAGCACCTTGACCCCTTAGATTGTCCCAGCTTTGGTATCAAACCCCATACAATATCTAGAGAGCTAGCAGGGAATGTCCGGTTTTGCCAAATCTGTGGGTTATGATGTCCTTTCCAGACTCAGACACCACAGCCCTTGAATAGGTCTCAGCAGGAGGAGTGAGGTGAACACAAGGAAATGTAAGCAGGACCACGGTCAGCCACCCAGAGCTTCCTCACCCCCTGGGCCAGGCTTTCCAGGCAAACTGGGGACCAAGGGCTGTCCAGCAGCCTCAGAGAGAGCATCAGATTTTAAGAAGACTGTCTAGGTCTTGGGAATGTCACTAAGTTGAGAAGTTCTAGGTGAAATCTCTTTACACAGCCGGGACAAGGCACGTTATCCCAATAGTACTTGAGTTCCACCCACCTTTTCTCTCTGCTTTAGGCTGCGTATAATTTCTGAGTTAAAAAGCCAGGTGCTGATCGGCATACATGGGATTTGTAATAGGAAGATTACCTAGCATCAGATCCCAGCCAGTTCTCCGAAGTATGGACTTTCATTTTAAAATGGGCTGCTGAAGGATGAGCTGCATAAAGCATTCCTCTCCTGGGAAGGGAGTCTAGGCAGAATGCACACATGCCCAGGACTTTCTAGCTTGGAATGTGTCCATGACATATTTTCCTGAAGGCTGAAGAGAGAGACAGACATCTGATTTTCTCTAAGGAAAGGGGAGGCAAAAAAAAAAAAAAAAAAAAAAAAAAAAGAAAAGAAAGAAAGAAAAGGATTTGGGGAATAGACACCGATCAGTAACCACAACAGCAGTGATTCATACTGCATCGTTAGAGCCTTGAAAATATAGTTTGATTTCTTCACAAACCATGCTCTCATACCTAAACTGCTCCCCTGGTCATATGACATATTGGACTCTGAGTGAAACCATCTTTCATGATTTCAGTTCAAATGCACTACAGGTGTTTCACGATTTAATCCAGGCATATTAATCTAGCATCAATGAGGGAAAGTCTCCCCAAGCATCATATGGAAAGCCTACAGCTTTTAGTAGATTTTCATAAGCACTTAAGAACTACCACTGTAATTCTTTCTTCAAATTCTAATACTTGAAAATGTGGTCTCTCAGAGAACTCCCAGATCAACTTGTCACCAAGAATGGGAATGGCACCACTACTGTGGAGTGTACCACAGCATATGCATTACGAAACATCAGAAATAACAGGTAAAGAAATTGAAAGTTACACTTCTTCTCTCTCTCTCTTTTTTAAAGGTTTTCTTTATTTGACAGAGAGAGACACAGCGAGAGAGGGAATACAAGCAGGGGGAGTGGGAGAGGGAGAAGCAGGCTTCCTGCCAAGTGAGCAGAGAGCCCGATATGGGGCTCGATCCCAGGACCCCAAGACTATGACCTGAGCCGAAGGCAGAGGCTTAACCCACTGAGCCACCCAGATGCCCCTACTTCTTCTCTTGAACTTGCTGATTGAAAAAGCAGTTCCCAGATTGATTTGATAGTCTTCTGGTAATTTAATATAAAGGTGACCAAGGTATAATTCATAATGTCCTCTGAAGTTCTGAGGAAAATTCATATTTTAATAAATAAATAATATCCAGAAGTATCAAATGATTCACAGTGTCCCAAGAAAAAGAAACATTTTGAACACGACCTGGGTGGTGACACTTCCTGAAGGCCTACACTTCAGTTCGGGTCTGAGCGATCTTTACACCCACTCAGGTATGGTCCTTCAGTGCGCGCGTGCACACGCGTGTGTGTTTAAGCAGGTTGGGGGTGAATACTGTTGAGCATAGCAATTTTTAAAAAACTTTCAGGACTGTCATTTTTCTTGACTTCAGGGTCAGGGCTCCTCGTGGCATGTTTTCAGGTGGGATGGTTTCGAGAAAATGGCCTGGGCGGAGTCCTACCGAGGAGCAACTGTTCCTGGACGAGCGGCACTGGACCGAGTTCTCAAGAGCCTGTTTGCCACCATCTGAGCATCCACCGCCGTGCACGTGGGTCAGGTGCCTCACAGCGTGGGCTACTTGCCATACTCGGTCCGCCCGAGGCCTAGGAAGCCCGTGTTTCCAGACAAGGGGGAGTCTCTGAAAGCGGGAAAGTGTGTCGGGGACGTCCAGGTACCGAGGTGGTGGCTCCCTTCTACGTCTGCCCAGGCAGGTGGTTTCCGACGTCGGCACCCCCCGCTGTTGATGTCTCGGTTAAATGCTTGGCCACGACGCTAGGAGCGCGGAGGACACCGAATGCCAGGAAAGGGCTTCGACGCGGGTCCACGAGGCGTCCTGGAGAGGCTCAGGCGTTCGCAACCCCGCAGTACGGCGAAGCGCGGGCTCCACTCCGTTGGGGACGAGTCAGCAGAAAGGAGCCCCCGACGCCGGGTGCGACGTGGTCAGGACGGGACCTGCCACCGTCCCTGGGGGTGTCTCAGACGCGGTCACGCAAACCCCGGACGCGCGCGTGAGGGCAGGCCCCGCGCTGTGCCGGGTGCGCGCCCCACGCGGCCTGCACGAAGCCGGGAGGAGGCTCCACGTCTCCACGTTCTCCGGGCTCCTGCCCTCCCCGGGGCTGTGCAGCTGCCGCCTCCCCCCGGCGCCCGGGGCAGAGAGGCATCCTGACGGCGGGGCTCGCGGGAGCGGCCGCCCTCCTCCCCCACGCGCCGCGCGCCGCGGTTCTCCGCGTCGTCTTTCCGGGGGCGGGGGCCTCTGCCCTCCCTGTCCCGGGCTGGGCCGCCAGGGTCCTCTCCGGCCGCGGCTGCCTCCCCGAGCACGAGGGCAAGGCGGAGCTGCCTCCCGCGCGGGTCAGGTGCGCACGAAGGCGAACGCGTTTGCAAAGCCAGTTCCCGGGCAGACGGCGAGGGCGCGCGCCCGAGCGCCGGGTCAGCCCAGACAGGGGTCAGCGCCTCCCTTCGGGGCCTTCCTGTGCCTCGGAGGTCTGGAGGACGGACCCGCGAGTCCGGCTCCGGCCCGGCTCCGGCCGGGCCCTGCGACTGCCCGGGCGCGCGTCCCGGCCCCGACACTGTGGCCTCGCCGGCCTGCATGCGACAACCGGCGCGGGCGGACGAATCCTCCTGACGCCGTCGCGAGGGGCGAGGTGACCGGCGGCACGTGCCGAGGACAACGCGCGGTGCGGGGCGAACACCCGCGTCAGTCCGGCCGCGGCCGTCCGACCCGCACGGCCCCCGCGCCCTTTCCGACGGGCTGGGCTGTGCTGGGAGCCGCTCGGAGCCCCGGAGGCCGAAGGACTCCTCGGAGCCTGCGGGGAAACCAGGAGGTACTGGGTGACAACGGACGGAGGGGGAACCCGCTCGGGGTCCGGGACCCCCGCGCCCGCTCGCCGAGGCCCGAGTGTCCGAGCGCAGGGGCGCCCCGTGCCGTCCCCCTCGACGCCGCGGAAGAGGCCGCCCTCCGCCCCCGGCATCGCGTGCGCCCCGCCTCCCTCCGTCGGAGCCGACCGCGCGCCCCTGGAAACGCGGCTGGTGGGGGCCGCGGCCGGAAGGCCGAAGTCCGGGCCCGGGGAGCCTCCGGGCCGCGCGCCGCCCCTCCCTCTCCCCCTCCCCTTCCCCCGGAGGCGGCGGGTCCGCAGCGGCAGGGCGGAGCCCCCCGCCCCGACAGCCCCGCGGCCCCAGAGCGACGCGGCCGGCGGGGCCTCGAGCTGCCCGCGCGGACGGCGGGGCCTCGAGCTGCCCCCGCGCCCGCCCCCCGGCCCCGCCCCCGACGCCGCACGCGGCTGCGCGGAGCATTGTGGGCCGCGCGGCCGACGCAGGCCCGTCGGGGCCCGCCCGGGGCCGCGCTGCCCGCCCCGACCCCACCCCGCCGGCGCGCGGCCGCGGCCCAGCTTCGGGCCCCGCGGTGCCTCCCCGTCGCTCTCTCGTGCGGGACCGGGAGGCGGTGCGTGAGCGCCCGGAACTGCGGACCCTCCGCACGCGTGTGCCCCGGGTCTGCGGTCGGCCCCGCGCCTCCGAGCGAACCACCCGCGTCCCCGAACCGCAGCCTCCGCGCGTGCGGAACCGCGGAACCGGCGTCCGTCTCGCGGCGCGGCTGCGGCCGGGGCAGGCCGGGGCCCGTCCAGCGGGGCCGCGCGCCCGGCTGCTGGGCCTCTCGTGCTCGTTTCCCCGCAGAAGGGGCGTCGCTGCACGGGAGGAGCCGCGGGGCTCGGGGTCGGCGTTGAGGGAGGCGAGCCTGGCGCAGCCTTCCGCCCGCCCCGCGCGCCGGGAGCGCCCAGACTTGGGCATTTAAGGTAGCTCAGGGCCTGCCGCCTGGAAATTCAGGCAAATGGAATTTCTAAGTCTTGTTTTTCCGGCTCCCCTCTCCCTCCCCTAAAAGAGAAGCCGTGCGCGAAGCTGTGCGCGGCCGTGTGGACCGACGGTGCCCGCAGGACGGGGAAGGCCTGGCTGTGGCAGAAAGTTAGACGACGCTTGTGACGGCTGCGCGCTCGTCCTTCCGTCCCGCCGTCCCCTCCAGCGAGCCGTTCCCCTAGGGACAAGGTAGAACAATGAGAAAGGTACGGACAAGCACCTTAGAACATGAAAGATTCTGAACAAATCTTTCTTTACTAAAAAATGTCTTCAAAAATATTAAGAAGAAAGACAAGGAGTCCGTCTGAAGTGGGAGGCCCAGGACTGGAACCGGCTTCCCCGTCTCTGTGCGGGGCCGCCAGGGCCTGGCTCTCAATGTTGGGGGCATTTCTGTGTCTAGTCACGGCTCGTGCGAGGGGAAGACCTCAGGGAGGAGGTGGAGGAGAGGGCGGCCCTGCTCTAGGGGACAGGTCTGGGGGTAGCAGGAGCAAGGGGTGCGGCCTCTGCAGAAGGGACACATGCCTGCAACAGACACGGGCCGAATCTGACTCAAGAGAAGTAACACTTAGGTGAGGGGAAGAAGCGAGAAAAGATGTCAGGATCAATTACCTTGGGGCGCATTAGACCCTCAGTGGAGTGTTGGAATCTATAGTCTCCAAAGCTTGAAAATTCAATTAGGAGTCCCCAAACCGACATTCCCAGACATCCCTGAATCATCCTTGCGGCTCAGTCCCTTTTGCAGTGCAGGAGCACACCGCCATCCCACAGGCCTCACCAGGGCCCGCTCCTTCAAAACCAGTGACCTTCCCTGATTTTTCGGATGGGAGCACTTACATCCCTTTTTGTTCTCTATAGATAATAGGATAATCGAGGATGGTGTTTTACCCAGGAACTAACAGGACATCCGGGAAAACAGGGCCCCAGACAGCCTTGGAGACCAGACCCTTCTGCTTTTTCCCTGAGGGCAGAGAAGGCTGGTGCAGCAGTGGTCACCTAAGGTATTCCACAAACTTCTGGCTCTTAGTCTGCTCTCCTCTCAGACTCTGACTAAAAAGTGCTGTTAGCAGAAAAGAGAATACAATAAAATAAAACCAATTCCTCAGTGTTTCCACCCCCACCACCAGCAAAAGAGACAAGTGGTGAGAAGCAGCCACAACTTGGAAAAGATTTATTTTTCCTGGCCATAAATCTCACCCCCTTGTTCCTCTGCCCACCGAAGCATGATAAAGCCCTTTTCCATAAAGTATTCAGTATTAGAGCCACAAAGCTCCCCCAATCAGTAGCCATCTGCTTCTACCATAACTGCTGCTCCCGAAGCAGGGAAAGCAGCAGCAGAGAAAGGGCACCACTGTTCGGCTGCTGGACAAATGAGGAGGCTGAATAGCTTTGGTTTTCCTTGTGTATCTGTATCTATAGAGACAGGAGAAGAAAGGCCGCATTATATTGATACAACAATTGTAAAACAAAACACGGAAGAGGCATCGAAAGGGCAGCATCGCATGCATCAGGGGTCCCCAGATAAAAGGGGAGCTAACAGATTTATAGAAACCTTTAATTGGTTTTCAATTGAAAGCTAAAGGGGCTGGGGCGAAGCTGTGAAGAGTGGCAAAGTGCCCTCCTTCAGCCGTCTGGGAGGCGGGATCGATTTCATGGAGGAGAAAAGAATCCAGACCCGGCCTGCGCCTCTGCCGAGAGCAGAGAGGGACTCGGTGTGATGAGCACTTCTCTTAGGCCAGGGAATTATGGTGTGATCGTGGCAACAGAGTCTCTCAATCTCTTTTTCTTCCTCTCTCCCCCTCCCTTCCTCCTTCCCTTCCTCTCACTCTCCTCAGACTGGTAGGCAAGTGGAGAGGGAAGGAAAGGATGCAAAAGTAAATTTAACTCTCCATCCCTGGAAGAAATAGACCCCGGCCTAAAAACACCCGACTTCAAATCTGTTCATCTGCCAGGAGGGAGGCCTCTTGGACAGAAATAGGAGTCTCATCGGCACCCCACCCAAATCCTTTCCTCTCTTTTTTTCTAGACTCAGACAGGAAAAGCTAAAAATCACAGGAGACTCTCCAGTTAGTACTGTGAGAAGTCCTTGCTTGCGCCCGCTGGGGTCATTTCAGAGCAGATGCTCCACTCCGCGCGCACCCGGTGCCGCTTGCCAACCCCTTCCTTCGCGGCCGGCGGTGGCCCCCACCAGGCGCCACTGGTCACTGGCAGTGCCCACCCACACGGTTCCGTCTGTCTGTCTGTGAGTCGGTCCCTAAAGCTAATTTATGGGCGCGACCCTCCATTATCTTTGTGATTAATTGATTTCCCAATTAATCACAGATAAAAGGCAATGGTGCAAATTACGATTATGAAGGACTAGAAGATGGTTTTGGACAAAATGGGAGAAAGGAAATAGGACTCATTGAACACGAGAGAGAAGGCTCAAGTGGGAGGAACAGGCCTGGGGCTGGGGCGGTCAAACCCTGACCCCTACGTGCTGTGGGTGGGCCCCGCTGCCTCTCCCAGCGCCTTCATAAGGAGGCAGCCCCCCAGATGAGGTCGCTTGGGTCCCAAACTTGCAGAGGAGAGGGAACTGGGTTTCCTCTCAGGCTCCCAACCCTGTTAGGTGCCCGCACTGCCCTCCTCCCATGCGGCCCCTGCAGAATGTCGGGACCCCGGCGGCCGGGGAGCCCCCTCCCAGCGGTGAGCCTTGTGGCTGGCCGCATCCCAGGACCACCGCACGTCTGTCTCGGAACTTCCCTCTGGGGAGACCAGCTCTCGAGAAATTGCAGGGAAACGAGTCTAGTAGGTCAGAGATTGCATTGGTCCGTGTAAGGGATTAACGAAGCCCCTTTCGGAGGCCGCTTTCCAGAATTACGCTCGGGATTACAGAGCAGACGCGGCGGCACACGTTCCGCGCTCGCCGGCGGCTCTGATTAGTGTCTCCGAGGGGATTTGTGCGGGAGCTTAGGGACGCCCGCGGGGTCTGGTGCGCAGGGCCGCGGCGCGGGGGGGGGGTGAGGCGGGGGGGGGGCGGAGGGTCTGCGGGCGCGCGCCGGGCACGGGGGTTAGCGAGGACCTCGGGTGGGCGCCGACGCCAGGCCTCCCCGCACTACCCACCCGCACCCCATGCCCCGCACCCTCGCCCCGCGCACCCCCGCACCCAGCGGGACTGTCCCGGGAGGCAGACTTGATTTTTAGGGTGTGTGAGGGGAAGAGGCCGTCGAGTGGCCTGACTTTGGGTGGAAGAAGGGGCTCGGCTCCGGCCTCTGCCCCGCACCCACGTCCTCCAAGACGAACTCATCCGAACTCCGTGTGCGGGGATGCCGCTCCCGACCGCCGCACTCACCGGCCGCAGAGTCGCCGTCCCGCACCGGGACACAGGGAGCGCCGCGTCCTCGGGGCCTCGGGGCCTCGGGTGTCAGGGCCGCGTCCTCGGGGCCTCGGGTGTCAGGGCCGCGTCCTCGGGCGCCAAGAGCGGCGTCCGCGGGAGGACCGGGGCCGGGGCGGGAGTCGCACCCCCTCCCGGCACCCGTGGCGGACGGACCCGTCCCGAGCCGGGGAGGGGCCGCGGGGGAGAGGACGGTTCCAGCGCGGAAGCAGGGGGACGGCGGGGAGGGCGGGAGCCCGCACGCAGGGAAAACGGAGAAACAAATAGGAAATGAGGGGAGGAAGGCGGGAGGAAGAGGGGAGCCCGGGACGGAGGAGGCCACGGCTCGGGCACTACCGCCGTCCGCCAGCAGGGGGCGCCCCTCCGGCCCGCGCCTCCCCCGGCGTCCGCGACGCCGCGCGCAGCCCGCCGGGGCCCGGGCTCGGGGTGGGCGCCCCCTGCTGGCGGCCGCGCGGTGCTCGGGGCCCGGGGAGCGGGTGCGGGGAGCTCGGGCGGGGACAGCGAGCGGGTGAGCGGGCGGAGGGTCCGGCCTTCCCCGCTTCCCGGCAGCCGCCGACCGGTCTCCTCGCCTGCGGCCGCGGCTCCGTCCGCGCGTCCAGCTCCCGAGGGCCCCGGCGCACGGCGGTCCGGGCGGTCCTGCCGCAGCAGCCGGGAGGGGGGCGGCCGCGGGCGGCGTCGGGGCCCTCGAGCGCAGCCCGGGAGCGGCCATCTGGAGCCTCGGCCGCGGGCGGGGCCGGCCCGGGGGGCGCGGAGGTCGGCCGGGTTAGGCCGCCCGATTTCGGCGCGGGTGCGGCGCGCAGTGCGGGAAGCGCGGGCGCCGACGGGGCGACTCCCCCCGCCTCCCGGGCCGCGCCGTGGAGGGCCGTGGGGGCGCCCGGGCCGCGGTCGCACGCGTTCTCCGTCCCCGTCCCCGCGCCTCGGCCGCCCCCCCCTCGCGATTCGTCCCCTCCGGCGGGGGCTCCGGGCGCCACGACCGCGCTCGGCCGGCGGGGCGGGCGCTGACGGTCCCCCCGGGGGCAACGGCGCAGTTTGCAGGGACGCTGGGGGGAGGGGAAGGCGACGGGCACGTGCGGCGCCGGGACGAGGCACGGGGGTAGCGAGCGCGGTTCCCCCTCCCCGTCTCGTCGCAGGCCCTGCCGCTGCGGTCAGTTCTCGAACCTGAGCGAACCGCGTCCGGAGCCGGGGCAGGGGGAGGGGCAGGCGCGGGGGAGGGGGAGGGGACGGTGTGACGCACCCGGCAGGGAGCCCGGGCAGCGCCGCCGTCCGTTCGGGAACGAGCGCTCCGGGCCGGCCGTGGGGGCTGACGGGTGCGGGGGGGCGGGAGATCCGAGACGGAACCCAGGCCCGCCGCAGCCCCGGCGGGAGAGCCGCTCCCCTCCCCCGCAGATGCGCCCCGGGAGGAGGTGGCGGCGCGGAGAGTCGTCTAGCGGGAAAGCGGAGGCGGGATCCGGAGCGAGGCTTGGGCCGGGGTCTGCCTGCCTGGGACTGAGCGGAGGGAGGGGCGGGGTCCCCTCCGGAAACCGCAGAGTTTGTCCCCTGAATGCAGAGGCCACCCCCCCCCCCCGGGTATCCCGCGTGCACCTGTTCCTCTCACTGGCTCCGAGAAGGTGAACCGGGACCCTCCTCAAGTCTCTGGGTGACCTTTAAACCTGCGGGTCGGCCGCGGCACCTCTCCTCGCCCTGGAACGTGAGGAGGGAGGGAGGCTGTCAGGCTGCCTCCTGGCTTTGAGAACACAGTGTGCTGGGACCACAGTGTTTCACACAGTAGCAGCATGCACGGAGGAAAAAAGCTAAAGGTCTTAATTCCTAGCCTTTCAAGAGGGATAAAGATGAACAAAAGAGGGGCGCCTGGGGGGCTCAGTGGGGTAAGCCTCTGCCTTCGGCTGGGGTCCTGATCTCAGCGCCCTGGGATCGAGCCCCGCATCAGGCTCTCTGCTCCGTGGGGAGCCTGCTTCCCTCTCTCTCTGCCTGCCTCTCTGCCTACTTGTGTTCTCTGTCTGTCAAATAAATAAATAAAATCTTTAAAAAAATTTAAAAAAAAAGAAAGATGAACAAAAGAAAGCAAAGGGGATTAAAATGGAAAAGATCGGTAAACGTAAAATCTAGGATAAAGCTTGCCTCTGAGGTGGTCCTTTTTCCTAGGCTGGGTGATGATTACCTAGCTGGTCAGTGTATTTTTTTTCTTTATGCCATGCATGTATTTTATAAATATTCTTTTTATCCATCCAGTATTTAATAAAGCAATAACAAAACTCAGAGGTTTGAGGGCTTGCAGAATGAAGTTTTTAAGTTAAGTCTAACAGCTCTTTATTGAATGTGTACTCATATATAATGTATAAAATGATAATACTCTTTCCAGTATAAGTACATGCTATGAAATATTTGGGGCATTCTTACACTGGTGCATGGGCACAAGATGACTACTGTAATTCCAGACGTCACGCCATTGTTCTAAGCATGAAGTAGGGGACAGGGGAAAAGAAAAATAATTCTTTCCTTTTATCAGTAAAAGAAAAACTTAACATTTTCCATTAGCCAGACCTGAGTCACCTGGCCACAGAGAGCTACAAAGCACTCTGGGGGAACTGGTTCTCAAAGTGCAAAAAGATAGGGGTAAGGGAATTGGGCACAGTTACTGACTTGAAGCCCGGGGTGTCGGCCAAAAAATTGAAGGCGAAGAAGACTTAATGTTCGCACCAGGCCAGAGCAGATTCTCAAGTTTTATCATTGTTTTAAGTAAGAGTCTTTTCTTCTCACTATAGTCATTGAAACTTATCGGTTAGGGATACTGTACTTGAATTTAACAGTTTCTTTGTGAATTTCATCAAATTCTATTTCAGAATAAGGGCTCAAGCTTAACATAGTCATGAAATAGGTGACAAAATCTGACTTTTATTTAAATAAACTCAGGAAAAATGGAAGTAGAATTTGTTTACAATTATTTGCTTATTTATTTACTTACTTAAAAATTTATTTAGGGCACCTGGGTGGCTCAGTCAGTTAAGCGGTTAAGCATCTGTCTTTGGCTCAGGTCATGATCCCAGAGTGCTGGGGTCAAGTCCCGCATCAGGCTCCTTGCTTAGTGGGGAGCCTGCTTCTCCCTCTGCCTGCTGCTCCCCCTGCTTGTGCTCTCTCTCTGACAAATAAATAGAATATCTTAAAAAGATAAAGATTTATTTACTTATTTGAGAGAGAGAGAGAGAGAGTGCAAGCGGGTGGCAGAGGAGGGGAAGGGCTGAGGGAGAGGAACAGAGAAACTCAAACCGACTCTGCACTGAGCACGGAGCCCAGTGAGGTCTCCATCTCATGACGCTGCCATCAGACCAGCGGAAGCCAAGAGTCGTAGGCTTTAACTGACTGGACCAGCCCGGTGCCCCGGTTTACCAATTTAAGTGAAATAAGGAAAGTAGCTTTTATTAGGACTAGCGTTTTAATCCCAACTCTGGTTTACTAGATGTGTGACTTTGGGCATTTTATTTGTCTGAATCAAGTGTCCTTACCTGTAAATGTGTGATAATGTTAGTAAAGTCGTGCAGGGTTGTGGTGAGGCTTAGAAATAAGACCACACATAGATTTTTAAATGTAGTAATCAATAGGGACCCAGGAAGAAACAGAATTCAGTCCAAATGAAGGGACTCTTTACAAAGACGTGGGCATGGTAGTGGGAATAAATCAGACACGAAGCACACAGAAGCAGGTTAGCAAGAAGCTCTTGGGAAGGCGGTTAGTGTTTCTGGAGCTCAGTAAGACCCGGAACCTGGAAGGAGGGGCTCCGGGAGAGCCACAGAGATGCGGGGGATGCGGGCGAGGCAGCCGCAAGGCAAGGCGGAGGCAGGGAAGAATGCTGACCTCTCTCTTCTCCAACTTTCCAGTTCCCTGCTGCTATCTAACATCGGCTAAACCCACCTGGAAACTAGGCAGTCAGGTGCTGCGACGGTGCTGAGCCTGCCTGGGTCAGCTTCTGAGGACGTAGAACTAGGCCTGGAAGGATGGAGAATGGATCTCAGGGAGAAGACGGAGTATAACTAGCGTACAACCGTTATTACTCATAAATTACACTCTTCAAGAGCCCTCTCTGCAAACAGCTCTTCAATTCACAATTCCAGCTGAAAGTAAAAACTTACTTTCAGGCTTCAGGGGCGTCTGGGTGGCTCGGTCAATGCGTTTGCCTTTGGCTCAATTCATGATCCCAGGGTACTGGGATGGAGGCGTGCCTCAGGCTCCCTGCTCACAGGGGGAGTCTCCCTCTCCCTCTGCCTCCTCCATATGCTCATGCTCTGTCTTTCTCTCAAATAAATAAACAAAATCTTAAAACAAAACAAAAACACCTAGCAGGCTTTGTAAACCTAAGCATCCAAGTTTTGAAGAATCATCCCTCAGAGCTCTTTGGCTGAAAGGTGCTGACCAGCACTCATGAGAGATTTCCAGAGGTCCTGGCAGGCTTTGTAAACCAAGACCGGGAAGAATTTGAGGGTACGCCCTCTTAACTTCCTTTGGGCATCCCCAGGTCTTTCATCATTTTGTGGCTTCCTGTGTCAGGATCGGTCTTGCTAGGCCCGGTTAGTCACTTGCTGACTGTTATTTTCAAGGAAGCCAGCCAGACTTCAGCAAAAGGTGACTACCTCCCAACACATTGATCCCACAGCCACAGGAAGTCATTCTAATGGCGTCCCTAGAGTTCAGAGTCTATATGGGCTTCCAATTGAAGTAACTTCCTCTTTCCAACTTTGCTGTCCCGGTCCTTTCCTCCTAAACCTTAATAATCCCATAGATAAAATGACTAACAAGGACCGTGGTGCAGAAACGTGCTTTTTTCCTCATTTTAGATAAATATCATAACTAGTATCAGAATCTTGAGTGTTCACTCCAGATATTAACATAAACAAAAGCCTCATTCTGAATTTCTAGAAATGAAGACTTTGAGAAGTTGAGAGTACTGATATAAATTGACAGTCACTGTTTTAATGGAGAGAAACAAGTTAACTCTAGAAAAATTAGTGAGAAGCAAGGATGAATTATTGTATATAACTTGTATATTACGTATAACTGAACAGTACAGTTAACCGAAACAGGCCAACTTCCGGCATGATAGCTTGGGGAGCTCTGCTGAACCAGCCCCCAGTGAAACTAGTGAAAATTATATACATACAAAAAAAAAAGGTCATTTAGGGACACCTGTGTCACTCAGTCACTTAAAGGTCTGCCTTCGGCTCAGGTCGTGATCTCAGGGTTCTGGGATCGAGCCCCGCATCGGGCTCCTTGCTCAGTGGGGAGCCTGCTTCTCTCTCTGCCTGCTGCTCCCCTTGCTTGTGTGCTCTCTGACAAATAAATAAAATCTTTAAAAAGGAAAAAAAAAAGTCTTTTAAAGCCTCTAGAAGTCGTCCTAAAGGCAAACAGCAAATTAAGAAAGGTCTATGCAAGAAACTCTATGACAATTTGATAAGATGGATGAAACTGTGACATGTGAACCAAGACCACTTCCCTGCTGCCTCTTCCCAACTCACTGGGGCATAGATTCAACTCAACCTGCTGCAGCCGAGAACACCGGGCGGGCTTTATCCTACAGGCCCCAACGGCAGGATTTTCTTTGCAATAGGAACACGATGGCTGCTTTTCTCATCCGGCCCCTCGCTGTCTGTTGCTGAGGCTGGCTCAGATGAGTGTGGTGGGAGGTCAGAGCTTCCTTCTTACGCCTAACCCTTTCTTGGGGAAGAGACGTTTACTTTGGGTTGGGTGTGGTGTATTGGGAATCCGGGGGCCCCAAGAGCCCCTCCCTCAGTCTTTGAGGCAGAGATTCCATACCAGGAGAGGCAGCTGAGAGGACTGCTGCCCTCCAACCTCCACCAAGCACTGGTCTCCTAGGGTACGAGTGTCACTCCGATGCTTGTCATTGTTCCTACCCCCAGAGCCCTCACTCAGAAATCCTGCCTGCAGGTAAAGGGGGAGAAGCGGGTCATGAATTGGTGGAAGTTTAAACCTAAGGGCTGCTTGCAAGAACAGTATAGGCTGGGGGGCACCTGGCTGGTTCAGTTGGTGGAGCACGGGACTCTTGATCTCAGGGCTGTGAGCGCCAGCCACATGGTACGTACAGAGATCACGGCAAACAAGCAAACAAGCAAACAAACAGACAAAGTGTCTGTTGTGTGAGTTGTGATGGGAGGCGACTGGAAGGGTATTTAGTACAGCTGAAACTGTAAGCCAGCTAGTTTGTGTGACGGAGCTGCAGAATGAAAGCGTTGGGAGGAGTCCTTCCGGGATTAGTACAAATATCAAATTCTGATCTCAGAAACAGTGCTTTCCAAGGAGCCACAATATGATTGGATTAGTTTGTGGAGGAGTTCTGCTCCTGGGAACTCTTTTGTTTTTCCTTTTTTCCAGCTTTAGTGAGTTATAATTGACAAATGAAATTGTATATATTTATAGCATATAATGACTTGATAAACATATACATTGTGAAATGATTACAACAATCAAATTAATTAATACATTTATTACCTCTTATACTGGTGAGAACACTTAAGATCTACTCTCTTTGCAAATTTCAGGTATACCATACAGTATTATTAACTGTACTCAACAGGCTGTGCAGGAGATCCTCAAAGTATTCATCTTATAACTGTTAAGTTTGTATCCTTGGACCAACATCTTCCTATTCCCACCTCCCTGCCTCTCCACCCCAGCCCCTGGCAACCCCCATTCCATTCTGCCTCCATTAGCTTGACCTTTTTAATTTATTTAATTTTTATTTATTTATTTACTTTTTTAAAAAAAGATTTTATTTATTAGAGAGTGAGCATGAGTGGGGGTGGGAAGAGGCAGAGGGTGAGGGACGAGCAAAGTCCCAAGTGAGCAGAAAGCCCAATGTGAGGCCCCGTTCCAGGACCCTTAGATCATGACCTGAGCCAAAGTTCAGACACGTAACTGACTGAGCTACCCAGGAACCCCTTCTTTATATTTTTTAAAAGATTTTATTTTTAAGTAATTTCTACACCCAATGTAGAGTGCCCTGATAATTAAAATCAGATAGATTGTTCTCAAATATTTTCTCTGATTACATTTTTAAATGATCTACGTAAAATTATGTAGTACTTGTCTTTCCCTTCTGGTTTATTTCACTTAGCATAATATCCTCTAGGTTCATCATTTCAAAAATGGCAGTATTTCCTTCTTTTTATGGCTGAATAATAAACTGGTTGTGTGCGTGTGTGTGTCTGTGTGCGTGTCTGTTTACCACATTTTCTTGATCAGTTCACTCATTGACGGAGACTCTAGTTGTTTCCATATGTTAGCTGTTGTGAGTAATACTGCAGTGAACATGGGAGTGTGTATTATCTTCCAAGATACTGATTCTGTTTTCTCTGGATATATATCTAGAAGTGGGATTGCTGGATGTTACGGTAGTTCTATTTTTAATTTTTTGAGGATCCTCCATACTGTTTCCCGTAATGGCTATACAATTTACATTCCCACCAACAACGTACAAGGGTTGCCTTTTCTTCGTATCCTTGCCAATAATTGTTATCTCTTCTCTTTGGATAATGGCCATCCTAACAGGTGTGAGGCGGTATCTCATTGTGGTTTTGATTTGCATTTTTCTGATGATTAGTGATGTTGAGCATCTTTTCATATGTTTGTCTTTTAGCATCTTTTTGTGTAACTGTCTACTCAGGTCTTTTCTTCATTTTTAGATCAGGTTGTTTATTCTTTTGCTATTCGATTTTAGGAGTTCCTTATCTTTTTGAATGTTGATCACATAGCAGATAGATGGTTTGCAAATATTTTCTCTGATTACATAAGATGTCTTTTTATGTTTTTGTTTGTTTTCTTTGTTGTGCAGAAGATTTTTAGTTTGATATAGTCCCCCTTGTTTATTTTTTGCTTTTCTTGCCTCTGCTCTTGGTGTCATATCCAAAAGATCATTGCCAAGACTAATATCAGGAAGATTTTTCATTATGTTTTCTTCTAGACAGTCTAGGGTTTCAGATCTTACATATAATTTTTTAAAAATTTTAAAAGATTTTATTATTTGACACAGAGAGAGAGATAACAAGTAGGCAAAGAGAGAGGGGGAAGCAGGGTCCCTGCCAATCAGAGAGCCTGATGTGATGCTCGATCCCAGGACCCTGAGATCATGACCTGAGTCAAAGGCAGAGGCCCAACCCACTGAGCCACCCAGGTTCCCCTTACGTATAATTTTTAATACATTTTGAGTTAAATTTTGTGAGTGGTATAAGTTAGTGGTCCATTTCATTCTTTTATTTATCTAGTTTTGCACCATCATTTATTGGAGAGACTGTCCTTTCTTCACTGTGTGTTCTTGGCAGCTTTGTGAGAGATTAATTGGTTTACATCTGTCTCTTTATTCCAGTTCTCTTGGTTTATATATCTGTTTTTATGCTGTTGCCAAACTGTTTTGATTATTATATCTTTGTAACATAATTTGAAATGAGGAAGTGTAATGCCTCCAGCTTTGTTCTCTTTCTCAAAGTGCTTTGGCTACTCAGGTCTTTTGTAGTTCCATACATAATTTTAGAATTGTTTTTTCAGTTTTCTTGGAAAATATGAGGGCAATATTGAAAACATTAGGACAACAGCTGTTGTCAGGAAAGGGTGGAAGATAATTTTACTAGTACCATTGTCATCCTAGAGTGACTATAGGCTGTGCCTCCCTGATCACAGAGCATCAGAGGCTTAATACTGGGTATGTGTATGTGGGTGGGATAATGATAACAAACCTGAGGCAGGGGACTAATTTTCAGAGTTGCTACAGTATAGTATATAAACTGTTTAGTTCCCAATAAAAAACTATGGGGCATGAAAAGGACCAGGAAAGTACAACCTACATACTGGAAAGAAGGCAGGCACCTGAAAATACCTGTGAAAATGACCAGATGTCAGATTTAACAGAAAAGTATTTAAAATAACCATTATAACTGTGTTCACAGAACTGAAGGAAACTGTGACTAGAGGAAGGTATAATGCCAATGTTACATGAAATAGAGAATATGAAGAGAAAGAGAGAAAGAGAGATTTATTAGAGATAGAAAAAAATTGGAAACTTTGGAGTTCAAAAGTGAAGTGAAATAACTAAGGTAAAAAAATTCTTTGGAGAGGCTTAGCTATAGAATTGAACTGGCAGAAGAAATGATTAGTGGACTTGAATATGAATTTATGGTCTATACAAGCTGATGAACGGTGAGAAAAAAGAAAGAAGAGAAATCAACAGAGCCTCAGAGAATTACTGAACACCATGAAGTGTACTAACGTGTGTGTAGTAGTAGTACCAGAAGGAAGAAGAAAGAGGAAGAAAAAATAGAAATAATAGCTTAAAAAATCCCCAAATTTATTGAAAATTAATAACCTACACATCCAGGAAGCTCAATGAATAAATGAGAAGAGTAGAATAGATGAAAAGAGACCAGTAAGTAGATACATCATAGTAAATATGTTAAAAATCAAAGGAAAGCAGAAAATCTTGAAGGCAGAAAGAGAAAAATGACTCATCACTCACTTATCAGAGAACTCCGATAAGAATAACAGCTGATTTGAGGCCAGAAGGCTATGGATACCACATTCCGTGTGTTCAAAGAAAAATGGAAAACCTGCTTGGGTAAGCCAGTTCTGTGGGAGCTACTTCCATATAGCCCCCTGAATGGTGTGCCATGTCTTCTTCTAGGTTTTGTGAGTGTAAGAAATAATTTTCAAGTTTATACACCTCTCTGTGGTGTTATTTTGTGTCTGCACCTGATTGATCATCAGATATATACATTTTGGGACACCTAGGTGGCTCACTCAGGTGAGCATCCAACTCTTGATTTTGGCTCAGGTCATGATCTTGGGGTTGTGGGATCGAGCCCCATGTTGGACTCTGTATCGGGCCTGGAGCCTACTTGAGATTCTCTCTCACCCTCTGCCTCTTTCTCACTCTCATTCCCTCTCTAAAACAAAGACAAAAACAAAAACTCCCCAAAATCTCAAAACATTTTAAGTTACATAATTATTCCTTACAATATAACACCATATACACAATTTAACTAAAAATGGATCAGACACCTAAATGTAAGAGCAAAAACTGGAAAACTTTTAGAAGAAAATAGAGGGTTAAAATCTTTATGACCTTCAATTTGGCAAAGGATTCTATGACATGACTCCAAAATCACAAACAACCAAGTCAGAGCTGCTGCTGCCAAGTCGGGGTCCAGTCTCATGTACTGCTGACCCCGGCCCACCCAACATGCACTCCTGATTCCTTTTAGTTCTAAGTCCAAAATGGCAACTCTCAAAGATCAGCTGATTCAAAATCTTCTTAAGGAAGAACATACTCTCCAAAATAAGTTTACAGTTGTTGGGGTTGGTGTTGTTGGCATGGCTTGTGCCATCAGTATCTTAATGAAGGATGTGGCAGATGAACTTGCTCTTGTTGATGTCATAGGAGACAAAAGGGAAGATGATGGATCTCCAGCATGGCAGCCTTTTCCTGAGAACACCAAAAATCGTCTCCGGAAAAGACTATAATGTGACTGCAAACTTCAAGCTGATTATTATCACAGCTGGGGCACATCAGCAAGAGGGAGAAAGCCGTCTTAATTCAGTCCAGTGCAACGTGAACCTCTTTAAGTTCATCATTCCTAATATAGTAAAATACAGCCCAAACTGCTAGTTGCTTGTTGTTTCCAATCCAGTGGATATATTGATCTATGAGGCTTGGAAGATAACTGGCTTTCCCAAAAACCATGTTATTGGAGGTGGTTGCAATCTGGATTCAGCCCAGTTCTGTTACCTAATGGGGGAAAGGCTGGGAGTTCACCCATTAAGCTGTCATGGGTGGATCCTTGGGGAGCACAAGACTCCAGTGTGCCTGTATGGAGTGGAGTAAACATTGCTGGTGTCTCTCTGAAGAATCTGCCCCCTGACTTAGGCACTGATGCAGATAAGGAAAAGTGGAAAGGGGATCATGAACAGGTGGTTGACAGTGCCTATGAGGTGATCAGACCGAGAGGCTACATTTCCTGGGCCATTGGACTGTCTGTGGCGGTTTTGGCAGAAAGTATAATGAAGAATCTTAGGCAAGTGCATCCAAGTTCCACCATGATTAAGGGTCTCTATGGAATAAAAGATGATGTCTTCCTTCATGTTCCTTACATCTTGGGACAGAATGGAATTTCAGATGTTGTGAAGGTGACTCTAACTCCTGAGGAAGAGGACCATTTGAAGAAGAGTGCAGATACATTTTGGGGGATCCCAAAGGAGCTGCAGTTTTAAGTTTTCTAATGTACCACTTCACTGTCTATACCACAACAGGTTTTTCGTTGGAGGTTGTGTACATTGTCCTTATTATCTGATCTGTTACTCAAAGAATATTAAAAATAACCTAAGAAAAAAAATCAGTTTCCTGAATTGCTAAATAGGAATATTCATCAAACCCTGAAGCGATATCCTAATGCTGGATGATACCTGTCTTTGTAGTCCTAAATGGGTTAATCTCAGAGGCATTACTGCCAATATTGTGTATGCTGCAGTTGCTCTGCAAACCAGATTTCCTGTGTGTTCTATGACTTCTGGTTCCTTCACCCAACACCCAGCGTGCCTAGTCCATCTTTTCCAGTCAGTCACATCCTTGGATCCAATGTATAAATTCATTATTGCATGTATTGTGCATAACTGTTCCAAAGGATCTTATTTTGTGTACTGTATATGTCAGAATATGTACATTGTGTACATTGCCGTATAATGTAAAAAGCCCATGCAACCAACTAAGTGTCATACCAACTAAAATGCCAAAAAAAATTTGAACAATGACTTTTTTTTTGAAAAAAAAAAATCACAACCAAAGAAAAAAAATTAATTGGGAATTTGCAAACCATCTATCTGGTAAGGAATGGTCTTATATCTCAAATATAGAAAGAACTCTTACTACCTAGTAGTAAAAAGTTAAATAACCCGATGAAAGATTGGCCAAATGATCTGAATAGATATTTTTCTTAAAAAGGTAGAAAAGTCATCAACAGACACACGAGAAGATGCTCAGCATTATTACGCATTAGGGAAATGCAAATGAAAACTGTAACGAAATACACATCATACACACTAGTGTAACTATAGTAAAAAAGGCAGACAATAACAAGTGTTGGCAAATATGCGACAGTGTTTCAGAAAGTTACATAGCGTTACACAGGTCATCCAGCAATTCTATTCTTAGATACACGTTCAAGACTGTTGAAAACATATATCTATCCATAAACTTGTGTAAACATATTCAAAGCAGAATTATTCATCACAGTTAAAAAGTGGGAACAACCCAAATGTTCATGAACTGATGAGTGGATAGACAGATTATTTTGTATTCACAAAGTGGAATGACATTTAGCTTTAAAAAGTAATGATGTACTGATACAAGCCGCAACTCGGGTGAATCTTGAAAACTTACGCCAGGGAAATAAGCCAGACCTAAAAGAACAAATATTCTGTGACTCTATATAAGTAATAAAGCAGTCAAATTCTTGAAGAAAGTAGTCAGGGGTGGGGGAGGTAGGGAAGTTACAGTTTAATGGGTACAGAGTTTCATGTAGGGATGATGAAAATTTCTGTTGATAAAGATTGCTCAAGAATGTGAATGAACTTAATTCCACAAAATGGTACACTTAAAAACTGTTGAAATGGCAAATTTTATGTTATGTATATTTTACCACAACTCAACACACTGGAAGTGAGGAAACATTTTCAGATGGGGTTTCCATTGTGGAAAAGAGTGAAGAGACACTTGTGGTGGTAATATACCTACATTCAGCTTCAGCTGGTGAAATACTCATTCTGTGAAAAGATGACTGATTATGTTATAATCCTTAGAGCAGTTGCTAAAAAGCTATGCAAAGAGAAACATAGTGAAAAACATAGCAGATAAATTGAAATGAATACCCCAAAATGTTAACATAACCCAAAATAAGCCAGGAAAGGGAAAACAGAGGAACACAAGCCAGATAAATGAACAAAAAAGAAATAATAAAATGGTAGACCTAAATGCAAATATATTATTCAGTGCATTAAATGTAAATGGTCTAAACATAACAGTAGAAAATACAGAGATGACCAGAATGGATTAAGGAAAAAAGAAGAAACCATGAACCAAATTTGTGCTGTCTACAAAACAATCATTGCAAATATAATGATATATATAGATTAAAAGTAAAAAGATAAAAAATAATGTCTGCAAACATTAATCAATAGAAAGCTTAATGGCTACATGAATAGCTCACATAGATTTCATTGCTAAAAACAGAACCAGGATTAAAAAATGATTATTTATCATAATGATCAAAAAGACACATTACCAATAATTCATAATAATCTTAAATCTATATACACCTAATAATGTTGCTTTACATTACATAAAACTGACAGAATTGAAAGGACAAATAGACAGTTACTACACAGTTACATTGGAGACCTAAAACCTCCTCTAATACTAATAGTAGAATGAGTAGAAAGAAAATCAACAAAGTTGTAGAGTAATAGAACATCACCATCAAACAGCTAGATTTAATTTTAACTTATGAAACATTTGACCAAACAACAGTAGGAATATTTCTTCCCACATGCACATGAACACTCACTAAAATACATCATATCCTAGAACATAAAGTTGACAAATTTAGGATAATCAGAATTATCTTAAGTATGTTCCCTGACTATACCAAGCAAAAACCAGATATCAGAAAGATAGTAAGCCAGAAACAGACATTAGAAAGTTAACAGGAAAATTTCCAGACACTTAGAATTTAAATGCATATCTAAACAGTCTATACATTCAAATAGGGAATTTTAAGAGAAATAGAAAATATTTGAAATGAAAGAAAATAAAAATAGAGAACAGAGTTGGTGGAATGTAGCTAAGGTAGTACTTAGGTAGAAATTTATAACTTTAGATGCTTATATTAAAAAAGAAGAGAGATCTCAAATCAATAATCTAAGCTTCCATTTTAAACTAGAAAAGGAAAAATAAACCCAAAGGAAGCAGAAGAAAATAATGAAGATAAGAATAGAAATAAAAGAAGTTAAAAATATAAAATATAATCAATGAAACACAAGCTGGTTCTTTGAAAAGGTTGATAAAATTGAGAAGGATCTAGCAAGACTGATGAAGAAAAGAGAAGACACAAATTGCTAATATCACGAATGGAAGAGGAGACATAACTACAGACTCTAGACAATAAAAGGATACTAGGCTAATACTATAAAAAACTTGACAAATCCATGAGATTAGATGAAATGCCAATTCAATGACAACCATAAACTACCAAAGCTCACTCAAGGTGGAATGGATACCCAGAGGTCCTATAACTACTAAAGAAGCTGAATTCATAGCAATCAACAATAAGAACAAAAAAGTCATTTGGAAAAATCTCTATGCTTATATGGCTTAACTGTTGAATATACCAAATGTTTAAAGAAGACCTAACAGAAATTCTACACAATTTCTTCCAGAAAATAGACAAGAGGGAAATATCACAGTTCATTTTATGAGACCAAAATACGAAACCAAAAAAAAGGCAATACAGAAAAAAATCTCACAGATCAATATCCCTCATGAACACAGAATAAAGTCCCCAATAAAATATCAATAAATTGAATCCAGCCATATATAAAATGAAAATGACACTAAAGAAAAATGGAGTTTATCCAAAGAATGCAAGGCTGTTTCAGTATTTGAAAACTAATCAGTTTAATGTACCATATTAACAATCTCACAAAGGAAAACCCCCATGATTTTATCAATCAATCCTGAAAGAGTATCTGATAAAATTCAACATACATTCTTGTTAAAAATGCTCTGCAAACTGGGAATAGGGGAGAACTTTTCATAAAGAACAACTACAAATAATCTACAGTGACATTGCACTTGCTGGTGATAAAATGCATGTTTCCTATGATTTTTTTTTTCAGTGCAAATAAAAGAAGATGGTTTTATTAAAGCACAGGGACAGGATCTGTGGGCAGAAAGAGCTGCACTGGAATTGTGAAGAGTAATTGGTTACATATTTTTAAATTGGGAAGGATAGAAATAAAGGAAGTGTCCAAAAGGATTTTCATATGCTAACGAAGATTTATGGAATCCCGGAGGCCTGATTATTGTCAAGTTAAGGTTGTTTTTCGCCTTTAGCAAAGCATTAACCTTAAGACAGTTGGGAGTTCCTGGAGGAATGTCATCTTCTGCCTGTCTCAAGTATTTGTCAATGGGTGACAAGTTGTATGGAAACTTAATTCTATCTACATTTCCTTTTGTCTTTGTTCTCTACATAATTCGCCCTTGAACGATCTTTAAGGTTGTTGAGGGTGGAAGGTCTCATTTTCTGTAACTTCTCCCTGCTGAATAGGGGCATAAAGATGTCCCTACCTATGGGTCAGCATTGCTCAGTTGCAAAACTTGTATATATGCGTATAAATTCATATATATATATATTTTCTATATATAGGATTTGTGAATATAGATATGTATATATAGGAGCTACCAAATGCAGTAAGGGAGTCTTGGCACCAGAGGAGTGCCAGACACTGGAAAAAAAACAACAAAATCAGGTTTACATGAGAAAAGAAGCCCAATTAAAAAAGCCTTTGATAGTTGATCAAAATTTTCTTCCAGCCCAGGAGTTTAACCAATCACTAAAGGATAGGGAGAGAGAGAGAGAGATCATGTAAAGCACCAGTTCAAGTATTTATCTTTTAGCAATCCTGCTATATTTCTGTGATGATCTAGAATATATACACAATGTCCTGTTTTTATGATAGCACAAGTTCCACCTTGTGCAGCAATGAAAACGTCTAATGCCATTTTATTTTGTAAAACTGCTGTACCTGTTTGCGTTACTTCAGTGTTTACTAGGGAAATGTTTTTTTGAGTGTCATTTAGGGTTTGATTGTGTATTATTAAGAGCTTCCACATGCCAAGTGACATCCTCCAGTCCTTCGTTGTCATTTGAAGGGAAGTTGGAGGTCCTCCACAGGTCCACAGGACAAAGAAGCCATGTTAGCGGGCATACTGGCTTCCGAATTTGCAGAGTCTCGGAGTCCAAACGAGAAGACTCAGCTGGTGGGTTGGGCACCAAAATTATATGATTTGATGTGGGGTGGGGTCCTGGAGTGAACTGTCAAGAAAGAATTCTTGAGATGTTTTTGGTGCAAAAAGATAGTTTTATTAAAGTATGGGGATAGGACCCATGGGCAGAAAGAGCTGCACTGAAATATTTAGGTGATTGGAAAAAGGAAGGAAGTTCACTTCCATCGTTACTATTGAATATCATTCTGACAGTCCTAGCCATTTCAGTAGGGCAAGGAAAAGAAATTAAAGATGTATGGGGTGGAAAGGAAGAAATAAACTATCCCTGTTCATAGATGACATTGTTTCCAACATAAGTAATTTCCAGGAATTTGTTTTTAAAATTTTAGGAAAGGGACGTCCGGGAGGCTCAGTCGGTTAAGTGTCTGCCTTTGGCTCAGTCATGATCTCAGAGTCCTGGGATGGATCCCTGCATTGGGCTCTCCGCTCAGTGGCAAGCCTGCTTTTCCCTCTCCCTCTGTGATCTGTCTCATTCTCTCAAATAAATAAATAAAATTCTTTTGAAAAATGAGTAAAATTTTAGGGCAAATATATGAGCTAAGCAAGGTCACTAGATGCAACTTTGAAAGGTCAGCACACAAAACAATTATGGCACACTAGCAATGAGCAATTAGATATCAACATTTTTTAAAAATTAAAGAAGTTTCTGACAAAAAAGGAAAATACCTATGAATAATTCTAACTGAACTGTGCAGTATCTGCATGCTGAAAATAAAAATGTTGACAAGAGAAATGAAATGCAATTTAAATAATAGGTCTTATATATGAATTAGAATACTCAATATAGGAAAATTATCAATTTTTCTTAAGTTAATATATAGATCTAAGACAATTATCAAAGTTACAGAGGGATATTTTGTAAAGTATTTATGGAAAGACAAAGGAAATAGAGTAGCTAAAACAACTTTGAAAAAGAAGAATACATTTAGAGAATTTATAGTACCTGAATTTTAGACTTTCTGTGAAACTACAGTAATCAAGACAGTGTGGTATTGGCAAAAGAATAGGCAAGTACATCAATGGAACAGGACAGAGATACAGAAATAGATCCACACAAATGCAGCCATTTGATTTTTGGCAATAGTACAAAAATTCTTAAATAGAGAAAGAGTAGTTTCTTCAACATGTAGTGTTGGAAAAATTGGATATTCATATCCAAAAGGAGCTCCAAAAGAAAACGACTAAATTTCACATTTTATATACCAATATTAATGCAAAATAGATCAGTTCTAAATGTAAGGCCAAAATCTAGAAAACTGAGGAGAAAACAGAAGCACATCCTCATGACCTGGCATTAAGCAAAGAGTTCTTAATCTTAATGTCAAAAGCATGATTGATAAAAGAAAAAATAACTTGGACTTAACTAACAAACAGCCTCTATTTTGGGCAACATTTTGGTGGGTTTGAGCATGAGACTGTCCAGAGGCCACAGTGGGGGGGGGGTGGCACCATTCAAAAGTAGGGGAGAGCAAGGGGACTTCTAAGGGTCAGGAGCTGGGAGACGTGAAGTCACATGGTAGCCGGACAGGATTCTCTAGGTCAGAAAGTTCTAAAAAGCAGCCACAGTTTAGGGTCATTATCTTATCTATGGCTAATACATGAGCTAGATTATGGGGTAGCAAAGAAGGCACCTTCGTGGTGTGGGCACCTGCATGGCTCAGTGGGTTAAGCGTCTGCCTTCAGCTTGGGTCATGATCCCACAGTCCTGGGATGGAGCCCCACGTCGGGCTCCCTGCTCAGGGGCAGTCTGCTTCTTCCTCTCTGCTCGCTCTCTCAGAGAAGTAAAATCTCTAAAAGCAAAAAACAATTGGCTGTGTAAAAATGTGAGTTTGACGGGGTGGGGTTTTGGACTAATGAGTCTCAGCCTGCTGTTAATAAATAAACAACATAGAAAACAGTATAGGGAGGCCATCTCTGGCTCATGTATGTAACAATTGGATAATGGGTTGTGGCTCGAAGAAATTTGAGCACATACTAGAAAAAGTCAGATTGCCTTGGGGAGACTGTTGGTGGAAATATGGATAGTAAAGGCGATTCTGGTAAGGACTCAGAAGGAAAAGAGGAAGAGATTATTGGAAACTGAAGGAATTTTATATAAAACCGGAGGAATTGTTATATAGTGGCATAAAACTTGGCTGCATTGTGTTCTGCAGTTGTGGAGAAAACACACTGTAAATGATGAAATTGAATATGTTGCCGAAGAGATTTCCAAGCAAAGTATTGGAGATGCAGCCTGCTATTTTCTTTCTGCTTAGTAAAATGTAAAAGGAAAGAGATAAATTAAGGAAGAAACTGTTAAGCAAAAAGGAGCCAACACTTGATGATTTCAGATGTTCTTGGCTTCTCCAGATTTCAAAGGATGCGAACATTCAGAAATTCACTATTAGGGAGTGCGTTCTGGAGAGAAGTCCAAGTGTAGGGCTGGATGAGATTTGCTTAAACAATTAGGATGTATTCAGTCATCTCAGGAGAAGGCAGGAGTGATGGGGTTTTCCAGAAAATATCTAAGGCTGTGGACTCTTGTGACATACACAAGAGACCCACATGGTTTTTGAGAATGTTATTTCAACAGGAACACTGCTAACTTGGACTGAAAGGGACAGAAACAGGACATAATGAGAGAAAGCTGTTGAGCTTCCAAAATTACTCAAGCAGGAAATTACAACTGCAAACATATGCTACCCTTCAGGAAAAAGTAATAATGATTCCAAGGATAGAGCCCCTGCAGGTTGTATAGAAGCCTCTGGAGTCTCGGGGACAGAGCATTAAGAAACAGGGTATTATTCCCAGGTCTTGAGACTTAACAGAACTTTTCAGTATGTATTTCAAACTTACCTGGGACGGGTGACCCTTTTATTGTTTCCACTGACCCCCACCCCCTTACTCTCTTTGGGAATGGGAAGGTCTATCCCCTTTCTGTCTAATGTTCATATCTATCTCATCATTATATTTTTACAATTCAAATAATTTGTTTTCTTGTTTTACGTGTCCACAGAAGGAAATCTTTTGTTTCAGGGCGGATCACACTCAGAGTCTAACCCATACTTGATGTAGGTGATGAGATTTGGGACTTTTGAGCTGATGATAATTAGATGAGGTTTAGGACTCAGAGCTGATGCTGTAAGGAAGTAAGTTTGGATGAGGATACTGGGATAGAGTGAATATGTGAGACAGATGTGAGTTTTAGGGGGCCTAAAGTGAACTGTGATGGGTTGCACAGTGCCACTCTCCAAAATATATGACCACATTCTAGTCCCTAGAATCTGAGAATGTGATCTTATTTGGAAAAAGGGTCTTATAGATGTAATTAAGTTAAAGATTTTAAGATGAGATCATCCTACATTCCCCGAATAGTCTCTTAATCCAATGACAAATGTCTTTATGAGATACACATAGAAGAGCGCGTGGCAGAAGATGAGGAGAAGGGCCTGGAAAGACAGAGGTCGAGACTGGCACTATACACCCACAAACTAGGAGTGCCTGGAGCCACCAGAAGTTGGGAGAGACCAAGAAGTTTTCTGTCTTAGAGGCTTCACAGAGAGCAGTACCGTGATCTTGGGGTTCCGGCCTCCAGAGCAGTGAAAGAACTCACTTCGGTTGTTTTGTTACAGAGCTCGTAGCAATTGGTTGTGGGAGCCCTAGGAGACAAGTACATCCACCTTGTTCTGGTTTTAGGGTTAGGAGCTCTGTTAAGGGAGAACCATGTAGCATTACAGAAGAGTCCTGATGTACATCTGGTTTCTTGGTGTAGGTGTGGGAGCCCGAGATTCGTGGTTCTGGAATGATTAGGACATGAAATTACAGCCCTAAGTTTACACAGATCTCTTCATAGCCTCCCTACAGAGCCGACTCGTAGGAAAAGCTTAAGATTCCATGTTTCATAATAGTTTTGCATCTCATTGAGCAATATACAATTCCTCTGAAAAAGGTATTTTGTTTCCAATCTTCCAGGTTGGGGGGGGGGTGGTCACTGCTAGAACAAGTTGTAATTCCAAGGTACAGTTAAGACATAAGAGCACGAAGACAATCTTTCTGAGCTGGTTCTCTCATCTGTAATATGAAAAAGCAGTGATATCCATTTGCAGAATTGTTCTGTTCTGTTTTGTTTTTTAGGATTGTTTATCTCTCAGGAGAAGGAACACAATGTGCTCTTTAATCCTGTAAAGTCTCTTACTTGTGATGGTTAATTTTATGTGTTAATTTGACTGGGTCATGAGGCGCCCAGGGTAAACGCCATTTCTAGGTGTGTCTGGGAGGATGTTTCCAGATGAGAGGAGGAGGATGTAGTGAAGGAGGTGGCCTTCCCCCATGTGGGCGGGCAGCATCCCATTCTTCGAGGTCTTGAAGAGCAAAGAGCAGAGGAAGGAGGGATTTCTTTTCTTCCTTCCTTCCTGCTCGGCTGTGACATCAGTCTTCCCCTGCCCTTGTCCTAGAATCGACATCACCGGCGCCTCCGGTTCTGTGGCCTTCACACTGGGCCTAGAATCACCCCCACGGGCTCTCCTGGGTCTCCAGCTTGCATATGGCAGATTGTGAGACTTCTCAGCTTCTGTAATCACATGAGCCAATTTCTTATAACAAATCAAAATCTCTCTCCATCTCTATTCATCTATTTATTTTGGCTTTACTTCTATATTCATTCTATTTGTCTGGAGAACTCCAATACACTACACAATTCTGCTTTTAAACTAAATATTATTAGATGACTTTTAAGCCAAAATATTACAACTTTTATGCTTTACATTGTCAAAATTTATCCCCACTCATACCTTACTCTAGTAGGCTCACTCATTCAGTCACTGAGTCAAGTAGCCTAATCCTTTTACCAAGTTTCCACAGTTTTGGATGATGCCTATTCCAAGCCAGATTCAGACTAAGAATTTGTGGTTTGGTTTTGTTTTGAGACTATTAAAAAGAATAAAGAGCCTTTAGAAAATTGCAAATAAGCAGTTTTCTCCTGGGATTAGTATCTTCACCAAGTCATTCCCAATGGTCGATCACTTACCTATTACATACTAGAACTGTCCAGTTATTTTGGTATTTTTCTTATTGGTAAAATGTTGCTCTTTGGGTCCCTGGACCCAATTCCTGTGTGTGTGTGTGTGTGTGTGTGTGTGTGTGTGTGTGTGTATAGGCTTCCAATACCAACCACAATTCTGACACCAGCGGGGTCTGAAAATTCTGGTTCTCCAACCTGGAATCTCTCTGAATTCTCTTCTTGGGTTTTTGTGAAGTCTTTGTTATCTGATTGATTAACTCATTGGCTCTTGGTGACTGATTCAGCCTCTAGCCATTCTACCTCCCTAGAAATCAGGGGGTAGAACCGAGAGTTCCAACCCTCTAGACATGATTGGTTCCCCTGTCCATAGCCCCCATCCTTAGGTGTTTTCTGGAAGTGACCTTCATTAACATAAATTGTGGTGGAAAGGGGTTTGTATGAATAACAAGACACCTGTTTCAGCTTGTGGCTCTGAAGCGACCTCAGGGACTGAGACCAAGAGACCAAACATAACAAAAGATGCTCTTACAAGCTCCGGACATTCCAGGGGTTTTGGGAACTGTGAGCCAGGAACTGTTTATGAAGACCAAATATATATAATAAATATATTTTGGTCATCTGAATGATTATATATATATATATATATATATATATATATATATATAATAAATCACAGTATCACAGTTGGCCAAGAGATTGTGTTTGTTTCCCTGTTTTGAGAGAACTAAGTATTCAATTATGTTGACTTTAACTGTAGAGTCTTTCTGTGTCTCAGAACAAAAACAAAAAAACCTAGATGCAGGCTGAAAATCTCAGTCAAAAACCTAAATAAATATTGCAAAATAATTCTTGATACTGAATTTTCTGTTTTAACCTAGATTTAGATGTCACTGACTATAGCCTTTGTGTTAATTCATTTCAATCAAATGGAGACTACGATTTTAGCAAGAAATGTCAGAAAGAATAAGATAAGAAAAATATGTCAACTCTCAGTATTCCTGTTGCAGGCTTTAGCTCCAAAATAATAGAATGAAAGACTATCCAAATTTATTCATGCAAAACAATTACTTCCCATATCTGATTCATTACCATATAGCCATGTTAACTCATGGTAGATTCATTTCCTTTATTTGCTTTCTCTGAAGCATTTTTTTCACTTTACTGTTTACTGCTTGTCCAATATTTTGTTTTTTCTACTATTCTTTGTTCAAACTGCAAAAATCTGAAATAGAAATATAATATAGAAGTATAGGCATCAGCTAACATTTTCTATGGCATATGGTCCTTCAGATGCCATATGCACCAGTGTTTAGTGATTCTGGCAAAGAGGCAGAGAATGGTGAAATCCAACTGCCAGGATTGCTGAAAACAAATATGTAAATGCTCCAGGGCTTTTGTTATTCATAACATACCTCGAACACAGCACATACAATATGCTGTTCATTCTGTAACTAGTATAACTAATAAACCACATTTTCCTCTCTAATTCTTTAAGGCGTCTCCAAGTTTGTGTGGTCTTCTGCCTCTAACCTTGAATCCCACGATTGAACTCTGCATTTCATGAAGCTCATATTAATGAAAGAGGCCTAAGGGAATACATTCATCTTTTTTCAAGGGCGTTTATTTATTTTTCAAATTAAAATCCAGAGTCTTCTGCAGGCCTCTTCTGTGGAACAAAGAAAACGCACTGGGCATGTTCTCTAGACAGTCATTAGGGGAAAGCAGCTAGCACCAGGAAAGGCAAATTTGGGCAGAAGAACAGGAAAAGTTTTTTTTTTTCACTGTGACACTGTCTCGTGGGCTTCTCAACAGCGAAGTTCTGTAGGATGTAATGTGAGAGGCGGTCTGTAGATATAATTATTTTGAAAAAGGGCGATAGTGACAATTTGAATGACTTTCATGCTGCTGCGTACATTCAAGCCCATGTAAAATGATCACAATTTAGGGAATAAAAGCTGACCCTGTTTTGTTTCGTTGGCTTATTTCTGCTGATTTAGACATAGCCGATGTGGGGCACACCTAATCTCCTGCTTTCTGTTTCATGGACCGGCAAGCCACATGGACGGAAGGAGCCGCAGACCAGCCCCTAGAATCTGCAGAGGTCATCACTTTCCATTTGCCATCAGACAAGCTGTTTTACCTCTTTGAGCCTGTTTCCATATGTACGATGAGGATAATGTCTTCCCTGGGGATATTAGTGTGAGGATAATATGCTATAATCTTCATGGAAGTGCACTTATCTAGTATTATTATTGTTAAAAAGAAAACATCTGTAGATTTGCGGGTAGTTTAGAGGCCTAAGGAGGCTTGTACGACTTATCACCGAGTATTTTTCTGAACACACAAACCTACAAGGAAACTGGAAATAGAAAGTTGCGAACGTGCCAGTAAGATGGTCAGCAATGAAAATGACTTTTTCTGGGTCTGATTTTTTTTAGGTTGAATCAAGTGAATTTGCCATTTTTATAGGTCAAAAATGATCTTAACATAGGAAATTCCCCTTGGTTCTTTTTAGCTGTTTTGATGGATTCCCCATGATAACATGCACGCGCGCGTGCGCACACACACACACACACACACACACATACACCTGACACCCTTTCCTGTCAAGCAGTAACTGATAACTAGCAGAGCTATCTGATTTCCATTTCTGCTTAATAGCTTCTTCCCTTTCTATCATCCCCCAATTAGGCACCAAATTATTTTGATCGTGACTCTGAAATGCCTCGCGGATGCAAACCTTTCCTTTCCACTGCCAAGCCTCGGTCCAGGTTTCATTTCTTGTATAGATTGTTGAAATATTCTTCTATCTCACATTTAACCTGGGAATTCTCTGTGGCAGCAACAATGATGATTTCAGGGCATAGGGAATGCAGGATCAGGAAACTGTCTCCAAATTTGGTCTGTGATCCTAGATATAATTATAAAGAGACGTAAAGGACATTAACAGAAGGTGGGAGGAGAAACAGAATGCTGAGGAATAGATGCTAAGAGATCTTCAAGAGGAAGATAAAATCAAGGATCAGGGAGCTCTAGGACAAGGAAACAGAACCTGCATTAGAACAGTTATTAAAATTGCCTATCCTATAGTCTCATTGTCAGCCATTGGACTTGGGGTTGGGAGGATAAACCTCTTCTTATAGGTGAAAACTGCCAGAATTGTTTCTCAGGAAAACTTGAGAGCTTGGCCTTTCTATCGGAAAAGTAGACAGAGTTATGGTACAGGGGACCCTGCAGAAAAATTCCAAAATGGGGCTCGAGGTCCCCAAAATGCTAACATGTAATTATAACTTTCCTTTCCCATGAATCTACAGATAAGACTGGTAAATTTTATTTTTCTTAAACAAGGTGGCTCAAGCTTGCTGGGCTCTTTTTTGAAATGTTTCATCACTGAATTGAAAGAAAAAAATGAGTAAGATTCCTTTTTAAAGGTTCCTTTTGTTAGGAATTATATTTGATTAGTATTGTAATAGGTCTATATCCACATATAAAATAAGGAAAACCTTGTCTCTGTCTTCCAAACAAAACAAAGAGAAATTACAATTGAGTTTTACCACAGGAGAAATAGTTCCAAATTTCAGCCTGGAAAGAAATAATAAAAAATACTAAATATAAGAGTACTTTATGTCAGTATGGCATATTAGACAAACATGCAGAGAATCAGCACTTAGGAACAAGTAATCCCTCTATCACTGGGACATCATTACTGAGAAAATAATGTTAATTCTGGGACCATTAACAATTAATATGCTCTGTCTTCACACAGCGATATCTGGCTTAGAGAGGAAAACATCCTCCAGTTCAGCAGAAACTGACACATAGTTCATCTTGATTTTGTCATTGACTTAGGACTTGTTAGAGATGCATGCTCTACTAGAGAAGTCCTTTGGTTAGGAAATAAAGATACTAGTGGTGGTGAAAAGCTTTCAGAATAACTTGTCTCTGATCATTCAAAGCAACCAACATAATGCAAACACTCCTGGGGATGGTGTCGTTTGCCATCAGTGATCACAATTCTCAAGTGAGACTAGATCATGAGGCCTGCTTCGATCTTAGGTAAAGAACATGGACTTCAAAGGAAGCACAAAGTAGCCTCATGAAATTTTAATAAATACATTTTGAAAAATTCAGAGAGGACAGAGACAAATGCCTCATAACAAAGCAGGGCTCCCAAGAAGGGTGGAGAACCTGGGACACACGTTGTTAATCAGTGGGTCAGTCAGTTCATCAGTTCAGTGCACTGGAGCCAGATTCCGTAAGAGACGCTGAAGGGGGACTATGAGTATGTCACAGCCTCAACGCTCAAGGAGCTTATAGTCTGACAGAAGAGGAAGAAGAGAAAGACCAGAGACTCTCATGTGACTCATTACAGCCGTGGTGAGAAGTGGGGAGCGGTTTTGCTTGGGTGGTCAGAGGGTGCACAAAAGGAGGATTGCCTGCACTTGGTTGTTAGAGATGAGTAGTAGCCTGCCAGGGAGGGAGGGAGCATCACGGTCAGAGGGAATAGCACGTAGCATAGTTTGAAAGCCTGAAAGAGTTATACTGGAAAGAACAAGAAAAACAAGGTTGGGATTTATGGAAAATATGGATTACAGAAAAGAGGAACTAAGGAGATGAAGAAAATAATGGATATTTGGGAATTCGGAAAATGTAGTAGTTAGATTTGATAAGTAATTTGTAAAATAAGATGATTATCAGTCTGCTCACTCAGCCAGTAGGCATCAGGCACAAACTGGCTTCACACTGGGATGAATTGGGATGAATGACGATAGGTTGTGACATTGTGTCATCCTGACCCCCACCTTCTTTACCCCTTCCCTCCCTCCATCTCTTGACCCCCACCTGACACAGCATCTCTGTGGCTGATCCGTGTGGCACTCTGGCACTGTCATACGGTGCGGGTTTGGGAGTGTCTAGTTTTACCGCCGACTGCTGTGCGTGATTCCAGGACTTACACCGGGGACCTTTCTTGGATGCCCCTAAGTTGCTGGTCGCACCCTTACTCCAGATGGATTCTGCCCATTCTTGAAATGAGCAAAGAAGCAGGCGCATTCTGGCCAAGAGAGATACGGGGAGGAGGGGCAGTTGTATTGTTTTCCCATCAGATGCGGAGAGAAATGAATTGAGGAAACCTTCTGATCATCTACTGGGAAAAGAGAGACTTCTTAGGATTCTTGTATTTTAAAACATACTCTCTACGGCTATCGGGAATACTGCTGCCACGAACATTGGTGCATGGATTTCTGTCCGTTCCCGGAATGGGAACACTTGACATTGTTAGGTCCATTATCAAAGGAACGAGACTGAGACAAGGTGAAAGTTATGCAAAGCTTTATTCTATGCCGAGCATTGGAAGTCAGACTGACCGGTCAGGGCCACCTCCGATGAGAGCGACCCCTCCCAGCCTCACAGACTGACTTTTATAGAGCAAAAGCCTGGCCACACATAGGTGGCCAGTGAGATTGTAACATTGCATAGTCATGTTAGGCCACATGCGGGTGACCAATTGAATTATAATTTACCGTATAGTAGCTGTTTGAACTAACCTATTACTCTGGTCAGAATTGGCGCTCGAGTTGGGCGCCCAAAAGGCGGGGTTTACATTCTTTGGTGGTTAGGGAGATAGTATGTGTGCTTTACTGATTGGATGTCTCCACCTGGCCTGACTCTGTTATTGGGAACTGGCCGACCATATTTTACTGGTTTTCCAGACTTGCTTCTAAGTAAGTTTCTCGGGGTGGGGAGGGCAGGGTCAGTTTAAGTTTTACTGCGCAAACAACAAAATGGCTGTTTAACACAGATGGAGTTGCTCTGGCTAAACAGGTCCTTACAACACTGCACATTTGTCTAACTTGTAGAATGGTGAAGACAAAGAATGTGTTTTAATGTAAACTGTGGACTTCAGTTCAAAATTTTTGATGATGTTTTGTTAATTGTAAGGTGTGTAGCACACCCTTGTTAAGATGTGGCTAATGGACATAAGTGGAGGAGTGGGTTATGGAATCTTCCTGTAATTGTTCCAATTTTATGTTCATCAAAACCCGTTCAAGACACTGTCTCCAACTTACTAAAAATCTAGAACCAGTTTCATGGAGAGATCTATACTAACCTGTGTTCCAAACATAACTAAGATCTGTGTATTCAGCAAGTAGACACTTTTTTCCCTATGACACAGGGATCTCGTTTCAGTGAGAAATTCATCTTGCCTTCTGTACTTAATGGTGATGGACTCAATAAATTTAAATTTATACATATGAAATAATAGAAAAAAACATACTTGGTGTTTACACTATGACTGTACCTGTTCTTGTGTCATCTTCTTCTAAGACATGCAGAATTAAGGCTGGAAAGTGCATTTTAAATAGAGACAAATGTTGTAGTAAGGAGGTAGTATTTTAGCATTATTCATTCCATCAATGTAATGTATTTTGCAAGTAAATAATTATTGATCATTACAGTAATGCAGGCACAAATGTTACCATTGAATAATTAAGAAAATATTTCTATGTATTCATTGATGGTTATATATTTTACAGAATATTTACATATATGTGCACACGTGTGCACATGCACACACGTGTGCAAATACACACAAACGTGCCCAGTGTAGTTTAGAAAAGAGCCAAACCCCTTTATGATACATTTGCCAACAGAATAAACAATCTTGAATATAATGAAAATCTTGCCAAGTCCTGTCAGAAAATTCTTGTGGTTCAATGCAATTCTCGGATGGTGAAGAGCCACTAAAATAACCCCTTCACTCAGACTCCGGTGACTCGCTGCGGGGGCTCTCATCACAGTTGTCACTGAAACAGTCAAATGTAACGTATAGATAGAAGGAGACAAACATGTGAGTGTGTGCTGTATGTGTGCGTCCTGGTGCGTGTGTACAAGCGTATGTGTATGGAGGGATGGCTGAGGCCTTCGATACAATGTATGTGAATAAAAATATGAATATGAACAATCGGCAGAAGGGGTCCGTCAGGATTTCAGTGTCTTTTTTTCACTCAATATTAAAGCTAATGGAGGCTTTTGTTCAGTTTATATTAATGGGTTTTGAAGTCAACGCATAGTAGGACAAAATAGTCACATAGAACAGTACTTCTCAAATGATGGGTTGTGATCCATTAGGAGGTTATAAAGTCAAGTAATAGGATTGTGACCAGCATTTTACAAAACGAGGTTGAATAGAAAACTATGGAGCGTGTATATATAACATATTGGAAGTGTAAGTATTTGTGTGTGTGTGCACGTGTGTGTGTACGTGTGTGTGTGTGTGTGTGTGTGTTGGGTCATGATCTCTGCCTTGAAGTGGGTTATAATAAAAAAAAATTGACATTTGATAACTGTATTGGTCTGTCAGGATGTCCTAGCAAAATACTGTAGGCCGGGTGACTTAAACAGTAGAAATTTATTGTCTCACAGTTGTGGAGGTGGGTCGCCCAAGACCGGGGTACCCGCACAATTGCGTTCTGATGACGGCTCTCTTCCTGGCTCACGGTCAGTTGCCTTCCTCCCACAGTGGAGAGGAGAGAGCGCAAACTTTCTGATATCTCTCGTAATGGTATTAAACCCCTCATGAGGGCCCTCATGGCCTCATCTAAACCTAATTACCCTCCCAAAGGCCTCATCTCCAGATATCATCATCCTGGGACTTAAGGCTTCAACATCTGATTGGGGGGGCACGATTTAGTTCATAGTGTTGACGTAGAGCTTATATCTTAATTTTATGTTCCATTTACCGCTTTCTCATGTTGAGACTGGAACTCCATGAAGGCAAGTATTGGATGTATTTCATCTCTATACCCTCCTCCGCCTCGGGAATGTCATGCACTTACTGGAAGATCAAGAGTGGTTCTCGAACAGATGGTGAGCGCTCCAGATGCTTGTATCTAGAAGGGCAATTAAAGTAACTCTTTGCGTTGATATGGCTCTTACTACCTGAGTGCTTGCCCTCAGTGCTATCATTACTAATTCAGAACTATTCTGTTGGAAGGAAGCATACAGAAATGTTGTGTTAATAAGTGTAATTATCAGCTCTCAAGTTGCTCCACATTACAGTGACACGCAATAAGATATTATTTAAGTAGATACTAAAATTTGTGTTTGTGAAGGACCTAGGTTTTGTGTGACCTGAAGTTTGTACAATTTTGGAGAACTTCACTAAAAACAAGAATACAAAATACTGAATAAAAAATTAGGCTACAATAGTGAATATTCATTAAAAGGAATAAAGAAACTGGAAAAATTATATAAGTTGACAAATACCACGAATATCTACAAATCTGGAAAAACATAAGTAATGTGAGTTTTTACCAATGGCTGGCATTTCTATAATGCTTTCTTCCTACATTTTTGTTGAACACACTTTGATTGCCTTTCCTGTAAAAATTTTTTTAGGATTTTTACATATGAATATGATATGCAATATCATATCACATTTTTCTATAGAGAAATAGGGAATAATAAGATAATTAGATTTTTTTAAAAATATTTATTTATTTATTTATTTGACAGGCAGAGATCACAAGTAGGCAGAGAGGCAGCCAGAGAGAGAGAGAGAGAGGGGCGGGGAAGCAGGCTCCCCGTGGAGCAGAGAGCCCGATGTGGGGCTCGATCCCAGGATCCCGGGATCATGACCTGAGCCGAAGGCAGAGGCTTTAACCCACTGAGCCACCCAGGTGTCCCAAGAAAATAGGTTTTTTAATAAGAGAATAGATTGTTTTTCTAATATGACTGATTGAATTTTCTCTTTTGTTGTTGATAAGTGAGAGTTGTGGAATGCTTGATTTCACACATAGTTGTACTTACTATTTGAAGTTGCTGCTACGGATTTCTGCCCTTCAAATACATGGATCCTTATTATTTTCTATGAAGTATAATTCCATTAAAAAGGACCAAAAAAACTTATTATGGGTTTATAATTGTATAAATTGCACTAGTAAATATATTTCTGAATGGAGATAATGCCTGTTTTGGTTAAGTACCAATGAGAACAAAATCCTTTGTTTATGATTTTACATCTGAGGTGTTAGTACAGGTCTCCACAGGTTAGTTTCCTGCTTAGTACATTTTTTAAATTAATCAATTAAGTAAGTAATTTATTTATTTTGGAGAGAGAGTGTGCACATGAGCGGGGGGAGGGGCAGAGGGGCAAGCAGACTCCCTGCTAAGCACAGAACCTCACACAGGGCTCCGTCCCACAACCCTGAGATCATGACCGGCACTGAAACCAAAAGTCAGATGCTCAACCAACTGAGCTCTGCAGGTGTCCTTTGCTCAGTGCGTTTTAAACTGTATTTCTTCTGTATTATCCTCTTATTTGAGATGCCAGATGCCATAGGACATCCTTATTTTATGCTGCAAACTCTGGCTCTGTGCTTTCATGTCGGAACCCCAGGTAAGTCAGCACACTGAGTAGTAGTGTTAGGTCCCCCAATAATGGGTCCGTGATCAAAGGAGCGAGACTGATACAAAGCAAAGGTCAAGCAAAGCTTTATTTCGTGCCAAGCATCGAGAATCAAACCGACCGGTCGGGGCCGTCTCTTACAAAAGAGGCAACCCCTCCCAGCCTCACAGACTAACTTTTATAGAGCAAAGGCCATGTAGTTGAGCCTGGCCACACACAGGTGGCCAATGAGATTGCAACACACAGAGAAAGCTGCACAGTTATGCTAGGTCCCACGCGGGAGGCCAATTGAATTACAATTTACCCTAGTAGATATTTGAACTAGCCTATCGCCTTGGTCAGAATTGGCGCCCACATGGCGGGGCCCACTCTCCTTGGTAGCTAGGGAGACAGTATGTGCTCCCCACTGGATGTCTCCACCTGGCCTGACCCGCCCTTGTATTTGGGCTTTGTTACCTGGGACTGGTTTCCCGGACTTGCTTTTAAGTTCCTCTGGGAGGCACAGGGTCAATCTAAGTTTACTGCATAAATAGCAAAATGGCTCCCTCCGGCTAAGTAGGCCCTTACAGTAGAGTTATAGGAAGACATTTCTGCAATGGGGTGGCTAGTAATGATTTAAACTAAATACAGAAGTGACTGTAAACATAAATATATTTCAGTAAAGTCCAACTAAATGTACCCCTAGTCAACATTAGCCAGATCCCCAAATTATCATGACCAGTGTCAACCAGGGAAGGAAGGTGGACGGGAAGCTGGAGTGGAAAGATACAGAAGTGTTCAATCAGTTGCATTTAAAATATCTTTCTTTCTTCTGGCATAAAGGCAGACCTAAGCAAAAGGAACAGAATAGAGAATCCCCAAGTAAACCCATGCCTATACAGTCAACTGATTTTTGACAGGAGTGCCAAGACTACACTGTAGGGAAAGGATACTCTCTTAAACAGATGACGTTGGGAAAACTGCATACCCATGTGCAAAAGAGTGAAGTTAGATCCTTATCTTACACTGTGAGCAAACATCAACTCAAAGTGGGTTACTGACTTAAATGTAAGACCTGAAACCATAACTCCTAGAAAAAAACAGGGAAAACATATTTGACATTGGCTTCAGCAATGATTTTTTTTGGGTACAACACCAAAAGTGCAGGCAACAAAAACAAAAATAGACAAGGGACTATGACAAGCTAAAAGCCCCTGCACATCTAACAATCAGTAGAATGGAAGGTAACATACGGAATGAGAGAAATATTTGAAAACTATGTATCGGATAAGGGGTTAATATCCAAAGTAATTAAGGGACTCCTACTACTCAGTAGCAAAACAAAACAAGAAACCCCATGGATTTGAACAGACATTTCTTCAAAAAAGACATTCCAAAGACCAAGAGGTATGTGAAAAAGTCATCAAGGAATGCCACAGTGTGATACCACCTCCCGAGGATACCTATTATCAAAAAACCCCACAAGATATGTATTAGTGAGGATGTGGAGAAACTGGGAAACTTTTACACTGTTGGTTGGGATGTAAAATGGTATAGTTGATATGAAAATAAATATGGAGATTCTCAGAAATTTGGGAATAGAACCACTGTGTGATCCATTAATCATGTTTCTGAGTATATATCCCAACAATGGTCTCTTCTCTCTTTGCCGTCCTGGAGCCTATGGAGGCCTGCTCGGAACAGGGCTCCTAAAACGACAAATGTATCTAGAAGACTGTGGTCCAAGGCCATTTTTGCTGGCATGATTGGGGTCTCCAGAACCAGAGGGAAGCGTACAGACCTTCTTAAAACTTAAGTTGAAACTTAAGATGAAACTGAATTCTATCTAGGCAAGAGATGTGCTTATGTGTACAAAGCCAAGAACAACACAGTGACTCCTGGTAGCAAACTGAACAAAACCAGAATACTCTGGGGAAAGTAACTCATGCTCATAGAAACAGTGGCATGATTTGTGCCAAATTCCAAAGCAACCTTCCTGAAAAAGCCATTGTCCACAGAATCCATGTAATGCTGTACCCCACAATGACTTAAACTTACTGAACAGTAAATAAATAAATGTGTAGATTTGGGGGAAAAAACCTGAAATCAAGATCTTGAAGAGATATCTGCGTTCTGTGTTCATTGCAGTATTATTCACTTGGTCAAGATATAGAAACAGCCTAAGTGTCAGTTGACAGAAACTGGATAGGAAATGAGGTATATTATTCAGCCTCAAGAAAGAAAAAAGAAAGCCTGGATAAAATCAAGAGGACAAGAAACAATGGCGGATGTGGAAAGAAAGAAACCCTGTGTGCTGTTGGTGGAATGTAAATTTGTGCAGCCGCTGTGGGAAACAGTATGGAGGCTCCTCAAAATATTAAAATATTAAAATAGAAATACAATGTGATCCAATAATTCCACTATTGGGGATTTAGCCACGGAAGATAAACACACTAACTCAAAAGGATAAGTAAACCCCTATGTTTATTGCAGCATTATTTACAATAGTCAAGACAAGGAGGCAACGTAAGTATCCATCAGAAGGTGAATGGATAAGGCAAATGTGGTGTATATACACAGCAAAGTATTACACAGCCATACAAAATGAGGTTATACCATTTGAGACAACATGGATGGACCTAAAGGGTATCGGGCTAAGTGAAATGAGTCGGACTGAAAAAGACAAATACCATATGATTCCACTTATAAATGGAATCTAAAAACATGAATAAACCAACAAAAAGCAGGATCAGAACTATAAATATAGAGAACAAACTGACGGTTGCCAGAGGGGAGAGGGGTAGAGGGATTGGGGAAAATGGGTGAAGGGGAGTGGGAGGTACAGGCATCCAGTTATGGAATGAACAAGTCACAGGAATAAGAAGCAGAGCGTAAAGAATACAGTGACATCGTAAGAGCGACGTGGTGGGGCAGATGGTGGCTATACTCGTGGTGAACATAGCATAACGTGGAAACTTGTCAAATGACTAAGTTGTGCACCTGAAACTACTGTAGCATTATATGTCAATTGTATTCAAATTAAAAAAAAAAGAAGACAGAAACCCTGCCGCCTGTGACAACATTGATTAACCTGCAAGACATTACGCTAAGTACAATAAGCCCCTCACAGAGGATAAGTAGCTGCACAATTCCACTGATACGAGGTATCTAAAGTCGTCCGAGTCAGAAGAACAGAGAGTAAGTAGGGGTGTCTAAGGGCTGAGGGGCAAGGGAAATGGGGAATTGTTGTTAAATGGGTATGAAACTTCAGCTATTTAAGATGAACATGTTCCAGAGATCTGTACAACGTGGTACCTAGAGTTAACAATTCAATATTGTACACGTACTAATTTTTTAAGATGGTAGATTTCATGTTCTTTCCACAAAACAAACAGACAAAAAAAAAATAAAGGGACAGGAGGAAACTTTTGTAGATGATGGTTATGTTTATTACCTTGTTTATAGTGATGGTTTCAAAAGTCTGCATATCTCTAAACTCAAGAAATTATATACATTAAATATGTCCAGCTGCTTATATATCAATTATGCCTCCATAGAGCTGTTTAAAAAATGTTTTTCACAAATTTTATAAAACTTATCGCCATAGAAATATACTTCTAAAGTTCTCCTGAACTCGGAAGGGGTGTGTGCAAGGGAGGGATCTTGAAACTGAGCGATCGTTGTCTTCATGACAAGTCATCCCGGCTTCATTAGCCCCAGAAAAGGACCACTCATTCTTTTAGTGTGTTCGGTATAATTTGTCATACGACTGCGCAACTCCATGACCTTTTCCTCTTGCAGCAGGACAGAGTCTCTGTTCACTAAGGTCCGTGTAATCCTGATCGGCGGTATTTTTCTCACATGAAAAATGTGGCCGAGACGGCAACTGTCCACCAAAGAACGTGCTCTCTTCAGTGCGGACGATTTCCTGTTCGTTCTTCCTTGCTCTGGTCCCTACCGCGGAGGCTCTGTTCCTTACCAACTGAGAAATGAGCACTTTACCTACAACACCTCATCTTCCACTATGTATGGATGCGGAAACCAGGTATTGGTGAGTAATGTGACTAAAGCAAGGATAATTTGTCTAATAGTAAAATTAGGATTTAATCACAGACAACTTGACTCTCTATCTTGATCTCTTAACCATAATGCTCTGCACTAAACATTGATTCTCTTATAATAAAACATTTTGAAAAATTTTATGTAAACGTCAGGATTTTTAAGAAACTCGGACAGAATGCACGCAGTGAACGGTAGTTTCAAGTGTTGGCATTTCTGTTCAGCCAGTAGCGATGATCAGTGATGCATCTTCTGGAGTTGAACGCCTTACTTGTGATGAGTAATCACTGAAAAGAATTCTCGAGCCTTCTCAGAAGATTCCTGTGTAGGTTCTTCCCGAATCTTACAGAGCACACTTCCAAAATCGTTTTGCTTATTCTAGTTCCTTTGCATAACTCCATACGTTCTACTAGAATTAAAAATTGTCAATTTAGACAGAGAAGCCTACTGAGATAGTGATTGGGATTCAGTTGAATATTGAGATCAGTTTGAGGAAAAATGGACATTTGAACAATAGTTGAACCTGTGAATCTGCTACATCTATCTAATTATTTAGGTCTTTTTAAATTTTTCTCAGCAGTGTTTTATAGTTTCTTATATATAGGCTTTGTACATTTTTTGTCAGATTTATCCTAAAGTATTTCGCATTTCTGGATCCTATTGTAATGGTACTGTTTTCCTAATTTCAATTTCCAAATGTGTATTGATAGAATATAAAATTAAAATTGATATATATGTAGATTGGCCTTTTGTCTTGTGACTTTGCTTGGCTCACTTATTGGAGCTAATAGTTCTTTTGTAGACTCCTTAGGATTTTTCACATAGACTGTGTGTCTTCTGTAAAAAACAATTTTAAAAAATTTCTTCCTTTCCAACATGAATGACTCGTATTTATTTTTTTTTAAGATTTTTAAAAAAAAATTATTTATTTGACAGAGAGAGATCACAAGCAGGCAGAGAGAGGGTGGGGGAAGCGGACTCCCCGCTGAGCAGAGAGCTGGATGCGGGGCTCGATCCCAGGACTCTGGGATCATGACCTGAGCTGAAGGCAGAGGCTTTAACCCACTGAGCCACCCAGGCGCCCCCAGATGTATTTTTATTGCCTTATTTTACTGGCTAGGATCTCTACATTCAAGTTGAATAAAAGTGCTGAGTGATTTCCTTATCTTACAGGTAAAGTACCTAGTCATTCACCACTCAGAATTAAATTGGTAATCGAGAAATATCTTTAAGGTTGAGGAAATTCCTTTTTATCTATAATTTATAGAGAGTTTTATCATAAATGGGTGTTGAATTTAGTCGATCTTTTTTTTTGCATCTATTGAAATGATCATTATTATGTTTTAGCATTTTTTTCTCATTTGTTCTGTTTCAGGTTCATTAAGTTTGTTAGATTTGTGGATTTCATATTTTAATCAAGTTTGGAAATTTTTTATCCACTATTTTTTCAAATATTGTTTTGTCTTACCTTTTATTTTCTCTTCTGGGGCCCTAATCACTCATATATTTGATCAGATTACAAATGCTCTGTGTACTTTCTTTTCAGTATTTTTTTCTTTCTATTTTTCATTTTGGAAAGTTAATATTGTTATGTCTTTAAATTCACTGATATTTTCTTCTCCAGTGTCTAATCCACTGTTGATACCATTCCAATTTTTTTTCTTTCTAGGTATAATATTTTTACATCTCCAGCAGTACAATTTTTTAATATATACCCACGATTTCTCCCCTCATCATGGTCATAGTTTTCTTTATGGAGCTTATTCATATTAAGTATTTTAATATTCCTATCTACTGGTCCTATTATTTATGTCATTTCTGTATGTGTTTCTATAGTTTGATTTTTATTCTGGTTATATATCATATTTTCTTGTTTATGTGCATAACTTTTAATTTTTTTGTTCATGCCTTGTAATTTTTTTTTTAAAGATTTTATTTATTTACTTGACAGACAGAGATCACAAGTAGGCAGAGGCAGGCAGAGAGAGAGAGGAGGAAGCAGGCTCCCCGCTGAGCAGAGAGCCCGATGAGGGGCTCGATCCCAGGACCCTGGGATCATGACCTGAGCCGAAGGCAGAGGCTTTAACCCACTGAGCCACCCAGGCGCCCCCATGCCTTGTAATTTTTGATGAGATACCAGACACGTATATATGTTATTGGTTGACGGAATTTTTTTCATTTCAAGCTTTTATTAAATTCTAGTTAGTTAACATATACTGTAATATTGGTTTCAGGAGTAGAATTTACTGATTCACCACTTACGTATAACACCCAGTGTTCATCACAAGTGCCCTCCTTAACGCCCATCACACATTTAGCCCACCCCCCCATTCACCTCCTCCCATCAACCCTCAGTTTGTTCTCTATAGTTAAGAGTCTTTTATGGTTTGGTTCCCTCTCTGTTTTTTCTCTTCCTCTACGTTCATCAATTTCACTTCTTAAATTCCACATATGATTGAAATCATATGGTATTTGTCTTTCTCTGACTGACTTACTTTACTTAGCATAATACTCTAGCTCCATCCACGTCATTGCAAATTGTAAGATTTCATTCTTTTTGATGGCTGAGTTATATCCCATTGTGTATATATACACCAGAATTTCTTTACCCAGTCATCAGTAAGTAGACACTGGGCTCTTTCCGTAGTTTGGCTATTATTGATAATGCCGCTATCAACAGTGGGGTGCATTTGTCCTTTCGAATCAGTATTTTTGTATCCTTTGGGCAAATACCTAGTGCTGGATCATCTGTTTTTAACTTTTTGAGGCACTTCTGTACTGTTCTCCCAAGTGGCTACACCAGGTTGCATTCCCACTGACAGTGTAAGAGGGTTCCGTTTTCTCCATGTCCTCGCCAACATCTGTTGTTTCCTGTGTTGTTACTTTTAGTCATTCTGACAGGTGTGAGGTGGTATCGCATTGTGGTTTTGATTTGTATTTCGTTGATGAGTGATGTTGAGCATTTTTTTTCATGTGTCTACTAGCTATCTGGATGTCTACTTTGGAAAAGTGGCTATTCAGGTCTTCTGTCCATTCCTTAACTGGATTATTTGTTTTTTGGATATTGAGTTTGATAAGTTCTCTATAGATTTTGGATATTAACCCTTTATCAGATATGTCATTTGCCAATATCTTCTCCCATTCATTAGGTTGTCTTTTAGTTTTCTTGGCTGTTTCATTCACTGTGCAGGAGCTTTTCATCTTGATGAAATCTCAGCAGTTGTAGTTCATTTTTGCTTTTGTTTCCACTGTCACAGGTGATGTGTTTAGTAAGAACTTGCTATGGTTGAGGTCAAAGAGGTTTCTGCCTGTGTTCTCCTCTAGGATTTTGATGGTTTTCTATCTCACATTTAGGTCTTTCATCCATTTTGAACTTATTTTTGTGTGTGGTGTAAGAAAGTGGTCCAGTTTCATTCTTCTGCACGTTGCTGTCCAGTTTTCCCAATGCCATTTGTTGAAGAGACTACCTTTTTTCCATTGGATATTCTTTCCTGCTTTGTTGAAGAATAGTTTACCATAAAGTTGTGGGTTGATGGATTTTGATTTATTCTTTTAAGTAAATGTTAGATTTTGTGTAGGTGCACAGGTAATAGTTGTATCCTTTCAAGGTTAATCTTTGTAAGTATAGAGAACCTGTTAGTATGGGACTAATTTAGCTCTACTACTAAGGTGATGTCTTACTGAGAATTGCACCTGATGACCATGTATTATGAAATCTTCCATTTTCACGGGTGAGAGACAAATTATTTCCAGTCTTGTGTGAATGCCAGAATTGTTTTGCCTCTTTCTCTTTGGTATTTTTTTCATCCTGAATTTGCATAGTTTTCTCTTACACATTTGCCAGTCAGTATTCAGTTGAAGACTCAGTGGGATCCATGTAGATCTATGGGGCTTTCTATATAGAGCTTCTTAACTTCATTACTTTGCCCAGCAAATTATTGTTGCTTTGATCTCTATTTCTGTCTCCTCAACTAGGCGATAGCGATGAACTTTGGGTTCTTCCTTCCTATTTCATGGACTGGAAACTGTCTGTAAGCAGCATGCTGGTGAAAATGTAGGACTCAATTTAACTGCTTCCCATCCCTCAAGGATCACAGCCCTGTGCTGCTTGTTATCATGTCTGAAAATTGTTTTTTCTATTTGTCCATGTTTTCAGTTGTTTACAGCAGGAGAGTAAATCTTTTCTTTATATTTCATCTGGTCAGAATTTGAAGTCTACAATGTTATTTTTAGTGTCTGCATAGTATTCCATTTTAAGGATATACTATAATTTCACAAGGTATCTGTTGGATATTTATGTTTTTCCAATCATAAAAATTTTTATGTACAAATATTAAGAAAATATGTATACATATGTCTATATTTCTTTAAAATTTTTTAGATAAAATTTATGGATCAAGGAATATAAAAATCCAAGACTTTATTGGTAAACTGAATGGATATTACTTTTCCCTCTTAAAATAAGTGCTGGAATTCCTTAGGAATTCAATAAATAGGAGTCTTCTTTACTACCTAATTTTGAACAAATGTACTAATGCAAAGGGTTGTAGGTGTAGGCTGAAGTAGCATCTCTGTTTCCAAGAGAGGGTAAGTTATATCACGTGAAGATGAAGTAAGTCAACATATTGTCCTCGAGGTGACTAGAATTGCCCAAGAACAAATAATGCTGGAGCATAGGGGCTTCAGTGTAAGGACAGAATTTGTCTCCTGGGGAGTGGTGGGTGGCGTGTACCCAGCGGGAAGGTACTAGCAACAGGTTTCTAGGAGGAAGCAGGAAAGAAATGAGCTGACAACACTTGAGTTTATTCTTCCCGAATCTACCAGTCAGATAAGTGATTTCACTCCCTGGGACAGATGGAGTGAAGTTTCATAAAAGACAACAGCAGTTACACTAATTAAGGTCTTTCAATATGGAAGAAAATATCAGGGAGGAGTAGGAAATATTTCCTTGCTAATAACATGTAGTAGTTATAGATAACTTAACTAAATGCCAAATGACAAGTATTATTTCATTAAATTCTTCCCTTAACTCTATGGAGTAGGTATTATTTTACAGGAGACCCTGAAGATCTGTACTGGGGAAGACAGAATTACTCAGTGGAGTTCACAGTATTTCTCAGTGTGGTTTGCTGGCCACCCGCAGCAGAAGTACCTAGCTAGCTTGCATTTATTTATTTATTTCAATATTTTATTTATTTATTTGTCAGAGAGAGAGAGAGAGAGAGACCAAGCAGGGGAAATGGCAGACAGAGGGAGAAGCAGGCTCCCCACTGAGCAGGAAGCCTGATGTGGGGACTCAATCCCAGGACCCTGAGATCATGAGCAGAACTGAAGGCAGACATTCAACCCACTGAGCCACCCAGGCGCCCCCACTAGGTAGCTTTTAAAACTGTGGTAGGTAATACAGTTTCCAAAATTTGTGAAAAATACAACTTACATGAGATTTTCATGTAACTGAATTTAATTTATGCCTAGAGCTACTATTCTCAATAGATGACAGAAATATTAATTTGTTGACATTTAGTTAAAACCAGGAATTCATGGATTATTTTGTCATTGTAGGTTTAAATTTATTCGCATTTGGAGTTGTGTTCCGTCCCTTTTCCAGAGGCCATATCTAAGCTCCAAAGTTGTGATTTTTTTTTATTGATTCCATGGCCTCAGAGGTTTGGTCTTAATTGTCCACTAAACTTGATATTTGCCTGCCAGGAATTTCACATTCACAGTTGATTCTATTCTCCTTCTGTAAGGTTTCTGTTCCTCTAATTGGGCAGGTTTCATCTACTCTTGGTTGGGGGCTCGGGGGGAGGGTGAGATATATCTGGCTCTTACCCAAATTCCATTATCTATGTTCTAATCCTTGGATTTTACTGTTCAAAATAGGTTTTTCCCCTCCTTTCAAAGTTGTGGGCTCCGTGGAATTAAAATTTCTGTTGAAAACTAATAATTGGGGTCTTCTGGGTGGCTCAGATGATTGTCTGCCTTCAGCTCAGGTCATGATCTCGGGGTCCTGGGATTGGTCCGGTCTCCTAGCTCAGTGTGGAGTCTGCTTCTCCCTCTCTCTCTGCCACCTCCCACGTACTTCACTGTCTTTCAAATAAATAAATAAAATCTTAAAAACAAAAAACCTAATAATTAGATTCTTGTTCTTGTTAATTTTTTTGTCCTGATATAATGTTGCCCGGCTGAATAGGGAAAGAACAACTGGTTCTGGTGATAGGAATGATGGTGATAGGAAATCTGGTGATAGGAATGATGAAAGGGGAGAGGAACCTCGGTTATTATTTCAGAATATTAGCCTCTTTTGTGAAAATGCAGAAGGATGTTTTAAATCAAAACCTCTGGGCATGGGGCCTGGGATCATCATTTTAACAGGGTCCCCAGTTTGGACACTGATCTCAGATGGACTCCAGAGGATGTTGAGTAAGTAGGAGATGATCCAGTGGGTGTCATAGTGATGTGAGTACTTGGCTGCTCAGACGGGACATAAACATTGATTCAGATTTATCAGAACGCATGAGCTACAAAGTCTTCTCTAAAGTATTGCATCGTTCACTCTTTTTTCTGTGCTTTTTCCTGGATCTCTGCTTTTTCCCTCCGTACATTCAGTCTTGTTTACCCACGATTCCACTCCTTCCCCCTCTCAGTTGTGGGAAGTGGGTTTGAATGGAGTAGGAAGATTAATAGTTGTTGGGCATCTATGATGCTCCTGAAACTTATATGATCTCAGTTAATCTGCACAACATTCAGTTAATTCTCAGAAAGGTTAAATAAATTGCTCGAGATTGCACAGGTAGCAGGTGGCAGAGCTGGGATTAAAATCCAAGCCCATCTGGTGTTGAAACTGGGCTTTAATTACTGTACGTTGTTGCTGTCCTTGACAGCGGCTTTCGTGATACCCCTGACTCCCTCATCACCAACATTTCCCCTACTTCCTAGCCATATGGAAGACCAAACACTCACCTTTTATTTTTCCCATACTCATTATCATACTGAGTCTGTAAAAGAAAATTCATGTTATATGGTCTTTTCTGTTTCAGATTGCCAATGACAGTAGTCTTGTTTATGTGGCGCTTTGCAAAGTACTCCACAGTTGTGATTTAAGGCATCTTTATTTATGCTGACATGGGTTTGAACCTCAGGCTAACAGTTGCGTGAACAAGTTAACCCGTGAGATCCCCACTTTCCTCTTTCACTTTCTGTGTTAGGACCAGAAGAATTTTAAAAAAAAAATACGTATTTTTAAAATACAAGTAAATAAATAAATTTATACACACACACGAGTGTGTGTGTGTGTGTGTGTGTGTGTTTTTCTGAATGACCTTCTTCAGATCTGAGGTACCTGAAGATTCCCTTTGTATGAGATTATCTTTCTTAATAACATCTTGGTTCCCAGGGGCTTAGTTACAAATTGTTACGAGAAGACCTAGGACAACTACAGGGGAAGTGGGAGGGCGTGAGTTTCCAGAGAGACGGGACCGGGAGAGTTATTATTTGTTTTTTGGCCTGCTGGTCCTTTCAGGTTCCCTGAGGTCCGGCATCCTTTAACGCCCAGGGCCACCTCCTTCCCAGTCTCGGGTGGGTGCGGCTGGCTTCATCCCAGGCCTCTCCTTGTCTCTGCTGAGCTGATGCCTGTGTCTTCCCTTTTCTCGACGTCTCTGGAAAGTGTAAGCGTATTCATGTACTTCTTGATGTACTCCAGGGCTGCGTATTTTTAAAATATTAGATATCAAAAACATTTTTCTCTTAATAAATGAGGTAAAGTGTGGATTCGCTTACTTTTTGCAGACGTCAAACCTCTGTAGTGGGAGTGACAGTCACATGAAAATCTCCCTCTTCAGCTCTGCTTTCCTGGACTGTATGGATTGTGCCATAGCAGAATCTAAACTAGCCAATTAATATTATCTGTCTCTTGGTTTAAAGTGGCCTCATTTTGTAAGATTATTGGGCTATTCTGAAGTTGAGCTTCCTATGAAGACCCCTCCTCTCCTATCCTATCGGAAGGATGATACTGGATTCAAGGGGGCTTATGTGTCCTCATGCTCATGGGAAATGAGGAGATTGAGCTTTGCGGGGATTCGGATTTTCCCTGGGTTTGGGACGATGCTCCTTGTCCTTCCTCACCATCGGCACCCTCGTGGGGTCGCCTGCAGAAGTCCGAGGCTGATGAAACCTGTGTTCTGGTCTCTCGGTATGACCGGAGCATGGTGATCCTCCTCTTAGAGAAGTAGCTCTACTGTATCTACTTCAGCAGCTTCAGTAGTGATGCTCCTTATTTCTCATCTCCCCCAGCAGGCCGTCTGGCTCTCCACTTTACTGCACATCACAGGTTCTAAGTCTCTCATAGACTCCACAGAAAAAAGACTCAAAGGTGCTATTTCTTGCCCCTTTATGGTGCCCAAATGTGACACCAGTTTCTAATCTCCTAAGTCGCCCTGTGTTGATGATGAACACCTTAGGTTGTGATCTGCTGGACTTTCGAATGAGAAAGGGAAGAAATTGTTCACTTCTCATTCTGCTTACTTATAGATTTTAAGGTGCGTTCCTGCTCAGAAGCAGTTTCAGAAACACATATCTGCGTACACATATTTGGGAAAGGATTCCTGGAAACACCAGTAGGGGAGAAGGGAAATGAGACCAGGAAGGGAAAAGAGCCATTAAAGAGTATATTATCCAGCCGCTCATGATGTGATTTGAAACAGAGTAGAACACATAAACCTCATCACCTAGGTTATCCCATCCAAGGTAGCAGGGAATTGGGGTATCATATGCCATGTCCACAAGCCATTGGTTGTGTGTTTGTCTTGTGGGGCATTCATTTTCAAGAAGTTTCTGTTCACTGTGTGTGGAGGCAGAGAGGCTTTGATGGTTAGAGAAAGCCATCGGGCAAAGAGAGGAAAATGCTGCAGTTGGAATTCAGGCTGGTATGGGAGGGATACCGCTGAGGCATCATCAGCATCTGTTACAGTCTATCCTGGCCCTTCTTGATGCACTCATGACCCATGATGAGCTGTTCTGTCACTGACTCTTCAAATTTGTGGCTGGTCACAACTTCAAAAAACCAAAATAATACTAAAATCCCAACAAAGTATTTGATATAAAAGGACTAGTGGGACAAATTACAGATCCCATTTCTGTATTTAATGCTGTGGTTGTCACTGAAGTTTCTTTTCCTCTTCTATTGCACATCGTAGTTTCTCCTCCCCTGTAGACAGCACCTTTGCTCGTCTAGATGGCTCAAGTGTCCCAAACCTTCATCCTTGAGGAGTCTGAGCTCCTAGTTACTGTGCCTTTTTCTGACTGTAGTTCCTGTAATTTTCTACTTTTTCCATTTGTGGTTACTGTCAGGAATGTAGGCACTAAGAAACACATCAGTGAATTCCCTGAATCCCAGACATACTGCCCCTACTTGATACTGGCCCGTATAGTGATTAAGAATGATAATCAGGTAGTATAGTAACTTTTCTCTGTTGGAAGCAGCTAGGTGGCAGCTGTAGCTCTAGGTATACTGGAAAATTTACTGTATCTCCTGGTGGAAGAACTTATAGTTCTTGTAAGAACTTGCATTCAGGGCACCTGGGTAGCTCAGTTGGTTGGGTGTCTGACTCTTGATTTTGGCTCAGGTCATGAACTCAGGGTCCTGGGATAGAGCCCTGTGTTGGACTCTGTGCTCAGTGGAAAGTCTGCTTGAAGATTCTTCCCCTCTCCCTCCACTCCTCTCCCCACTCTCTCAAATAAATAGATAAATCTTAAAAAAGAAAAGAGAGAGAGAGAGCTTAAATTCCTTCAAGTGAGCCATTAGGAGTAATGGTATGAGAGGCCATTCCCTCTGCCATGGATTCAGCACCATATAATGGCCATCATTTCAAGGATACAGCTCACCTTGAAGGACAACAACCAGTGTTGCAGGGTGTCAACCCTATCTAGCAACTGGCTTCACCTTCGGAGGTCATTCTAGTGTTGTATCAGGCTTGCAGCTTCTGGATGATGCTGTATGCTGTGGGGTAGGGGATCCACTGATTGTGTGTCTTATTTACTTCATTATAAAACGTTTGCATTGTGTTAGTATGATTTCAGGTTTTATATCCAATAGCCCTGTTAATTTTGGGGTATTTCACTTTCACCCTGTAAAATCTCTTTCAGAAGTGGTTATAGGTTACTCCAGTGAAATGTAAGGGGGACTCACCACTGTATATACTTGCAGTGTGCAGGCTCCTTTGTCAAGGGGTTTGGTCTTCCCTTTTAAGAATGGGTTCTGGGTCTGAGAACTGGCCTGGATCTGGAAACGGGCGAAGGATCATGACATTTAATTGCAGTGGCTGACACCAACCTTCTACTTATTTGCTCTTGGTCGTTTTGGTTATATAGGTGAAAGAATTCCATATTGTCTGTCAAGGTTGCCTCTTGGAACTCCAAGGTGTATTGGCTATTGCCATATGGCCTTTGTGGGTGAGGACCCTCCTTGTCATTGAGTTTCACTGCCTGTACATGTCTCTTGCTTCAGGAAATTAAGTGTTACTGCCCGGCCTCCCCTATTTTGGAATCCTAGCTTCTTCATTGACACTAGGGGACCCAGGTCCATTAGACCACGTCCTGCTGTTATCTCTGACTTGAAGGAGCAGCCACCTCTACTCAGTGATGTGATGCTCGTGCCTTCCTTATTGCTCTAGTGACAGGAGTATCGTTTAGACCCTTATGAGGACATAGCTAATGTGTTCTCCGGTCGTGTATAATAAACCCACTTAAACGTCCATGTCTCTGAGCCTTTTGACTCCATCTTCAATACTCGGCCAAGGCAATCCCATCTCATTTACTCTAGCTTAGTATCATCCCCACATTTCAAGGAGCTGCTCCAGCAGCATTAGAATTGGTCCAAAGCATCTTTGTGCCTAGTGTCCTGCATCACAAGAGAATATCTGCGAACCCCTTTATACCTGCTCTTCTCCCATCGTAAACCCTAATATCCATTTGGGGGCATGTGTTGTTGGTTCCTACTGTACACATTAATCAGGTTCTTTGGCCTTTTTGGGTAAATAACATTTTTCTTCCCAAAAGAGATAGTACTTCTCAGTCTGGGGCTGGGCTGAAGGTTTTTCCTGATTCTTGGGCTGAAACAGTGGTTCTAGAAACTGATCTCCAGACCAGCAGCATTAGCATCCCCTGGGAATTTGTTAAAAACCAGATTCCCATGTCCCATCAGAGACCTGCTAAATCTGATACTTTGTGAGTGGGAGCTCAGTAGTCCGTGATTTCATGGGCACTTGAAGTGATGCTGAGGCAGGTTAGTTTGGGAGCCATGAGCAGAAGTGGGGGCAGATCTCGAGGGAGGCAGATATCGTCTTGTGGGGCATCTGCTTTAGGTGGGGACTTTTCATGGTCTCCAGCTAAGGAGGGGAGAGTTGCTTTTGATACAGAGTTCTAGAAGATTTAGTGGTTCAAGATTCATATGTGTACATACCCAGATGTTCTTATTCCACATTTTAGGTCCCTTTCTTCCCTAATAGGACTATAAATTTAGCATGGGGCCTTGCCAGGGGATTGTAAATTCAGCTTTTATTTGAAACTGTGACTTTAGACCCATAACCTGATTTTCAGCACACTTTGCCTTCTGGCTACGGAAGATGAGAGGCTGTGAATACACTGCCAAAATAGACCCGTGGCTTTCACGCAATGTCTAGAGTGGACAGTTGCCTGATACGACCTTGTGAATTTTTTCCTTTACCACTTTGATGGCCCACCAGCACCCCAACACCTCTATAGGTCTTATCATTACCACTGTGCTCTGGCTCTCGAATCTCAGAGATGTTGTAAAATCAGTGTATCGTCTTTCACGTGGACCCCATCCCAATTCACCAGAGAGAAGTCTCATTGTGTTGCTGTAGCACTACAGTGCAGCATCTCATTACTGTCTTAATTTGGAGTCTGTAGAAGAAGGTTCCAAGACAAGGATTCAGTTGCATGTAGATTTAGCAACTCACATCCCATTGCCCAGAACTGTGGCCCACGGCCTGATTGTATTGATGACGACTCAAGCACACCCACTGTGATGGAAAGCAGTGGGAGAGGAGAGGAATGGAAGTGTTCATTGACTCAGCCCAAGAACAGTGTTTGCCTCTCAAAGTATGTGCAAAACATTGTATACAAACATACATGTATGTAAATGCATATGTGTTTTCTACTAGCTCCTGTTCTTATAATAATAATGTCCAACTTGTAAAGTGTAGAGTGAGTAACAGGACAACGGCTGGTAGAAGAGATGCTAGAAATGACAGGAAGTGGGGATATGGGTTTATATGTAGGAGGGCTGGAAATTGTGGATATGCTTCTGTAATTCCAACAATGGTTTGTGGGGTTGTGGAAATTCTGTATAGACTTCTTTCTACACCTAAAAGCAGTTTTAAATAGGCAAGGGTTTAGAGTGCAGAGACTTTGCAAAATAGAGCACTGAGAAATCACAGAGAAAAAGATGGAATGCCCAAAATAATGAGAACCAGAGAGGATGCACAAAAATATTGTTCAACAATTTTTACTGGCTGGAAATGAGTTTGAATTCTTATAATTCTGTAGACCTGAGTTGCTAAGACTAAATCAGGAAATTCATCATTTCCTGTTTAGGAAACTGAATGGTGAGGTTTACTTACCTGGTTGCTTTTCATGTAGCAACACTTCTTAGTGCTTTGCAGAACTTCATTTTAAAAAAGTAAGATAACATTAAAATAAAAATTTGAAATTTGATTCTAAGAAGGAATTCTGTTTCTATGTCTTTCTCTGAAATTTAATAGCACTCTGTCCTACAACCTCACAAACGCGTATGTTCCTAATGCTTAAAATTTTGTTTCTTACGCTATTTTCCACTGACAGAATGACATCTCCTTCGAGGATGTCTATTTCCATGTCTTTGAGCAGGAAAATGTTAGGATTGGAAACAATAGGTCTGAAACACGCAGTTTTTGGCAGAGAGCAAAGTGGTTTTTAAGAATGTCAGGGATAAAGACTCAAAAGATAAAGAAGCTATCTAGTAAGATTTAAGTTATGAAAACTTGAGCATCAAAACACAATAATAATTATCATTAATTGACATAAATTGAATGTGCGAGAGCCTATGAATTCATAATAACATGTCAAAAAAGTTTAACTATGAAATGTTTGAAAACTAAAAAGGAAGACAATGTAGCATTGTTTAGAAATTTATTTTAATAAGTAGAGGAAATCTTTCCTCCTCCTGTTGTACATACGAATTTTGAATATAGAGAACAGTGAGTAAAATAAATGATCAGTACTGGTGTTACCCAGAGTACTGGGGTATGGGCCGTGGTCATACACAACAACCAAGGAGAAAGTAGAAAAATGACCGGGCCAAAGGTCCTACAAAGGAGATTTACCTTCACATAAATTATTTTTTTTTTTTTTTACACAATCTATTCTTTAATTAGGTGATGAGACTTGTAGATGGCTCTACTGGTTAGAGTGATATACAGATACTGTAAGCATCCTTCCTAGATGATTCTTGTCTCCTAGTACTTACATCTTTGTGTGATCTGGCCCTGCCAGGTCGCTCACATCTAAGGAACAGACTGAACAAAAGTGCTGACATGCCATCTCCTACATGACATTTTGCAACGACTGCCTTCCGTCATTCTCTGTCTCTCTTTGGCTTTATTGGCTTGTTTGCTCTGATGAAGCCAGCTGTCAAGTTGTCAGCTGCTCTGTAAAGTTCCCAACAGCCAGTAAAGTATAGAGATGCTCTGTTCCATGGTCCAGGAAGAACTAAGTTCTACCAACGGCCAAGTGAGTAAGTTTGAGAGGTCATTCGGTTGCGCCTTGTGGTGACTGCATTCTCGGGCTGCAGCTCTGAGAGAGACGTTGAGCCACAGGACCCGGCTAAGCCCTGCCCAGATTCTTGACTCAGAGTAACGGTGACATAAGAAATGGTGTTGCAAGCTGCTAAGTTTCACAGTAATTTCTTGCCTGCTAATAGAATCTTAATACATCGACAATGATAATGCCCAAGAAATGACGTTAGGTGCATCCTTGCTCCATGTCCAAATAGAACAGATTGGCTTATGGTCCAGAGTGCGCTACCTGGGCTAGAGACAAAATCGTTCGAAGTTGTGTTTGTTGAGGTTTCTACTAGGAAAATACATCTGCTAAACTGTTAACCATATATAAGAATAAAAATATGCATGAGGATGAGAATAGAGCTAATAAAGAAAGAAAAGGTAATGTAATGTTCAGACATTTAGGAAAATGTTGACTTTTTAAATTTTTTAAATTTTTAAAAAATTTTAAAGCTTTTTAAAATTTATTTGATACAGAGAGAGAGAGAGAGAGAGAGAGAGAGAGTATATGCAGGGAGTACGGCAGGGAACCAGGCTTCTGCTGAGCAGAGAGCCCAATGTGGGGCTCTATCCTACCAACCTGGGATCATGACCTGAGTGGAAGGCAGATGCTTAATCCACTGAGCCACCCAAGCACCCAAGATTTTATATATTTATGAGAGAGAGAGTGAGTGCACATGCAGGGGGAGCGGCAGGCAGAGGGAGAAGTAGGCACCTGGCTGAGCAGGGAACCTGACGTGGGACTTGATTCCAGGATCCTGGGATAATGACCTGAGCCAAAGGCAGAAGCTTAACCAACTGAGCCACCCTGACATCTGGGAAATGTTGACTTATTAATTATGTAACACAGTGTAGATATTTATAAGAATGTTAATTTTTAGTTCCTGAAGGATTATTACATATTTAATATTTCCATTGTGTAAAAAACTTGAATGTTAAGAGTATTTTTCTTGATACATTAAGCTTCTTGGACATTTAAGAATCTATCAGTATTAGATATTAACTGAGGATTTCTATAATTTTAAAGGCCTATGAAATGTCAGTGCCTCCTTAATTTTCTTCCCCCATTATAAATTAGAAGACTTCCAGTGTTACTGCACATCATATCTAAAATAATTTCTCAATTACCTTTTAAACGTAATTATTGAATTAGATAATATTAACTATTGGTCAAAAATCAAGTCAGTATCTTGGTTATCGGGTGTGTTATCGACCTGGTTATTGCCATGGGGGAAGCCCCGTCCTCTGCAGAATCACATGGAACACGCACAGACTTTTCTCTGCTAAGGACAGAAGGCCGAGGCGGGGACTGTCTCCTTTGGTTGAGTGCCGCCTTGAGAATCTTCGTGCTTTTGACTGTCCAGGGACCTGGTCCAAGTGCATGCAAAGAACTGTAATTCAAATGAAAGAATTCAGAGTAACTCATTCTTGAGCAATTTTTCAGGTGGATAATAGAAGCTGTATTTACTTTGTAATCTCCCATATTATATTCAAATTCACCTTAACAAGCACTTTCTTTTGTTCATAGAAATTAATTGTAGACAATGATGAGTGTTTCGGGAGATGGTGTGATGTTTCAGATAGTGACAGATCCCGGAAACTTCTTCCCAGTCTGCTGCGCCTGGGTAATTTTGCTCTTTCCCCACTCCTGAAGCCTCACTCTACGTGGAAAGTAGAGGCATACCTCCGAGATATGGTGGGTTTGGTTCTAGATCACTATAATTAAAAGAAAGTATCACAATAAAGTGAGTCAAATGATTTTCTTTGGTTTTCTAGAGAATATAGAAGTTATGTTTGGGGCGCTTGAGTGGCTCCGTTGGTTGAGCATCCGGCTCTTGTTTTGGCTCAGGTCGTGATCTTGTGGTTGTGGGACCGAGTCCAGCGTCAGGCTCGGTGTGGAGTCTGCTTCGGAGGTTTTCCCGCTTCCTCCCCTCAGCCCCTCCCCCTGCTCCTGTCCTCACTCTCTCTATCTCTCGAATAAATAAAAGCTTTAAAAAAAAGTTATGTTTACACTACACTATAGTCTACTAAGTGTACAATAGCATTACGTCTAAAAAATACACATTTCTCAATTAAACATACTTTATTGCTAAAAAATGGCAACCATCATCTGGGCTTTCAGTGAGCCGTAATCACTGACCACAGATCACAATAACAAATACAGTAACAATGACAACGTTTGAAATACTACAACAATTATCCAGATGTGATACAGAGACACCAAGCGAGCAGATGTTGGAAAAATGGCGACAACGGACGTGCTTAAGGCAGGGTTGCCGTGAACCTTCCATTTCCGCGCCGTGCAGCAAAGCAAAGCACAGTAAGGCGGAGGCCGCCTGGATTTAGTTCCTGTGACATTCCTGGCCTCTGCCCGTGCCCTACTGCTCCCTCGGGGAAGAAAGAGCGACGGATTTGACGGCTGAGTTTGCAAAGGGCCACGAGGCAAGCATGGTGTGTTCGTCTTGACTCCCATTCCTCTCGGGACGCAGCTGTACAGAGCAAGCACCCAGGGACTTGGACTCCTCCTGCCGTCGGGGCTGCGGGGACAGACCCCTCCTCGAGAGGCCTGCGCTGAGCTGTCGGCTGGGAGTGTGGTTCCAAGTACGAGGAAAGCCCCTGGCCTGTTAGTCCGTCTCAGTAATAAAGGTGATACTTCTGTCTGCTCGATTCCTCTTTGTTTTCCTCTTAATTAAGACAAAATACGGTGATGAAAAGGAGGACGTTCCCTATTATTCCTAAGTCGACATTGTCCTGCCTTTAAATTACAGAAACAGTTCGAGGTTTCCTGACAGATTTTTCCTCTTTGTATGTACTTGCTCACAAATGACTATGACCGTAATGTTCTGTCACTTCCTCATGAAGGTGGTTCCTCTTCCACCAATCTCACATCTACCGTTAGATGTGCATTTTTTTTTCCCAAATCAGGAATACATTTCCACAACTTTGGCAGAACCGTGATATACTTCTAGTATATCACTTCCTCCCGAAACCATTCTTAGTGGACAAAAGATATTTTTCTTTTACTTGTTCATAACATTCGTGTCGGCTCTGGTCACCTCTACTAAATGTCACTAAGACGAACTGCCCTTTTTTTCAAGTATTAAGACGGGCTGTTCAATGACGAGCATCTTGATACGTCTGTTATACAGACACAAGGCTATTTTGGTTGCGTGCAAAAGGCCGAGACAAGCACTTTGGGTGCTGCTCGTTTATCTGACTGGGAGCGGGAGGGAGTTGTTAGAAGGTAGGAGTGAGGCAGGGAAGGAGAGAAAGTCTGTAAAGGGAAGCAGAGAAAGTCAGGTCATTTTGTGAAATTTTCTCCTTGGTTGATGAGGGTCACCCTTGGGAGAATTAACTCCCCCGACTTCTGGGCTGCCCCTGCACAAGCCGCGTGAAGAAAGGGGGAGGGACCCAGCAGGGATGTGAGGAGGGTGGGATGCTCGCAGCTTGCCCCAGATCCGTCGCCCACAGCGGCAGCTGAAGCCCAAAACGAACAGAGAAGTGGCACGGGGCTCCAAAGGAGGCCGCTTCCGTTGTTGGGCAGAAAATGACGAAAGAGAGCAACTAGTCTCTACTTTCATCCGGTCAGTAAGCGCCTCCCCTGTTGACCTGGCGTGGCTAAGTGATTGTTGCTTTCTCACAAATTAAAGTCGACTTGCTTTGAGTCCTTCCAACCAGAGCCGTCAGATCCATCTGTAGCTTTATCTGTATCTGTTTGTCTATCTCTCTGACGACCCAGTCAGGACTTCCTCTAAGTGTCACTGACATTGAGTTAAACATGCATATTACTTGAGTAATAATAATGTGTTCATACTGGTTCTTAAGTAGCATCAGGTGACAGTTAAATTAAGTTGGTCCCTAAAGAGAATTGCTCCTCCTTTAGTCTTGTACACGTGTAGCTCGGGTGCAAAAGTTGGGATTGTCTCGTGATTTCGAGATGACGACTGTCCTGCTGTGACTTACTTCACAGGAGTGAAGTCAGGGCTTCGCAGGTCACGAGGTACATTCCCTCTTGAGCGGTGCTGTCGACAGGGAAAGAGAGGTGTCTCCAGGGAGGGAGCTAAATTTGAAAGTTTGGGTTATTGAGTGGTAGATGCTGAAGAGAATCTCTCTCTTGGAAGCCAGTCCAACTGGATAGGATGAGTATCTTAAGCTCCAGAAAACAAACAAACAAATATTACTTACAGTCCAGATTCTCTACATTCAAGTTTTTATCTTCGTATATTCTTCTTCTGTTGTCCTCTGGCATTAAATACGATCTTGTTGACATGTTTTATTTTCTTCTCCATCATGCTCACGGCTATTAAATAAAGATTTGGTGTTCACCATTGACCCTTAGTGTTAAGGGATAACAGTATTTCCACCTGGTGTATTGGTGGTGGTTTATCAGTAAGCGAATCTCCAAGAGGAATCTCCAGTTCACACTGTGGCAATTTCCCCTTCTTTGTCTTTCGTTAAAGAACAAGCAAAATACCTAGTACCTTTGGGTCTCACTAGAAATAGTGACAGGTCTCAACTACTGTTTCTCCTTCTACACTGGTTGATTTCATTCATCTGTCTTCTAAATCACATTGATTTCAAAGCCATCTTTTGTACTGTAATAACAAATGTAGGGCTTAATTTGTCTCCATAAATTGTTTTATTTTAGTGATCTGTTTAACCACGGGGCATTAGGGATTGGTTCAGAGGCTGGTCTTATTAACATCTTTGTAAACAATGTGGCAAAGAAGGGTTCACAATGAAATTTCCAAGTTTGCCAATGACCCCAAGTTCTTCTGGTTAATGAAATGCCAAGCTGATGGGGATAAACTGCCTGAAGACAGGAAATTGACATACGAACCTCAGAAAGGACAAAGATAAGATAATGAGCCAGTGCATTTAGGAAGAAAATAATCCAATGTATACTTGCGGAGTCATGGGCTTGGAGTTATCCATGACAACGCCGGGATCATTGTAGACTCTCTCCGAAGACAGTGATGGGTTCGTTAAAGACTGGTAAAATTCTGACAATCGCCAGGACAGGGAGAGAAGAAAACACAGCATAATATCTTCTTCTTACAGGAAGTCATCCCACAGATATACCTGTTATTCATAGTTTGGTCACTATTTTCAAGACTATAATGAGAAAGAAAGCAGGAAAGGGCAAGGCATCTGCATCAACCAAGAAGAATGGCAGGACTGCCCGGTAACGTAGATTTAAAAGATACGAACCCTGATATGGAGTGGCAAAGTTTGAGAGAAAATACAGCCAAGACATCCAAACTATTTAACAGTTCGGTTTTGTATGTGAAAACTGGCTAACTCTCTTAAAAGAGGCAAAACAGAGACAAAAATCAAAGGCATTTTTAATTGAGAGTTTCCACAGAGAGTGGATTCATGAAACTCATTTCCTGGGGAGAGAGTGTCTGATCAAAGTAGAGTTTCCAAAAAGAATTTAATGAACTCTAGTGGTATACATTTAAGTTGTTATTTAAGGGGGAAATGATGATTATGGATTTATTTCTATCTTTAAGCTGAATGTCAGTATGTATACGTGCATTCTTATTACCTATCCTCTGGTATCTGTCAGAGGCAGGAGAGAAAGGGCCGCTTCTCAGGATCAATAGTTTCATGAGTTGAGAAGTTAAAAATGGAGAAGTATAATTAGTGCATGAGTTTCTCAAACATCTGTCACATCATATTGTTTAGTTACTATTGAGACAAGGCAGTGAACATCTAACAGATTTAATCTTTGTAAAACAGAAACATTTCTCAACATTTTTCTTTCTTAAGTGAATCAATGAATTCTGTTCTGGGGGAGACTAGCCCATATTAGCAAACTCCCTCCTGAAACAATCTGAAAACTCAGGAATTTCTTCATGATTTGAGTTTATGTGTTTGAAAACATTGGACCATAATCTTACTTGTTTTAGTACTGTTGATTTTCAGTAGCTAATCAAGAGCACCCTGGTGTAAATCAGTCCACTGCCATGTGACTCACACTTAATAATAGTCAAAGAAAATCTCAGAATGGTTAATGTGATAGCCATGCACAGACACAGTGTACTTCCAAGAAAATTGCTCTTTGTTGGCTACGGTCTATTCTCATTTGTCTACCCGATTTTTAAGGATGAACGGTAGTAAAAAATGATCTAAGGTGGGTCAACAATTTTTTTTTAAGATTTTATTTATTTATTTGACACAGAGAGAGAAAGACAGAGAGAGAAGGAACACAGCAGGGGGAATGGCAGAGGGAGAAGAGGTTTCCCACTGAGCAGGGAGCCCGATGCGGGGCTCGATCCCAGGACCCCGGGATCCTGACCTGAGCAGAAGGCAGCCGCTTAATGACTGAGCCACCCAGGCGCCCTGACAAACACGTTTTGAAAAGGTCCAGATAAGAAATATTTTCGGCTTTCTGGATCATGTGATCCTTGTTTAATTGCTCAGCTTTGCTCTCATAGCACAAAGACAGCCCTAGACAGTACAAAAAACCAAGGTGAGGCTCTTTGTTCCTATGAAACGTTACTCCTCAAACAGGCACCAGGCCTGATTTGACCTTTGGGTCAGCTGACATCTAGACTAAGGTTGATGTGTGGGCAGCACAGACCACTCACCCTCTGCCTTCAGCTCAGGTCACGGTCTCAGGGTTCTGGGGTGGAGCCTCTCACCGGGCTCCCTGTTCAGCGGAGAGTCTGCTTCTCCTCTCCCTCTCGCTCTGCCATTCCCCATGCTTATGCACTCTCTCTCTCTCTCAAATAAGTACATAAAACTCTTTTAAAAAAGGTAAACTAAGTGGAAGCTGAGGTTAATGAAACGTAACTTATGCTTTCCAAAGTAAAGACATTAAATAGAAGCATCTGTGTCCTAGGAATCCCCTTCACTTTATGTATGTGGGATACCTTCACTTTTAAGACTGGCTCTGCTTGGCCCAGGTTTTATGTTGAAAAGATTGTGGGATTTGGGCAGAGATGGCCTGCGCTCAGGCCCCGTTCTTGCACTTGTTACCTGGGTAACCTTGAGCAAGGGGCTTAACTTTTCCAACTCTTGTTCTTTCTTCGTAAAGATGGGACGGTAATAATATTTAGCCGTGAGAATGAAATAAGATTAGTGTAAGAGATTTTGTAAAAATCACTTATAAATATTTAAAGATGGCAGCAGCTACTGTACCACCATCCAGGGCTGCCGGCCATTTCTCTCACAGTAGCTTTCTAAGCTTATTAGCGCATGTGCTCTCCCTAAACGGGAAAGGAAAGCCAAGCCAAGGAGGGTCTTGCCATATCATAAACTTCGTAAAAAAATTAAATTGTCCATTAATAATAAGCTTTTAAGAAATGTACATTTGTAGAGAAAAAGAAACCTTAGAGTTTAAAAAAAATAAAAGAAGTTATAGTAGCTGGCATAAGCAACAATAGGAATTTAAGAAGAAAAGAATATTAGAGCGTGAGAAGTTGGAGACAATAAGCTGAAGATGAACGAGGGGCGCCTGGGGGGCTCCGTGGGTTAAGCCTCTGCCTTCAGCTCAGGTCATGATCTCAGGGTCCTGGGATCGAGCCCCGTGTCGGGCTCTCTGGTCAGCGGGGACCCTGCCTCCCCCTCTCTCCTCCCGCCTCTCTGCCTACTTGGGATCTCTGTCTCTCTGTCAAATAAATAAAATCTTTAAAAAGAAAAAAAAAAAAGCAGAAGATGAACAATAACTCAAAGGACAAAGCCAAAATAGGGCCATCAGTGGGAGTTGGAATTTGAAAGGCAAAGTTAATGAGAGTAGATTTAGTTCAAGGCTCAGGTTCGAGTGTGCCAGGGAAGCCCTATGCGCCGCTCTGGGTTCGTCCGTCCCATTGCCGGTGTGACCGCTTGACTTCTACACTTCGTTTCAGTCACTACACTTAGGACCATTCCGTTAGCGTCTGTATTTACAGACGGGCATCCAAAGGTAAGAACCAGGGAAGCATTTAAAATAATATCCCACCGTTCGGTTGGTTCTGTATTTCTAATCAGAGAAAGCTTCCTTGAGAGAAAGGACGCCCATGTGCCCTGACTACAAAATGAGTTAAGATAAATGAAGATTAAATAGCAGACTTGTTAATCAGGATTTGGGGTAGACTTACATTTTCACAGTCCATTTTCTCGCTCTCACTTTCTCGCTCTCTCAAGCCTGCATTCCTGCTTATACATTCTCACAACACACATCCACACCCACGCACGCCTGTCATACTTTCTCTACCCAGATGGATGAAATGGACTGAAGTTGGGTGCACCAATGTGTCTCTTATAATCAGTATTCACTGTCTCAGAGGCAGACAAATGAGGAGAAAATAAAGAACATACTTTTTTTTTTTTTTTTCCAAACAGAGAAAGGCCATTCTTATTTTTCTTCCTGATAGGACTCAGACTGACCTGTCTAGGTACCACGTTCATATTAAGTGCATAGTCAGCTGTGCCATCTGGCAAACAGAAGGTTAAAAGTATGACTGTTTGAGGGGAAACAAACAATTCAAGAGGGTTTTATTTTCATTTCAGAAAAGAAGTATTTGGAATCTGTCTCCTCATCCCCAAACATAGTTATTTTCAGTCATTGGATTATATGTGGACTTGGCTACACGAGCAAAAATATAAAAACACACTGAAGAGCTGTATCTTATCTTTCGTTAATTTGGATTTTTAGTGGATTTGGAAGTTTGGGCTTAGCGGGGAGAGAGAACAGTTAAATAATGGGAACAAGAAGATCCGGAGTGGCTTGACCCATGAGAGAAAGGAATTAACTGCTTTGTGGAGAAATATTCTGCAGATTCTATGAGGTACTTTCGAGGGTTCCCAAAGATAGAAAATCTTTTAGAAAAAAATTTAAGATCAAAATATTAATGGCATTTTCTTTTTTTTTTTTTTTCCTGAGTTTAAGAATGGAGGAGAACGTGTTTAAGACACACCCTAAATATCCAGGCTGCGGGGAATGCATATTGTGGTAGTAGCATCTGTCTTTGTTTAATTTTCAGCGGTTTAGGTATCACTCTGTAACAAAAAGTGGGCCGAGTAGGATTTCCTCCAAGCCCCGGATCCTCCGTCTTAAGAAGATAAATCATTCTATATTCTTCTTTTACAGAATTTCTTTCTTTCCTTCTTTCTTTCTTTCTTTCTTTCTTTCTTTCTTTCTTTCTTTCTTTCTTTCTTTCTTTCTGATTCCAAACTTCTTTCAGCCCCTTCTATACAAAGGAAAACGATTCCTAAGACTATGTTTTCAGGATATGTTCTTCCAAAAACATTGAGATTGTCCATCTAAATCTTGTTATTTTTAGTCCAGGTGATGGAGAAAGCAAGAAGAAAAGATGAAAGCGTTACAGGTTCCCCCAGGTCCACAGGTGTCTGATCTTATCCCCGTCATCCCAACTCACTCCTAGAACCGCTGTTTCCAAACGGAACAAGACCATTGTTTAAATGGGCAACGAAAGGGAAGACTTGAAGGAATGACCTGATTGGATTGAAATTGCTTATCTCTAGATTGTCTTTTGGAAAATTGCATATACCTGAAGGAATCAAACACATGCACCTAAACTTGCAGAGCAGCTTGTCGAATTCTGTTTGCTTAAGAATACCCTGCTTTTGCTCTTTTCTTTTTTTTTTTTTAATGCATTACAGAAGAAACACTCCAGTATGGTAACATATGATGAAAGTGACACTGATTTGGAATGTAAATATATGCAGGGTGTTTTAAACCGACAGCATTTTGTACGAAAAAGTACTTTTAAAAATATATACTGTATTTGAAATTCAATTGACAGAGACTGAAACAATAACAATCATTCTATTGTAATTTCTAAAGTGTATGTTGAAAGAGGATAGTCACTCAAGGATATAATTTTTTTACTTAGTAAGAAAAGAGTGAATATCTTACTCAGTTATTTTTTAATACTCGGCTATGAAATGACGCTCGTTGAAAAATTGGCTTTTCATTAGGTAGAATCATATCAAATTGCTGATATTCAAGTTTTTTAACCTACATGGAGGGAAATTTCACATGGTTCAACTTAAAATATAAGGCTTCTTCAAAGGGACACTATCTCTCCAAAAGAAAAGGCATACTCATTAGAGCAGTAACCCTTTTTGTGTTTTTTTATATTTTGAATGACATCTAAAGACTTGCAGTTACATCACTTATAATTTATTTCTACAATTTCTCAGGGCTATTTTCTGGAAATTGTATGGAAAATTTAGAATCCACATGGATTTAGGGCTCTAATCTAGACTCACATTTTTTAAGGTCTTGAATATAGTCATTGGTTTGCCAGGACAATTTAAAACGTTTTGTTACATTTACACACCCATAAATTCACCACCACAATCAAAATGTAAAGCGTTTCCTTCACCCCGCTTTATGCTCCTTTACAGCCAAGGCCCCCACATCCCTAGGCAACCACTGATTTGACTTCTATCACTATAGATAAATTTTACTTTTTATAGAACTTATGAAAGTGGAATTACATAGAATGTACTTTTTTGTTCCAGGCTTCATCCAGCATAATGTTTTAGAGGTTCGTCCACGTTATTACGCATACCAGCAGCTCATTTCTTTCTATGGCTATGTTGTAGTTCTTTACATGAATACGTTGAAATTTTGTTTCTACTTTCACCTGTTGATGGGCTGTTACTAGGTTTTGGCTGTTGTTAAAGATGCTATGAATACTTGTGTATAAGACTGTGTTTTCATTTTTCTGAAGCAAGTACCTAGGAGTGGATTTTTTGGATCATATACTAAATACGTGTTTCAATTTGTAATAAATTACCAAAGTATTTTTCAAAGTGGTAATGCCATGATTTTTGTCTCATAGCCTCTTTATTAGTTCTCTTACTGCTGCTGTAACAAATTATCTCAAATTCAGTGGTTTGAAACAACACGTATTTATTATATTATAGGCCTGGAGGTCAGAAATACAAAATGAATCTTCTGGAGCTAAAGTCATAGTGTCAGTAGGGCTGATTCCTTATGGAGGCTCTGAGGAGAAAGTCCATTTCCTTGCCTTTTTCAAATTTACCTGAATAATACAGGATAATCTGTTATCTCAAGATCCTTAAATTAATCACATATGCAAAATTGCTTTTTACATATAAAGTAATAGTCACAAATTCTGGGGATTATGACCTGGATCTCTTGGTGGGCCATTATTCCGCCTACTATATTCTCTAAACTTGTAATCAAGTAATTCAACTAAAATTACTTATTCAGCCAAAACTGTAAGGTGCATAAATGTTTTGTGTGTGTGTGTGTGTGTGTGTAACTTTCTTAGGCTTAATAGTAAACTTAACCACATTTGGTGGTTACCGTGTGCCCAGTACTAGCTCATAGAGTTGGTAAAACCATGGGATGATGTAGGATCAGGGTGTGGTTTATGTTGTTGCTGGTTGTTGCTGTTGTTTTGTCACTTAAAGGAGATGAAAGTGTGGTCAGCGGGTGGGAAGATGGGAATCTGAGATGGCCCTACCAGTAAGCTTTAGCGGTGGCTAGAAATGCCCGACTTACATTTTGGAGAGTCTAAACCTCAGAGGAAAGGGAAAAGTCTGGTCGAGTCTGTCGGGATCCCAGAGCAGACGGGAACATGGTATGGTTCCATGGGGTTCCGCCTCCAAAGTGCGAAGTTTAGAGAAGCCCCGAGGACAGCATCGTGCCTGGGAGGTAGATCGGCAATGCTGGAAAAGATCACCTGATCACTAGTTTCAAGGACAACCTCTCAGAGCCCCACGGCCCATTAGTGGGAGAGGCAAGCGCTGACCATAAGTCAGTAATTCCAAAAGGGGCAAATGGTTTAGCCACTAATGTCTGGAGGCTATGATAGGACAGCTTTGTCAAAGACAGGACGGGCATTAAGTGCCCAAGTGTACCCAAAGACAGAGTGAACAAAACACTCATCATTGGCCAAGTGAAGACTGAGGATGCACACTTCATAGATATTCCTGGCCTGATGCTGGCGACCTAATGTGAGCCTCATAGAATTTAGATTATCCTCAACGGAGGGAAAAAAGAAAACCATGAAATGATAGATTTTTAAATCCAAGGAGTTTGAGATATATCTGAGAGTGACTGAGCCACCCTGAATTAGGAAGACTAAATTTTCCATTAAAGCAAACTTGAGAGTTAAGTGAAAATCATTTATAGAAAAACAAAGGTTACATTAGCAAACCTGACATGTTGCCTGAGAGGGTCATGCTCCTTAAATAGAGGGAAGGAATCTAAAAATACTTTAACAAAGGTCATGTGATTACCAGGCTTGATGAAGATTATGCGACCATACGTATTGTTCCTTGAGATTTCAGATTCTTTGTTCTTGGGATCATCAGGAGTGTTGGCCTTAGAGATTTAGAGATTAATCTTAGGGGTTAACCTTCCTTGAGATCATGGGGAAGAGTGTAGGAGGTAGTGTGTGTGAAAAATTCATGGGAAGTCCTACTTGTGTGTGAAAGACCATTGTTTGGGTTTTGTTGTTGTTGTTGTTGTTTGGGTTTTTTAAATGGCAAAGCCTTGTTCTCTTAACTGCGTCCATTTCCTTTTCTACAGTATCAGATCTGCCATCTTTCCTGTCATGATTCCCCTTCCCTGCCCCAGCCTGCTATGACAGCATCACGTGGTGGTGGAAGGGAAAGTGCTCGGGTTCTTCCGTCTTGAGTCACACAAAGCGGGGGAGTATTATTAGGTGTCTGACTAGTTGCTAATAACAGCTTGAAAATGTGAATATCCCTGGGCTGTGAGTGTTCTCTAAAGTTCATCATCTTGGCATTGTAGCGTGAGATATTTCACAGGGGAGGGATGGGTGGGAGAAGACGCGGAGTCAGCCTCCCTTTCTTGTCGATTGTGCTCACGTTTGTCACTCACCTGGGTGAACTGCTAACACTCTTTAGGAGCCTGATTGTCGAAGCCTCCTGTTAGGTGGAGAAAACTCTCCCCTGCCTCTTAGCAAATCACGGTAAACATGTCAACACATTATGGGACGTGGTAAACTTTTGAATATATGAACATCTGATGAGGAGATCTTTTTGATTGGAACTTTTCTGTTGGGCCAATAGGCAGGACTAGTTTTCCACTTTGTTTACTTTCAGGTATCTGAGACAGTCAGACACACATGCAGGGACCTGGGGTCAGCTCTCTGTGAAATGTATGGAAACACACTTAACACATGGGCTTTTGAGTTCCGGCCCGCCAAACCCCACACCTCTCCTCCTATTTTAAATGGGCGGTCCTGCCTCTAAGTTGGTGCCTAGATATTCTAAAATAGATACATTAAATCAAGTGCAAAATGTGGTTAGATTTTTTTTTTCTGGGTGTTTGCAGCACATTTGTAAAAGTTGTTAAAAGACTTGTTTTGCTGAATTTTCATTAGCACATTCTTAGTGAGATAGTAACATTCAATATCACTGACAAATATATTGGGCATCTCTAGTAAGAGTTTTTCTAATTGTTGGATTTTTAGCTATTCAGGAGTTGGCAGAAGTTCTAAATACTAATAATTTAAGGAATCTAACCATTACCGCGATGGCCCTAATATTCTAATAATAATAACCCCCGCTGCACGTATCGAACACTTACTGTGTCCGGGCATTGTATACTGTGCTTTCCACGTGTTACCTCATTAACCACAACTCCCTCTCAGGTAGGTGCTGCTATCACCCCCTTTTAAAGATGAGGAAACTGAGGTTTTTTTTTTTTTTTTTTTAAGATTTTGTGTATTTGTTTGGCAGACAGAGACCACAAGCAGGCAGAGAGGCAGTGGAGAGAGGGGCTCTGCTCCACTCCCCGTGGCTACCTACGCGCCAGTCATCTCCGCGGGGAAGGCCGGCCCCGAGCCGCAGTCGGCGGCAGAGACCACCGACCGGGGCCCGCCAGCCGCACGGTGGAGTGTGGCCCCACCGCGGCAGGTACGTGGCCCCGGCCTGCCGCACCCGCGCGACGTGATGCCCGAGGACATCACCGCCGTCGCTGCGGTCAAGACCACGCGCGGCGCTCAGGGCGCGGACTGGTGCTCCGCGGACTTCGAGGTCGGGATCAACGACCGGCCCCCCACGTGCTGCCGGGGGCGACCGGGCCGCGTGCCCACTGAGCTACACGACGGCCGTCGCCGGGGCCGGGCCCGCCTGGACGACAAGTTCGACCTGATGTGCGCCCGGAGGGCCTCTGTGCACTGGTACGTGGCGAGGGCCCGGAGGAGGGGTTCTCGGGGCTGGGAGGACAGGGCTGCCCTGGAGGAGGATCACGAGGAGGTGGGCACCGACCCCTATGAGGACAGGGACGAGGGAGAACACCTGCCTGGACCCCACTCACCATGTTTACTGCGAAATCCTTTAGAAATAAACAGTCTCCTTGCAAAACAAAACAAAACAAAAAGCTCTCTCCGCCTGCCTCTCTGCCTGCTTGTGATCTCGTCTGCCAGATAAATAAATAAATCTTCAAAAAAAAAAAAAGTCTCAGTTTCCTCATCTTTAAAAGGGGGTGACAGTGGCACCCACCTGCTCCACTGCTGTCTGCCGAGCAGAGCGCCTGAAGTGCGGCTCGATCCCGGGACCCTGCGCCAAAGGCAGAGGCTTAACCTGCGGAGCCACGCAGGAACCCCGGAAACCGAGACTTTAAACGAATTTAGTGAGCGGTAAAGCTGTGATGTGAACCCAGTCAGTCCAGCTCTATAACCAGAATTCTTACTCACCACCCTAATTATATTCCACTTTTTTTAGTCTTTATTTATTTTATTTTTAAATTAAGTCTGTTTTCTTTACAGCAAAATTGAAGGGACGGTACAGAGGTTTCCCACATAGGGTTGCGCGGCGGCACAGACTCTCTCTTTACGGACATCCCGCCCCCGAGCGCTACAGTTGTTTCAGCCGCTGAACTTGCGTTGACACATTGTAACCACCCGAAGTCCACAGTTCAAATCAAGGTTCACTCTTGGTGTTGAACATTCAGTACATTCAGTGGGTCTGGACGAATGTGTTATGACCTGTGTTCATCATAACGGAACAGAGTACGATACCCTAAAAATACTCTGTACCCTACCTCTTCATCCCTGCCCCCCTCCCCAAACCCCGGGTAACACTGATCTTTTTATTGTCTCCATAGTTTTGCCTTTTCAGAGTGTTTCTTGTTAAAATCATGCAGGATATACAGCATTTTTAGATTGGCTTCTTCACTTAGTAATATGCAGATAAGGTTCCTCCGTATCTTTTCATGGTGACATCACCCTTTTTTTTTCTTTTTTTTTTTTTTAACGACCGAGTAGTATTCCATTGTCTGGGTGTACCTCAGTTTATTCACGCATTCATCTACTGAAGGACACCTTGTTGCTTCCAAGTTTTGGCAATTATGAATAAAGCTGCTATGAATATCCACATGCATTTTTTTTTGAGAGATTGTACTTATTTATTTATTTGACAGACAGAGATCACAAGCAGGCAGAGAGGCAGGCAGAGAGAGGGGGAAGCAGGCTCCCCGCTGAGCAGAGAGCCCGATGTGGGGCTGGATCCCAGGACCCTGAGATCATGACCTGAGCCGAAGGCAGAGGCTTAACCCACTGAGCCACCCAGGCGCCCTGTCGCATACATTTTTTTTTTTTTTTTTTTTGTGGATATAATCTTCAACTCTCTTGGGTAAATACCAAGAAAACCATGAATAGTGATTGGTGAGTCTCATAATAAAAGTGTTTTAGTTTTATAAGAAATCACCAGATTATCTTCCAGAGGGGCCGTATCACTTAGCTTTTGCCCCAGCAATGAGTTCCTTTCGCTCCCCATCCTTGCCAGCATCTGGTGTTGTCAGTGTTCTGGGTTTTGGCTTTTCTAATAGGCATGTAATGGTATCCTGTTGTTTTAATTTGCATTTCCCTAATGACACATGATGTGAAGCATCTTTTCAGAAGCTTATTTGCCATCTGTATATCTTTTCTGGTGAGGTATCTGGTAAGATCTCTAGCCCATTTTTAAATTGGGTTGTTGTTTTTTTTTTTATTGTTAAATTTTAAGGGTTCTTTGTATATTTTGGATAATAGTTCTTTATCAGATATGTCTTTTGAAAATATTTCTCTTATTCTGTGGCTTGCCTTCCCATTCCCTTGGCATTGCTTTTGTAGAGCTCAAGCTTTTAATCTTAATAAAGTCCAGCTCATCATGGATCATGGCTTTGGTGTTGTATCTAAAAAGTCACTGCCCCACCCAAGGTCATGTACGTTCTCTCTTATGTTGTCTTCTAGGATTTTTGTAATTTTGGGTGTTACGTTAGGTCTATGATCTGTTTTGAGTTAATGTTTGTGAATTGTGTAAGTTCTGGTCTTGATTCACTTTTTTTCATGTGGATGTCCAGCTGTTTCAGCACCATTTTTAAAATAGGTTTGTACCTTTGTTTGACAATTGGTGGTTCGTTCTCATCCACATTAACAGCCTGTAGAATTTTGAAAGTGGTGGCAAGTACATGGGTAGCCAGTGTAGAGAGCTTGTTTGGTGAACTGTCATCCTCACTATGCTTTCCAGCGAACGGCACATGGGTATGGTATGGGACGTTTCTTGTTCCTTTGGCTCAGACAGCATTGGTGAGCATGGTGGTGTGGTGGCATGGTGTCATCTGGAGTTCCCATCTCCTTCCTGGTAAATTTCTGCGTTTCTTTGAGTGCCCAAGGGACATGCTTCTTGAAACTCACTCCATGACTGTGCTTGTGAATGTTGATGGTGTGTATCCTCTGGTCAATGCCTCTTTGGGGTTTTGTATTTTGTGTTGTATTGTATTGTATTTTGGGATTGTATCCCCTCATCTTTGTGGGAGCATCCTGCCAGGTTCTGGGTGGAAAGCTCAATACCATTTATTGAAGAGAGTGTCTTTGCTCCATGCGTTGCCTTTTCTCTTTTTTCTATTTATAAGGGTCTATCTCTGTACTCTCTATTCTGTTCCATTGATCTATTTGTCTGTTCTTTTACTAAAACCACAGTTTTGATTACTGTAGCTTTACAGTAAACTTACCCCTCTCTTATAGTTTGAGCTTGATAAAGGTTAGAATGTGAAACTGATATGACGTCCTCCCTTTCTTCTTTTTGCTCTTTTCTCCTGGCATACCCCTAAATCTTCTGATTGAAGGGACTTTAGAACACTGTGCATGTCTAATGAGAAAACTGTCCTAAGGTTTCCCTACCTAAAACTCACTGTTTTTTAATTTAACTTAATTTAATTTAATTTTTTTTATTTTAGGGAAAGAGAGAGAGAATCTATGTTAGGGAGGGACAGAGGCAGAAAGAGAGAGAAACTCTATGCAGACTCAATGCTGAGTGCAGAGCCTGACATGGGGCTTGATCTCACAACCCAGAGATCGGAGATCCTGACCTGAGGTGAAACCAAGAATCAGCGCCTGACTGACTGCACCTTCCAGGTGCCCCTAAAACTCACTGTTTTGAGGCTTCTTTGCCAAACTGGTCCTAGCCCTTCTAAATAGGTTTTTGTTTGTTTTGGCGGTTTTGATTTGTTTTTTATTTTATTTTTGTTTTTAACTATCATCTTCCCCTCAGTGAGGAACTTACGTTCTGAATCCCAGTGAATGGCTGGGCCGCTGTTGTCCCAGACTTCCAACCAGCCTTTCCACAAAGTTTTAACAGGGTTATACTCCGTCCAGTTTTTACCACTTCGTATCAAATGGCCATCTTAGGGATAATCTAGTTTTCTCCTGATGCTGAGAACTGATGGTATCTAGAACTTCTATGTACTCAAAGAGTTTCTTCAACTTTTCCTGTCTCAGCACTTAACATACAGTTTACTTTCTTATCTTTTCATTTAGACTCTAAACTTTGAGGACAGAAATAGTGTCTTTTTTATTATTTTATCTCCAGGACCTAGTAATATTGGTTGACTGTGTTAAGGCCTGTATCAGGTAATACTCTTTCTGTTGTTCATGACAGAAAATCCAACTTGAAGTAGTTTAAGCAAAAACTAAAAAAAAAACCAAAAACCAAAACAAAAACAAAAAACCCAAAACCCAAAAAACCCAAACAAAACAGAAAAAAATCCCCCAGCTCATTAGGTCAAGTAACTGCAAAATCCAAGACTCAAGTAATGTTTAAGAAGCTTGTCTTTTCTTTTTCTTTTTCTTTTTCTTTTTTTTCCTTTTTTCTCCCTCTGAGTGTGCTTCACTCTCAGGCAGGATTTCTTTAGATGGAGGCCCTTGGTACACCAAATGCAAATTTTAGTTCTGATTCAACCCCAAAATTAGGTAGTGTCTGTCATCCAACTTTATTCTTCACTTTCAGTATTGTGTTGACTAGTCTGTGTCTTTTGTGTCTCCTTATAATTTGTTTGTTGATGCACAAAATAATTTGCTGGGATTTTGATTGAGATTTTATCTAGTCAAATAGGAAGGGAAGAAATGAATCTTGAGTCTTCCTCAATACGAACATGGGCTATCTCTCTATTTATTTAGTTTTTTTTTTTAATTTCACTCATCAAACTTCTATAGTTCTCTTCACATAGATTTTACACATATTTTAAAAATTTGTGCCTAGATATTTCAGGTTTGGGTGTCAGTGTAAATGGCATTGTATTTTTAATTTCAAATTTCATTTGTTTATTGCTGGTATATAGGGAAGTAATTGGTTTAATCTTATATCCTGCAACCTTGTTATGATCACTTATTAGTTCCTAGAGACTTTGTTGTTGTTGTTGCTTTTTTCAGATTTATTGCATGAACGTTCAATCATGTCATTTGTCTAAAAAGATACTTTGATGCCTTTCTTCCCAACCTGTATTCCTTTTCTTTCTTTTTTCTTGTCTTAGTGCGGTAGATAAAACTTCTAGTATGGTGTTGAAAAAGAGTGGTGAGAGACAATATCTTTGCCTTGTATCTGATCTTAGTGGGAAAGTTTTGAGTTTTTTCACCATTAAAGCAGGATGTTAGCTCTAAGATTTTATAGATGTTCTTTATCAAGTTGAGGAGTTCTTCTCTATTCTTAGCTTACTGAGAGTTTTATTCATGAATCAGTGCTGGATTTTGTCAAATGTTTTTTCCACATCTAGATAGATGCTCATAAGATTTTTATTTTTTAGCCTGCTGACGTGATGTATTACATCGATTTTAGAATGTTGAATTAGATTTGCATACCTGGGATAAATCCTACTTGTTTGTGGTATATAATTCTTTTTATACATTGTTATATTCAATTGGATATTTTTTTGAGGATGTTTGCATCTTTGTTCATGAGGGATATTGGTCTGTAATTATTTTTCTTGTTATATCTTTGTCTAGTTTTGATATTAGGGTGATTCTGGCCTCATAGAATGAATTAGGAGATATTCCTTATGCTTCTATCCTCTGAAGAAATTACAGAAAATTGGTACAATTTCTTCTTTAAATATTTGGTAGAATTTGCCAATGAACCCACCTGGTTTTGGTGCTTTCTGTTTTAGAAAGTTGTTAGTTTTGGGGCGCTTGGGTGGCTCAGTGGGTTAAAGCCTCTGCATTCGGCTCAGGTCATGATCCCAGAGTGCTGGGATCGAGCCCCACATCGGGCTCTCTGCTCAGCGGGGAGCCTGCTTCTCCCTCTCTCTCTGCCTGCCTCTCTGGCTACTTGGGATCTCTCTCTGTCAAATAAATAAATAAATAAATCTTTAAAAAAAAAAAAAAAAAAGAAAGTTGTTAGTTTTGGGTTCAATTTCCTTAATAAGTATAGGCTATTCATATTCTCTGTTTCTTCTTGTGTGAATTTTGGCAAATGTGTCTTTCAGGAAATTAGTCTATTTCATGCAGGTTATCAAATTTGTGGTATTCTTTTATGATCCTTCTAATGTCCATGGGATTTGTAAAGATATCCCTTCTCTTATTTCAGATATTAGTAATTTGTGTCCATTTTTTTTCTTAGATAGAATGGCTATCTAAGTTAACATGGTTTTCAATTTTGTTGATCTTTTCACAGAATCAGCTTTTGGTTTTGTTGATTTTCTCTATTAATTTCTTATTATTAATTTAATTGGTTTCCATTCTAGTTCTTATTATTTCTTTTCTTCTGCTTACTTTGGATTTAATTTGCTCTTCTTTTTCTGGTTTCATAGGTGAAAACTTAGATTATTAATTTTATATTTTTCTTCTTCTATAGTAGATTAATTTAATGCCATACATCACCATTTAAGCACTTCTTTTGATGCATTCCACAAATTTTAATAAGTTCTAGTTTCATGTTCCTTTAGTTCAAAATCTTAAAATCTCTCTTGAGATTTCTTTTTTGATCCTTGTGTTATATTGAAGCATGCTGCTTAATCTCCATGTGTTTTGGATTATCCAGTTATCTTTCTGTTACTGATTTCTGGTTTAATTCACTGTAACCTGAGAGGAGATGTATTATTTCTGTTCTTTAAAATTTGTTAAATTTCATTTTGTCACACAGATTGTGCTTTGTCTTGGTGAATGTTACATGTGACCTTGAGAAGAATATGTATTCTGCTGTTGGCCTGATGAAGTTGTCTATAGATGTCTATTGATTGATGGTGTTGAGTTCAGTTCTATCCTTACCAATTTTCTGCCAGCTGGATCTGTCCATTTCTGATAGAGAGGTGTTCAAGTTTTCCAACTATGATAATGGGTTCATCTATTTCTCTTTGCGATTCTATTAGCTTTTGCCTCAGTTTGATGCTCTGTTGTTCGTTGCATACATGTTAAGTATTATTATGTCCTCTTGGAGAATTGATCCCTTTATCATTATGTAGTATTCTTTATGCCTGGCAATTTCCCTTGCTTTGAAGTCTGTTCTGTCTGAAGAGAGCCTCTCCTGCTTTCTTTTGATTACTTTTAGTATGGCATATTTTTCTCCATTCTTTTGCTTTCTCCTATATGCGCCTTTATATTTAAAGTGGCTTTCTTGTACACAGTATATGGTTGGGTTGTGTTTTTCGGTTGATTCTGACAGTCTCTGTCTTGAAATTAGGGCATTTAGACCACTGATGTTCAAAATGATGATGGATATAGTTGGGTTAGTATCTACCTTATTTGTTACTATTTTCTTTTTGTTACCCTTGTTCTGTATTCCTATTTTTGTCTTACATTCTTTTTTTCCTTTTCTGTTTTTAACTGAGCATTTTATATGATTACCTTTATCTCCTCTCTTAGAATATCAGTTATAGTTTTTAAACTTTTTTAGTCATTGCCCACATTTATAGCTAATCCAAGTCCACTTTCAAATAATACTATACCACTTCACAGGTAGTGTGAGTACCTTATAATAGCAAAATAATCCTAATTCCTCCCTTGTATCATTGTTGTCATTCATTTCACTTGTATACAAACATATATTAGCATAAGGTATATACATAAGATATACATACAAACATATATAATCAAATACTTTGTTGATATTATCATTTTGAGCAAACTATTATCTACTAGACCAATTAAGAATAAGAAAAATAAAAGTTCCTATTTTACTTTCATTTATTCCTTCTGCGATGTTCTTTCTTTCACGTAGATCTGAGTTTCTGACCTATATTAAGAACTTTAACATTTCTTGCAAGGCAGAGCTACTGGCAACAAATTCCCTCAATTTTTATTCGTCTGAGAAAATTTCTCCTTCAATTTTGAAGAATAATTTCACAGGGAACAGTATTCTAGGTTTGTTTTTGTTTTTCCCCCCTCTTTACCAATACTTAAATATTTCACTCCACTCTCTTCTTGCTTGCATGGTTTCTGAAGGGAAGTCAGATGTAATTCCTACCTTTGTTCCTCTGTATAAAAAATGTTTTTCTTCTCTGGATTTTCCGTATTTTTACCTTTTTTTTGCTTTATCTTTGATTTTATGTAGTATAAAAATGATATGCCTAAGTATAGTTTTTGGTATTTATCCTGCTTGATGCTCTTGAGCTTCTTGGTTCTCTGGTTTGGTGTCTGATATTAATTTGGAAAATACTTAGTCATTATTGTTTCAATATTTCTTCTTTCTCTGTCTCTCCTGGTATTCCTGTTGTATGTAGGTTACAGCTTTTGTGACTGTCCTATAGTCTTGGATAGTCTGTTCTATTTTTTTCAGTCTTTATTTGCTTTTTTTATTTTCAAGGATTCTGCTGTTATCTTCTAAATCAGATATTCTTTCCTTAGCTCTGTCCAGTCTACCAATAAACTTATCAAAGGTTGTCTTTACTTCTGTTACAGTGTCTTTTATCTCTAGCATTTCTTTCTGGTTCTTTCATTGGGTTTCATCTCTCTGCTTACATTGCTTACCGGTTCTTACATGCTGCCTACTTTATCCATTACAGCCCTTGGCATATTAATCATAGTTGTTTTATATTCTTCTTCTGATAATTCCAACTTTGTTGCCATGTTAGTTCTGATGGTTGCTCTGTCCCTTCAAGCTGTGGTTTTTTTTTTTTTTTTTTTTTTTCCAAAAGAGACTCTTAATCATAGGAAGCAAACTGAACATTGCTGGAGGGGAGAGGGCAGGGGGATGGGATAACTGGGTGCTAGACATTAAGGAGGGCACATGATATAATGAGCACTGCATATTATATGAGAATGATGAATCATTGACCTCTACTTCTAAAACCAATAACAGATTATAAGTTAATTAATTGGATTTAAATTTAAAAAATTAATTTTTTTTGCCTTTTCATATGCCTTGTCTTTTTTTTTAATTTATTTATAACCAGACATGTTGTATTACTGCTATAAATAAGCTTTGAGTAATATGGTGGTGAGTTGTCAGGGAGGGGAAATTTTTTTTTAGGAATTTTAATTTTTTTAAAGGTATTTGTTTTAGAGAGAGCAAATGTGGAAGCAGTGGGCAGAAGGACAAGGAGAGGGAGAGAGAGAATCTTAAGCAGACTCCCTGCTGAGTTGGAGCCCAAGGTGGGACAGGATCTCATGACCCTGAGATCATGACCTGAGCCGAAACTAAGAATCAGACACGTAATGGACTGAGCCACCCCTGTGCCCTGGGAGGGAAATTGTTTTATAGTCTGTGATTAGGTCTCAGTCTTTTACTATCTTTTACTATTTCTCTGGACTATGAACCCCATAAGTATTTCTCAGTCTTTTCTTCCCCCTTAGTTGGGATTGGATTGTCTAGAGTGTGTTGGAATTGGGTATTACCCGCTTTGTATATGGAAGGCTGGAGCCGGCTGGAGTTGAGTATTTCCCTTTTCCCAGAGCCAGCTAGGCTCTGATAATACCCCAGCAGGTTAGGCTCTGGTTAATTAGTTTCTCCCAAAAGAAGAGCGCTTCGACATATTTCCAAATGATTTCTTTTCTCCTCCCCTTGTTAGAAGCACAGGAGGATTTTTCTCTGATATTTACTGTGGGAATCTGGCCAAGTTCCTGTAGGTAAATCTCACAATATTTTGGAGACTCCCTTATCACTGAGTTCCCCTGGAGTTTTAACTCTCAGATTTGTCTTAACTGAGCCTCTGGTAATTTTTCAATTACAATTCTGGTTTCCTACACCAGCACTTTCTCCCTTGCTGGTTTCTTCTTACAAGTCTATCATTTGGTTAGCCATGACTCTTGTGTTCACCTGCCTGTCTCTCCAGTCTTGAGGGCAGTGGTTTTCCCTTTGTCCTCCCCTCTTATGGATCCAAGAAGAGTTGTTATTTTTCAGTCTCTTCAACTATGTACTTACTAGAATGAACTGACTTCTTATGCATGGAACCAAAAACCGCTAAGTCTAATCTCTATTTTGTTGTCCCCCCCTTTTGATTTTTTTTTTTTACTAATTTCCTCTGATTCTGTTTCTTTTTCTCCCTTTCTCTTTCCCTATATCTTCACCACCTCGTCTCCTCATTTTCCCTGGTCTCCTTGCTTCTCATACTCCCCTTCTCTGTCTCTCTTTTCCCTCTTCACCTCACCTCTTCTAAGGTTATGTTTTCTGAAGCATTCAAAATGTAGAAAATATATCACTAAACAAACAAACGCTGCTACCCAAGGTTTTAATTAGAGACTTTTAAAGAAGAGAGCAGGTTAGGATCATGAGTTCTAGCATGAGAGAAGTAAGGTGGGGGGAACTTATTTTACCCTTTGGGTTGAGCCTTCATCCAAAGGTATTTAAGGCATTGAATTTCCATTGGTATTCAATGTTCTGGTCCCAAATATCTTTCTTTCTTTTCTATTTTGTTTCTCCAGGGGAATTAGGAGGGGACTAAAAAGCAAATGATAAAGCGGTATGTAGAAGTGATTCATTAACCATGGAGCAGTTTAAAATGTGAACAAAACTGGGAGTGGAAAATGACTCACTGAGAAGCAATTCAGGGAAAATCTCCTATAAGAGAAAGAAAACTGCTAGCTGAAAGATAGGGGACTTTTGGGAAAGTTGTTATAGGTCTTTAACAGGTAGAGTACCTGGGAGGTTTGTTCATGCCTAAAGTTTAATAGTAATTCTCTTCCTTATTTTAAAATACAAGAATAGGGGCACCCGGGTGGCTCGGTTGGTTCAATGTCTGACTCTTGTTTTCACCTCAGGTCATAATGTCAGGATCGTGGAATTGAGCCCCATGACGGGCTCCTTGCTCAGCGTAGAGAGTCTCTCTCTCCCTCTCCCTCCCACTGTGGCCCCCCCACCATCGCATGCATACTCTCTCTCTCTCAAATACATGAATGAATGAATGAACAAACAAGTAAATACATAAAATCTTTAAAAGTCCAAAATAAACTATGAACAGGCAATATTCATACAGAGCATCCTACGTACCAGCTAATTTCTATGAATTATCTTCACACCAACCCCATGAGGCAGACAGAGAAACTATCTGCATTTTTAAGATAAGAAATCTGGGAAGTTCAGTATCTTGCCGAGGAATACATAGTAAGGATGTGACAGAGCCAGCACTAAACTGAGCCCACCTGGCTCCAGAGCCCGTCTCACTCCGTTGGGCTGCTGTAACAGAATAACATAATTTGGTGGCTGAAACAACAAACATTTAGTTCTCACAGGGCTAGAGGCTGCGAGGTTCAAGGTTAGGGGACCAGCAGATTCCATGTTTGCTGGGAGCCCACTTCCTTGTTCAGAGTCACCTGTTCTCCATGTGAGAGCACGGTAGAGGAGCAAGGGAGCTGTCTGGCGTGCGTCTCTTTTATAAGGGCACTGATCCCATTCATGAGGGCTCTAGCCTCAGGACCTAATAATTTCCCAAAGACTCCACCTCTAAATACTATCACCTTGGAGATTAGGTTCCAGCATGAATTTGGTGGGGGGACACAAACATTGAGTCTGTAACCACTCCCCAGCATGAACACTTTTTAATATTGCTTCCTGTTATCAATAAATGATTAATTCTTTAGTAAAGATGTGGGGAGATAATAATCTCTTTTTTCTCTGATAGGAAAGTTCTGAGAAAGGATAAGAGAGTTTGAGTGACTAGAAGGGAAGAGAAGGGAAGGTGAGATGTAGCAATGATTGAACAGAAGCAAAGGGTGATAATATGAAAAGTAATAATACAACTCAATGCCAAGAAAACAAATAATCTGATTAAAATGGGTAGAGGACCTAATAGACATTTTTTCCAAAGAAGACCTAGAGATGGCCAATGGACGCACGAAAAAATGCTCAACATCGCTAATCATCAGGGAAATGAAAATTAACATTGCAATGAGATATCATTTTACACTTGTCAGAATGGCTAAAATAAAAGGACACAAGATATAGTAAGTGTTGGTGAGGATGTGCAGAAAGAGGAATCCTCGTGCACTATTGGTGGGATTGCAAATTGTTGCAATCTCTGTGGAAAAAGTATGGAGATTCCTCAAAAATTTAAAAATAAAATTATTGTATGATTCAGTGATTCTACAACTGGGTTTTTACTCAAAGAAAATGAAAATACTAATTTGAAAAGATCTATGCACCCCTATGTTTTTTGCCATATTATCTACAATAGCTAAGATACAGAAGCAACCCAAGTGTCCATCGAAGATGAATGGATAAAAAGAGGTCTTATGTTTGTGTGTGCATGCGTGCATGTACACACACACACACACACACACACACACACGAGCACACACACACAGTGGACTGTAACTCAGCCAAAAAAAGAATGAAATCTTGCCATTTAACAACATGGATGGACTAAGAGAGCATAATGCCAGGTGAAAAAACCAGAAAGACGATACCTTAAGATCTCACTCAGGTGTGAAATTTAAGAAACAAAACATAAGGGAGGGGAAGGAAAAATAAAATGAGATAAAGACAGGGAGGGAGACAAACCACGAGAGTCTTAAATATAGGGAACAAACAGGGTTGCTGGAGGGGGATGGGTCAGGGGATGGAGCAATTGGGTGGTGGGCATTCAGGAGGGCACTTGATGTAAGGAGCAGTTGGGTGTTGTATGTGACTGATGAATCACGCATTCCACCCCTGAAACTAACACTACATTATATGTGAACTAACTTGAATTTAAATAAAATCTTGAACAAAAAGAGAACAAAACAAATAAACAAACAAAATAAAAAGAGACGAACAAAGATAAAACCGGACTCTTAAACACAGAGAAGAAACCGGGTTGCCAGAAGGGAGGTGGGGTGGGGGTGGGCGTGAAATTGAGAAAGGGGATTAAGAGCACATTTACCTTGACAAGCACTGAGAGATGTACAGAATTGCTGGTTTATTATATTGCACATCTGAAACTAACACAACACTTTGTTAATTATATCTGCAATAAAACCTATGATTAATAATAACATTTCTAGTGTTCTGTTCTGGGACCTCTGTTAGGTAATTTGTATATATTACTTTGTTAAATCCTCAAAAAATACATTATAGATAGATGCTTTTATTTTCCTTATTTATATATGAAGAGACAGGCACGGAGGAGATAAGCAACTTGCCCAACATTGCGCAGTTAATACCTGGCAGAACTAGGTTTTGAACCCAAGCCCAGATGTCCTTTTTTCTCAACCACTTTACTAAGCAGAATGGAAAAGACCTCATAATGATAATTTGGGGGTAAGTCTATCCCTATGTAAAGGCACCAAATTGATCATTTTTGGGGTCTCTGACATTTTACTTACAGTTTAATCATTATAGTCTAAATAATCTGTACTCCTCCCAAGAGTTGTCATGGAGAATTATAAGGTCGAGCAGAGAATAGGAGGTTCATATGGGGATAGCTATGTTAAAATTCTAACAGTGGGGCCTAAATTTGTAATATTTTGGCAGTATTAATAACCATTCTCCCTTCCCCTTCTGCGAGAACATGTAGTTATAAATGAGCGAATGGGAACTGTGATGCTTGGTCAAGAGGAAGGCTCAGCTGGACAGTGGGCGGTATGACCCATTATAACATAATAGAGGAAATTTTTGGAGGAAGAGATTATGTAAACACAAGGGTTTCGAAGCCTAGAGAGAGAAAGAGGCTGGATTCAGCAGGCAGGAAACAGCAGCTTGCACTGGAGGTGGTTATGGGATCACTGTGGCCTCTACTCAAGTCATCTCTCCCTGATTTTAGAGAGAAAGATGAAAGGGTCTGTAGTGTACAAGATGGGTTGGAACAGAGTCCGAGTTCACACTTCATGGTTTAGTCTAAGGCCAGTTTGTTGAAAGAGCAATACCCCCTGGTGGAAATTGCAGAATTCTCGGAGTCCTTGAAGGAACTTGAGTCCTGTGGAGTGGTTTGCTTGTGGAGTGGTTGACGACTCAGGATCCCAATGGGGAATACTCTCAGGAAAAGTGCTTCCCGGGGTCGGCAACACTCCCTTGTTCACTCAACACACATTTGCATGATCATATTGGCAAGAACGAGATGGAGAGATAGGCTGAAGGAGGTGAGACCAGACATCAGAGGACCAAATGGCAGGTTGAACACGTGAAGATAGAGATCTTTGCCTTTGTCCTCATTATAGGTCATTTAAAGATAAAGCATTTATCCCCAGTTTTCTGACTTCTGCTGTTTGACGAATTTGTGCCTTATTTTAAAGGAATCAACTTTTCACTTGACTGATCCTCTTTATTGTGCATTTGTCTTTATTATATTAATTTTTCTCTTACGTGTTTTCTTCTTTTTTTCCTCCCCACTATTTTCCTTAAGCTGTTCTTTTCCTCTATGGAAAAAGAAAAAGGATGCTTAGATCATCGAATTTCAGTCTTGCTTTGTTTTGCATGTTCATTTAAGGTCATAATCTCACAGTTAGCTGCTTTCCATGAATTCTGATAAGTAGTATTTTTACCATTACTCATTTAAAATATTTTCTGGACTTCAAGACTGTGATTTCTCCTTTGGCCTTTGATTATTTAGAAATGCATTTATTATTTTTCAAATACTTGTGATTTTTTTTTTATAATTTGTTTTAGTTTCTTTCCTTTGTGGCCATACTTTATATATACTTTGTACCTAATTTCAGTTTATGGCCCAGCATATGGTCACTTTTTGTCAGTGTTCTGTGGATATCCAAAAGGAATGTGTGTTCTACAATTGTTGAATGCAGTGTCTGTTGTTACATGATGGTAGTTTATATTTGCTAATCATGTTGAAACCTTCTACATCTTTCCAAATCTTTTATCTGCTTATTCTATTAGTTTCTGAGAGAAGGATGTTATAATATCCCATGATGGTTATACATCTATTTATTTTTCTCATTTCTCTCTATTTTTGTTTTCATGTTTAGAATTATTGTATCTTCCTGGTGAATTGAGCTTTTTATGAAGTGCTCTCTTGAGCCCTAGTCATGCTTTTTGCCATAAAGTCTTTTTGATTTGGTATTAATAGGGCTATACGTGCTTTCTTTTGGTTAATATTTACAGCATATATCTTTTTTCTTTTATCCTTTTACTTTTAATTTTTCTGTATGCTTATATTTGTTTCTCTGTGGGCAGGAAATGGTTGAGGTTTTTTTTTTTTATTTCACTTTGATAGTCTGTCTTCTTTGAGGACATTTGAGCCATTTACATTTAATGCAATTACTGATGTGTCTGGATTTAAATTTCTATGTACTTTTTGTTTATCCCAACTTATTTACTTTTTATCTGTTTTTTTTTTCCCTTGTTTGGATTGATGCCATATTTTTCCCTTTTTTCTAATTTCTCTTTGTTATCTTAGGAGTCATACATTCTTTTAATTGTCACACTAGAGATTAAAGTATATATCCTTAAATTATCAAAGTAATATAAATCAGTACTCTTTTCTTTTTTTCCAGATGATATAAGAGCCCAAGCATGCTTTAACTCCATTTACCCTCCCTCATGGTTTTTATGCTATTGTTGCCATCTATTTTGATTCTTAGTAAATGTTAAAATTCACAAAACATTATAATTTTTGTTTAAATAGCTAGTATTTATTTAGAATTACCCACCTAACTATCTTTTGTTGTAGTTTTTAATTTTTTCTTGGGTCTCTGAAATTCTAAGACCATATCTCTCCCAGCTTCAATACTTTTAAGAATTTTCTTCAGTGTGGATTTGAAATAATTAAAATATTGAAAGAATTAAAATATCTCTCCTTAGTTTTTGGATGTTGTTTTCTGTCAGTGGCAAATTCCAAGTTGCAGTTATTTTCTTTAAACTATTCCGTGGTCTCTGGCTTCCATCATTTCTATTCATCCTTCCCAAATCTCTTTTTCCTTGCCTTCCTGGTTCTCCGGTTATACCTATGTTAGATTTTTCTTCAATGAATCTTTTTTTTAAGAGAGAGAGAGAGAGAAAGAGAGTGAGAGAGAGAGAGCAGGAGGAAGGGCAGAGGGAGAAGGAGAAAGAGAATCTCAGGCAGACTCCCCGTCATGACCTGAACTGAAATCAAGAATCCATCACTTAACTGACTGAGCCACCTAGGAGCCCCTCTTCATTGAGTCTTTTATGCCTTTAACATATTTTTTCATACTTTTGTCTCTCTATGAATCTTTTCCTCTGACTCACCTTCAAGTTCATTAATGATCTCCTTACCTTCTCTTGAACTTTTACATGAAGTTCCTGATTTTGGTTATTGCATTTTTCTTTTCTAAAATGTGCTTTATTTTGTTCCATGTCAAAATTGGTTTACTTCCTTTAACATATCAAGCATAGTTTTTTTGAAGTTACTATTGACATCCCTGTGGCTCTCTGTTTATTTTTCTTGGTTTTGATCAGATTGTTTTTTTGTCTCCTCTTATTCCTCTTTATTTTTTAAAGATGTTATTTATTTAGAGACTGCATGAGTTGGGGGGAAGGGGAAGAGGGAGAGGGAGAGAGAGAATCCCACTCGGACTCCGCGCTCAGCATGGAGCCTGAGGTGGGGCTGGCCTCATGACTCCAAGATCATGACCTGAGCCGAAATCAAGAATCACAGGCTTCCCTGACTGAACCACCCAGGCGCCCCTCCTCTTACTCCTCTTAAATTCGGATTGCATGTCTGACATTGCACATGTAACATTGTGGAGATAACTTCAGGCCTAAGAGAGATTTTACATTAGCTTCTTGGATATTTATTCTAGTTAAAGATTATTTGACAGTTGACTCCTAAAGGCCTATTTTCCCTTCTGCTATTACTACCATTTTTCTAGTATTCTGAGAACAGCGCCTTAGTTCTTTCCCTGTCACCTGTCCCAAATCTTTAATGGCTATCCATTGTCTAGAGTTTATAACTTCAAATTATAGGGTTGGTATTCATAATTCTCTTAAATATGTTCTTTACTGACCTTTCCAATCTTATCTTCTGTTATTCCTCAAAATGTACTTTCGTTTTGTGAAAATAATTTATCTAGGGATATACTCACGCACTTTCTCTTTCTGTGCCAGCATTCTCCTGCCTGGAAAAGCTTTCTTCTTCTTCCGGATCTTCACCCTCTGCACCTAAAAGGCTTCCTCCAAATTTCCTTGTGTTTATGAAGTCACTTTGTACAATCCATTGTGGAGCATTCCTGGCCTCCTGCGGATTATTCCCTCACCTTTTACTGGTGAGCGTAATGTGTTGGCTACAGTGCTGGTGCTGACAAGTGACTTAGGTTCCCAGCTAGGTGTAGGATGAATTCCTTAGAGCAGGCACTTTGACTCTCTCACCTAATTATTTCTGCAGCATCTAAAATATTTATGTGTCATGGTTATGAATATAACAGTTGTTTGTACAATACAAATGTAGTGTAAGCCTCCATGGTTTTTCTCATATCTGATAAGGCTCTTTGGTCCTGAGTGCATATTATATCTTGAGTCAACATTTTTTCAGATTCAAGGGAGGTGAGAATTCTTTCTAAAAGGGTTCTCATGGACCCTGAGAGATAAAATAAATTGTTCTATTACAGTGATTCTTTAATTAAAACAAAGGTATTGGGCATAAATATATGATGTGTATATACAGACACACACACACTATAATAGCATATATATTATGTGTGTATTCATATATGTAATATATTATACTATGTTATATGCTATATATTACTGTATGCATATATTCTTCAAACCTGCAAATGTTCAAAAAACTTGTCATCAGGCACTGAGGAGTTAAGTACAGATTCAGCTTGACAAACACTCGCTTCCTCATTCCTATGGTATCAAAATGTCACACATTCTCAATCCTTTATAAAAAGTAATATTGATTGCATGCCTTCAAAATAGTATTCTGGAATTCCAGTGTTTTCAGAATTCCAGAAATTCGTCTAATTTTAGTAGCTAGAATAATAAATAACACTAACAGCTCTGGATTTTCCTCCTTGTTGGTAGAGCAGGTACTTTGGCCTTTCTTACCCATCTCTTTGCCGCGTCTCGTATTAGCAGCTGCTACATGTGTGCTGTGTTTGCTGGGCTCGGACGCATCGCCTGTTGATAGCGTTTACTATACTGTGTATTTCTGTTTTCTTCTTCAGGGACTTCTCCAAGGCTATGGGAACCGACTGTGCTTCTCGGAAGTGTGAGCATATTAATACCCTCAGTGTGGCTGTCTGTCCAGAGTCCACCGGTCCTGTGTCCTGAGTGGACAGCTCTGTGAGTGTTCTGTATGTAGGCAAGGGCTTCTGGGGGCGGGGGGAGCTGAGCCCCTGTCCACTAGACCGTGAACTTGGTTATAGAGCTTTATACTGGCTTTGCTCCTCCCCAAGTCACCCCCTCTTCCCTCATTCCTGCTTCCAGAAGTTACTTTCCATATAAACTACCTCAGTCTGAGTCCTCGTTTGATGTTCTATTTTAGGAAATCCAGATTAAGACCGTCAGATAGTTTTTTTTTTTTTTTTTTTAAAGAGTGTAAGCACAGACGACAACTGTACTCATTTCACAGGTGTTTACTCAGGCCTGCAGCGTTCCAGGCACCACTCAAGTTTCTGCTGGAGATGAAGCATGCAGAAAACAGAAGGTCTCCCTTCCCCAAGCTTCACTGTAGTGCAAATTGCAATCAAGTCTCAAGTTCTGCCATAGTGAGTGATTCTGGATCAGGTCTGTCAAGGAGCACAATTGGAGAGAAAGATTGGAGAAGAAGTTAGAAAAATTCAGAGCCTGAGGTGGGGGAGCTGGTGTTGGTTCCTCCTACAGAGAGAAGCAGGAAGCCACCAGAGTCCTGGAGGGAGAGAAACATATTTATGATTTACTAAGAGTTGCGGTGCCTGAGTGGCTCAGTCAGTTCAGTGTCTGCCTTTGACTCAGGATGCTGGGATCCTGGGATCCAGCACGTCGGGATCCTCCTCCTCTCCCTCTGCAGCTGCCCCTGCTTATGCACTCTCAAACTCTCTCTGTCCAATAAATAAACAAAATCTTTAAAAATAAAGCAAAACAATTTGTTAATCTGTCACTATTTTTCATAAGGGTCAAACCTAGTTAATAAACAGATGCTTAATAAAGAGTTATTGATCTGTGTACAAGTTGAAGTCCAGATTCTATTGCTTTCTTTGAACATAGAATTTAACTTCTCTGTACTTATTTCTACATATACAAATAAGGTTAATAAAAATACTGACCTCATAGGATTCTTGCACAGTACAAATAAAGGATTATAAGTGAAAAGCACATTTTAAATTATAAAGCAGACATCAATATCAGTTGTGGGGTTTGAAGTGCAAAAGAATATTAAAGTCAGGTTAGTAAATGTGTGCGTCAGACAAGTTCAAGGATCCTGTGGAGGGTTCTGTGACTACTGAATCAGTCATATTTTGCTTTTCTCCCTCCAACTACCATACAGTTGGGTCGAAGCACCTCAATGGGTAAGCTACTTGTTAATTTTGACATCTGATACAGTGTTCTCAGTTTGCTGTGGCTTATAGTCCACGCCCAATCTGAAAGGTGCTGAGTTTTTTGTTGTTGTTGTTGACAATGACATTGTAAGTGTAAACACAAGAAAAGCAAGAAAACTGCCCTTTTTTTTTTTTAAGATTTTATTTATTAATTTGACAGAGAGAGAGATCACAAGCAGGCAGAGAGGCAGGCAGAGAGAGGGGGGGAAGCAGACTCCCCACTGAGCAGAGAGCCTGATGCAGGGCTCGATCCCAGGACCCTGAGACCATGACCTGAGCTGAAGGCAGAGGCCCAACCCACTGAGCCACCCAGGCGCCCGAAAACTGCCCTTTTAAGAACAACCATATAATGGTATTCTTCTCATTTGTAGACCATGGTGGAAAAGCCAGAGCCTCCCTGATGTTAAACAGCGTGGCTCTATCACTCTGCATATTTTCTTTCTTTTTCTCCTGCATGCTCACAAATGCCAAATTACAAAAGAAAACAGTATCCGTGTGAGCCATTGTCCTCGGAACTATTAGGCAAGCAAATGAGTGTTTCATAGACTTAACGTGACAATGAATTACACGTCCAAAACAGGTTGTGTGTGTGGCTTAGCAAAACAAAATTAAGAGTCATTCTAGGGAAGGACATTGCCACAGCTTTGGCATAATTAGGAATCATCATAATCAAATACAGGAAATTGGCACATCTGCTTTTCAGGCTGTTGATCCAACTGTGAGGCTGCCTGTGCGCACTGGCACGGGCGGTTCTGATGCATCTCGATGTGTTCTGCAAAGCTGTCTTTGCATAAATATTTACATAATTTTCTCCAAACGCCACTATAAGCAGTTGTTTTTTATCACTTTTTCTCCCTTGGGTTATTATTTCTTCTCATCCCTACTCCTGGTGAAGGAGTGATCACTTGTTATTCTGAGGATTTCTCTTTCTTCAAGAGTCGTCGGGAGGAAAATCGTGGAACCTGAGAGTTTTAGAAAATGACACTGAGATGAGAGCAGTACGTTTCCTTGGGCACATTTTCTGGAAATACGCAAAAAGAAAAGCTAGACGCAGCCCACCTGTGGAAAGTACAAAGGAGAGCAGCAGGTGAGAAGTTGGAGGGAGAATCCATTAGGGGTTTGAGGTTGATGAAGAACTCAAAGCCAGATTAAGTGAGGTGTGATAGCTGCCCTTGGACAAGTGATCGCCCTTCCCCCACTCATTGTTATAAAAGGTTTGAAAAGCCTCCTACTGAAGTACTAGTCAAGGAGTTCCTTCTCCTTCTGCCACTCAGTTCTGACAGTTTCCTCTTCCTTAAAATGATCTAAAGGATCTCTTTTGTCTTCCCTGGTTTTGATGTTCTGTTTTACATTTTTGAAACTACATGTATTTGTATACATATTTTATATTTTAAAAAAATTCAATTTAAAAGAACTACCATCTTGTCTATTTTTCAAGCATTGTTTTGCTTTCCAAAGTACATAAGTCTTCTAATTGTATTATTGTAAGTTTTATTAATAACATCTAAACTGCAACAAATAAAATATTTGATAATATTCTAAGTATTTGTATGTACTCTCCAATGTGGTAGGCCTATTTGTTCTATGTTAATATGAGCGCTTCGCCTTTGATGCAGACTTTGGCGGACATATCCCAAGGATGTTTACATTTGGTGGTGATGTAGGATACATTTTCATAACCAAATGCTTGGAGGATTTACAATGGGGAATGGTATGTTCATTTTTCCTTCCAAAAGCGTTAGAAAGAAGCTGCTTTTCAACAGTTTGGAACCAAGAAAAGAGAAAAGATTCTAACTAGAAACAGGCAAGAAGTCTCCCTTAATCACATCCCCCCCCCCTCTGATTTACATTAATATGCAAATGATGAAGTGTTGTCAGTTTTCAGTTGTATGGCTAGTTATGTGTAAATTGAATGAGTGGGATGTGTGTGTAAGGTGCTTATTTTTAACTTTTTGGTGAGCTTTACATAGTTTGATTCCAGAGTATAAATCTTTTATTGTCAATAAATTCTTCTGTTATATAATACCATATTGAATCACAAGAATCTCTTCAAGTAATATTAAAAAAGCTTTTTCCCCTTCTTAATCTTCCATCCTTAGTGTTCTTTTCATTTGTTTGTTTGTTTTTTGTTTTTGAGAAAGAGAGAGAGTGGTGCCCGTGGTGGGATGGGGGGAGGGGCAGAGAGAGAGGGATGGAGAGTCTTAAGCAGGCTCAGGTTGGAGCCCATCATGGGGCTCTATCTCAGGACCCTGATACCAGGACCTGAGCCCAAACAGGAGTCGGATGCTCAACGGACTAAGCCCCCAGGCATCCCGTTAGAGTATTGCTTTTCGTCTTCGTGCTATTTCTTCATGAACCCCAGGTAACTGTTGTAGCACCAAAAAATAAAAGTTCAGTAAAGGCTGAGAAGTGGGCTGTTTGAAGGTGTTGTGCTGAGGAACTAGTTTTGCTTTGTTTCAGTCTCTTCTCCTGGTATCCGTCTTACCCCTCCCGCTCCCATGCCAGACTTCTACCCGCGCTTTTCCACACGAAGGGGTGAAGTCTCCATGTCAGTAACCACTGGGGGCTTTCATTTTGCCTGCAGACACCTCTGGGAGTGTTAGGTCCTCAGAGTTATCCCATGAATCAGAGTCCAATTTAGGAATAAAGTCACGTGTCCAGAGTTTGGTCCACAGCTGTCCTGTACTGATGGCTCATCCACTCATTTTTAATTTTAGGGTTTACCCAGACTGTTTTTGTCTGATGCACATGTGTACCTATGGATATTTTTAAAACCCTAAAAACCCTTGCATACCTATGGTGGTGGTGGTGCCGTATCTGTAACTTTACAAACCATTCTTGTCCATCTAGTAATGAAGCATTGAAAGTTTCAAACTTTGGGGCACCTGGGTGGCTCAGTGAGTTCGGCATCTGACTGCGGATTTCAGCTCAGGTCTGGATCTCAGAGTAGTGAGTTTGGGTCCCACATTAGACTCCATACTGAGAGTGGAGCCTACTTAAAAGAAAAAAATTTCAAACTTTATCTTTCTTTATAAGTCTGAGAACTCTACATTTTACCTCATTTTTTTTTTCTTTTGGCCGGGTCCTGGGAGTAAACACTTATGTTACATCTTTAACTGGTCTTGGTTTGTGATTTGATTTACAAGCTGAGGAATTGTCAGCATCTTCTTTGATCCTATCTATAGCTCACAATCAGCTGGCAATTTTATATTTTTTCTGCTTGCATTTATCTAGGGCAAGACTTTTTTTAACTCCACATATGTCTTAGCATATTTGCATTTTATAATATAGTTATTATCATCCCTGTCTCTACTTAAAGTTAGTCTGAAAATATGTAATACGTACTTCAGAGTTTGAGAGACAACGTTATGTGGTAAAAAAGAGCTCTTTGCCAGGAATTTAGTGTTTCTGTCCTGGAACTGCGGTTTCTCATCTGTAAGTGAGGAAATTGGACTGGAGAAAATGTTAGTACACATTTATTGAGCAACTACCATGTGCCAACAACTGTCATAGGTGCTACTGAGAAAAAGAGACAAACCCTCAGAGCTTATGATATTGTCAGAAGAAAAGTCAGTTCATAATCAATTGCAATAAATTATAAAAAGTCTCTATTAGGAAATTCACAGAATGCTAAGGCTGGATTAATTTTTCTCCAGACAGAGCCAAGAAAAATTTCTTAGGGTAAACTACGTTTAAGATGAGAACAGAGTAACAAGCGGCAGTAAGACAAAGGGAAGTGGCATACTATTAAAGACAGAAGTCTCCATATGGTATAAAAATACTATTATTGGGTCCTTTCAGCTGCATTTGTGTAATAGTTGAGAAGATAAGATTACCTACTTTTTAGAAATAGGCAACTTTGGGCTTGATCTCTAATGATAGATCCTTACTTATTTTTAATTTCCTGTTATATTTTTCTTCTTCAAGAGCACCCTCTGGGCCTGCTAATTCAGAAAAGAAATGTTTGTAATTTGAGCTACATGATTGACATAAAAAAATGTCCAGGCTGGAAAGAGCCCACAAGCACATCCAGTCTGGCCCTCTTCTCCTGCACGTCTCTTTAAGACAACACTCATGCGTCGTGTCTACTAGTCTGTCATGGCCGGTTGGCGGTTGAGCTTGCACTGAATGTAGTTTCTGATTCCTGGCTTAGTGATGTTTCATCTCTCTCAGGTTGTCTTTTTATAACAAGAGGATAAATAAATATATATTTCCTTAGTATTTTACATCCAAGTACCAGGAGGAGAAAATTATAAAAAGGAATAGAGGCAGAAACGGAATGGGATAGTTTTTTTTTGTTTTTTTTTTTTTAAAGATTTTATTTTTTTTTTTTTAATTTATTTGACAGACAGAAATCACAAGTAGGCAGAGAGGCAGGCAGAGAGAGAGGAGGAAGCAGGCTCCCTGCTAAGCAGAGAGCCCGATGCGGGGCTCGATCCCAGGACCCTGAGATCATGACCCGAGCCGAAGGCAGAGGCTTTAACCCGCTGAGCCACCCAGGCGCCCCGGAATGGGATAGTTTTTTGATTTATTTGTTTTGCTTTGTGTTTGGCTCCCTGGTTGGTGGTTTCATCACTGTGGTAGTCATGAATGTGTTTCTAAAGTTAAAAAAAAAAAAAAAGGACCCATTCACTCTTGTTTTCTTCATGTTATATTTTGGTGTTAATTATATACCTGTACTTGTGTTTCAATTGAGAAATAAGTATTGCTTTCACCTAGAAAAGCTAATATTAATTTGCATTTCTCTTTTTCCTAACAACATCTAATTTTTTGATAATATTGTTTAAGTTAGTGATTTCTTAATTTGTATGCCAATTTGGTTGGCCAAATATGATAGGGTTTAGAGTTCAAATTCTGGCATAATTCTTGATTCGTTCTGGACTCGGTATTTATAAGTTGTGAGACTTTAGGCAAATAATGTAGCTGTTCTCCATAGTCCTATTTCTTTATCTGTAAAACGGAGATGAGATTGTGATGGGGATTTAATGAGAAAGTTTATGTAAAACATTTAGCCTAAGCCCAGAAAAAGGTTCGCTCTATGTCCGTTGTTATTATTGTTATGATTTATAAAAAGACATGTTTTCAGTAAAAATATGGTTGGAGGTGTTCTCCAGAAACACGGCTCACAGGAGGATTTGTCAAAGCAAATTTTAAAAATTTTACATTTGTGGAATGGACCAAACTAGTTTTGATATTGATGTTACCACTGCTGTTGCTGGAAACCAGATTTAGTTTATGGGTCTCGGCTGCCAGATGAATGAAGTGGAGAGCCAATTTTGTGCAAGTGGGCCCCACATGATTCCTGGGAGTGTCCGGAATGTGAGGAAGGCGCAATGTGTGTTACTGTTGCAAATTTCTCTTCCTGCCAGGAGTGACATTATCCAGATAGCTTGGCTCAGGCTGGTCATCCCACCCTGTTGGCAGCAGGACAACTGTGAGACAAACAAACAGCCTGGGCCAGGCAAAATAACCCCCTGGGAAATATGGGAAGGGTTACAGAGCACTCCTGGAAAGACAGAGAAGACAAGGAAGAAGTTTGGGCAAAAATATGAGAAAATTAAAATTGAAGTAGATCAACCCCATGGGATTCCAATTGGAAAAGGTGGGATAACATATTTGAGATATTAATCAAGCTTTTCTTGGCATTTTCCGTTCCTACTGTCCTTTCTCCTAAGCTCATCCTCTCCCCTTCCGTCTTTGCAGACTGGACTGGTCGGCACAAGCCATGCAGACAGGCGACGCTGAGAACCAGATTCTACCTGTCCTTTCTTTACTCCTTCCACATATATACACATCTTGGTACTGAAGAAGGCTCTCTGATTGTAGATGCACCCTGGAAAAAAGGGAGTGGGGACTGACTTGCTTACTTGAGGGACTTTCTACTCCAGTAGAAATGTAATAGCTAGAACTAAGGGAATAATACTAACTTCTTGAACATCCAAGTTTGAAGAGGAGGTTTAAATGTGAAGCGTATATACATTTTTTAAAAAGATTCATTTATTTTGAGAGAGAGAGAGAAAGAGAGAGAGCATGTGGACGCATGTGCACGTGTGCGAGCAGTGGGAGGGGCAAAAGGAGAGGGAGAGGGAGAATCTTAAAGCAGGCTCATGCCCAGCACAGAGCCTGACATGGGGCTCCATGTCAGGGCCCCGAGATCATGACCTGAGCTACAATCAAGAGTTGGATGCTTAACTGACTGAGCCACCCAGGTGTCCCTGAAGCACATATAAATTATATATATATATTTTCCTCTTAAATTTCCAGTGTCTATCCAAAGTAGACCATAAGTAGACTATCTTTTAAAGGATTCATATTCTAATAATAATATTAATATTATTTTGTTGTCTACTCTGATGTCTCTCCACCTGGTCCCGAGACTCCTTGATTGCCGTAATTTCAAGCCGGAAGATGATCCCTTCAACTCAAGGAGATTCGTATATATTGTCTACCTTGGATTCAGCTGTCTTTGCCTTTCATAACTCCTACGGCCCCAGGTGACCAATGCTGACCCATAGGTAGAGACATCTTACCCGTATCCTCCAGGAAGAAGTTATAGAAGATGAGAACTTCCACCCTCAGCAAACTTAAAGATTTCAGGGTTAAAATTGCTCATGGAGAAAACGATGAGAAAAAAGACAAAAGAAACGCTGCTAAAATTCAGTGTCCTTCCAACTTGCTCCCACTGACAAATTCCCGAGACATGCGGAGTGTGATCTTCCTCGAGGGATTCGTGGCTACCTTGATGTTGATATTTCATTAAAGACTAAAAGAACCTTATCTTGGCAATAGCTAGCCTTCCTACATTTTGGAGCTCTTGCTTTCAACTTGCACAATTCCTTAGAAACTTATGTAATCCCTAACCCCCGTGAACTGAGTAATTTATAATCAGTCACTCTTCACAATCCTGGGGCGGCTCTTTCTGCCCATGGGTCCTGTCCCCATGCTATAATAAAAGAATCTTTTGCACTGGAAAAAAAAATAAAAAGATTCATACCCTTGCAGCACTTGTGGACGAGGAAGTACAAGGGAGTTTCTCGGGAGGATTTCACTGCTCTTCCCTATGATCATGAATCATAATCGATTCCTGCTGTACTGAACCAAACCTTTACCTGGGGTGTCGGCCTTCGTGTTCATCTGTTCAGCAAACATTGACTGAGCAGCCATTGTACGTCAGGCAGCACACTTAGCACTGGGCATCCACTGACAAGAAGCAGATATGGTCTCCAAGGAGACCTTCCATGCAAGTAGAGAAGCTAAAATTCTATGTGAAGTAGTAGTGACGGATCTTAGATCTCGGAAGTAATTTTCACACACAAGGTTATTCAACTGTTGACTTAAGTGGAATGGATAATCTGTAATTTCCTCTCTCAACCAACATCCCCTTTCCCTAAATAGCTCTGGAGAGGGCCAGGATACTGAGAACACTGTGGGCAAGTGTGTTCTCATTGGTTGATCTGGCTTGCTAATTCGGAGAAGAAGACTTCACCTCTCAATCAGTCACTTAACATTCCGGTACATTTTTGGAACAACAGATAATTTTGGAAGCTGCCAAGCAGATGGATGAATGGTAACTGACTTAGCAGATCTAGGAAAGCTGAAACCTAAGCCTACCAATAAACCAATCAAAACTGCTGAACCCTGGAAAGGCTCCCAAACTGAAACCACCAGGTGCTTCCGAAGGTGGGAATGCAGGGCAGAGCTGAAAGCAGGATGTGGGTTGACAGTATTATAGGGAGGAGCTGCCAGTGCCTGTGTATTCTCGCTTTTTCCAAGCAGAAGCCTGAAGGTTGACCGGTTGAATCCAGGCACGTTTCGCTTTGGAGGTCCAGGGTACCGTTAAATGTGGATATGCTGGAGAGATACCATAACAAAAATGGGGAAAATGTGAACGTCTGTATTCTCAAAAATGAGACCTCAGAAACCTTTTCCATGGGGTTCTTAATGCCCAGAATATTGAAGGCTCAATTTATAGTCCTTAGTCAAGAGACTGTAGGATTCTTCTGTGGAAAAACATAGCTCATGAGAAAAACCCTACAGATATTGTTAGGAATGAGGCTTTATGGAATGGAAAATGGGGAAAGGAAATATTTGCATGTGAGGCAGTGGTATAGGGAGTTAAATCTCATCTTTTATAGCATGTAGTCATTAGTGAAAAATCAGGATATATCACAGTAAGCATGTTATTGAAAATATAGCGATAATACCAGAAAACACTGCTAACATATTTGAAATGGATTTATCAATTTTCTTCCTTCCATCAGGAACTGGGAGTTAGGTAGGTAAAAGACAAATGTCTTCCTCTAAAAAAAAAAAAAAGTATATATATATATATATATATATATATATATATATATAGACAATCAGTAGAACACCATATAGTCAAATACCTCTATTCAAGTTTTAGCTTCTCTGCCTATGATCTCTGTGACCTTGGTCATGTTGTTTACATTTTCTGAACTTTAGTTCTCTCCTTGGTAAATGGAAAAAGAGGAATAAGCAGAAAGTAAGCAGTCGATAAGTAATACCTACATTTTAGGGTTGTTTTGAATATTAAATGAGATAGTATATTTAAGTACTTAGTGTAGTACACAATAAAGCTTAACTAATACTGTTACGACAATACTTTGGGAGTGATGGGAAGAAAAAATAACCTCTGAGTAAGGAAAGGAAGAAATATTTGGCTCTGAGTAAACACACACACACACACACACACACACACACACGGGTGTGTAAAAAGAAGGGGAGGTGAGTGAGGGGTGGAACGAGGAAAGAAAGAGTATCAGTTCTAGGAAGAAAGATGAGAGAGAAATTCTCTAAATCTTCTGCTGTCCCACTGTAACCCTTTCGTGGAACAAGGGGGCATATAAGCAAATCCAGAGTGTTTACAGAGTCCTTGCAACGTGGAAGGCACTGTTTTCAATTACAAAGTACATAGCTGCTGTATTTCACAAAAGTGCTTTCACTTATGTCTTTTCGCTTCATTTTTGTCATTGTCCTGTAAAAGAGGTAGGATAGCGAGTCACGGTCGGTTTATTAGGGGTAAGAAATGAGAGTCGTAAAAAGAAAAGGAAACTGTACAAGTCGCCCAGATATCAGCACCGCTATGGGAGCAGGATAGACGTAACAAGTTTGTTGCAGCTCCCTATTTTTATAACTCAGAGTGACAGTGTATTTGTTAATTTTCAGTAAGAAGTACAGTCGCCAAATGAACTGAAATACTGGTATCACCTGGTTTGCACATTCTCTCTCCTGTTTAAAAAAAAAAAAAAAAAACCAAACACATTTCCATGGAAATGCAAATGAGTTGATAGAAATGCAATCAGAACAGATACGGGATGTTTTAAATGGCTGATATCGTCAGATTATGACACAGGATGTCCCCCAACACACCCTATGGGTATATTTGCCAAGTAACCAGAATGTCCATGTCAGCTGGCCGAGTCACCTTCATCTCTGGGTGGTGCGGAAAGTACACCGGCAGAACTGTGTTCCCTGACTCCACGCAGGCCATCTGGTGACATTTATTCTTCAGCTCTGTCGGTACAGTTGGTTGGGGTACAGCCTTCCCTTACATCAAGTCACATTCCAGGCATGCCTTCTTGATGAGTATTATATATTTTAAATGACAGTTGGAAAACTCAGTTCTGCAGGGATTGAAAATGAGTAATATATCCATATGGTTTTCTCATAGTCTTCTAAGTACATTAAAAGAAAGCCCAACAATTAACTAGAATGAACTTGAGTTCATTTTGGTAAGAATGAAGCTAAAGATGATTAATCTATTGGATTAAACAAATATGGCATTAGAAGCGTAGGTGCTGGTGTCAGAGTGTAGAACGCACAGTCTGGGATATTCTTTGTAATGCATGTATATTTAAGATACTATCTAACTCTTTTAATCACCACCCTTATGTTGGAAGCTTTGTTTGTCTTAGCTAGTGAAATGTCACTTCAACAAAACCAAAAGAATTTTAAAAAATACCCACATGCTTAGAAAGCAGAAAATAGCAAAATGTGGGAAAAAAGTCATCTTTGCAAGGAAAGGTCGGCAGAAACATATGGATCCCAAGTGAAATTAAAATAAGGTTTCTGTACAGACTAGATACTGTGGCAGATAACGATGCCACAGGCCAGACAGAAGGTTCCCAAGGCCCCAGGCTGCTTTCTTACTTCTGCTCGGCTGAAGACTTTATCCAACATTATTTTGGTGATAACACTTGTTATACATCCTCTGGATCTTCAGATGCTAAATCATCCCGTATTAGACTTCATCCAGGAAACCTAAAGGCCAACCATATTTCATCATTTCTTAAGTTTCAGTGATTATAAAACAGCCATCTGTACATGTCTGGAAGCATATTTTTATTTGGGTTATTATTTGATAATGTACAGACAATCCAATCTCCAAGCCTCCCTAATGTGTCTATTTAAAAAAAGTCCATAGGAAATTTTTAAATGGCTATTTTTTATACGTATATTTTATTTAGTTGAAATGTACATAAGGCTTTTTGCTCCATATTAAATAGGAAAAGAATAAGTAATTACATAGAATGACAAAGAATATGTTCCTGGAAAATGATTTGACTGTATTATCTCATCGATTTTTTTAATTAAGCAAAGTGCCTACATGCTTGGAGTTGGAGATCATATATAAGCATCCTATAGAGAAGGCTCTTCTGGGACTTTCCACCTAAACATACTCCTTTACTCTTCTTTAATATTAATCATTACCTATCAATATCTATTAGATGCTTTTTATTACCAATCAGATTCAAAATAGGAAGAGAGTGGAACTTTAGATGCCAGGAAAGTAGCTTTGCAATTCAGCCCTAGTCAACGATCCCTCCCCTTAACCACAGATCTTTGAGCTGATGCCGTCAAAAACACCTGACCCTAAGCTGCCTGTAGCAGATGCCTGGCCTGCTGACATTAGATGTTGACTCTTTGAGATTAAGGCAAATATGCAAATATCTTGGGCCAATTTGGAGATGGGTAGAATGGTAATGCATTACATATTTGTTAGTGATCCCAATATTAGTGTGAATTTAAACAATCAGATTATTTTCTTCTGTAAGGAAAGCTGGAAGAGCTTGTTTGCCTAGAGCAAGGAGGGCAGGAAGCGAGGGCAAGAGCAGCCGTGGTGGCGCGTGGGGGGAGTGGGAGGTGGGACGGAGGTCTCTGGAGAGCGGGGGGATGCTGCTCAGGGTTATTTGACACCAATCAGGTTCCCAGCAGGAAACAGAAAACATTCAAACTGGATAATCCAAAGGAGAGATAATTTATAAAGGACGGGGAATGACGAGGTCAGGAAGGAGAAGATTCTAGAAGCAGAGACCTGTGCAGAGAGAGCCACCTGTAGAAGTTGTGCCCTTGGGTGGGGAGACCCTGCGGAGCAAGGGCCAAGGCGCAGTGGAAAGCGAACTGCATGTGGTGTCCGTCGCACGTCTGGGACTCGGGCGCCTGCGTGGCTCAGTCAGCTGGGCGCCTGCGTCAGCTCAGGTCATGATCCTGGGGTCCTGGGATCCAGCCCCCCCGTCGGGCTCCCTGCTCAGTGGGGAGCCTGCTTCTCCCTCTCCCTCCGTCACTACCCCTCCCCGCCTCCCCCGGCCACTTGTGCTCTCTCTCTCTCTCTCAAATAAATAAATAAAATCTTAAAAGGAAAAAAAAAAAAAAAAAAAGACTGGAACCGAAGTCTCCGCTCTGTGATGTACAATAGCTAAGCCTGGATTTTGGTGCCTCCGTTTTCTCATTCAGGAAAGATGATCTTTTCCAGAAAATGATTGTGAGGGTCAGATTGTGTAATTTGTATAAAAGCTACAAATGCCAAGCCTGACAGAGAAGGAAGGTTGAAAGAAATGAATGTTTCATCCCAAGAGGATGCAAAACTTAAAGGCACAGGTAAAAAGAAAGGAGGACCTTCTCCGTCTGAGGCAGGTCCGCAGGCTGATACACGGGGAGTAACTCATCTACATGCAGGTGCTTGCAGACAAATGTTTCAGAGACATACGTGTATAAGTATGGGACCACTAAGTCAGCAACGCTGGGACGAGAGGACAGAGAGGGAAGGGGCCATTACCTCCCCTTCCCCCGCAAAATCCAAAACTTCCCGGAAGCATTAGGATCAAGAATATTCAGCATCTATTTTGCTAGTGGAAGTCTGACTAAGGAAAGAGACACTAATACAGACACAATCACAGGGTTCATCCCCTCACGTGCTGGAAACGGAATAGCCCGTAGCTTTTAGCAAAGGGGTGATTGCAAATATTTTGTCCTATTTCTTCAAAAATTTATTTCATATTCACATATACATTTTTAGTCTGCACAGGAGACTTAAAAACACTATTTTTTCCCTCCTTTTCCCCTGTGGAACCAGCTTTCAGTTTAAATTCCAGCATGTAGTCATGTATGAAGAATGTCGATGCACTTTACCTCCTACAAGATAGTCTTGTAAGAAAAATGACTAGCTAAAAGGGACGATCCACTTCTTAAGTCTGCATCAGGGAAAAGAGAAATTATTTGTTTGATCTCATGAGTTTGGTATTGTGTTCTGATAGCATCTAACACGAATGCAGTTTAAAATTCTATGTGAAGTCCCTCTGTTTGGACTGTCAATTCAGGGTGGAAAACCGTTTTGTTAGAAGTGTCAAGAATATGATGAGTGGTGAAGATATCAACTGTGTTAGCTGATTTTTTTGACTGCCACATGATTCTTCTTGTACTGTATCATGTATGAACAAAAAAGGCATTAATTCAAAGACTAGAAATTCAATGAGTTTTAAACTAATCACCTCAAGGTGCAATGAATTTATCAGCAATATCTTTTACATATTGATGTCTGTGCATACCCCGCTCCCTTGGTTTATATTCAGGATTTGTACCACAGAAAGGAAATCATTAATGAATGCCTTTAAAATGCAAATTTGTCAAGGTCAGAGTTTCAAAAACAGAAGCTTGTTGTTTGAACCATGCTCTGCATTTTATTTCTCTTCAGTAGTTGGTTGGATTATCAATCAAAGCGTTGACTATAATTGTTTAAAAATTAATTTGTAAAAGCCATTTTCAGCCTTTCCTTTGTGTGATGTGAGAGGCGATAGGATAGGCTGGTATATACAGTATAGATTTTGCACTCGGTGGAACTGAGGTATTCCAAAGAACGTGGCTGAAAGCAGAATTTTTGCAAAGGGAATCATGTTTCCTTGATGACTCTCTCTACAGAAGAGGTGTTCTGGTTTTTGTGGAGGACACCTTTTGAAGTATCTTCTTAGACCCCATCTCTAGGAAATGTCCTCTTACCACCTGGCATGGGGCCCTGTCAGCCGTGTAATGTGTTCATGGTTGGTTACCTGTTCATGCCTCTGAACTTGAGCTGTGGACCACGGTGGACACCTGCTCCAAACTAAATCAGTACAGCAAAATCTTCTTGCCCGAGAATCTGAAATTGGGACCTAGACCTTCCAGGTAAGACTAGTCCCATTCATGCGTGCCACATTTTATAGCCTAATAGTGTTTCCTTTTGTCTCTGCCTGGTTTACATTGGTATCTGCTACTATAACCAAATTTACTTCTTTCTTGGGATGAGTCTCATGGATTGAATTCAAGACTGGTTTAGAAATGGCAGGCTTACTGTTTACCGCCAAGGCATCCTGGGACCCTACTCCAAAACACATGTTCTTTCCTCTGCGCCGTCCCATCCACAGCTGCTCAGGCTCCCAACGTTTTTCCAGGCACATCTTATCTCCAGACGACATACATTTCTCTGAGGCACAGAAATTCTCTTATCTTTCCACTAAGAGTGTTAGTCTTCTGATTTTACTGTTAAATTCACAGTTTTGAATGAATCTAGGCTGCAGTCTTTCACTGAAGACAAGGTAGAAAGCAATAAAATAATACTAAATTTTATCTATTTTTTTAATTAATTATTTTTTAAACATATAAAGTATTATTTGCCCTAGGGGTACGGGTTTGTGAATCATCAGTCTTACACACTTCACAGCGCTCACCATAGCACATACCCTCCCCAGTGGCCATCACCCAACCACCCTCCCCCCACCCCCCCCCCGCAACCCTCAGTTTGTTTTGTGAGATTAAGAGTCTCTTATGGTTTGTCTCCCTCCCGATCCCATCTTCTTTCACTTTTTCCTTCTGTACCCCTCAAACCCCCCAGTCTGCCTCTCAAATTCCTCAAATCAGGGAGATCGTATGATGATTGTCTTTCTCTGATTGACTTATCTCACTCAGCCTAATACCCTCTACTTCCATCCATGTCATTGCAAATGGCAAGATTTCATTTCTTTTGATGGCTGCATAGTATTCCATTGTATATATATACCACCTCTTCTTAATCCATTCATCTGTTGATGGACATCTAGGTTCTTTCCATAGTTTGGCTATTGTGGACACTGCTGCTATAAACATTTGGGTGCATGTGCCCCCTTCGGATCACTACATTTGTATCTTTAGGGTAGTAGTGCGATTGCTGGGTCATAGGGTAGTTCTATTTTCAACTTTTTGAGAAAGCCAAAGTCGGTGGCATCACAATTCCAGACTTCAAGCTCTATTACAAAGCTGTCATCATCAAGACAGTATGGCACTGGCACAAAAACAGACACATAGTTCAATGGAACAGAGTAGAGAGCCCAGAAATAGACCCTCAACTCTACGGTCAACTAATCTTCAACAAAGCAGGAAAGAATGTCCAATGGAAAAAAGACAGCCTCTTCAACAAATGGTGGGAAAATAGGACAGCCACATGCAGAAGAATGAAACTAAATTTTATCTATTTTGAGAACAGTTTTAAGGGCTCTTGGCTCTTCAGTGTCTCTCCCCTCTAACTTGTCTTAGCTGTAACAACCTGAGCATTCTTTCAAAGCATAGCATTATTTAGAGGAGCCGGGGTGGCTCAGTTGGTAGAGAATCCAATTCTTGATCTCAGGACATGAGTTCAAGTTCCACATTGGGTATGGAGCCTACTTAAAAAAGAAAACAAAAGACAAAACCAAAAAACCCACTTTATTTATAAGAACAGATGGTGGGTAGGATTGACCTGAAGTACTCTACATATTAGACTTTATCCAACTTTGCTTTGCTTTCTACTCTCTCCTCTCATGCACAGAGTGCTTAACTGAAATTAAATTTCTGTGTCCTCTAGGTGCTCTGCACATTCATTATTCTATGCTTCTGTTCCCTTGGATGGGGGCTGGGGTGGGGCACAGGGACACTGTCATTTCTCCAAGCACATTTCCTGTACAAAATGTCGTTATACCAACTTGAAGATGATATGTAGTCATACTATTTGTTAAGAGTATGATGACAGTAACCCAGAGAAAGCATAATAAAATGCACGATTAAAACACAATCCTAATACTATGATAAGAAGTAGGACCATGAGACAGATAAAGAAGGTAGTCAAAAAGTTGTGCTTATTTTTAAAAATATGGTTACTCTTCCATTCATCTCAACAGTGGATGCCATCCGTCTGCCACCCCCACCCTCAGATAGAAGCTGGTTATGCCTTTTCTTCCTACAGTTTTCTTCCCTTCATCTGTATTAATCCTAAAAGTGCTACGCATCTTTCAAGATGTAGTTTAAATACTCTCTCCTTTATTAGCCCTGATCTCTCTAGCTAAGAGTGATTTCTCATTCCCTGGAATTCCTTACAATCCATCACATCATTTTAATCTTGGTATAAGGGTTATTTGTGATGTAGGAAAGACGTTAGGGTTTGAAGCCAATGACCAAGAAAGAGCTCTTGAGACATCTTTGGTGCAAAAAGGTGGTTTTATTAAAGCACAGGGACAGGACCTGAGGGCAGAAAGAGCTGTACCAGGGTCCTGAGGAGTGGCCCATTATATAGTTTCAAAGCTGGGATGGGGTTAGGGACAGCATAGGAAGCAAGGTTGGGAAAAGATCATTTATTACTTTCTAATAAAGCCTTATTCATGAGACCCTTTAGATGTTTATGGATGGGTCATATGCTTTGGGGGTGATTGCCAACATGTATCGTGGGGGGTGGAGATAAAGGAAGTTTCCAAAGGAATTTTTATATGCTAAAGTAGACTTAACGGGATCCTGTGGGTCGGACTAGGATTGCCTTTGGCCCTTGGCAAAGTATTAGCATCAAGGCAGCTGAGTTCCTAGAGGAATGTCACTCTGCCTGTTTTAAGGACTTGTCAGTGGGCTGTCCGTAGCAAGGAAATTTAATAATTTTTCTTCTGCATTTGTTTCCCACATCAACTTGTTTAAGTATCTTAGAGAAGTAAAAGACGTAACTAGAGGATCTCTCTTAATAGGCTCCAGGTACCCCAAGGGTCGGCGCTTCGCAGAGAGCAGGAATTAAAGAGTTACATGATTGATGAATTTTAAAACTGTAAAAATGGATTTCTTCAGTTGAAGCTGCCTGTACTTCATAAAGAAGTATTCACTGTGTAGAAAGATCAGGGCCAGAAGCAAACCTCTGGTTTAGTTACCTATAAAAATGCCGTCAGGCACTTGCAGTCCAGCGCCGTTGAACTTAAGTTGGTATTTTTGCTAGCCAAATTTGCTGCATATGAAACCCATTGGCCATTTGGGGATTGACAACTTTCCTACTGCTCCTTTCAAAGAACTTCCCAAGAAAACTGGGATAGATAATCTATGTGCCATATGTGCTGTTAAAATAAAGTTGCATATGCACTAATCAAGCGGTTTCCATGAGAAACACAAGGACTCAAAACTATGAAAAATCTTTTTAATTGTAGTACTTATGGTAGGCACTCCAAATAGCAAAATTACATTTCAAACTTTTTTATCTAAAAAAAATAGTTTATACCAAAGCTTAAATATCTTGGAGCAGAAACACTATAGCTGTTTAAATGTTATATAAAAAAGTTTGAAACAAGCAAAAAAAAAAGTTTTCTTTTTCATGTTGTCTACAAATCTTTAAGTTAGTGTGCTTAGTTTAAGAGAGCATTTCTAAAAAAATTTGTTTTATGAAAATGGTAGAGACAAAGGTATAGGGTGCCCCTCTCCCACGACAGATTGCAGGCGAGAAAACAAGGACAAACTTGAATTCTCGGCTGAACAAATGGATTAGCTAAGAACATCGTCATTTAGACATTGTCCTTAGGTGTAACTCCCAGGATCATCCGCTGGTTGAAAACCCGAAAGGTTGATCAAAAAGATAATGTTGCTAGACGCATCTTAAAAACCATGAACTGTTATCCACATTTGTTTCTACTGTTATTTTCCAAGTTTTATATTATTATAACACCTCATAAAATAAATATTACGAAGACAGTTTAAAGTCTTCTAAGGTATTCTGTATCGTCGCCTCTTAAAAGGAGGAGTAAACATGCAACTTGTTTGTTTGAAGTAATCTGGGAGGAGCAGATTGAAAGGTTCCTTACGTCCTTTGCAATTTTAATCCTTCCTAGCTGTAAATCGTTTCATCTCCCTTCTGAGTTGTCAGTTTCTATCTACAGTCACTCCCGTTCTTTGAATTTATTTAAAATTCCTACTTCTGTGTCCATAAGTAGCTAAAAGATTTGTACTTGTCTTGCAAGATTCTCAGAGTACATTGAATCTTCTTCTTCTTTTAAAATCTAATTTCTCTTTTCCCTCCAGAGTCTGAGTTTACCAAGGAGGGGAATGATATCAAATAAGAACGATGGATAATTTAAAAATTCCCCATTTCTTATCTCATTTCTTCCATTTATAACCTTTAACTGTAATTATAAATGGCAGCAAAATGACTCACTTAAGGTTCATAGACATCAGAGTGTTAGAAGTTGTAGATGTCTTTGAAAACAGAATCTGCTGTGGCTACTCTTTTTTGGTAGTTTTTATTTTTTTAAAGATTTTATTTATGTATTTGTTAGCGTGAGAGAGCGCAGGTGGGCAGAGCGGCAGACGGGGGCAGAGGGAGAAGCAGGCTCCGGGCCGCTCGAGGAGCCCAGCAGGACTCGGCCCTGGACCCTGGAATCCTGACCTGAGCCGAAGGCAGACGCTTAGCCGACCGAGCGCCCCGGGGGTCGGGCTGCAGCTACTTTAGTGGTCGGGACTTGTTCAGGACTGGAAGGGGCTCGTGCAGCCGGTGGGTTGGAGGAGGAGGGTGAAGCCCGGGCGTCGGGGGCAGCCCCAGTGCGGGGCCGCCGCGGAGCCGCGCGTCCCTCTGGAGGTCAGGGAGGAGGTGAGCCCGGAAACCGGCTCACGGGCCCCAGGCGCTGCCTCTTGCACACAGCTTGGCCATGACCTACACCCCGAAGGACAGTCCGCGCCCGCCCGTCTCCTCCCGGGGTCGGTTCTGACTCGGGCCGGCGGGACGTCGGGGGGTTCCGAACCAGCACAGAACCTGCCTCCGGGGCAGCTCCGAGAGGCCCATCGGAAGCGCCTCAAGCCTGCGGGGGCCGCGGTCAGGGGACGCTAGGCCCGCGTGGCCGAGGGCCGTCGTGGTGTCCTCCATTCGGTCAGCTTCTGTCTCCGGCGGTCTCGGACTCTCAGTCCCCCGAGGGCGGGGGCGGGGTCCCGGCGGGACGACCGCGATTCGAACCTCGGAACTCGAGTCCCGTCCGGGTGCCCGGGGACGTCGGGGAGCAACCGTCTTCGCGCCTCCGCCTCCGGAACGTCCGATCTGACGGGACAAGTGTCCCCTTTCTGTGCCGAGGTGGTCTGTCCGGTTGTGCGTCGTCCCCGTCTTGTCGCCGTCGCCCGCGTCTCCCCCCCCCCCTCCCCGCACACGGACACCTTCATCCCACGGGAGCTCTGGCCCCTGCCTCTCCGGTCCCGCGGCCGCACCGCAGGCGCCTCCGCACCGACGCGGGCTGGACGCCCTGGGGGCGGGGGGGCGCCTGCAAAACGGCCCTGCGTGCGACGCCCTGACCGGCGCGGACACCCTGACCGGCGCGGACGCCCTGACCGGCGCGGACACCCTGACCTGCACGGTCGCCCTGTCCACGCGCGGACACCCTGACCGGCGCGGATACCCTGACCGGCGCGGACACCCTGACCGGCGCGGACACCCTGACCGGCGCGGACGCCCTGACCGGCGCGGACACCCTGACCGGCGCGGACACCTGGCGCTGAATGAAGTCCAGGCTCGGGCTCCGGCTCTCCACGGTGAGCACCGCCTTGTACAGACATTCTTCTGCTTTCACGTAGGCTCAGAGACCTCACACTGGCCTGCACCACCTTTACACACACACACACTCACTCACACACTCACTCACATACATATACACTCTCACGCACACACACTCTCTCGCACACACACACTCACGCACACACACTCTCACTCACACACACTCTCACACTCACACACACATACACACACTCACACGCACTCTCGCACACACTCACACACTCTCACTCTCACACACTCGCACTCACGCACACACTCACGCACACACTCACACATACACACACTCGCACACACTCGCACACTCACACTCTCACACACACTCACTCACACACACACACACTCGCACTCACACACAGTCGCGCGCGCACACACACACACACACTCTCACACCCCCTCCTCACCTGGGCGGTTCTTTGACGACTCCTGTTCGGCCACTCCCCTCGAACGTGGACGTTCTCACCCTTCTCAGGCTCCAGGACGCCTGCGCCAGAGGGACAGTCCTCAGGCGGCCTGGCTTCTGACACGCTGCTCTTGGCTACTGTAGCTCCTGGCCACCCTGCCACCACCTGCTTGCACCCATCACGGCTTTGAGCCCGAATTTTCCGTAAAGGAACGGAAAGGAAGAGATACAACAGGACACCTGGAACATGGGAGCAGGGAAATGGGGTACAGACGAGGCAAGACTCAAAGGCACAGGCGCGTATGTGAGGACACAGTGACTGTCACGGTTCCTCTGGAGCCCGGAACACCAGGGTCTTGGGAGGGGCGCAGATGACGAGCCAGCGCGTGCTGCCGTCACGGAGGGCCTCCGATCGCAAGGAAATGATCTCTCATTGGCACTTGTTACGTAGGTGATTAATGTTACTGACTTCACAGTTGGGAGTGTAAATCACGTTGAAGCGTGTGGTGTGGGAAGACGGAATACTTCTAGAAAAATTCCACTGAGCGTTGAGAAACTGATCTGGAGAAGAAGGGACTCCAGGACTCCAGTCTGAGCCTGACCTAGTATGTGAGGGTCTGACATTGCACATGAGGTAAGGCCTTTGTCAGCCGCGCTGCCAGGTAGCTTGGATTTTTGCGGATGTTCTGGGCCCTGTGGCTGCAACACGAGATTCCTGCTCCGGGACTGAGGCACTCGGCTGCTGGCAGCTCCCTGCTGAGCTCCTTGTCCTAATGCCCTAAGCCAAGGGACGCTTCTGTGCCCAGGGGTATATGCTTCCTTGGGAGGGGCAGCCCACATTTAATTCCTGGTCCCCGAGGGGACACAAAGCCCTGGCCCCACTGCCTCCATCAAATCAGGACAGCTGTAAGAGACCAGCCTAGCTCCAGAGCTCCTGGGGGGTGGCTAGGCTTCCTCTGCAATCATGCGATGGTTCCGCTTTCCCTGACCATTCTGACCCGCTTCCCTCGCCCTCCAAGTTTTGCTTTCGAGAGAGATTGCTCCAGCATACCTCCTGCCCGCAAATCTCAGCGTCTCAGGCCTGTTTCTGGGAAATGGGGTTTAAAACACATCTCATCCCAAATGCAGACCCTGTTGTCGTGCGGAGAGATGTTAACTTCGCAGCAATCACACTTCCCAAAAGCTTTCCCTCCACTCTCAGGAGCTAGCCCAGGCGCTGGGGAAATCTACGGTAATGACTGTACTCAGCACAGGTTAACTCAGCTTTGTGTCCTACAGGCCTGGAGATTGATGTTCTTGCTCTGAGTCACCACAGATACCCTATGATGAATCACCCCACATGCACGGTGGGTATGAATCACTCCCGGTGTGGCACTTAACTTCCAGGAGAGTCGTATTTGTCACTGTGGATGCCATGAGAAGATATTTACTGAAAACAGTATAGATTGTGTGATTTTTAACACACCCAGGGTACGTTTATTTTATCTTTCTCTGTTTATTGCTGTGGCCTTTTTGCCTCTTCTGTTAGTTGTTGCAGGGAGCGGGGAAGTGGAGGGAACTTGGTGATAGGCTATTGGAAAGGGGGAACTCCTGAGAGCAGGGAATAATCTTTGGGCTTAGAACAGCAATAGACACAGGGCGCCTGGGTGGTTCAGTAGGTTAAGCCTCTGCCTTAGGCTCAGGTAGTGATCTCAGGGTCCTGGGATCGAGCCCTGCGTTGGGCTCTCTGCTTAGCGGGGAGCCTGCTTCCCCCTCTCTCTCTGCCTACTTGTGATCTCTCTCTCTCTCTCTCTCTCTTTCTCTGTGTGTGTTAAATAAATAAATAAAAAATCTAAAAAAAAAAAATAGACCAGCAATAGGTACATAGTAGGTATCAAGAAACATCAGTAAAATGAAAGTCTGTAAATTAAATAAATAAACAAATAGGAAAATAGACAAATAAAATCTCACATGAATTCCACAGGAGCTCTGCAGGTAAAAGAGGTAGACAATGACAGTGAACACTTTTAATGATCAGGTGTCAATCTCAAGCAATTCGAACTGCATGAAAAGGAGTTTAAAATGTTTTTGGATTTATTAGCATGTTTTATGTGACAGTGGTAAATTCGAACATCGAATTAGAAGTTCGGTTTGGTACAAAGAGTCATTTTCAAAGAATAGAGGCTTGCATGGATGGTGAAGCAAAAGACTCCAGAAGTCCAGATGACTTGACGAAACAAACGCCTTTTAGATTTGTGTCTCTAACTAATTCACGCTACCACCTCTCTCTCTGCTCAGACATCTGCATTCCCTACCCCATTCTTGATTTAAACCGAAAGTTACACAGGGTTCTGGCATGTCCATCAAGATGCAAAGGTCGGTTTGAAACCTTACCTGGCTGGTGTCCCGCTGACACGATGGCCAAGGCCTCTCATCTGAGGCAGGGAAAGAGAAAGCTGTCGATACTGCTCCTTCTTCAGGCCCTGGTGAAATTCCCAAACCTGTCCGAGCTTTCACTGTCCCTCACTATTGCTTGGGAGCAGGGTGGCCAACTGCCTCCTTCACCACAGACCATCCCGGTTTGACAATGAAAGCCCTGTCTCCCTCAGCCTGGGGCAAATCTGGGCAGTTGGTTGCCTGCATAATTAATGGCCTTCCCCCAGTTTTTGTTAGGTAAAAGAGATTTTATTAATTATTTGTCTCTGCAAGGTGAGGCCACTTCTCTGCTTCATTATAGATCTTATACGAACAGGACTGGGCTCAATTAATTACCCAGACAAACTAATAAACAAAAGAATGTAACATGCTTTAGTATGTCCATCAGCTCTGCTGGTCTTGTAGTCGGGACAGAAGAAATGAGTAGGAAGACATGAGGAGGGCCTGGGAATTTTGAGGAAGAACAAGTTTTTTTGTTTTTTGGGTTTTTTTTTTTTTTTTGAAGATTTTATTTATTTATTTGACAGAGATCACAAATAGGCAGAGAGGCAGGCAGAGAGAGAGGGGAAAGCAGGCTCCCCGCGGAGCAGAGAGCCCTGGGATCATGACCTGAGCTGAAGGCAGAGGCTTTAACCCACTGAGCCACTCAGGCACCCCAAGGAAGAAGAAGTTTTAAGTTCAAGATATTTGTTTTAGTTTAGGCCCAGGACATGATAGATTCTGGATCAGTTTGTGGGGTCCCAGAAGAGGAACAGGCAATGAGTCCAGAAGCTAGGGGAGGTGGGGATACAAACTGGTATAGCTACTGTGGAAAACGGTATGAAGTTTCCTCAAAAAGTTAAAAATAGAAACATCCTTCAATCCAGCAATGGCAGTACTAGGTAATTATCAGAAGGACACAAAAATACTGATTCTAAGGGACATATGCGTCCTGATGTTTATAGCAGCATTTCCAGTAAATCCAAATTTCTTATCAGTGCCCTTTCCACCCCATCAGGTAAGAAGCAGATGGTACTGGAGTTTCCATCTCCAAGAGGCAGATATTTCCAGACCCGGGGGTCTATCTGAGTTTATTAAGGCTGTCATCCGGGGCGCCTGGGTGGCTCAGTGGGTTAAGCCTCTTCCTTTGGCTCAGGTCATGATCTTAGGGTCCTGGGATCAAGCCCAGCACCAGGCTCTCTGCTCAGCAGGGAGTCTGCTTCCCCCCTTCTCTCTGCCTGCCTCTCTGCCTACTTGTGCTCTATTTCTGTCAAAAAAAAAAAAAAAAAAAAAAAAAAAGCTTTCATCCATTCATCTCTCTTAGTTTAGCTGCTATAGGAGTGAGGTCCAAGGTACCATTTTATTGTGTCCTGACTGGTCTCCTTGCTGCTTCCAAATCCGTTGTGTCATACCAGCTAGAATGATCTTTGAAAAGCAGAGACCAGAATACTTTATCCTGTATCCCACCCCATGGGTTAAAACCCTGTAACGGGCTCCTATAAAATATCTGAATTGTTTGTCACAGTCTACAACGCACCGTGTGGTCTGGCCCCCGCCCGCCTTCCTAACTGCATCTTAACCCACAAAGTTCGAGCCATTCTGCTTTTCTTTCCTTTTTCTTGAACGTGCTAAGCCCATCCCTACGGTGAGCTGCAAAAACTAAGGGGTGTTTCCTCTTTTGGTTCTCGGAAGAGCTGATTGCCTTTCTGAGTCACCCAGCCAGTCGTTATCTATCGTGTTACCGAATTTTAACTCTGCAAAGCACCTGCTCTTACGGGTATTTACTTCTTTATCTTTGTTTTTCCTCCTCAGGCGGGCCGCAAGCTTCAGGACAGCGGGCCTTGTCTTGTGCTGAGCAGGGCCTAACGCACAGTGGTATTCGGGGCATCTTTTTAAAATTTTATTTATTTATTTTTTACACACAGAGATCACAAGGAGGCAGAGAGACAGGCAGAGAGAGAGGGGGGAAGCAGGCTCCCTGCCAAGCAGAGAGCCCGATGTGGGGCTCGATCCCAGGACCCTGAGATCATGACCCGAGCCGAAGGCAGAGGCCTTAAGCCACTGAGCCACCCAGGCGCTCGGGGCATCTTTTTAAAGGGACTGGTTCCCGGCGCCAAAGCGCTTCCGAATGTGGTGGTGCGCGGAAGACCACGTCGAGGGGCAGTTCCCTGCACCCGACAGCCTGGCCACAAACAGAAGGGGCGGGAAGGGCAGCATGCGGGTCCGCACTACAGAACTTGTTCTCAGGAAGCATCGACTTCGATGACACGCGAAGGAGGGGGGACACCTCGTGTTCCTGCGAGCGAGGCCGCAGGTTCTAACCGCCGGTGTCCACGCGGGGAGGCGAAGTCGCAGGTGGCGGGGCGGGCGGAGGGGCGGCCGCGTGCAGGGGCGGGGGCCGGAGTCGCTCGCGCTGCAGCCCCTGCAGGAGTGCGGCCGCGAGGGCCTCGTTGGCTGCAAGATAAAGTTTTTAAATTTTCCGGAATCTGGGACACATGACGGTTGCAGGGGTTATTTCGGGGGCACAACTTTCCGCTCCTAGAATTCTGCCCGGGGCCTGGCCTCCACCCCCTCCCCGCTGCCCGCACCCCTGTCTGGGCTCGCGCCGAAGGCTCACCGCGGGGCTGCGGGCGAGGAGGAAGCGGCCTGGTCCCGGCCGGCGGCTCGGGCGGCGGCGGGAGCGCCCGCGGCGGGGACGAGCCCGCCCCGCCCCGCCCCGAGGCGCTGCCCGGGTCCCCGAGGGCCGGGCGCAGCGGCGTGGGCCGGTCCGCAGGCCCGTGGGTCGGGGCGGCCGCCGCTGTTGGAGCCCTCGGAGTCCGGCCCCCCCGCGGGGCCCACGGGCGCGTGTGGTTGCGGCGCAGGCCCCGCCCCCGGACGCGCACCCAGACCCGGACGGCCCGGCCCGACCCCTCCCGGCCCGGCCGAGCGGCCACTCTGCGCCGAGCCCGGGCCCGTTCGGCCTCCCGCACGCAGGGGAGCGGCCGGCGCCAGCGCGGAGCCCGGGGGCGCGTGTGCGGTGCGGGGCGACCGGGCCGGGCCGGGGGCGGGGGCCGCGCTCCAAGTTCGCGGGGCTCCGCGCGTCCCGGGCGGCCGCCGGGCGTCGGCGCTGCGGCCGGGGCGGGGGCTGCCCTCGGGCCCTCAGGGGCTGCGGCCGCGCTCGGAGCCCGGGGCCGCGCGCTTCAGGGCCGTCGTCGGGAGTTCCGGCGGCCGCGTCTCCCTTTGTCCTGCTGGGACCTCCCTCCGCGCCCGCCCCCCCGCGTCCGTCCGCCGGTCCCGCCGCCGCGGCCGCTCGCCGTCCCCCGCCCCGGGGCGCGTCCCCGCACTCCGGCCGCTCGCCGTCCCCCGCCGAGCCGGGACGAGGGCGCTGGGAGCGGGCGCGGCCGCAGGATGGTGGCGGGGCTGTCCCCGGCCCGCAGTCCCGGGAGCTGGCTGGTCCCCGGGCTGTGGCTGCTGCTGCTCGGCGGTGCTGGGGCGCCGGCGAGCGTCCCGGAGCAGCCGTCCTGCACGAGAGCCTTCGACCTCTACTTCGTGCTGGACAAGTGAGTGCTGGGGGCGCGGGGGTCCGGGGTCTTCGGCGGCGGCGGTGGAGGGGCCGTGGGGGGGACACGGAGCTGCTCCCCCCTGGGGAGGGGGCCGGGGCCCGACGGCGGGGCTCCGTGCGTCCCCGTGCGAGGGCCGAGAGCTCTCCCGTCTGTGCCGGCGGGGCGGGGGCTCTCGGGGGGTCGGGGGGCGCCGTGGGCCCGTCCTGGGGCCTCTGGGGAAGGGGCCGAGTGTCGGGGGTGGCCGTCTGCATCCCGCAGCCCGGACGGGCCTGCCCTCGGCCCCTCTGCCTTCGCCCCCTCGAGCTGGCTGCGGTTCGCGGGGTCCCATCCTGGTCCCGGCGCTACCCCCGAAGGCTGCAAAGCCCCAGGGTCGACAGACTCCAGGCGGTTTGCGTTTCCCGGGAAGGAAGGTTGTGCTTGTTTCGAGGAGGCGGGATCCTGCTCCGAGCGCTTGGGCAGGTGGTCCCCGAGGGCGGGGGGCTTCCCGGAAGCTCAGGCGCCGAGAGGACCCGGGGAGCCACCCCGAGTCCAGCGCCGGGACTGTAACTTTGCTTGAGGTACAGGCCCGGTTGCCCCCACGTACCTGTTTTGTTTTTGTGTTTTTGTTTGCTTCTGACCAGCTCAGTTTCCCTCCGCAGGTCTGGGAGTGTGGCCAATAATTGGATCGAAATTTACAACTTTGTGCAGCAGCTCACGGAGAGATTCGTGAGGTACCCCTGCTTCCCTTTCCTTTCGCAGGCCGGGAGGGGGAGGTGCAGGGAAGTAGCCCCAAGTGTAAGAGGCTCCCGTTTCCAGACCTTCTGCAGGGAAAGCCTCCCCTGAAATGTTGATTTTTAGGTGCCTCCAGGCCATAGCTACACGCGTGCGGTTGCCAGGGCGGCTCTTCAGTTGTTCAGGGTTATTTCGTGGGGATCCCAGAAACTTGGCTCAGGCCCTGGGGAGGCATCTTCAAATACTATTACACATGTCTTTTCCTTTCTGAATTTTCATCTGTTTTGAATTTCAGTTACACTTTCTCATAATTTATCACATTAAACAAATTTTATGCTAATAGTATCCATAATGTATTTTTCTTTCCACACAATTCTTAACATCGTAGAGGTCCTCATTAAAAAAAAAAAAAAGTGTTGGTAAACTTCAAATGAACATGTGTTAATAACCCACTACCAGAAAAGATGCTTGTGTGTGTTTAAAGAGAGGACTCGTGTTTACCCGATGTGTGGGTGTGTGGCTGGTTTAAAATTTAACTGTTCTATATATGCAATAAGCCTTACTAGGAGAGACTGGGTTTTCTCCTATAACAGGCATAACCGCTCTGAGGTGCAGTCTACTCTCTTATTTACGGATAACTAGGAATTAGTGGCATCTCTATTTAAAAATAACCCTGGAACACCAGGCTTTTGAGCCTTTTTTTTTTTCTCCTTCCTCTTCTTCTTCTTCTTCTTTTTTTTTTTTTAATGCAGTGAGCAAATGCAAGTTTATCAAGATAATGGAAAGGACACAAAAAGGAGCTGTATCATTAAATATTGCTTCTTTCAGTCTTGTTAGCCCAAATGTTTTCTGTAAAACAGGCTTGGATGATCAAAACATTTTGAAAGTCATGTTGTAAGTAACTTCAAACAATCTGTAGAGGCCTAGGCAATCCTTGCTTTCAGTTATTGGCAGCAGTAAACTTATCCCTATAAAAATGTATGCTTGTCCATGTTCAATCATCAGTCTCCTGCTTAAAAGCCAAGTATAACACTCTCATTTCTGGACAGGGTCTGAAGTAAAACTGTCTAGGAAAGAAAAATAAATAAGGCCCTATATCTTTAAATGTGAAAGGCAGTAGAGACGGTTTATAAATTTTCTGATTTAATCTGAGAGTGTGCAGAGAGTATCACATAGATTTTGATTGAAAGTAATGGATCATTTCAATACAACATTTTGAAAAAGCGGGGCTTTTATTTATTTGGTCTGGTTTGCAAGTTGCAATTCTATGCTACACAGTTCTCTGGCTCAAATTTAGTTGCTTAGTTACTAACTCATAATATGTTGTAGAAAGTGACTAAAGGCCGATTACTGGATGAGAATGTCTTTAAATATGGAAGAGCCTTTGAAATCATTCTGATCCTCAGTTTATAGATCTTGGTTTCCTGTCTTCAGTTGCAGAGCTTGGTCATAGTTGAGAGTGTCTTGGAGACAAGAACCGGTCTGTGAGATACATGCCTAAAGCTAACGAGATATAGCTAGCTGGGCCAGGGCTTGCCGGTTGGCAGTATGATGTTTGAGACTTGGACAATAGAAAAATGTCTGATCGAAACTGATTTGTGAGTCTCTTTCCCATTGTCCCTGATACTCGTTAAGTTTTCTTACTTCGGGATCACTTTTGTCTGAACTCATATCATAATTGTGGTAATTTAATCAAACTGACTGCTCTCTGGCCCTTAAATGTTGCTAATGACAACCGCTTAGAAGGGCCTGGCCTCTTTAAGGAGATGAGCTAGAACAGGGAAAATACTGAAGGGAAGAAGTATTTTCTTTGAAAAGATTTTACATCGGCCCAGAACGCATCTTTCTAGTTAGTCTCTTCCCTGAGCGGCCTTAGGGGTCGTGGAGGATGGTTTGAGTGCTGAGATGCAATGACTAATCCCAGGCTGGCTTCACAGTAATGTCAGGCAGAGTCAGTGTATCTATTTAGGAAGTCCCATTTAGAAGAAGCCTGGACCATCAGAGTCGGATTTTAACTGAGACTTCATAGCCATGTATCTGTATTATATCAATATTTCTTTAAAACTGTTTTAACTGCCTCTTTTCTTATTTTGCAGCCCTGAAATGAGATTATCCTTCATTGTGTTTTCTTCTCAAGCAACCATTATTTTGCCATTAACTGGAGACAGGTTAGTGCATTATCATTTCACTGTAGGCTTTTAGTAGAGACTAATCTTGAAGGAATGATTGATATTTCCAAGTGGTGATTCAGGCCTCCCAGTGGAGTCAAGCAAATGCACAGACAATTCGGCTCTGTTCACTAATAGAGGAGAAAGGAGGTGTGAGGAATAGAAAAGAGCAGATAATCTGAAAATCAATATCACTCTTGTGGGCTGTGGAATGTACAGTGAAACCCAGATACCTCCCTTAGTTGGGTACTCGCTACTTCCCAACTTTCCTCCTCTCTGGTACTATAAGTAGTTCTACATCTGTCTTGTTTAAATGTAATATATTAATCTACTAGGAATTTGCAGAACATCAGGGAGGAGAAAGATACAGATCTCTGGATAATTTACTAGATTCAGCAGATATCCCACATCTTTTGTCTTACTCTGAGATCCAAAGGAACTTGCTTTCTATTTTTTATTATATACATACTTAATTTATGTAATAAATTTACTATATATGTAATATAAAATATAACATATAAACTGTAAGTATATGTAAAAATACATATCTTATATACTTAAGTATATATAAATATATATAAATACAAATATAAAGATTATACCTATAAATGAAAAATATATATATTCTTGTGAAAGATGTGGTGTTTCCAAGTCACTGCTGTAGTTTTTCATATGACCATTTCTATGTCATCTGAAACCAGTGACAAGTTAGAAGTAGTCACTGACATGTTTTAAAGAATGGCTACTTTCCATTGGATCAGTTTTGCATAGTAGACTATGAGTTCCAGAGTGGGAAGGGAGATTTTCTTCTTCATTTTTGTATCTACTTTACTTAACACAAAGTATGAAAAGATAGTTTTTGCTCAGTTCTTGTTGAATGAATGGATGGGTTAGCATTCTTTTCAAATCATATTTCTCCAAACTGTTATTTTAATAAGGGAGGCTGGTGTACTTTGTTTTGCATAATATGTGGATTTCTGAAAAGCTATACTTGAATACAGCTTTTTTTTTAATAAATTAATTTTTTCTTTAAAAATGTCAAGAAAATAAGGGTGCCTGGGTGGCTCAGTGGGTTAAGGCCTCTGCCTTCAGTTTAGGTCATGATCTCAGGGTCCTGAGATCGAGCCCCGCATCGGGCTCTCTGCTCAGCGGGGAGCCTGCTCCCCCCCAACCCTCCGCCTGCCTCTCCGCCTACTTGTGATCTCTGTCAAATAAATAAATAAAATCTTAAAAAAAATGTCAAGAGGGGCGCCTGGGTGGCTCAGTGGGTTAAAGTCTCTGTCTTCGGCTCAGGTCATGATCCCAGGGTCCTGGGATCGAGCCCCGCATCGGGCTCTCTGCTTATCCGGGAGCCTGCTTCCTCCTCTCTCTCTCTCCGCCTGCCTCTCTGCCTACTTGTGATCTCTGTCTGTCAAATAAATAAATAAAATATTAAAAAAAAGTGTCAAGAAAATGTAATATTTATTTATGTATTTTGTTTCTTTCAACTTTTTACTTAAGCTCTGGTTAAGGAACCATAATATTTAAAGAAACTCAGGGAGAGAACTTACTTATACGTTGCAGAATTAATTTGGAAAATTATGTGTGTGTATATAGATATATATATACACACACATATATACACATTATGTGTGTATATATATGTGTGTGTATATATATCCATACATATGGATATATATATATAAACTTCTAATTTATTTGTGCTTTAAGTTTTGCTTTTTCTGGAGAAGAAATACCTCTGTAGATGGTGCGTCCCGCTCACGACCTCCGTCTTCTCGTTGACACTTTCCTTCCGTACTTTCTTGTGTACATCTCGGTGTCAGAACAACAGTAGTTCCTTATAACCCACATGCAATACCTTTGCTTCCAAGAAAAGAAATTTTTTTCATCACCCAGTTTAATTTTCAAAGATGCAGCTAGATCTCCTAATGGGGTCTATTCATTAGGAGAAGGAATGGACCGTTCAACATTTACTGAGCACAAATGTAGGGAAAAGCCCTCAGCATAACCCCAGACACAGAGCAGACGCAGTCGTCACCTGCTTGTGCTACCAGGTTCTCTGTAGGCACTTCCCATAGGGGTCCTCCAGCACTTGGAAGATGAGTGTAGTGATTAGCCAACCAAACTGGTATTGCTTAGAAACGCAGGGAAAGGGATTAAAGTGTTAATCTAATTTGGAGAGTCTTCCTTTATCATGGGGGGCCTCTCACAGAGCAGAGGACTGGGGTAAAGAGGCTTCTCTCGGAAGAGGTAGCAGATTGAGAGTTGCAGTTGAGAGTCACTGAACCAGTTTCCTAGTCAAATGGTCAAGGACAAGATAATTTAACCTCTTCATGCCTCAGTTTTGTCCATTTATGTAATGATGACAGTGAGGATGGTGACAATATCTGCGTCATACGACTGTTGTAGAATGAGGTCTGTGAATGTGGAGACCGCAGGACAGAGCCCGGTGCGTGTGTATTCAAGAGATGGAAGTTCTTGTTACCCTCCATTTCTACTACAATTATTATTATTATTATTTAATCTAGGGAATATGTAGTGTTTTCATGATTAGGGAGGAATGATGCTTACATAAAGGGATAATCGTCCTGCTTAAAAGGATTTATAATCTAGGAGGGATGTGAGTAATGCTACTTGAACTTATATACAGTTCACTCCTCTGACTCTTTGTAAATAATGATATATTCATTTTTAATGAATTGTACTATCTGTGGCATGCTGAATTAGTGTGGTGTGGCAGAAAGTACACTAAGAAGGCCTAGGTTAGAATTACAGCTGTGCCGCTTCCTGATTCAGAGACGTGGGGCCGATCATCTGCTCAGTGTGTCAGTTTTTATGTGTGCAAACTGCAGACAGAATTGGCCACGTTTTCTTTCTTTCTCTTTTAAATGTTGTTGATACTCTTCTTTGCTTTCTTAAGAGAGTTTTCGTTAAGATCAAAATAAGACAATGCAGGGAAAAGTACTTTGTATATCACAAACGGTTTCCATTAAAGGGTATTATTTTCTACTCCTAGTTGTTCTTTTACTAATTTTATTTTATTAAATCAGTAATTTCTCGAGTGTCTCTGTCCTGGGTATTTGGGTGGAGGGTCACTTTTCCTCCATTACGCGCTCTCAAGTGTGTAGAAACAGCTCCCATATTTAGATACAAAACCGAACAAATATTTCCACAACTATTGTGGATCTTTGTTTCAAAGCATAGACAATGGAATTCTACCTATAAACTTTCTTGATGTCCTAGATCACATCACACAGAGACCTGATAAAATGAGACACACAGCAGGTTCCAGAGTTTTGGTTCTATTGCTTATAATTCTTCATTCCTTCGGTTATTATGAGAAGTACTTCTTTCATGTTTCTCAAAGTGTTGCTAAGTGTTTTCGGTAGAGATGAAGAAGATTGGAAGGCACTGAGTCCTTATGACAGAGCAGTGTCTTACAGAATTTCAGCATGGCATTCAATACTCTGTAAGTACATGAATAGAATAATAAACTTGGCAAGATATGATCAGTTCTACATTTTATATACTCATAATACACAAACTTTACCCTTTTAAGTGTTTCAGTTTGAGACACTCTCTTCTCTTCTCTTGCCCCATGATTTTTGTCCTCTGTGTATCCGTTAGCTCATTCATCTGCTTATCTACTTACGTGCTTGCCCACCTTATACATGATGTATTGAGAATTATGGGCTCTGGGGGCAACACAAAGATGAGTAATCTAGTGTGTGTGAGAGTAAGGAGTGTGCAAATGCACTTAAATAGCTCACGGCTGGGGCGCCTGGGCAGCTCAGTTGGTTACGCCACTGCCTTCGGCTCAGGTTGTGATGCCGGAGTTCTGGAATCGAATCCTGCATCGGGCTCCCAGCTCCGCGGGCAGTCTGCTTCTCCCTCCCACCTTCTGCCCTCTCATGCTCTCTCTCTCTCTTTCTCTCTCTCTCTCTCAAATAAATAAATAAAATTTTTTAAAAAAATAAATAGCTCAGGGCTGCATTATAGGATCAGATAAGAGGAAAGTTCTGTGTTGATTCAATATGGACACATCTGGCCTTTCAATATTAGAGAACCTGAATCAAGAGTAATTTTAAAGGATATTTTTAGTTATTATGCTACATAATTGGGGATAGTGAATTATGCTCAGTTCTATTCAATATGATCTTAATGATGTGAAAGTGATTTAGTTGAAAACATTTAGTGAACAGTTATTATGTGCTAGGCAGTGTGCAAAATGCTTTCCATTCATTACCTCATTTAATCCTCATATTAATACACGTAATACTTACTATTATTATCTTAACTTTACAAATGAGGAAATGGAAGCTCAGAAAGGTAATGTAGCTTATCCAAGGACATACAGTTAATACATGGTGAGGGTATAATTAGCCACAATGGTCTTTTAAAGTATAAGGTAGCACATGCCCCTCTCGTGCTTACGACAGTTCTAACGGCTTGGAATGGAAAGCCCATGTCTCCCGGTGGCCTAAAAGCCCTACCTGATTGCCCTTACGCAACCCTCTCCTACCACATTGTGTGCCACCACAGTTTAGCCCACTAGGCTTTCCGTTCCTTGAACAGGCCAGGCTTGTTCCCACTTTATGAATTTTGCTCTTTCTCTGCCCAGGACTTCCCCGGGCCAGCTCATTCTTATTATCTAGGCATCATCCCAGGTGTCCCCTCCTCTGAGACCCTAAGCCCGGCCATCAAGTCTATAGGCGCTCTGGGCCTCCTCCTCAGAAATCTGTCACGATAGTCTATTTGTTTATCACTTTTTGAAATTATTCTGTTAATTTATTTTGATCTCCATTGCCCTAACGTAAATTGCGTGAGGGCAGAGGGTCTCCTTTGTCTTCTTTGTCTTGCTCATGTGTTCAGTACCAGAGCAGAGCCTGGCACATGGTAGATACTCAACAAATGCTTGCTGGGTGAATGGTTGAATTGGTCCGACTCTAGAACCTGGGTTATTAACTACTATAATATATTATAGTAGTTATTATTATTAACTATTATAATATATTTATAATATTATAATATATTTTCTCTCTCTGGGACATGATAAATGATGACTTAGATTTGCTAAGTTTCTTTCCTACTGTTGTAGGAAACATTTTCAACTCTCTTTTTAGAGTATTTGTTCCCAAATTGAAAAAGTCATATAATTGTTTGACCTGAGCACAATGATCAATTCCTTAAGAAAAAATATTCCTGCGGCAGACTTACAGGAAATTAAAGGGAGAAGTCATTTGATTAAGTTTAGAGAATATATACATTTCTGTAATTTGAAAAGATTTCTTCTTATTCCTTAAAATATGAATTAAAAATTTACTTGTGATAAAACAGCCCTTCATAGGAATTGGTAGCTTATAAATCGGTTCATTAATTTTACACAGAAACTTGGCAGTATCTGTAAAAGTTTAGAAGGTTCCTATCAGCCATTCTGCTTTTTAGGACTGTGTTCCACAATCCTAGCACCAGTGTGCAAAGATAGGTCTATGCAAAGTTGGACCCTGCAGTGTTGTTCTTAATAGTGAACATTGCATTCAGTCTAAATGTGTTTCGATTGGTGTAATTAAAAAAATATAGAATGGGATGCTGTGTAGTCATGAAAAGAAAAATCCATGTGTATTAACATGAAAATATATCTAAGATACATTAATTGAGAAAAGCAGGTGGCAGAACACTCTGTTAAGTATGATTTTGTTTTTCTAAAATAAAAACAAAATAGTCTTTAACTGTTTTTATGTTTTGTGTGTGTGTGTGTGGGTGGGTGGGTGGTCATAAATGCATGGAAGAAAGTCTGGAAGATACACAACAGACTGCTGACAATGATACTGTCTTAGTGAGAATCAAGGTGGGGAGAACCTTCATTTTTTAAATTTCCGTACACCGTGGCGATTCAGTTTTATTTCAACATTATTATTTGTAAAAAAACAAAAACAAAAAAAAACCCCAAATGCTCAAGTGAGAAAAAAATGTTACTGGCTTCTTTAGCCAGAGACAGCTGTCTTGAGGACAGAATGGAATTTGGGAGTTGGAAAGAGAGAGCATTCAGAAAGAACACATATCCAGTCGCTACCTTGGGGGATCCTGAAGGCTCCTTGTTAAAATGAAATCACCAGGAGTGGACCTTGAGTCAGGTAGACATGGAACCTACATACTAGTTGCGTGACCTTGGGCAAGTAATTTCACTTCTTGGTGGCCGGTTCTCTTGCCCGTTGGAAGGAGCTAATCGTTCCTACCATGTCACCATGTTAGGACAATTACGTGCTTGTGATGCATGGTGTGGGCCGGGGTCTCAGGCTGAGAAGGAGTTCGGAGGTTATCCGTGTACACCACCATCATTTCATCCCCGGGCGGCAGGATTCGAACCGTAGTTCAGAGAGGCCAGATGAATTTGCTCGAAGTGACACAGCTCAGTATTTGGGGCCGGGGTTCACGCCCGGTGCGACCCCGGAGCATGAGCGCTCACCACTGTCGTGCCTCGGACCGGCTTGCCATGTTCCCCCTTCTCTGCTTTTCATAATTAGTCAGACTTTGTCATAATTCAGAGGCGTGTTCTCTTACAAACCAGTGATGCGGTGAGAGGAAGTGAATGTAGTTTTTGTTGTTGTGAATTGTATTAGAGAAGTGGTTCCTCCTGGTTAGAAGAGTCGGCTTGGGCCACACATCGAGCGAATCCCGAGAGGTCCGGGCAAGGCAGCAGCTCAGATTCTCGTCGTGGATGTGCTAACGGTTACTTTCAGGGCAGCCCCGCATCTGCCTGATGGTCTGCAGCATGGACCGCGTGGTTACCCGTACCTGGGAGACGCACCTGGTGCACCCAGGTGGTCAGACGCGGAGGTCGGTTTCTCCTGACTCACCGAGCGGGGAAGCGGGGTAAAGCGTGCACCCAGGCGGCCGGTGTGGACTTCGGGTGTGACCCACGCGCCACGCTTCGGTAAGCGTAGACTACGCTGGAGAGAATTTTTTCACAAAACCCAGATTGTGCGGAGCGTTGTGTCAGCGGCTGTTTTTGAATCTAGGGCCGCTGCCTGGGATTCGCTGGTCTGGACTCTGGACCGCAGAGACATCGGCATGTGTTGGCCTCAGCGAGACGTGTTCTATGAGCAATAAGCAGGTTTTGATTCGTGACAACACACCGCGAAACTTAGTGGCTTACACGACAGCCGTTTTATTACCGTTCACAACTGTGTGGTGGATGGCGTGGCTGGGAGGTTCCTCTGCCCCATGTGATGTGACCTGATGCTGTCGTCTTAGAGGCTGGTTGTTATTCTGGAGCTCAGCTAGAGCTGTGTGGTGGAATGATGTGGTTCTCCTCCATGGGACCTCCTTATGTGGCACAGCTTCTCGCGGTATGATGACTGGGTTCCAAGACAGAGCATTCCAGCAGCAAGTATTACAAGATGAAGGACACAAAGTCCCCATTTTTTTAAGGCTTGAACTCAGATGGCCACGAGCATCACTCTGCCTTATCCTATGGCGAGGCAGTAGCGGGACGAGGCCAGATTCAAGTGGGGAGGACATAAATGCCGGCTCTTGATGGGACAATGGGCCTATAGGGAGTGGGAAGGAGTTGACAGAGGTTGTATTGGAGGTCACCTACTGTAGGTTCTGTGAAAAGTAATAACGAAACTCCAAGATGCATCTCTTTCAAAAGAGATGTAAACATGTCAGCTTAGAGAAAAAATATAACCCTTGTATATAACCAAAATAAAAAATTACACTGGTAGTTTGGGCTCTAGTTTTTAGATTCGAGTGTGACCTGTTATCCCTCTCAGTAAATTTTGAATGTGAAGTGTCCTTTACTTTTATAATTTTTTATTAACCTCTTCCTTTCTTTTATTCTTTTCCATAAATGAAAATAATTTGTTTATTAACAACATTAATACATCTCTTTTACTTTTATATTTTTAACATTACCATTATGTTCTTCTTGAATCATGTTAGCATAGATAGGCACATTTTACTTTACCTCCATGATTTTAAAAAGTATTATTAAATTTCAACTATCAAGGACTTACAAATTAACAAAAGGTCAGATACTTTCTAGTGCACTGTGGGGATGGAAGTTTTCTTAACTGGAAATGACTGCAAATTTTTAAAAATATCTTAAAAATTTCCGCTATGAAAGAAGTACATTTTGAGGTTGTTGGTATTCAACTCTTTATTCTTATTCAAGAGCGATAGTCCACACTTAATGGATGTGACTTGTTGTTTGTGTAATTTAATATAAAGTTTTAAAATGGTGTGTTTTGCGAGGAAGGAGTAAAGGGATCGCTCCCAAATGAGGCTTCTGAACTGACTAACAAAGCTGATAATTCGTCCTTGAGTTTCCTTCTATGGATAAAGAGACCAGAGTAGAGCAAAGGTATAAACAGTGGGTGTTGATAATTGACTCCTGCGTGCTGTGAGGTATACGAAGAGTTCTACATGGGATAGAACCTTTCATTTTGATTAAATTCTGCTATGTAAGTACTGTCATCACCCCCATTTTTCAGATGGGAGAAATGGAGGACCAGAGAGGCTACCTAACTTACCCAGAGTTGCAAAACTAGGAGGTGCAAGGGTTGAGAATTGAGGCCAAGGCCCGGTTACTAGACCTGGGTGCTGCAAGCCTGGGTGCAGAGTGACGAGGGTGGGCTGGTGGAAACCTCACTCGATCCCTCTCGCACGATGTGATAAGGGAATTATAGAATTATAACTCATATCTGTTAATATTACTATTAATAACTAATATTAATAACTAATACCATCTGATGGTGGTAGTGTACACTGATAACCTTTGTACCAAACACTTTATATGCGTTGCGATATGATAGGTTTTCCAGAAGAGCAACGTGGTGGTGGAAAGGAGAACCTGTGGGGAGGAGAGTTTGTTCTGGGTCCTGCACACTCTCTTTCTCTTGTCTCTCTTCTGCTACCCCGCTCTGTCCAGGCACCTGCTACCTTCTGAATGCTCAAAGCTTCCAAGTCACATTATGTTATAAACATCATAGTGGGCACCCCCAAAATATCTGTAAAATGAATGAATGAAATCCCAGCTGGGCAGGCATTATTATTTACATTTTATGGAGATGGAAACTGAGACAGTAAACGGCTGGTGGGTGCGGTTTATTAGTTGTAGAACCAGACGTTCAGCTCACCTCGGATTTGCTCCAGTCTGCAGGTCTTCCTCCCTCATTGCACAAGCCCACCTGACTTCTTCCCAGGACCTTCTCCACCAGAGTTGCATGTAACACCTTTCCCTCCTCCTTCTTTCTGGTTTCTTCTTCTTCTTCTTTTTAAGATTTTATCTATGTATTTGACAGAGAGAGATCACAAGTAGGCAGAGAGAGAGGGGAAGCAGGCGCCCTGCTGAGCAGGGAGCCCGATTCCGGGGCTCGATCCCAGGACCCTGAGATCATGACCTGAGCCAAAGGTAGAGGCTTAACCCACTGAGCCACGCAGGTGCGCCTTCTTTCTGGTTTCTGTATCAAACTGTTCCAACTCTCAATTTGCTGAGGGAGTGCTCCTTGGAATCGAGGAGAAAGTAACCTGGTCAACAAAACCCTACGAACATGGGAAATGACTGATACCAGCTGAACAGCAGTAGTACCTACAACTAACTCAGTACCTGTAACTTACTCAGTACTTCTTATGTCCTCACAATGGCCCCGTGGGGGAGATATTTTCATCCCTGTTTTACAGATGAAGAAACAAGATAGGGCTTGGAATTAATCTAAGGTCTCTCTGGCTATAAGCTGTACCGTTTGAGAAACTGTGTTTTATAGTTAAAAAAAAATTATCCTAGCTACCCCCAAACCCTTTCAGTGGAAGACTGACTGGCAAAATACTTAAGGAAAAGAGCGTTCCAATAACATGGAAAGGTTTTTAAATTAGATCAGAGGTGGGCGCCTGGGTTGCTTGGCTGGTGGAGCGTCTGCTTTGGCTCCCGTCATGATCCCGGAGTCCCAGGACCGAGGCCTCTGGCCGGCTCCCTGGTGAGCGGGGGAGTCTGCTTCTCCCTCTGACCCTCCCCCGTCTCGTGCTCTGTCTCTCTCTCTTTCACTATCTCTCAGATAAATAAAATATGTGTAAAAAATAGAAGATTCGATCAGAGGTTCTTATTTCTGGGTAAACATTAGAATACTCTGGGGAATTAAAAAAAAAAAAACTGAATGTATTACAGACCACAAGTAAATTAGAATCTCTTTAGTTAGAGCCCAGGAGGGATTTTTTTTTTTTTTTTTTTTAACGCCCTTTGGTGATCCCAGTGACAGGCACGGTGTAGCACGAAGATGTAGATAAGATGTAGAGCTGTGTGCGGCCGGCTGGGAGCCCTGCTCTTTCCCACCATGCAGACTCAGTGCTCAGCTGTGGGAGGCCCTGAGCAGGTGCACGTACATTGAGTGAAATCTAGAAAGAGTTTTGAAATCTGGAAAGTTAAGAGGTTGTCCCTTGGAAAGTTCAAGTACTGTACAAATGTATTGTATAAACATAATATCCTTAGTCACAAGCAGAAGGTACTTAAAAAAAATAGTGCCTTAATTATGTTAGTTGGGCAAGTCAGAATTCTCTGCCAATAATTTTATTATGTCACTCTTTACAATATATATTTATTTGAGTTATGACATGGACACCTTCCAAAATCCGGAGTGTTCTATGGATGGAGAAAAGCCATTGATGTGTCCCCGTGTGCGGTGGTGCGGTTGCTGTGTTTCCTTCCCTTCTCCTCTTGTCTGTCCTGTCCTTTCCCTTCCCTTTTATCTCTTCCTTCTCCTACTCAGCAGAGAAATTGGAGAGATACTGACAGAATGGAATGTGTTAGTTCATGGATTAAAAAAAATAAGTCAGTGTGTTTTTGCCTCTCTCTCTCCCTTTCTCTCTGTATCTCCAATCAATATAATTACGATGTAAAAAAGAGTTGATTATAGATTGTAGCCCACTGGTTCTCAACAAAAAAATCAGAGGTTTAATATCCCATTAAATTTGTTTCAATTCTGCCTCTTTCCAAAGGGTATCGGAAGCTGCAGCGAACATCACAACATTGCAGAAAGATAATAACATAAAAAAAGAGAAGTTAAAATTTTGGAAAAGAGGATGTAGCAATATGATAACCATAGGAACTTAGCAGAATTCTGTGAATGAGTAAGAAATTTACTGTGGGCTTCCCAACAGTTAGGGCAAGAAACAGTTGACATAGTTGTAGTTAGCAGAAAGGAGGAAGTGTGTAGTGATTACTCAGGGATGACGAGAACCTTCTGCCACGGACCTTAGAGGGGATGTTATGTGTTATGATAGCAGCACCCTTGACTACAGCTTCACAACAAATACCAAAGTGGTTTCAGTATCACAATTCCTGTAGCTGGAGACATAACGTGAAAACCAAACTTGGTGAGGTTGATCTAAGATGTTGTTGAATTTGAGCTTTATAATGTGCATTTTTTCCTTTGTTTTTATCATCCCCCACTTTTTTCTTTTTTTTAGAGCTTTCTTAGAGTTGCAGTTTAGATGAATCAGTTCTCTTTTTAACCTACAACATCATTTTGCTTCCCCCACTCCCCAATTAGCTGTTTGCTAACAGACAAATTTAGAACTTATTTTCAGTTGCTTGGCATCTTTCGAAGGCCTGAGATCTGCCTTGTCTTGTTTTGGCTTTTGTTTTGCCCTGTTTTGCCCTAAAATGACACTGGTTGGTGGAGGCTGACAGACTGTAGTTCCACTGAAAGGGGAGAAGACCAGGGCTCATGTGTGTTGGTGTTAGTGACTGTTGGCAAGAACACTTTGCCTCCAACGACCATGTAATGATGGAATTCCGTGCTACTTAGAATATTATGGTGTCAGGTATGGTTATGGGTAGAAAAGCCAGGGGTACTCTTCTTCTTCCAGTGAAATAAGCTAGCTGAGTCCTGCCTTCCAGAAAAATTCTGAATTCCATGCAGGGCAAGTTCTTGTAGCCTCGAGTCCTCTGCTGGTGTTGTCTGGTTCTTAGAAGTAATGAAAGGGTGAGGTGAATCTGAACTGAATGGAGAAGGCGTTTTTTACCATGTTACCGTGCAAAATCTGTTTACGTAAACTTGAATTTCAGTTGTCTTTTTCATTTCCCTTTTGGCAGCAAACATTGATGCTTGGGGACACACTGCCACTCATTTTTTGGAGATACCAAATACTTGGTTTTGTCTGCATACAGACAGAATCAGTTTCAAGTTGTGTCTGTAGCTACTAAACCTAATTTTTTAGTTAAAACAAGCTTAAAAAGTAAGTAATTTACTCCATCATCTGTGAAATTTCGAATCTTTTCCTATGGTAGATTGAAAAATTTATTGAACACTACTTGTAAAAGGCATAGTAATTAGTAAGTGAGAGTAGGAGGATACATTATAAATGGTAGACCTAGTGATCGTCTACTGTAAACTTCCAGTCTAGTTGAGAAGTGAAAACATTACATTAAGTTAAATTAAATTAGTTACATTATTTTAAAGTAGAAAGTTTTTGAGAGACAAAGTTATTTATTGTGTAGTAGAAGTTGATGGTGGATATGTTTGGGGTACCTTAAGAAAAGAGTATAATGAAGTTAAAGATAGGTACACAGTAGGCTGATTTTAAACCAACTATTAAGGAGATGCTGCGAGTGTGACTAGATTCTGAGACACACGACTCTGGGAAACAGAAACTGTGAATTTCTATAAGTAAGGATTAAGTAATGTGCATCAGAAATTTACAGATAACAAAGAAATTTCCAGCTTGTAGGGAAGTGGGTAAGTGTTTCAGAAATGCTTTTTCACTTAAGCTGACCTATACAATCCTCGTTTGTTTTATTTTTTTTTATTATTTTTTTTAAAGATTTTATTTATTTATTTGACAGAGAGAGAGATAGAGAGCACAAGCAGGCAGAGAGGCAGGCAGAGGCAGAGAGAGAAGCAGGCTCCCCACTGAGCAAGGAGCCTGATGCGGGGCTCGATCCCAGGACCCTGAGATCATGACCTGAGCCGAAGGCAGCGGCTTAACCCACTGAGCCACCCAGGCGCCCCAGTCCTCATTTGTTTTAGATGAAGGAAAATGTTTTACTCCTTAGCATTTAGTCAAACAAATATGATAGAAGTTACCTGTACTCAGCTCAAAAATGCCTAGAATAGACCTAGATTTTTCAAGGTATTTCACATTGCCAGTACTTTTATTTTTTGTAGTTAAAATATGAATGCTATTAAATACTTATTAAATAGCAAAAAGTGTGAGAAGTTATGTCCTCAAAGTCCATGTTCTTTCCTCTTACTGAAGAAATCTTAATTGTAATATTGCCATGTTTTTGGATAAGTGCTTATTGTGATCTTTGCTCATTTTTCTTTTGTTTAATTTTATATTTTTCAGAAGCAAAATCAGTAAAGGCTTGGAGGATTTAAAAGATGTTAGACCAGTAGGAGAGACATACATTCACGAAGGACTAAAGCTAGTAAGTTCTTCACATTTCTAAGTATGGGAGAGAATGTTTTCTTATTCTGTAATGCAATAAACTCTAACTTTCTGGTCAAACTCTAAGACCTCATTACATGTTTATCTTTAAAAAATTAAAAAAAATTTTTTTTAAATGCATTTAGTTCTAAGGGTGAGACTGATTGACTGTGGTGGTAAGAAAAATTTGGATGGCATTTTGCTTTTTAAGGAATTTTTCATTTTCTGTGTGGTTATTTTCAGACTAGTCAATCAAGGCTTAAAATGTATATCCTTTAGACCCAATACTAACTACTCTATAATGTAAATCTATGCATATTTCAAATAAAATAGTTAACACAGAATACCCTGTTTTAAAAGCCAGTCTGTAATATTTTGCTTTTGTCAGACTCATAAATTCAGCTTGATGGAACATGCTGGTTAAAAGTTAAGATTAAATTGTTAGTTGGATAATTATTCTTCATTTTCAGGCAAATGAACAAATTCAGAAAGCAGGAGGCTTAAAAACCTCCAGTATCATAATTGCGCTGACAGATGGAAAGTTGGATGGTCTGGTGCCATCATACGCAGAGAAAGAGGTGAGTATTGAAGTGAAACTGTACTTCCAACCCCAGTGTGCTTTGCTCTGTGTCTCTGTGTTTACAGCCGGATGTTTGAGTAATACTGACCGCCCTGCGCTGGTCTCTCTCTCTTTCTCTCTCTCTCTAGGCAAAGATATCCAGGTCATTTGGGGCTAGAGTTTACTGTGTTGGTGTTCTTGACTTTGAACAAGCTCAGGTGAGTGCAGCAGATCTGCAGACTTCAATCTAAACGACGTGACTGTCTTCAGGGGAGTTCATCAGACTCTTTTCACCAGTGGCTTTCTGTGACCCTAATTGGTTGCTAACCATTTTCTATAGAGTGATTTTGAATTCTGCATCCATAATGTCTGATTTTGATAGGTTTCATTACTAGAAATGAAACTCTAAAGTTTCTTGAATATTCATTTGGTTTAAAGGAACTAATATTACAGAACACACATTTGGATTAAAATATTACGAATACTCCTTCTTGAACTCAACTGACAAGATTATTATGACAGTCGTATTTAGGTGTTTTAGTTTGATTGAAAACTTGACTCTTAGGAGTGCAGGCACTTGGGAAATCTGTTTAGAGGAAATCTTTAATATTTTCATTCCCAAACCCCGACTTTTTCATTAAGTTTTGAAGGTTTATATGTGTGTGTGTGTGTGTGTGTGTGTGTGTGTGTGTATTCCCCCCCCCCCCCCCCCCCCCGCTCCCCAGATGATTTTACATTTAAATTTTTGGTTAAACATGACTAAGATTCCTGTGTCTCTTGACATTTACAGCTAGTAGAGCTGTGCACTCTTTTGAGATTCAAACTTGAGACCAGTGTAAAGGGCCTGTGGCAGATTCATTTCATTGTGATACATTTGCAGTAACACTAGTGCATCTCCTTCAGCCCTGACAGGCTGCCCTGGTGAATTAATCCTGTAGTATAATTTTTCAAATGAACATAACTGAAACGTAATGAAGTGTATAAAACGTATATGTCTCAACTACCTGTTAATTAAATGTTCCTGCTTTTTCTAAAGCTGGAAAGAATTGCTGATTCCAATGATCAAGTTTTCCCTGTGAAAGGTGGATTTCAAGCCCTTAAAGGAATAATTAATTCTGTGAGTATTTTTCTGGGAGTAAGAAAGGCTTATGACCTTAGGTACATTTTACAACGTGAGAAGTAATCGTCGTATCCGTTCGGGTGGTCGTTGTCTTGAAGAAAGAGATTAAGAAGGACATTTGTTTGGTATAGAGAACATGGCGGCATTAACCCTAAAGATGTGGATTTTGTTTGTGTTCGTTGTTGGTATGAAGGCTTGTAGGTTGAACTCTGAGCCTGGGTGTGAGATTTCAAGTTGAAGATCTTCATGAACAGTCTTAGACCCTCGTGCCCTTTGAGCATGGAGTTCCTCACCGTCTTCATCTCTAGCAAGCTTTATAGGCTTTGTAGAAGAAGTGTAAAATAAAAATCTGGGCTGGAATGTGTGATACGTGTCCCTCCTCCAAAACATGGTGTTTCTTAGCTCTCAGGCGGGCCCCGTGCAGCGACGGCTGAGTATCTGAGCTGCCGTTGTTGGTTCCATTCTAAGGATTCCTAGTTTCACTGGAGCTCGTCGTATTTCTGTTTGGAATCCAGCGGCCCAGTCTCTGATGATTGTGAGTCAGGACCCCCTAAAGAGGGGAGGGGAGGCGGGATGATGACATGCAAAGCAAAGCTCCTTGGCTTGCACAGCTCAGGTTTCTGTCTCCTTTTACTGCCTTTTGCTAGAAGCACTAGGAAGCACTAGTGCTAGAAGCACTAGTTGCTATTAACTATTTATGATATTTTGGTAAACACCATCCTAAAACGGAAGTGAATGATATATATTCGCTAAGCCAGAGCTTTTCCTCTCATCTTTAGGTATTTACTGAAGGAAAAAAACAAAAACAAAAACAAAAACAGTAAGTCTCAGGGTCTTTGGACGTTTGGTTCTGGCGTTTAAAATTTCTCTTGAAAGAGCATGTTTTTCAGAAACCAAGGGAGAGCGATTGCTTTTGTTTTTAAGTAGCCTGTAGGTTTTTTCCCCCCTAATTCATGGAACTTTTCAAAGAAGAAAATATGATTTGATTTGATTGCATATCAGTACATCTAGTGGACAGGCTGAATGTAAATGCAGGATAGATTTTATTATTTTAGGAGTTTAATTATGTCTAGTCTTTAGAAAAAATTTAGAAATTTAGAAAAAATTTAATTATGTCTAGTATTTAGAAAAAATTGCAGATAAGAAATGGAAATACTTGGATTCATATTCATGTGGATTTATATTTGAATTCAAGGTAAATACTGTGTAACTGTGATTTGTTTTAAAATACTGGAAAGTGGGTGGACAGTGCAAAAGAGAGCATAATTTGATCCTGTAAATAAACAAATCTGTGGATTGCATTTTAAACTTTTAAATAGGATTTCATCGTGCTGGGGAATTTGTGGTTATTTTTATAATTATAGTGGGAAGGAGAGAAGACCTCGCTGGGTTATTCCCTTTGGAATTTTTTTTTTCCCCCTTCTGTGTAAAAGGTTCAATTCAAAACCCTCGGTGGTTAATTGGTTTTTGAAACTCTGTGGGCTGTGACTGCGTATTTCTCCTTCAAGGAATTAGTAGTTGACTACCAGAAGAGATAAAGTTGTTTTGCTACATTTATTTGTTAAGTTTCATCTATTTTATTTGTATTAGGGAAACTTTAGATGGAATTTCTAACTACAGCCTTTCTGGCCTGATGCTCTCGATGGACTTCAGCTTGAGTACGTTATGTTGAAGACTTGGCAGGCAATTCAAGAGATTTGTGTCGTTTCAGCCACACGTTGCATGCAGAGCCTCTTGCGTTTCATTTGCTGGGGCCTGTAGTGTGGTGTTCATTTTCATTCAGTTAAACTTCAGCTATTTGGTCAAAACAAGGAGGAGTGAATTATCCTTGGGGAAGCTAGCCTCTGGGGGACCGGGGCAGCAGTCACATGGCAGAGCTGAATGGAGTCTGTACAACCAAAGTTGATCCCAGTCATGGTTGAGATTTTTATCGACGAGAGGATCGTGGGATTTTGGCTCGCTTGCTTGAAGTTTAAGGCAATTCAAGCACTTTATGTCTTTCCAAGGCAGGGATTGCTGCATCTCTGGTAATATACAAAAGCTATAATTCTGCCTGGAATTTGAATTGCACTTTATACTTACAAAGTACCATCTTATTTTCAAAAATTATATTTGACATTTAAAACAAATATACTGCATCTATTTCAGGGTAAGGGCAGAGAGAAGAGACTATCCTTTTATTCTTTATGATTTACCAGACTAGTGGATAAAATTGTACTGTGGAATGGATTTATGCAAAGCTAAGCAAATGTAAAGAATCAGAAAATTCAAGAAAAATCCAGATGTCTGGTACTTTGAAGGCAAGATATTAGGTAAATTGGGAGATGATTTTTTTTTTTTTTTTTTTGCTGGTAGTTATTCATATACATCAGGCCTTATTGTCAATTAATTAATTTCTTTGAGAAATTTAATTAATTTAAAATTAATTTGATTTAAAAATTTAATTAATTTTAAATTCATTGAGAAAAAAATGTGAACTGATTTTCATATTTTCTTTGTCTTCCGTCTCTTGCCCATCCAAATCCAGCGACCTAAATGGTCTGGTCCCCTTGCTGTAAGTCACATTTTGTTAAGGCCTGGTTTGTTCAGAATCAGCTTCTTAATCGGCAAAGACAGGAGTTTCCTTTTGGAGCCTTCTTTCATTGTAGTTAAAAAATAGAAAAGAAAAGAAACACTGTAGTGGTCCTTTCTCTTATAACTTCAGAAGTGAGTAATGGGAGAGCAGTTTGCATATTAACAATTTAATATCTTCTCTAAAACCTATTAGATTCAGAAAATCATTTGCATGTTTTATTTTGATTTAGAATGAAATAGATCATTTCAATATTTTTAGATTTCTCTCCAGGCAAACATGATATCTAATAGTTTTCGGAATATTGGTTTCATCGCCAGTCTTAATTAGCAATGTGAAAGTTTAAAATTCGTTATTAGCTCAAGTAGATGCTGGCGAAAACGTTCCTCTTTCACACCTCCCTTCCCCGCATCATGTGAGGTACCCTTTCAGCCACTCATTTATTGAGCTCTAACCTTGCTTAGGGTACTGTGTTAAGCTCGGAAGAGGGACACGAACAAGACAATTCTCTGTTCTAAAGGGGCTTGAAAATAATGATGACTTGAGGCCTGGAATATGGTAGCCCCTGCAAGAATTACAGAATGTGGGGATAAGGACAAGGTGGGAAAGTTCATTGGGTCACTCCGGCTGAGAGAGAGGAATCCTGTCTTGCAGTTTGCATTAAGATGCCAATATGGCATCCATAGTCTCTCATGGGTCTATGGACTCCAGGAAACAAACGGAGGGTTTTTGGGGGGCGGTGGTGGTGGAGGGATGCGTTAGCCCGGTGATGGGTATTAAGGAGGGCACGGATTGCATGGAGCCCTGGGTATTACATGAAAACAATGAATCTTGGAACACTACCTCGGAAACTAATGATGTACTGTATGCTGACTAACATAACGATGAAAAAAAATTTTTTTTAAATGCCAAAATGGCTAGAGTAAAGTTGACGGAAGGATGGGATACGTTTGGATATATGAAGTCCTGGGAGACTTTTGGTGGTGGAGTTTGAACTGTGCTCTGACAACTGGAGTAAATTAGAAGCAAGGAATCCAGAACTTCAGAAGGAGCCTGGGCTGAGGGGCCGGAGCACGGGAGGGAGTGTGGCCTGGCCCGGGTTACGGAGGAATGATGAGGGACAAATGTTGACAGGCAGGCTGGATCCAGGTTATGGAAAATCTCAAATGTTTGAGTGGGGAATTGGCACTTATTCCGCGAGTAATTGGAGAATGATGGAAGAGCAGCTTACGGATGAGGTTTGTGAGCCAGCGAGAAAGTTTAGGAAGAATATCCTCGGTAATGTGTAGGATAATTTGGAAGACAGAAAGGTGTGTAATAAGTCTCTTGCAAGAGTTCCAGGTGGAAGGAAACCTGATAGAGTAAAGCCAGTATGAAATTGGGAATAGAGTTAAGACCTGAGTGTGAGTTCCAACCTGGCCACTGCCTAGCTGTGTGATGTTTTGTACTTTCTATCATGCAATGTCTCTGGTTTTAGAATTCTCGTCAAGTCAAACAGGAACAATTCTATTTCCCTGGGTTGTTTTGTGAATTAAATGAGATAATGATTGAGAATGGTCTGACTCAGAAGGGTGGGACTTGCAAACATTTGGTAGGAAGCTAGGAGGGTCAGGAAGTTGGGACCTTGTAGGATGGGGTTACTGAGGTTTCTGTAGGGCAGTCCATGGAGAGAGATGGCTGGAATTCTAAATAATCAATGGCTTAGGACTGAAAGGACATGGCCTTGATAGGTCAGAGGATCAGATCTACCAAGTGGGTCGTAACTACAAGGACTTCTAGATGGTGTAGCCAACCAGAAAATCAAATAGTTGGCCCTGCCCTGGTTCCAAATCCTCAGACTTTGGGGCTAGGGCCCAGCCAGCAACTGGGAAAGGAGAGTCCCATGACAAAAACTGTGTAGGATTTCTGGAGTCCACATTTAGAAGAGAGCTCCAGTTCTTGTTGGGGAACCCCTAGAGCTGGTTAGTGATTCAGAATGGAAACCCAGTTGTTCGGGGGAAACAGCATCTCCAGTGGACCATAGTTCCTTAGGGCATATTTTAGGTACTGAGATTCTAGGTCTGTCCCAGTTAAACTAGGTCAAGGACCATAAGGAACACATGGCCTGGTCAGAATCCCGTCAGGAACAGGGAGGGGCAGGACCTCCGGGGATACAGCTTTTCTCTTGCTGAGCCGGCTCGGACGGCTCTGGAAAATATTAGTGGCTGCTGTTATTATCGTGATGGCAGTGGAACTGGAAACAAGAAGGTGAATTCGGGAGACCTTAAGAAGTTCCTAGAACCTGAGAGGTCACTAGACACAGGTTGAAAAGGACGGAAAGGGAGTCAGATGTGACCGGGACATTTTACCGCCGACAACTCTGAATAAGGGGAAGCAGGCTGTGTTTGCAGAGGGGCCCGGAATGCTGGAGGACCTGGTGGGACCGGGCAGCAGGGCAGAGAGAGAAGCTGAACTGGACCTGGGGAGCCCCACGGGGCACGTCCCTAAGGGATGGGGCGATCCAGGGAAATGTACAAGTCAGAAAACTTCCCCTCTTGTGTTTTCTCCCCTCCCGTTGCCCACAAACCCAAGGGTATAATTCTTCTCTTTTCCACTTTAGATTATCTTTAATATCTTAGAATGTTAAACAGTTATTTTTGGTTTCTTGGAAAGGTGGTTGCAAGACTTTTCTTTGAAAACGAAGTTTTATTTGAACCAGTCAGACTGACATGTGAGTGCCACGTGGTTCATCGTTTCATTAGGTGGTCTTCAAAATGAAACAGAACCACAGACTGGTGCATAACATGGAAAGAATAAAAATAAAAATACTCCGTGAAAAACCTCCCTCCCTCTTTTTTTCCCCCTAAAAACAAGACCTTGGTATGTTATACTCTTTGCAATTATTTCCACAATTGTTTTTTGATAGAGTACCTCAGAACGTATTAAGCAGGGGAGACGAATCCGTTGTGAAACTGGTTATAAATAACCCTGATCCAGAAGAATTAAGAACACTATATCCTAGGTGATGGCAGCTAATGCCCGCGTTCCTACGTTCCTAATGGGGATGTAGAGGAGCGGAAACATAAATAGGAAGGGAATGATCACTCCTACGTGAAGGAAATTTAAATCAGACTGAAATAGGTGATTCATAAAGAGAAAAAAGTGCAACGTGTATTTCAAAAAATAACTTCATCCATAGTGCCGAAAAGGTACGCTTCAGCTGAACTTTGCACCGAATTGTTTGTATCAGTAATGTCTGTTGTTCTTGAAACGTTTCTAAGAAAGGTGTCTACATTATGTTTTCATGAAACGAGAAGACACTGCAAAATCATTTTCTTTACACGCAAATAATTTTCATGGAGAGGTGCCTAATGAACAATCTGATAAGACCTCAGTTTTAAGTGATTTTAGCAGGTTCTGCTACGAATGTTGACTGCTTAGTTGTGGAAATCTTTATTTATAAAATCATGGTTTGATAAAAAAAAAAAAATCTGAAGTCTGAGCTAACGATAAAGATATCGTCATAGGAAAAAAACCCAAACTGGTAGGCCTTACTTGAAATTGGAAATCAGTTTCTAGGACTCTTTAAAAAAAGACTGGCTATAATATGAGGCTCACTATAAATCAGCTTCTTCTGGGCTTCTGTTTATCCAAGGATCATTAGTACTGAATGTAGATGAAGTGTCTGATTATAACGTTGTTCACATCAGTGGTAGGAAGGTTGGGGCTGTAGTCCTCCTCCCTTTTTTGCCTAGTGTCTCATATAGCTTTAGGTAAGTAGTAATTGCTTAATTCATAAATATCAATGAGTGAATAAATAAAATTTGCTTTTTGAAAATATTTTCATGTTTTTATAATATGGTTATGGTGTATTTAAGCATTTAAAAAAAACTTTTTTTTATGAGATTTTATTTATTTATTTGACAGAAATCACGTAGGCAGAGAAGCAGGCAGAGAGAAAGGGAAGCAGGCTCCCCGCTGAGCAGAGAACCCGATGCGGGGCTCGATCCCAGGACCCCGGGATCATGACCTGAGCCAAAGGCAGAGGCTTTAACCCACTGAGCCGCCCAGGCGCCACCCCCCCCCTTTTTTTTTTTTTTTTTTTTGCCAGAGAATACTTTACTTTGAATTGACTTATGATTCCATATAACCTTGATTTCATCTTCTTATTTATATTCTTCTGTACTGTGACTGAGGGCTTCAAAAACCAAGTTCATACTAGCTTAAGAGGAAAAAAAAAACTTAGTGACTTATATAACTGGGTGGTCCAGAGGGAGGAAATTGCCTCAAGTGTAATTGAGTCGGGAGAATCAATCCAAGTTCTTATGATCTGTCTTCGTCAGTTTTATTTGCCTCATTCTTTCCTTGTTCAAATGAGTGTCAGATGAAGGTAATTGCCCGAGATTTCAGGCTTTGGGACCAGTTAGCTTTGCAGAGAGAGAGCTGTCCTTTTGGGGCATCCATATACTCTGTCCCAGACAAGGACTCTGAGTGACTCAGTTGAGTCAAGTGCTCCTTCCCATCACATATTTAAACCAGCCAGAGTACCACATCTACCCAGTGTCGAGAGGTAGGCAGCGAGGCGGAGAGGAGAAGGCATCATGATCCGTAGCCTCACTAAGGATCACATGCAGTGCAAAACGGTTTCCTCAGTACAAGGAGAACACTGTTCCTACACCTGTAAGGGTGAAAAAGTGTTCTCAGTAGGAAAAAAATTCAATAGTTATAGTCCATTATATTCAAATACCTTTAAAATGTTTTTGCCATATATTCTAACAAGGCACTTTATTCCTTCCAAATTCCAAAAAGCTAAAAAATACAAATAAAAAGTTTGTTTTAAGCTACTCATTTTAGGTACTGAAATTTTATAATCTTATCTTGATGTCCGTAGTCCAGTGCTCTATTTGCATTTCCATGATAATTTTACTTAATAACATTCTTCTTTTTTTTTTATTAGATTGGAACTGTAGTTAGGAAAATCAAATCTACTTTTAATAAATAGAGCTTTGTGACATTTTGTGAGAAAACTAAACTGGTACCATTGGGTTATATAGCCAAAATTAAGTGCCAAATGTTTATTTCTTAACACCAGTCTGTTTGGGCTACAAAAGACAACCTTTAGAGGCTCACCTGTTCTTGAAAGTAAATTCAGTCAAGGACATTGATAAGGAGGATAAAATGGTTAAGAGTTATGGCTTTAATGCTCCACCAGTATAAATTATAATGGATAAATGCATGATTTCTCAGCTACATCTTATTTTTCCCCAAATATAATAATTCCCAATTTATTTGGGAACTTTTTTTTTTTTTTTTTTTGGAATACTGTGTTTGAGATGCTTTTCTGAAGTTGAGTTACAAATATTGACATGGTACCCTTGACTTTTCTGAGTTCATCGTTTTTAGGCATAGGTGTTTGCTTGCAAAGCTAGTAGAAGAGCTGGTAAATCTTTGTTTTTCTATCCTTGTGGCATAGGGAAATTTTTATTTGCCACTCTGGATATTGAAAAATTAAATAGAACGAAGACAGGCTTAGAATGCTCAACAGATAGATTTCACGTTTCAGTTAATAAAACAAGAGAGTGAGCAAACAAGACTAATATGAAATACTACATGTATCAGAGTGAAAAACATATTGGGATTCAATTTCTTTAGATTCTAAAACAAATAGCATATTTGTTATAACTTTATCCATAATTTCAGTGTGCTTTTTATGGAAAGTCTATTCATCCTTTAAGAAAGCCTTTAATGCTGGGGCGCCTGGGTGGTTCAGTGCGTTAAGCCTCTGCCTTCGGCTCAGGTCATGATCTCAGGGTCCTGGGATCAAGCCCTGCATCCGGCTCTCTGCTCAGCGGGGAGCCTGCTTCCTCCTCTCTCTCTGCCCGCCTCTCTGCGTACTCTCTCTCTGTCAAATAAATAAAATCTTAAAAAAAAAAAAAAAGAAAGAAAGCTTTTAATGCTGATTCAGAATATGAGCTGACCACAAAAAAAAAAAAAAAGGAAAAAAGGTGGAGGCAGATAAGCTTCTTTTCAAATCTCAATCCATTTTTTGGCTGATATCTATGTTGTAGTGAGAAAGGAAGACCTGCTAATATGATTTGTTATGAAAATTCAATTGTGAAATGCAGAGGAACTTAAACGCCATTTGAGGTTTTTGTGTCAGTTCCTGATATGGGCATGTTTTTACCAAGAGTATCATCAGAACTATTCATCTGTTATGTTTGGAGCTGAAAGAGTAAGAGGCAGTGATTGTCACTCACATTCTTCCTTACATTTCTTAGAGTAAAAGTTTGTTTAAAAATTTCTCACTAGTGCTTATACAACTCGCCTACTGGCCAAGGAGGAGAGAATCCATTTTTAGTAATGGGCCAGTGCAGAGCGTGCTGGATCGAGCAACTGGTATTTTGAAGCTCCAAACACTTTTTTAAAAATGAACCCATCCAAAACACGTGCTTACAAATAATCTTTTAAAAAGATTTTATTATTTTAAAATAGTCTCTATACCCGGAGTGGGGCTCCAACCCTCAACGCTGAGATCAAGCGTCGCATGCTCGGTGGACTGAGCCCCATGATTACAAATTATAATCATTTTTCACGGATGTCGTACCTCTTAAAGAAAAATACATCTGATAGGGATGTTTGGCAGCCAGAGAGAAAATAAAGATCATCTGAATATTGAAAGCTAAAAAGGAAACAAGAGAAGATGGTGAAAACATCCTTACATTTGTTTTAGCTGCGTATTTTACACATATGTACGGCTAATTACAAAGGCTTCATTCTGTTGGGACCTTAGGAGTAATTCTGTTCAGTGATTTTTCCTTATGAGATATAAACTTGGAATCCTTCATATCAAGATGAACTCCCGTACTGCTTAAAGCTGCTCAGTGAGTAAGGAAAAAAACTCACTTTTTAAGATTTATTATTATCCTTACTGATATTTTTTGACATATTGTATGTCACGGAAATTAGCAGTTTCTATCTGTTAAGGACATACCCAGGGTGCTTGTAAATTATCTATAATGTTCTATTGTAGATGATGTTATATACCCAAAGTTGGTGTTCGAAATTTATTACTACGATGAACTTTTTAATTTTTAATAAAGTTGAAGAAAACATTATAGATGTCTAGGTAGTGTATTGAATTTAAGTGTAATGAAATAATCTATTTTTGCGGAAAATCTTTAATATTTAGAACTGACTTTTACACATGAGATCCCAAAGGAAACCAGTCAATGGGATTTAATTTTTTTTCTTCTTTCACATATCTTGCCTAGAATTAACCATTTAAGATACATATATATTAAGTTCATGTATCTTTTTGTGTTGTTTTTATTGTTTCTTAATTTTTTTTTCCAATTTGCCTCATTGTCTTATCAGTGTCATGATTACCAAAATTTATACGATGCAGAATAAGCTTCCTCTTCACTGTGTGTGACTGGAGATGTGATTTGATTCATTCAAGTAGTGCCTAATTAAGCTCTGTATTTTTTTTATATGCTTAACTGTTCAGTATTACACACCTCATTTATTTGTTTTATAGTCAAAATGCTCATGCTTTTTATTAGAAAGTTTTACATTTACTTTTCAATTAATTTAATAAACATTAATTGAGCAGCTGCTATTTTTAATATATTGTGTTATCTACCTTTTATATTAGATTGGGTTTGAATATGTGGTATTATTCATTAAAAAAGGGCTTACCTAGTTTCTTCTGGAATGGGCTGTATTCATTCTGTTTTCCAAACATAATAACTTTTCTGTAGCCACTTAGAAATTGGAAAAAGTACAGATTTTAAAATCTGTTTTTGTTTATATTAGTTGTGGAAAATTTCTTTTTTTTAAACTGATTGTTTGATCTTCAAATCATAAAACTTAGATATGTCTCCAACATTCAACATCAACTTCAAAGACACCGTGTGTCCTAAGTCATATGCTACCTTTGTTTCCCCATCTTACTAATTCCATGCTGAGTTTTTTGTTTGTTTGTTTGTTTTTAAGATTTTATTTATTTATTTGACAGAGATCACAAGTAGGCAGAGAGGCAGGCAGAGAGAGAGGGGGAGCAGGCTCCCTGCTGAGCAGAGAACCCGATGCGGGGCTCAGTCCCAGGATGCTGAGATCATGACCTGAGCCACCCAGGCGCCCTCATGCTGAGTTTTTATCTTGGGTGTCTCTCCACCACAGTTTTCCACTAATTAATTCCATTTTATCTTAAATGCCTGAAGAAAAAGGCCACAACTATGTACAAATATGCATATTTTTCAGGCCATAATATGGCTTTTACTACTTCTTCCATGTCCCATATCTGTTATTATAACACGTGTGCATTATGTAGACATGTTGAGGAACTTACAAGCTCTCAAATCAGTATATGGTTTCATATATATCTTAAAATACCTCAGAAAGAAGAAATCAAATATGGTGCTATCTGGTTATTTCTGCTGTAGGTGGCTCCTCGATGATGCTGCCACTTTTCCTGATTTTTATTCAGTAGTTATAAAGACCTGTTTGTAACTTTATAGGGAAGCAAGATGAGTTGCTTTGTAACCAAGAGGATACTTAAGAGTTGTGTCTGACTCAGCAGTGGTCCTCACCTCTATTCCTACAAACATTGCCAATTCTGGCTCCGGAGTGCTCGGCCGCCACTTGCTACTTTGTATGTAAATTTGGCCCAGAGTGAAATCCTGCAGCCTGACCGCAGAGCATTAGATGTAAACTCCCTCGGAATTAGTTTGGAACCTGCCTGGAGTAGTCGGAGCGAAACGCCATTCTGATGCTTCATTCAAGTCGCTCTGCAGAGAAGGGACAGCCACAGTGGGACCTGCTTTGATCTTCTGCCAGACATCCGTGATCTCAGAGACGCCCGCAGGCGCCAGGTCGGGGCTGAGTCCTACGGCTGCCTCTGGTCTTCCTGCTAAGCAAAAACGAACCCAGAGGGAGGCGCGAATAACCGTGCTGCTGCTGTCCCCCTCCCTTGCCAAATAGAGAAATTCCATGAAATTAATATTTGTGGTGTACACCGAACTAACCAGAGTATTTGGATGATCAGAATTGCACAAATAGTGAATTGAAATTGGACGCAACCAGATAGAAGTGACAGAAAACGATGACAATTTGTAGGGGTGAATGCTGTTGTTCCTCTCGTAGTTTTATCCCAAACAACTTGGAAGAGGGGTAATAGTTGTTCAAATTTGTCATCGTAAAACGGGGCAGACTTTTTATCACGTTTAAAAGGAAGCATTCAAGACAAACACATGTCATTTTTTATTTTTTTAAAGGTATTTATTTATTTGAGGGAGAGAGAAAGTGTGTGTGCGAGTGCACTCACGTGTGTGCTGGTGTGCGTAGGAGAGGAGCGTGGCGCGGGGGTGTAGAGAAGGGGAGAGGGAGAGAATCCCAGGCCGACTCAGCGCTGAGCGCAGAGCCTACGCGGGGCTCGATCCCACGACACGGAGGTCACAAGCTGAGTGGAAACCAAGGGTCCGAGGCTTGGCCGGCTGCGGCACCCAGGCGCCCCAAGGCAAACGCACGTGAAGCATCCTGGATGTCTTACTAAGCAGAAAGGACAGTGCCTGTGATTATAGAGATTAAATATATAGAACTGTCTTCCAGGCATTAAATTCACAGTTCGCGACGACGTGTTGGGGTGTAGAATTTTTACACAAAGTACTAGAATTTAGACTTCTGTGTGTTTTAATTCCTTTTCCATTCTTGATTCGTACTGGCTTATCAACACCGGTGTTGCCGATGGTCTTGCGTTTACCAACAGCTGCTCGGCCGGGACCTGTCTCTCCCGGAGCTCGCGCCTTCATCTTCCACCCAGCCGTGCCCTGCGGGTGCGGCCGCAGCTTAGAAAGTTTTCAGAGACTCCGTGGTCCAGAAGTGGCATAGGAGGGAAAGCAGGCAAGGGAAGAACAGCCGCGGAGCAGACCCTCCTCAGGCAGGCACGGAGCCCACCTCGTTTCCCAGTGTGCGCGTGCCATTTAAAAAAAAATTTTTTTTTAAGGTTTTTTTTTGTTTTTGTTTTTTGGCAGAGAAAGAGAGACTGAGCACAAGCAGCGAGGAGGGGCAGGCAGGGGCAGAGGGAAAAGCAGGCTCCCTGCTGAGCAGGGAGCCCGACGTGGGGCTCGATCCAGGACCCCAGGATCATGATCTGAGCCGAAGGCAGACACCTAGCTCACTGAGCCACCCAGGCACACCTGGGCACCCCATTCTAGAAAACATTTTCCCTCATGCTGCTTGCATTTCTTGCTTGATTGAATGGTTATGCTCTCAGAATTTCCACGCATAGGGATTTTTGTGGTCTGAAAACTTTCTCTTAAGGGTATAACCCTATTATGTTGTTTGAAGAGTCATCAGCTCACATATTTGCACTCATATATTAGTATGAAATCAGTTCATGAGATGAGAACAGCTACATTGAAATGGAATATTTTGGGCAGTAGAAAACCTGGATAATGATTGTGTTTAAAAAAGGAGTGTTGGTGTGTGTCTAGCAACCTAGGTGAGACAGTGAGTGAGGGAGCAAGAAAGACTAACTTATTTTTGTATAAAAAATTCACCTGAAGTCTGTTCCATGTCCAGAAAAAATGGAGAAAAACATAAGAAAATGAAACAAAAAAACCCCAACCTTCCGCCTTCTGGCTCCGAATATCCTTTCTGTTCCTAGGACTCAGGCAAGTTCTGGAAATGCATGAAACCTAAATGCCTTCAAATGCCATTGACATCATTGCTCTTATGAAATAAAAAAAATGTGTTTAGATAACAAATTGATTTTCTAAACGCAATTTGATTTTCTTTTTCCAAGTGCTTGCTGCGCCCCCAAATCAGAGTTAGGACCTTCTGTTGTTCTAGTATAGCGTCTCTTGTCTTTTAGGTTCTGGATTACTCTGAGAAGTGAAGACTACAAATGTTTTATCTGTACAAAACAAATTTGAGATAGAAAACAATAGTAAAATAAGACAATAGAGGGAAAATTAATCAAAAGAGAGAGGGCCCTTAGCATTTGTATATCCTATATGTTACTAATTCATAAGGTGATCTAAAATGTTGACTTACCTAAATCAGTGGAATTGGGTTTTGTTTTTTTTTTTTTTCAAAGTAGGCTTTACACCCAGCATGAAGCCCAGTGCAGGACTTGAACCACGACCCTGAGATCAAGACCTGAGCAGAGATCAAGAGTCAGATGCTTGAACTGAGCCACCCAGGTGCTTTGGAACTGGGAATTTTAAAACAAATATATAAAAACCCCAATAATATAGGTGACAGCTTAGTGACATACTTTTGAAGATAAGAAATAAGATAGATTGTGGAATGTTTTGATAGTATAAAAGGAATGTGGGCAAAACAAGCAGATAAATTTTCAGTAGTTTGTTAGGTATTAGACTTTGTGATGGTTAGACTGTCTGTCACAAGCCTGGAGGGTAGCAGAGTGCACTGGTTAGAACAGGCTTTAAAGTCAATCAAACCTGAAGAGATCTGGCTCTGCTATTTAAAAACTAGTTGTCCTTATTTAAAAAATTAAAATTAATGGGGCGCCTGGGTGGCTCAGTGGGTTAAAGCCTCTGCCTTCGGCTCAGGTCATGATCCCAGGGTCCTGGGATCGAGCCCCGCATCAGGCTCTCTGCTCGGCAGGGAGCCTGCTTCCCCCTCTCTCTCTGCCTGCCTCTCTGCCTACTTGTGTTCTCTGTCTGTCAAATAAATAAAATCTTTAAAAAAAAATTAAAATTAAAAAGACCTCTCTAAAACCTCAGTTTTCTCATCTATAAAGTGGGGATAAAAATAGTATGTATTTCATAAGACTTGAGAGGATTAACTGAAGAAATTCAGCTAACGTGCTTAGCACAGTTCCTGAAACATAATAATTTCCCCCAAATGATAATTATTATTACCATTGTTAGAAGTTATTTTGCATTTTTGACTCCTGATATTTGTACTAAATTTAGGAAGTTTGACTTCTAGTAAATTTGACTTTTGTTATCCCTATTAATATTTGAGGACTTAAAAGTAGGGAATAAGTAATAGTGTACCGTTATTTTCATTTGTAATTATTCCTTAACACTGATCTTACTTTTTGAGTGAACAGATGCTTAGGTAGTATACTTCTTTTTCATGGTGAGCATCAAGTTCTTTGCCAATTTTTATATATATATATACACATATATATGTATTTCAAAATCTCAAATGATGCAATTTTGCATTTAGTGTGTGCATGGCTTAAAGTGCCTAGTTTTATTAATAGCATTTGGCTTGTCTTTAAATTTCGTCTATGGTGCTATTAGCTCTCTCTGATGTCAACCAAGGCCGACCTTTAGTGGAAACTATTTTCCGTTTCTATTGAGATATAATGAAGACAGATGGCAACACATATTTGAAGAAACATCCTTACAAGATGCTGTGTTGTACAATGATGGAAATGCAGAGTATGAAAGATAATGCGTCAATTATCGTAGATGGGACACCTGATCCAATGTTCAATCAATCAATAACAGTATTTAATTTAGTAAAAATTAACTAGAGTGTTTAAAATATTTGTCCTCTCTGTCAGTTGTCATTTGGTGATGATAATTTTAATATAATAGACCTATTGTGGTATCTTGAGCATTTGAACTTATGTGCAATCGCTTGTACTGAGAATAAATTAAAAACTGTTTCATGTTTATGGAACTGATTGTTTAAATACTTTAATGATGGAAACTACCTGCATACAAAGATTAAATTATTTTGACTTCTAGTTATTTTCTTAATATAGGGACTCTAGATGGTAAACTCTAGATGGAAAAACCAAATTTAGGATGTATTTTGTTTTTTAAAAAAGCACGCACTTTCTTTTCTCTCTTCCTTCCCCACCACATTCTCTTTCCCTCTCTTTGTTTTTCATTTGGAAGTGGTTTGGGTGAACTTTGTGAAATTATGAGTTTTTGGATTTCCGGCAGTCACAATTTATTGGAGGGCTAGATGCTTTTTCACATAAATTAACTTTATTCTGCCTGATCTTTGTCACAGTATGGTTGTTGACTTGCTTACTAGATAGATATTTGTAATATTCTCAATAATTCATGTAATCTACATTCCCTAAACATGTATTGGTTGTGCCGTGCATTCGGAACAACGTGCTGGTCCCAAGAAGATTGTACAGTGTGATGCCCTCTTTTTATACCAAAGAGTTTGTCTTCTAATAGAGGAGGTGATTCATATACCCAACTAATTGAACATCAGGCCCAAAGAAATTTAAAAAAAAATCATCACAAACTTCAGAGAAGGGCAGGTAATGTCCTGTGGGGAATTCAGCCAGATTCCTGCGGACGGTGATGCCGCTTTCATGACTCATGGTCTACACTGCTTGCCTTTCAATGAATGTGCTCCTCGAGTCACTTTTCCATTCAGTAATATCATATCTTTAAAGTTCTTTTTATTGGGGTGCCTGGGTGGCTCAGTGGGTTAAAGCCTCTGCCTTCGGTTCAGGTCATGATCCCAGGATCCTGGGATCGAGCCCTGCATCGGGCTCTCTCATTTCATTTTAAAATAAAGGTTCGGCAGGTAACCTGCCTCCCCCTCTCTTTCTGCCTGCCTCTCTGTCTACTTGTGATCTCTGTCTGTCAAATAAATAAAATCTTTTTTTAAAAAGTTCATTTTATTAAGATAAGTATGAATATTAAACTAATGTACATGTATTCTGAGGTATAAATATATATTACACAATTTCTTGCAATATATAACCAATCTTTAGTTATTCTTGGTTTCTGCTTGATGTAACTTGATTTCTTTCTTCTCAGAGTTGAATAGAAAATAAATTTCTAAATGATCTTGAACCTTTATTTTAAAATGAAATTACCTTATGGGATTGGCTTCAGAATTGTATAGCAACAGTCCTTAAAGGGGTTTACTCTCCAGTCTTCAGGAGAGCGCCACAGTAACTGACCATTTGATCTTGCTGTTGGAACTATCATTTTATTTGTGGATTCTTACTGTTTGTTTGTTTATATTTAGAGAGTGGCAGCGGGAGAGAGAGTCTCAAGTAGGTTCCACACCCAGATTGGAGCCCAATACGGAGCTCGATCTCACCACCCTGAGATCAAGACCTGAGATCATCATGAGTGAAACGCTTTACCCACTGAGTCCCCCGGGCACCCCTGGAACTATCATTTTAAAACTGTTCAGTGGGTTACATCAAATTAAAAGAGGAAGTCAAGATACATACATGTGTCTTAAATATTTTGAGATCTGATTTATTTATGGTCAATATTGGTAGGAGAGAGAAAACCAGCACAATTTTAGAAAATCCCACTGGTCGTTCTGGGTTGCCTCTTCTTGGACATGGCCTTTGGAAAATTTTGTAATTTCTCCATGTGCCTTATTCTAAGGAGTCTTTAAAAAACAGTTGCAATTTCTAATGGATTCAATCTTTAAACCTTTCATAGTTTCTCTTGATGCTTGAAACATTTTTCAGTAATGGCGCTAGAGGTGTGCCTGAAATAACGAATTAAGAAATTGTGACCTGAAAGACGTCCCTTCACAGGAGCCTCCTTAACGGGATCTGTTTTAAAATAAATTCCTTCAGACTTGCTGGCAAGTCAAATAGATGGGGAGGCTTTGTGTTTCCCTTTGACCCTTCAATTTGCACAGCTCCCTGTTCTTTTATCTCAGATTGGCCCAAGCCAAAGCTAGAACACTCCATTTTGGTTAGGTGGAACCTTTTGAGCTCCATATTCCTTCAGCAAAACTTTTCTGTTCTGTTCCCCTCTGAGTCTTGTTACCTGTATGGTGTTAAAATATTTAAGGACGTTACTGATTTGGGATTCTTCTCCTGCACGAGGTGTGTCAGCATTTGACAATGGTCCTCAGCTCTTTGCCTGATTCTTAATTGCACCGTCGTACAGTCTCCCGAGGGGAGTGAGTATTGATTATAGGAGATAAAATAGCAGACCAAGAGGAGGTCTTTGGGCAATGGAAGGCCTTTGGGTGACTGTGGAATCCATCTCTGGTCATTCCTGGGTTTAAACAGACCTCCTCCAGAATTTCTCAGACATAAAATTTTACTCTCTTTGTTTCCCAGTCACATAACCTTCCATTGTTTTGCGAAAAGTGGATCCACTGGGGAAGGGATCTTAAAAAGTACAAGTGACCCCCCCTTCTCCGTGATGTCTCTTCAGCGACAGAAATTCCCAGCTGGGTTTTAGAGTCTGACAATTTATCCTTCTGTTATTCAAGAGAGCACGGAAAGTGTTTCTGCTTCCTTCCTTCCTGTCCCAGCTCTGCGCGGGAGAGGCTGGAGCCCACGGTCCGTCCTCCGTCTTCGGCTCCGTCGAGAAAGGAATGTCTCCCAGGATCATCTGGAATTTGTCTGAATTTGATAGTGTAGTGCAGAGCAGTTTAAAAATAAAGACGGGCTTGTTGTGTCGGTTAGGAGCCGCTTATTGCATCATTGTTGTTTTTCACTTGGAGCCTTGGGCCTTGGATGGTGGTTTCTGTTTCTCGGAACAAGCTAAGACGAGCCGTTCGGTTCGTGCGCTCTGGGAAGGCCGGAGCGCGGGGTCTGTGTTTCTGAGGCTCCTACTTGGCTCCTACTTGGCTCCTACAGGGAGCCTGTGTTCCGCAGCTGTGACGTTTGGTGCATACAAGGGGGATTGTCATCTGTGGGGATGGAGGCTGAGACATCGAATAGAAACGCCACAGTCAAAGAAATGTTTATTTATTGATACTCTATTGAACCTCTTAATAAAAAACATATTAAACTAGCATCATCGAGCGGGAGGTCTGATGTGCTGTCTTGTTTTTGCCCGACAGGGAAAGTCAGCCTACATTTTACGGCAACCGAGGAAGCGTAGTTGTCTTTGTGTTCGAGGCTCCCAGACGTTGAGGTTAACATCTGCTTTATCTGTGCTTATCTGAATTCACTCTGATCAGATAAGGATTCCTTGGGAACACAGTCTTGGAGTGTGTACTGAAGGACAGCACGGACGTTTTCTCAGGGCTTGAGAGCTGTGTCTATGGTAGTAGATTTTCTCTGCCATCTACTGAAGTGATTATTAGCAAGCTTAAAATCCACTTTGCATGTTAGAATTTAATTCTCTACGTTGGTCTCCTTTTCTCCTTTTTAGATACTCGATCGGTCATGCACTGAAATCCTGGAATTGCGGCCTTCAAGTGTCTGTGTGGGGGGTAAGTGGTTAGAATTTAAAAATACCATGTAAGAAATTGTATTTTTTCCCCCTCGTTAAATTATATGATTTGAAACTCATGTTGGAAAGAGAGTAACAAAATTAACTTTTTTGGCATCCTTTTCTGTAAGAATTTTTAAATAATTCCTTGAAATATTTCTATTTTAAATTCAAATTTTTTAAGATTGGAGTGTTATTTTAAATAATGAACATATTGTGTGACAGGCTTTTAGAATTTTCTGTATATTTAGTTCATGTTTGAGACCTTTCCTATGACAAGTAAAATAAAATATGAGATTTTTTTTTTCCTTTATCTGGTTGTACAAACAGTCTTATATCTGTGGACTCTGAGCTGTGTGCTTTGGTGACCCGGCCAAAGCACAGCTCCCCCTGGCTCAGGGCATGCACGGGAGTGATGGACGGATGGGTGGATGGCGGGAAGAAGCAGGTGGCTTCATTAGCCGGCACTAGAACAAACCCAGGTTTTAGCACTCCCAAGCCATCCTTACCCAGGGAGAATGTGATACTCTCTGGCCTATTCTGTTTCTTCTTCAAGGCTGACCTAGAGTTCCTTTTAATCTAGAAAAGGAAGAGTACTGGGCCTAGTGGAAGAGGAAATGGGCTGTGTAATTTCCCACGGAGCCTCCCAACCGCTGGAGACGGTCTTAAGTTCTGTATCTTGTAGACTCCCTGTTTGATGGTCATTGAGACGTCGAAGAGGCATAGTGCATTTGACCATCCGGGAGCATCCCCTGCCTTCATGATTTTACCTGCTCTTCCTAACAACAGTTCGATAGTTTTCTTTTCTTTTCTTTCTTTATTTTTTTTTTAAGATTTGCTTATTTGACAGAATCAGGGAGAGGGAACACACGCAGGGAGAGTGGGAGAGGGAGAAGCAGGCTTCCCGCCGAGCGGGGAGCCTGATGCGAGGCTCGATCCCGGGACCCCGGGATCATGACCTGAGACGACTGAGCCACCCACGTGCCCCTCGACAGTTTCCTAACCCCTGGCCCAGGATGACGAACTTGCATCAGGAGTTGCCTTAGCTGACTCTGTCCGTCTGACCCGAAAGCCCTGTTCTTTTTGCTGAGTCACATTTTAAGTTTTACCTGCACTTTTTAAGTGAAATTCCTTTTATAATATACTTAATGAAGAGTGGGATAGCAATATTTCCTTCCTCAGTAAATTACTCTATACATGTTAGATTATGGTACCTATGAGATCGTCCAAGAAGACCGAGAGGTAATCACTGTTGAAATAGTTCACATTGCATCTTACAGCTAAACAGCGGACAGTTAAATGCCGATCAGGATATTTGATCAGTTAACCTGTGTTTCTAGCATTTTAATTTCCTAACTAACATTTAGTGACAGCTCCTCCCATATGAGTCCTGAGCAATAAACTGAATAAACTTTCTTTCGTGACTGGCCGTAGATCGTTAATAGTCCAAAAGGCATGACCTTTGGTGGGTTAGAAACTTGTATGCTACAGAATGAAACCGGTTAGTAATGTCAGGAAACCGTGAGGGAACTCCATGTGGGCTGTCAGATTAAAGGAAATTCAACACACAACAGTTCTAAGAAACAGAGAGCATGAATAAGTAATTTTCTTCACTTTCCCATACCTTAATACCCTAGAGTAGAGAAAAACAAAGATGCTTCTTTCCTGCTGATACTTTCCTAACCATAGAATTTGGGGACGTTTTCCTTCTTTTCTTTTCTTTTCTGTCCTTTCCCTTCTCTCTCTTTCTTTCTCTCTTTCTCTCTCTCTCTCTCTCCCTCCCTTTCCTTCTTTCTTCTTCTGGGGACAGAGAAGACGGGGTCGGGGCAGTTTCTGTGGTATGTGGGAATAACTGTTAGGCTTCAGTTCTTATATCCTGGTTACTCTGGGAAAACACTTTGTTTAAAAAATGAAATAATGCCTTCCTGTGTGGCAATAAATGATATCTTCCTGAATTTCACTAGAGGGCCCAAGAAAGAAAGTTGGAAATAAAGCAATGTCTTCATGGTTACTAGTGGGCTTAATACTATGAAGAAATTCATTCTGTGCATCTTGATACTTTCAAATTATGTCTTTTTTTTTTTTTTTTTTTTTTTTGGTAAAGCAGGGACTAAAATGTTTATTTTTCTTCTCCTAGATGAATTTCAGATTGTTTTGTCCGGAAGAGGATTCAACTTGGGCAGTCGGGATGGGAGTGTTCTCTGTACCTACACTGTAAATGAAACGTACACAAAGAGTAGGTTCCTCGTAGTCTCATTGTTGCCTGGATACCTGCATGGCATATAAGCACCACGTGTTTTCTCTTCTTTCCAGCTGAAATCAACCATGCTCTGTTTTTTAATCACAGGAGGAAGAAATGAAGTCCAGTGATAGTACAAATAGTAATAATAATTATTTTTGTTACTTAGTGATTATGGCCTTTGTTTATAACTTAAGAAATGCTGAATCCTGTCCTAAGAAGCCTCATTTTACAGATAATGGTCTAATGGCTGAAAGAGTAAAATGATTTGCCTTGGTGACACAGTCAGTAAAGGGCAGAGCAGAGAGTTGAACCCAGTTTTCCTGATCGTTCTCTGTGTGGACATCAGCTGCTGGGTTTAACTGCCTCTTTCCCCAGATTTATTTATTACCACTCTTGCCTGAAAATCTAGTTCTCTTGGACTGTTCTACTGCTTATTGCCTTATTTTATTCTCACTCATTTTTTTAATCTAATTTCCCAATAGTTTGCCCAGCAGCTCCTGGACGTAGGCTTTTCGTCTTACGGATATTTTATATATTTTGTATTTTTAGATCACAGATTTTGATCTCCAGCGCCTGCTCAGGGCTGTTTGTTGATAATTATCATATTTACGCAATTAGGTTTTATTTTCCCTAATGTGGCTTTCCAAACAGCAGATGAATATAATGTTTTTATCTCCATTGTGCAAGAAGCTCCTTCAATAGATCCTAATATTCTGAGCATTTTGGGTCTCTTTTAAGACATTTTTCCCCTCATCGATGATTATATTGGCTTCTAAGATTTTAATTTGTAAGGCAGATGCTGTAACTCTGTGAACTCTGATAGAATTATTTTTTGAGAGGTGCACGTAAGCTTTGCTGCTTCCCTGCTGGTACTAAACATCCCAGTAGCGCGGCTTTGGCTGTGCACGCAGCAGCCGTTCAGTGTGTGTTTGCTGAGCTGGCGTGGGGAGGACCTCAGCACGGGCGAGGTCGTAATCACCTCCTGCCTCTCCTGTTAGCATCCTCATTTTGGGAAGGCAAGACAACAGTATTTGTACCAAACTCTCCAGAGTGGATTCCGCAGTTGGAGAGGACAAAATAATTCTATTTTTATTCATCTAAATCTGAGAGTTAGTTTCACCTGACTCCCTTTGAGTATGAGTAGATATTTGACTGTAGTATAAGCATAGTTTTTCCTCTGCTACGTAAGATTAAGTTTGTTAAAGTAAATCACTGAAGAAATAAGTAGAGTCTGGTTGTGCTCCCGTCCCTCACAGTCCAGGGCTCTCCATGTGCTTATGTAACTTTTCTGAATATTTATAGGCCAGATTTTTCCCCCCATATGTTATTACAATTATTAGGGCAATTTAAGCATTTAGTTTTGTGAAATTTATTTATTTATTGTAAGATCCAGCTATCTTCTTAAACTGAAATAAATTCAGTCTTCCTTGGATATTCATCTTGTCTCCATTGTTTTTAAATTCTGCTTTTTAAAAATATATATCATTTATCCTTCAAAGTCTAAGATATCTGAAAAGTGGAGATGGAAGAGATGATAATTTTATAGTCTCTACAGATATTTGTGAATTTAGTCTAATAAAAGCCATAACTTATAATTTGCCAATACGGTATATTGATGAGGCTTATGACCTCTATTTTTTCATTTTCTTTTCCTTCTCTTCCTAGATGAGAATCTGTTCGGTTTTTTATGCTAATGTATCTAATGTTTCACCATTGACCCAATTGCTGTTAGGTTTTTCATAGTATTAAGGAAACTGTCGAGATACGTAGAGCTCTGTATGAATTCACTGGCATTTTATTTTCTAGGTGTTATTCCAGTAAGTGTGGACCTTAATTCTATGCTTTGTCCTGCACCTGCCCTGAATAAAGTGGGAGAGTAAGTACTTCCTTAAAAACATTGAAAAAACATGTTAGGCTACAAATTATTAGGAGATGGTGACAAATACACACATTAATTATTTTACTGCCTCTTTTTTTTTATGTACAGAGTGAACATGAAACAGTAATCTCTAGGCAAACTGCTCAGATAACTGCTGTAACTACACATAATACACGCTTAGTAGGCTGAAAATGCTAACGTCTGCTTCATCTTGTTTCTTAAATACTGATTAAAAGACCCTATAAATTGTTATCTGGATGGGTATGAGAACTATTGCTAGAGCCTTTAAATAAACAGAGCTGCAATCTTTATTTCAAACTTTATAGAATAATACGTTTACACATGTACGTGCACGCATACACACACACGCGTGTTCCAGAGTGAGATTTTGATTCCTATAGTATTTATTTATTTATTTATATTACTTTTTAAAAAGATTGTATTTATTTATTTGACGGAGAGGGGACACAGCAAGGGGAGGGGGAGAAGCAGGCCTCCCGCTGAGCAGGCTCCATCCCAGAACCCTGGGATCACGACCTGAGCCCCAGGCAGATGCTTAAGGACTGAGCCCCCCAGGCGCCCCCTGTGGTATTTAAATATCCATATAACAGAGCAGGAGGAACGTGGTTCAATAAGGCATACCTTGGACTAGAAAATATTTGAGCTTTAATTTGTATCCAGGTCCTGTTAATGTCTGTTTTCTCATGATCTTTCATGTGGCAATAAACCATAATGGTAGCTGGTAAAATAAGGGATATTTATTTTGGAAGAAGAGCTTTTGTTTAAATCACCCAAACACAGGTAATTTCACTAATAATTCAGTTTTTCCCTCTCTTTTATGAAGGGAATGATTGGAGACAGTTCAGATGGTCCCTAGCCCAACAGTAGGGGATACAATATGTTTAGGATAGTAAATAAGTTAGAGGATTACTTTATATTGATCTCGCACACTTGAACCGCTCCAAGCCTTGTTCAAATATTACCTCCTCGGGAAATGCTTCCTGGTCACCCTCTTTAATCAATACAGTCTTCCTCCTCTTAAGTTTTGAGCTCCTGCTTCATGTCTTTCATGGCTCATTTTTTTCTCCCAGGCGTTTATTTGTTTGTTCTTGTGTCTCCCTTCCTGTTAGGTTAAATTTTGTTCTGTTTTTGCTCTGTCTGTAACACCAACATGTTGCTTGACACAGAACAGATCCATAGATGTTTGTTAGATGAGAGGTTGTATGCATTTTTCTCAAATATTTTGAATTACTAGTTACATAAAAGCAAAAAGAATACCTTTGATTGCTGGGGGTGGGGGCAGGGGCTCATATCAGGTGGGAGAAAAATGGCCAGAATCTTTTTGGGGTGGCGTGCCATTTAAGAGGAGAAAACTGTCTTGGCATTTTAATAACAGTGCTTGGATTAGGAAGGCAGTTTACTTTCTTCTCCAGAGTAGTTATAAAATGCAATATGCCTGTTCTGTCCCGGACACTGAATTCGTTCTCTGCAGACTTTGCCCTCAGCACTTCCGTTTTGAAGAGACAACTGTAGAAATTGCTGGTGTTCTTCAGTGATTTGTAGATTGGCTAAAAACCCAGGAGATGTCATTTTACAAAATTAAATAGAGCATAATAAACACGAGGCACGAGAAGTCATCATTTGTTTGGCTTTGGACATTACTATTTCACCTACAAGCAAACTGAGAATTCAGGGGGAAGGAGATCTAAAATAATTATTTTTGGTCTTTCTTCCTTTGTTTTTTTTTTTGTTTTTTTGTTTTTTTGTTTTTTTTTTGGTATCAAGTACATGATACCACTGAGGCAAAACATGAAAAGATTTTATTTGTTAATGTATTGGGCATTTGGGGATATCATTGTTGTTCTTCTAAGTATGTTGCAAGTAATTTGGACCTTTCCTTTGCCTTGAGTTTTCTTCAGATACTTTCGTAGGTGATGAGCTCTCTTATGAGATTGGATGAAAATCAACACAATGGAAACAGTTTAGCCTTGTAAGGTGACTGATGCTTAATATGTTTGCCTAATTAGCTTTTGGCTAAGGATTCAAACCCATTAAGTAGCTAGTTAGTCTATGTTTCAAATAAACACATCTGGCCCAACAATGAATGAGGGTTTTTCCTGTGTGAGGGTGACAGATGTGGTGATGGTTCCCCCTGTTCTCTCACTTAAATAATTAACAACACCCCGGTGCAGTAACCCTACATAGGCAGCCTCAGAGCCAGATGCACAGTCTCAGAGCGGGATCCGTGGACACGTGCCTCATCTCATTAGCCGGCTCTATCCGTTCCTTTCTCATCTTTATGTTACTTCCTGAATTCCATTTGGTTTGAGGATTTTTCTTTTAGAAACCTAAAGGCTTGTGAATTTCAATTTGTAAGAGGGTTAATGGGAAGTTGCTTTGCTTGGGGAGATGGGGACAGAGAATATAGCAGTGGAGCTAGGACCACAGGTTTGCATTTGGAAATTGATCCTGTGAAGTAAACAAAGGTTAAAGGGATCTGGGCATATCTTACCCAGGTATGTCATCAGTCAGCATTCTTGAAATGGGTCTCTGAAGTACTTTCTTTGAGAGAGATCTCTGTTTATCAGATTTCTTTATTTGTTATAGATTTCCAGATGGAGATGGATTTTTTTTTTTTTAAGATTTTATTTATTTATTTGAAAGAGAGAGAGAGCAGAAGGGAGAGTGGGAGAGAGCAAGCATGGCCGGTGGTGGGGGGGGCAGGAAGAGGGAGCAACAGGGGGGGAGAGGGAGAAGCAGACACTCCCGCTGAGCAGGGAGCCCAACGGGGGCTTGATCGCAGGACTCTGAGGTCATGACCCGAGCCCCAGGTAGACGCCTAACTGACTGAGCCACCCCGGCGCCTCTGAGATGGATGGATTCTTAGTACTTAAACAGGAAGAATGTGAAGGTGGTAGTCATGAGGTTGTTCTTTTGTATTTCTTTCACTGGACACAATTTAATTTTAAAGTGTCATATGATAAAACAGATGATCTCACCAAGAAAAATCTGTGGATTGTTTGGAAGTTTATTTCTACCAGTGGCTCCTTTGTACCAAAATGTCTCCAGTTTGAATAGGAAGGGCTCTGTGAAGTGCCTTGAGTCCTTCCCCTGCAGGGCATCCGCCTCCTGGCGGAACGTGCACGTGTCCCCATCCTTGCAGGACGGGCTCCTCCTCCGACCCTTGTGGAGTGAGACGTCGACAATAGCACAGCTGCTCCGCAATAGCTGAGATCTCAAACCTGTAATTTGGCAAGAAGAACAGAGCAAATTGGGTAAATATACATAAACACATTGTGAAGAAAGAAAAACAGAACAGAATGAACCGGAGCCTTATCCTACAGCTTGTTTGATAGAGATGATTTAAGGAGGCATATGGTATAGTTAAATGTGCTTTCAAAAACATTGGCCAGAATCTTCTGGCAAATATGAAATAAATATCTAAATCAGATGAAACTGATAGTATTAGTTCTCTTAAGAGGCAGTGTGGGAAGACACTTGACAGAGTGTTTTAGTAAGAAGTGGTGGGACATTAGTGTATGTGGAAAATTTCAAGCATGTGATGTTGAAGGATCATCCAAATGAATGGTGCGGCAGACTCGGGGTTAGAGCCCGACTTGGTAATAGGATCTTGTTATTTTCTTCAATGTTGTTGTTTTTTTCAGTACAGTTATTTTGCCTGGAATAAAACTGATTCATTCCACTTGTCTTTCTCGGTTAGACAAATTTTCTGCCTTTTGCACAGCTTCCCACATGAACACTTCTTTTCTTTCTTTCTTTCTTTTTTTTTTTTTTTTAAAGATTTTATTTAATTTGACAGAGATCACAGGTAGGCAGAGAGACAGGAAGGGAAGCAGGCTCACGGCTGGGCAGAGAGCCCGACGCGGGACTCGATCCCAGGACCTCGGGATCATGACCTGAGCTGAAGGCAGAGGCTTTAACCCACTGAGCCACCCAGGCGCCCGAACACTTCTTTTCAAAAATACACCTATATATGGATGTGCATACAATCCCTAATACCATTATTTTAGTAGCAGGTGGTAAAACGGCACCTTATTCACTCTTCTGTTCCTAATGAGGAATGAGACTTGATTTATTTATTTTTGTCACGGATACTAGGACATTCGTTATATCTTTACTGTGAATATAAACACCAGAATCTTAGTGAGATCTAATCTGATCTCAAACTCAGTAAGGCCGAGGACTCTCTGTTTCTTTATTTCTCTACCCCCACCCCAGTGTTAGAACCATTTATCTTTTCTTTCATGTGGTATATTCCTTTTTTTCTTTTTTCTTTTTAAAGATTTTATTTATTTATTTGACAGAGAGAGAGAGAGAGAGAGAGAGAGAACACAAGCTGGGGGAAGGGTGGAGGAAAAGGAGAAGTAGGTTCCCCACGGAGCAGGGACTGGATTCGGGCTCTAGCCCAGGACCCTGGCATCAGGACCTGAGCTGAAAGCTCAAATGATGAGCCACCCAGATGCCCCTGTTGCTTTCTGATTAGACGCATAAATGTGATCAGTTCACCTAAGCTGTTTTGCATTTCCATCCTAAGTATTATATTTAGTTTTGGAAATTGTCTAAGAGGAATAACAATTAATTTGAACACACGGAGTGATGGCCAAAAAGATGTTGCCAACATGGAAATGTTAAATAGGGCAAAATGTAAAATACTGAAAATGATATGGTTCAGGTGTGACACATCAGCTCTCTTCAAACATCAGCTCTGTCATGTGGAAAACAGATTTGACTTATTCTCTGTTGTTCCGAGGAAAGGAGGAGGAAAGAGTGGACGGTGAAGGGAAGCACATTTCAGCTCCGTGTAAGGAAGAATTTTTAACAGAATTATTTAGTGTTTAAGTAACCAGGAGTGTTCAGAGAGGGACAGATACACGATGAGATAGAGGATATCCTTAAAAATGTATTTAAATCCTCTTATGTAGTTCTCCTAAATATTATCAATTTTTTTGCTATTACTAAGACATTTGGCATTTTTGGATGAAAGGCACTAAAAATTGAGTGATTATTTCCAACTATATTTTCATTATTTTATTAAAATATACAAAAACAGGGGGTGCCTGTGTTGCTCAGTTGGTTAAGCCACTGCCTTCAGCTCAGGTCATGATCCTGGAGTCCTGAGATCGAGACCCACATCAGGCTCCCAGCTCTGCAAGGAGTCTGCTTCTCCCCTCTCATGCTCTCTCTCATCTCTCTCTCTCTCTCTCTCACAAATAAAATAAAATAAAATAAAATTATATATGTATATATACACAAAAACAGCTAAAAGGGGTTATTTTCAATGTAATACTGAAAAAAAATTACCATGCAACTTTAGGCATGATGTATGGCACATCTCTGAATATAGCTTTTTTTTTTTTCCTTCTGAAATCTAGCAGTCTTCATATATTAGTTTACACATTTATTGAAATGTCTCAAAAATTATTTATTCGGGAATCCTTTAACCATTTTAAAGAAAATATCCTTAGACAAAGCACTAATTTCCATATATACTCATCACTAGAAGTAAAATCTTTAAACTATTCACAAATATGAGGACTTTAAAGTAACTTTTAAAAAGTTCTGTGGACTATTTAATGGTAGCTCTTGATTTCAGAACACCTTGATTTCAAGTCACCGCAGTTCTAATAACATTTTGAGTATTTGCCAGCTGGATTTTCAGTATGTGCAAATTGGAGGTAGATTATTTATTGCTTCTAGCAAATGTCTTTCACAATTTTACTTAATTTTTTCATCTTTGTTAATGAATCATAAAATGGTACTCTTTTGTTGGCTGTGCATAAAGTCAGCAGTAAGTGCATGCTTTGCGGATAGGCAACTGTGGATTGAAACGTCAACTGTATTTCACGGTGTATGGAATTTCTTAGTTCAGAGTATCTCTGACATCTGGCAGTGAGCTATTCTGTTTTGGAACTCTCCTCCATCTTTAAACATTAAATAAACTCTCTGTGACCATTAGGATTTACCGAGTTTTATTTACTTAATTATGTAACACAATACTATTTAATAATTTTTCATGTGGGATGAATTTGGTTTTATCACTGTGGAGTATCAGTGACATTAAAATGCACTTAAAGCAGTCTTTTTGTTATGGTAAGTGGTTGAGGTTTCTTCTACCTTTTTTTTTTTTTTTTTTTCTTACATGAGCTCTAGACCCATGTAGGGCTTGAACTCAGGACCCTGAGATCAAGAGTTGTGTGCTCTAGGAACTGGGCCAGCCAGGAGCCCCTATCGTTCTACTTTGAAAAAATATTCCAAGAATGGAACAAAGATTGGATTAAGATATTTGTAAGCAGTTCTAAACAATGTAGAACCAATTTACAGAAAAGAATGTGGGAAGCTCTCAGTCTTCTTCTGTGCCCTGACCACCCCTGCATTATGGACTGTAGCCCAGTCCCATTATCCATTAACTCAATTATCATTATGGTGAGATGCCTGACCATAAGTGCATCTTCTTTAAGGCTTCCTTTTCTTGATGAGGAGCTCTAGATGTCCAGACAAGATCTTTTCCTTAACCCTAAACCCACTATCCAAAGGTCCACTATCCAGATGTCTGCTGACTCATCTGGATTTTTCATGCGTATATTCAACTTGAAGTTCCCAAGTTAAACGTATGTACTTGTCTTCAAACTCTCCATCTCCTGTGTTTCCCGTGCATACCACTTCACAGCAAGGTAGAAACTCCGGTCATCTTGAATGATTTCCTTCCTCTTTAACTTGTACATCCAATGAATGTCTAGTCATTTTTATTCTAACTCCTTTATAACTCCCAATTTTCATTTTCACACCACCCTTATTGCCACTATTTCAGTGCAGTTTGACTTTGGTTCTTACCTAAAATACACCAAGATATTTGTAATTGGTCTAGAATCTACTGTAGAATTTACTCTTCCAATCCATGCCCTGCTCTGTAAGAAGAATGGTATTTGTAAAACACGGTTCTGACAGTATTTCTACATAATTTAAAAACTCTTAAGACTGATTCCACATGTCTAAAAGATGGCCTTCTGGGTTTATCAGAATCCTTCCCCACGCAGGCCGTGTATTCTGAGTCTCACACTCGTTGCTGCCGCCATATTGGATGGTTTTCGTTCCCTGACTGTTCTGTGCTGTTCTGACCTTCCAGCCTGTCAAGTAGCGCTCCTCCCTCTTGGATCCCTTTCTCATCTCTTTCCCTCGTTATCTCCTGATCATTCCTTAGGATTCATCTTTGAGTGACTTCCTACAGGAAAACTTGGTTGATGTCCCCACGGCAAAGCTGAATAGTAGTATCTCCCACCGCTGGGTCCTGTAGGAGCCCTGTGCTTCTGCCTGTTTTAGTAATAATGCACTCTGCTATAATTGTTTATGTGGCTCCCTTTCGTTACGGTTTAGTACCTTGTTTTATCTGTTCCCCGCACATCCTAGCTTGGTGTGTTGGAGGCAATTTACAAATAGTTGTTTAATTCACTTACAGTAGAATGATTGAGTGATCCAATGACCTTAAAGACAAACATTTATAAACTAATTTAGAGTGCAGTTTGAGGTTTGAGGTTTAAGCACACAACCTATGATGTTGGGTTTAATCAGATGATGTTTTGGAACAGGGAGGAAATAACATTGAAAAACTTCTCTACAGCAGCCTGAATGATGTTTATACACTAGGCAGCTGTTGAACAGTGTCTCTCTCTGTATTTTCATATAGCAGTAAGCAGAATAGAAGTTTTGTTTTGTTTTTTTAGAATAGAAATTCTTTAAGCGAAAAAGTGTTAGGTAATTATTTTATTGCTGCTCTGTATTCTTCTGTATTATCTATATATTTTTTAGCTTGGGTCTCAAAGATTTTATATGAAAAGCACCTTGTTATTTTAAATAATCTGTTAGAAAAATAATCAGGTGTGACAGTAATGTGGGAATACTGCTGTGTTCCAGCCACTGTGTGGAGTATTTTACATTTCACGCTCTCCTCCCCCAAACAACTCTGAAATAGGATCAAGTATACCCATTTTACAGATGGAGGGATGCAAGACTGCGAATGTAGTCACTAGGCTTCAAACCCAGGACTCCTAACTCCTCAACTTCTGGGCCAGATCTTTCCCCATTTATACCTTTAATTGATTCGTAGGATAAATTAAAAAGAAACTTTCCCCTCACTTCTCACTTCTATGTGGAATTAAATAAAACCAAGATGGCTTTCAAGCATTTTTATCCATAATAAAGTCTCTGTAACTGAAATTATGTGGGTTCTACTGTTAGTAATACACTAACCAGAAGTAGGGGTTCCATAGGAATGAGCAGTCCATAGGTACTAACAGAACTGACATGAAATCTGATGGGAAACATTACGTATATTGGAGTTTGGGGTAACGAAAGGTCAGGGTATTAGGTTTGGGTTAGAGGGCAGGGTGGATTTATCAATCTGTGTGCCTGCAAAAGAGTGGCGTAACTTTGGGCAAAGGTAGCTTTCATGGCATTGCCAGTATCGTAAATTTAAATTATTTAAAAAATGTTTTTCTAAAGAAACAACAACATTTAAAAGCGTATTTAATAGTGTATTTTTCATGTTCTCTTAGTATCTAGTAAATGCCATTCTAGTTAACCATGAGCGATGTATGAATATGGTAAAAACCCGAGGGAGTGTTACTTCAGTGTGGCCAATGAGAGAAATTTAAATGTAAGACTCTCACGTACTGGTCAGGGATTAAGGACGTTTGGGGTAGAAGTAAAAGCACTTTGACTACAGAGTCGGAGAAGTTCGATGTTTGGGCGGGTACCTTTGCAAGCCTGGGTTTCCTCACTTGGAAGGTGGAAGAGATGCTGCTGCCCAGCTCAGCGGGTCTCTGTGCGGGTTACATGAGAAGATGAGCGCGGTGTGTGTGTGGCTCATAAGTAGGGACTCAGTAAATTCCGTCACTGTCGGTGCCGTTGTTGATGACCATGGTCAGCTCACAAGAAGGGGAAGGTCACCTTGTTTCAGTTGAGTCCGCATGTCAGAAGAATCATCTGGGGCTTCCCGTATCTGTGGAGACTTGACTCAGTTTTATGACACTAACCACGTTTACTGAGATTCGGGGATAGTGCACAGTTGTTTCGGTTGCCTACAAGGTCTCATCAGCATGTATCTCTACTACGGGAAAGGGTGAATTTGTTTTAGGATGTAGCTTCTGTTCTTACTCCATTTGGATAAGCATGAACATCTTCTTTTTTTCTTTTTCTCCATCCAAAAGCATTAGAATGTTTAATGTTTCCTTCATTAATTAGAAAATGGCTTTATTTCTGGTGAATTCTAAGCACCAAATTATCAACAACTTCAGTCTTATCTACCGAACTCATAAAAATTGAATCAGTAATTTACTTGCAACAATCATATATTATTGTGAATTAGATCATCTTCCCCCAAACTAAAACCATGCCTACCATGTGATATGCTTTCTGGTACGTGTTTTAAAATAGAGGAATTGGAAACCAGGGGAGATTATTTTTGGATTCAACTATGCTTCGTCTTCAAAAAAAAAAAAAAAAAAAAAAAAGAAAGAAACAAACCAAGGCACTTGTTTCTGCAGAATAAGCAATTGGGTTGCAGTTTTCTTTCTTAAATAAGCCGCTTGGCATTCTGTGGGGAACTAGTTCAGAAGTTCAAACAAGTTGATGTAGACATCTTAAGTTTTCGTTCATTTCTGGAGATAGCTTGACTTTTTTTTTTTTTAAACAAAACATTTTGGAGAGAATAATTTATAAGACATATTTTTAATAGGAGTATTCCTGAATCTTGAAGAAGAGTTCAGCTCCAAGTTTGCTAGGAGTATCTTTCCTGATGGCTCTGTTCCTGTATGACTCCAAACTAAATATAACATTGAGAAAAAAACACATTAAGGATTTTGATTTCAATAAGCCTGTGTGGTCTGATGGGGAGACTTCAAGATTAGTCAGAACCCTACCTAGCTTTACCACTTTAGGCAAGGCAGTTAGCATTTCTGGGCTCTGTGTACCCCATCTGCACAACTGGAATGACCCCTTATGTTAAGGGCTCTTGTGAGGACTAAAGGAGATAACGTCCATGAAATGCTGAGGGTGGTCTTTGGCACAGAGCGGGGACTAAATAATATTTCTCGTCTCCCCTTCCTGGCATCATAATTGAAAATTTTACTGGTGGTTGGAGATTGTTTCTCTTTTATCATAACTCTCTGCAACTAGTAGTGTTTGGCTTTCAATTCAAGGGATAGAGAAGAAATCTTCTAAATATAACAAAATTTTACTAGTTCAGAATTTCAATAATAGCTGTAGTTTTTAGCTGTTAATTCTTAGAATTTAGAATGTTTAATGAGAGTGGGAGTATGGCACTGCATAGAAGCTGGATTACCAGAATGTTACCTACCACTTTCTGCTTTAATGGGTGGACAGCTTTGAAATGTTGGCACACTGATTATTATAGGATAATATACCATGTCAACTATTTTGGAAAAGGGCTGTTTCCTTAATATTTAAAAATCTCCTTTTTTTTTTTCCTCTTTTGATATCTTGTTAGAGCTCTTTTTTCCTATTTAGAGCTATTTACCAGGGGTGCTCGGATGGCTCAGTGGGTTAAGCATCCAGACTCTTGGTTTCAGCTCATGTCATGATATCAGGGTCCTGAGATCGAGCCCCGCAGTGGGCTCTGTGCTGGGCATGGAGACTGCTTAAGACTCTTTCTCTCTCCTCTCCCTCTGCCCCCGTCTCCAAAGCTTTGCGAGCACTTGTTCTCTCTCTTTTTTTCTCTCTGAAAAAATAAAAATAAAAAATAAAAAAAAGTTATCAACCCCTGACTGAATGATCCCAAGTAATTAATTACTAGAATATGAATTAATGAAATTTAATTATTACTGTCTTATAATTTGAAATCATATTTCAAAAATAAGAGCAATATTCTAACTCTGATGTGTCTTAGCCGTGAAAAAAATTATCCTTTCTTCTTCTACCTTTGTCAAGATATTTTAATGTCCTAGGACCCTGCACAACAAATACCTACAAGTAAATTGCATTATCTTTGTTCTTCACTTTATTTCTCTTGTATTATTACTTTTTCTATATTTTACCCTTGAATGGTTTTTTTTAAATTTCCTATTTTTTTTGTTCATTTTAATCTTACGATGATAGTAATATCTGAAGATTGGTAAAGGAACCTAAATAAGATGTAAGGGTTTTTTTTTTTTTTCCTCTTCTTCTTTTTAGGTTTTTGTGAAAACAGTCTCAGCATTTCTCTTAACGAATTTTTTAAAGTTCCTACTTATGTTAATACTTCTTCAGGAACAATTAGATCATTCAAGGAATTTGCTTCTGGCTACTAAGTAAGGACTCGATGGAAGGAGGAAAGAAAGAAGCTGGGACAGCTGATCAAAAGTAGACTTTCTTGATGGTTTTGAATCATATAAGGAAATAAAAATCTCCCACAATCCTCTGGTTTTTAATGTGTCTTTAATTACTGTTTTTTTTTTTTTTAATTTTCTTTCAGAACTCTTGATGTTTCAGTGAGCTTTAATGGAGGAAAATCTGTCATCTCAAGCTCACTAATAGTCACAGCCACAGAATGTGTAAGTAAAAAGTTTGCATAAAGTTACGCTTTAAAAATGACTCCATCCGGAAATAATTATGGCTTGTCAGTGTTGTTGCGTGCTGTGGTAAGGAGGATGCAAACAGTGACACTGGAGACCACCACAAGGAAAATGCCATATAGAATTTATTTTAGATTGTTTCTTTTTTCTCTTTAGCCTCATTAAAAAGATATTTTAAGACAGTATAACTTTTATTTTGATATTTATAAAATTCAAAAGTCATACTTAAAAATAAGAATAAGGAAGGAGAATAATGTTCAAATGAAGCATTTTCCTTGAAACATTAAATGTCAAAATGGAATAATATTTTTTATGTTATGAAGGTTGAATTATTGTGCCCAAGACATTGATTATGTTTTTGAAATTATTAGTATATCTTAATGATGGCCTCACATTTCATCTATTTTAAATGTTGGTGCTTTCTAATATGAGTAGGTAATCTGATTTTGATAGCTTGATATATCTTAGTTTGGAAATCTGTTTTAGTTGGAATGATTGATTTGTAGTACCTAAGATGCGGTCATTCAGAATGTAAACTTCATTGTTAAGACAGTGTTTTTCTTGTAGTTAATTTTTGGGGCTCATGGAAAGTTTTGATATTCGATTGTTGAACATGAAAACAGAAAACACTAAAGGGAATGAGCACATGGCTATTATTTTTATGAGTATATTATCTTTGCAAAAAAAGACATTAATCAAAGCAAACAAAAACCCTAAATTCTTGCCTTTTGAAAAACCAAAATTACAAATCTAAACATTTTCTCATATCTCATGGTTTCATGGCTTTATATTCTGATCTTTAAATCAGAAAGACATCCTTCCTTCAAGAAACAAAATAACTCAGTATTATATGTATAGGGACAGTTGTTTTCTCTTTGTAAGAAAACATTGCATGGAAAACAAATATCCATATGGACCCTTGGGCCACTATGGAATTTTCTGGATTACTCTTTATCAACACCTGTGTTTCGAAAATACTAGTTTTTTTTTCCCTCTTTTTATTTGTAATTCATGTTGCAATTTGCAGGTTTTCTGGTCTCTCAGGATGTGGTTGGGATTACAAACATTTTGTGATTACATCATTTCTCAGTGTTTAGATCACTGAAACGGCATTCTCACTCTGCCCTTCCTCTCACTCTGCACTCCTAGCCATCTTTTCTAACCTCTCTTGCATGCAAGCAGGAACATAAATGTTTGCATCCCATAACCACTCACAGTTTTGGTGTGCAGGGATGCTAGGTTAAGTGACTTGTTTGGAATTTACAAAACACGTACTTTTGCAGAAGTCCTCCTCGGCCTTTCCAGTTCTCAAGAGAGCACATTGTGAGTCAAGTTCATTTGAGAGTAAGGTGATTTTTTAAAAAGTGACATAGGTTGTGTCAGACATGGAGAGAGTGAAAGGAGTGGAGGGAGGAGCACAGGTCATGTCGGGTTTTCTAAGCCATTTTAAGGCCTTGAGTTTTTCTTCTGAGGGAAATGGGGAACCATTGGAAGGTGACATGATATGACTTAATACTTTGAAAAGATTATTCTGGCTACTATATAAAAATAGGCTTCCCACGAGGGCCACATGGTTTTTAAGAAATCTGGAGACCAGATCCTTGGCTATTTCAGTAATGTAGGAGAGGGGAGGATGTCTCCACTGAAGAGTCAGCGGTGGAGATGGTAAGATGTGATTGGATTCAAACACATTTGAGTACAGGGGGAGCACGTGGGATGTGTAGACAGATTAGATGTGGGTGTGAGAGAAGGACATTAAAGATAATTCTGGACTTTTCACCTGAGCGACTAGAAGGATGAGTTGATGTCAGGTAGAGCGGTGTTTAGAAGAAGACGAAGACTTTGTTTTGGAAATGTTGAGTGAGGGATGTCTCTGTAGCCATCTCCGTGGACGTATCATAAAAGCAGTTGTTGAATATACAAGTCTGGAATTCTAGAGGTCTGGGTTGGAGATACACATTTGAGAGTTGTGTAGAGTGAAGTAGTCAATGAAATTCCACGTGATTTTTACTGAAAAAAAAAAAAAAAAGAAAAAGGAAAGTGGCTTTTATGAGCTTAAAACAGAAGGGAAAGAGTACCAAAGAAAGTCATTATGTTTTTTAATCGGAGAATAGTTGACATAGTTGTATTAGTTTCTGGTGTACAACATAGTGATTTGATATTCATGTACATTTTGAAATGGTAACCACAAAAGTAGTTATCATCTGTCCCTTGACAGAGTTGTTACAATATTGTTGACCATGTTGACTACGTTCCTTGTGCTATGCATTACTTCCCCGTGTTTCATTTATTTTATAACTGGAAGATTGTACTACTTAATCCCCCTCACCAGTCTCATCCCTCCCTTCTGGCAACCACCAGTTTGTTTTTGAGAAAGGTTTTGTATTCTTGGAGGTCAGGATAAGCTCGGTCCTGGAAGGACAGCAGGACCTAGGCAAGAAGAGAGGAGGGGAAAGCAGATTACAGATAAACAGAAAATGAAATTGAGAGTAGATATATTTGATTGGAGTGAAAATGGTGGGATGGAAGCTTGAAAATAGAAAATTTAGACCAGATTATCTATAGCCTAAAGAAAGAGAACAACCCGATGGAGTTAAAATATCGTTTGGGGTGCTGGGGTGGCACAGGCGGTTGGGCAACCAAGTCTCGGTTTTGGCTCAAGTGGTGGTCTCTAGGTCATGGGATTGATTGAGCCCCACATGGGACTCTGCACTCAGCAGGGAGTCAACTTAAGACTCTCTTCCTCTGTGCTTGCACTCTCACTCTCAACTAAATGGATCAATCTTTAAAAAAATAAAGTATCCTTTGAGGAAAGGATCACAGTAATTTGTCGGGTCTGTCCTTCCTTCCTTTTTTTTTTTTTTTTTTTTTTTTTTTTGCCTCTCCTTCTCTCCTTTCTTCCTTGAAGTGAGAGAAATATGTAGTGATAAAGAAAAATTGTGCTGGACAAAGCTAAACAGGTGAGGAAGACCTTCTTCACAGCTATTACAGGGCCCCCTGGCTTGAGCATCTCCTCTTGATGCCAGGATTGTGGTTTAGAGCCCCATGTTGGATGTAGAGATTACTTAAGAAGAAAATCTTTAAAAAAAACTACTACAACAAGGGAAAAGTAAACGTTCTCATATTTTCCTGACAAGAGGCGGTGGTAAAACTTGGAGCTAGGCGCCCATGACGTTTGCCCTGCCCTTCCACAGAGACTGAGAGATGGGGCGCCATTTTGTTTGGTGATTACATTTCAAAGTGGTAGCTCTCAGGTTGCGGAAGACATTCCCCCTGGGGCCCGTAAAACTGGAACGAGACTGAAATTTATACACATTCCAAAGAGTCAGAGAAAGATTTTGCAACTAGAAGTTTTCTAAAGCAGATTCTCTTTAAAAAAGGGAGATGAGGGACCTATTGCCAGGAAGAAATCTGCCTGAAGTTTAATCAGGCTGAGGGAAAGTGTAAGTCCATCTCGGTACATGGAAAAAGTGAAGTGAGTACCAGAAGGATAGCTCAAGAGATGGGAAGATCAGGACACTTACCATGTAAAGGAGCCAGAGGGAAACGGAACTCCCATATGAAAGGAAGGCAGCATTAGGAGGTAAAGAAGGAAAGGTCAGAGGTCACGGTGACTTTGATGCTTCGGTTCAGACTGATGATTTATATAGCCTTCTGTGTGAATTTTATTATTCCAGTAGTTATTACAAGATAATAAATACTGTAATTCACTTTATTGCACTAATAATCATAGTGTAATTCATTTTCCCCGTTAGAATTAGCCATTATTGTGTATTCGAACTCAAAGACCTCTAGTGTGTGGTAGTAATGTTACTATTTTATAGCTACGGAAAGTGAGACGCACCTGCCGATGTGTGTCTTAAATCTCTATTCAAGAGAGAACAGGATAGTGGGCCACATTATGAATGCCCAGGCATCGTGTTAAGTGCTGTTCGGTCTGTCGGGCACATTCGGGTAGGACGGGCTGCAGGTCCTCGTATCACTCGTTGTAGGAGGATGGCTTTGGCTTTCGCAGGCGTTGAAAAGCCCAGCAAAAGAAAACACCATTGCTTTGGCAATTGACGAATCCTTGTGGAAATCCCACAAATAAAGAAGCCCTTCTTGTGTGCTCCAGGAGCACCAGGCTCAGTTCTGCCGAGGCCCTTACGTCACTGAGCTGCAATTTCCTGTTTACTTCTGGGCTTTCCTCCGCCGTTTTGAGATGTTGACAGCAGGGCCTGGGTTTTGCTCTGTGCCCTTCTCCGTGTCTGGTCCCTACACAGGGCCTGTGCTCCAGTGATTTGTTAAATGAATGAAGGAAAGTAGCTGTACACCTGCTTTAAAAGTGGGGAAGTGAAGGATTAGATTTAAGAGACTTAAGATGGAAGCCTGAGAAGGGCTTATCTCTAGATAGTGATTTCCCTTCATCCATCTCGAAAGATCTCCTCAATGTGTCCCTGCTTAAAAAAAACAGTGAAAGCTATCTTTCCTTTTTCCCTTGAACTACTGTTCTCCGGACTCTTCTGACATAACCGTATCCAGAATATGTTTTCTGAGCACGTATTACGTGCTGAACACCGTGCTAAGCCCACAGTACCCGCGCCAAGCACTTTATGACTTCATTAAACATAGACAACTCAAGAGGAGGCTTTTCCTGTCCCTTAATTTTGCAGGTGAGGACCAGAGAGCCGCCTCCCGTCCCTAGTGCACATTTAGGCGAACACATTGGAAGGTGCTTCTTCTGCGGGGTAGACCAGCTCTCGGCAGGGTGTCTGGCTTGGTGCGACCGAACATGGGCTGACCGCAGCCCTCGCTGCCCCTGAGAGGGGGGCTTGCAGCCTGGAGGCTCTGGAGGCTCACTTACCTGCTCACGGTCAAGTAAATGCTAGAATTGAGAACGGAATCCGAGGCCGTTCCCCGCCTCCCTCCCCGGCCCCAGCCTGAGCATTTGGGCAATCTGCCATTTGTAACCAGGGCCTGATTTCATTTATATAAAACACGGGTTGACGGTTTGTTTCTGTAAGAGGTCGACAGTATCTCAGGGTTTGAGGGCCACACGGTTTCCATCACAGCGACTCACCTCTGCCATTTTAGCACGAAGGCATCTGTAAGCGGCCTGTATGAGGAGGGGTGTGGCTGCGTTCAACAAAGCCATGTGCCCTGAGATTTGCATTTTATGTAACATATTCTTCTTTTGATTTTTTTCAGCTATGTAGTCACATAAAAAAAAAAAATCTTAGCTTGCCAAGGGTCTTACGAAACAGATGAGCTGATCTGGCCTTTGGGACATAGTCTGCTAATTCTGGGTAGGGAGTCTTCCAGGAGAATCCAGAACATCATCAGCATTCTGGGACTATTTTTTCTTCCCCTAACTCTAAGTCTATGGGAGAAAAAAAAATTATGGGGACCCGTTTCCCCTTTTCCACATCTGTCTTTTTCAATTGTGGCTCTGTACTTAATTATTTTCGAGGTAGGTTGTGACAGTTTGACTTTTTTTGTGATTCTTCTTTCCCATAGTTATGTGAGTTTTGAAATTTTTGAGTGAGTCCTGTTCCTCACAGTTATTTTGCAAGGACCGTAGTGGCTGGTTTGCTTTTATACTTGTGTGATTCTCTTGGCTAGAATTTCAGTTACATGGCAGGGCGAAGTTTCTGATGAGAAAGCTTGCTTGTAATGAAGAAAAGGAAATTAGATGCAGACCAGGTTCAAAAACTTCTTGTATCCAGGATGACTGCAGACTCGACTCCCTCCACCGTAACGTCAGGCTCAGGCTCTGGTATGTCCTCAGTTAAGCCTTGAAAGAGTTTTGGCTTCACAACTTGAACCATCCTCTGGGTCGCGGTTCTCAAACTGGACTCCTCAGAGACATCTGAGAATGCCATTTTTTCAAAACGATGGTTACAGAGATTCAGTCCAACAAATGGCCAATTGAAAGGTCATCCAACAAACAGGCATTAATCCGTTGTAACAGATGGCCAGTTCTCTCTGTATTAAAAAGAGCTACCATTTTTCAGAAATTTGTGTTTCAGACCTTCTCTTTAGCTCCTTCAGGTGCCACCAAGTCCCCTCAAGCGCTGTGTTTCAGCCACTGTTGTCTTTCTCTTGTCCTTACAAGAGGTCACTAATTCTGCCCCATTTTCTCCCTGGGCTGGCTGGCTTCCCTTCCTTTCCTTTCCTTCTTTCTCTTTTTTAAAGATTTTATTTATTTATTTGAGAGAGACAGAGATAGCAAGAGAGAACACGAGTGGGGAGGAGAGGGAGAAGCAGTCTCCCTGCTGAGCCGGGAGCCCGATGCGGGACTCGATCCCAGGATCATGACCCCGAGTGCGGACGCCCAGACGACTGAGCCACCCGGGCACCCCTCCCCGGGCTCCCATACTTGCTTGGAGCCCCCCAACGGGTTGTTTGCCTTCAACTTCCCCACGTCTGTGCTTGGAGCCCCCGAACGGGTTGTTTGCCTTCCACTTCCCCACGTCTGTGGTTGTTCGCTCAGGGTTTGTCCCTCCAGCTGACCCATGGGCTTCGTGAGGACTCGTCCAACTCTGTAACTGCGGCACCTGCTCACTGCCTAGGATTGATGACACAGCTCCGCGTGCGACCGTGGCTAGTTTCATTCACTCTTAGGTCTGCAGACTGCAGCCCGCTCTCCGCTCACAGGACTGAAGTCTATGTGTTTGACCTTTCCTTAATTTGTTTATAAAGCTACGTGAACAATGAGATGATTTCCCTTTCAAGATTGAAGCCTTTCATGCTCTGATAATGGCTCTGGCAATGGAACCGGGAAAGCCTGAATTTGTATCCAGTTAACTGAGCTCGTGTCTGGACCTGGGGGCATCCGGGGCCGGCTCCTACGCTGACCGCACCCCACGGTTGCGATGCATGACATTCTTTGCTTCCTCTGCCCTGTTTTTCATCACACTTAGCTAAAATACGGTAAGGATTAGGTCTGCAGGTCTTTAGATAAAGTATGCATTCTTTTTTTTTAAATTTTACCGAAGATGAACCTTTGGAATCAGTTGATGTAATAATATTGCCATAACAAATGTTTATTTCCATCTGGATGTGCAAAGTATTTGATTAATGCAAAGTAGCCCATCTACTTTACATTCTGTCAAAGCGATTTCTGAATATCCGGCGAATGACACATCCATAGAAAGAAAAAAAATGTAACCACAACGTTGTTAGCCGATCGATACCCTCCAGTTGCGCGTTCCTATCTCTGAGCACAGAGTCTGAATTCTAAGAAAGGAGGAAATGAAGTGTTCTTAGAACCTTTTTGAAAACTGTATTGCACAGACAGTACATTTCCATGAGTGCTGTGACCAGATCCTAATGTGGGAAAGGACTGGTAGGGATTGCTGTGTCCATTCTGTACATAAACAGATTGGGGGTGTCTCATCGAAGAGGTAGGATCATGAATTTATGCATTGACAGCGGTTCTCCCATAGGATATCACACTTCCCTATGTGTTTCTTTAACGTTCTTGTACCGTCAGATTCCTCTTTGCCTAGATTTTGGAGCCGGGCATAATCGAGGCTGTGGAGAGTCGCGCGATTTGTGCATGACTGTTTAGAATTCTGTGTAGAAAGATGCCCTTTGAGTACTTCTTAAGTGGCCTGAAGTATGTTCTGAATTGTTTTCTTAGGTGTTAAGGACAGAGAATTTAGATATTTGCCTGGAAAATTTCCGTAAAGTATTGACATTCTGTCTCTTTTTCTCTTCCTCTCCCTCTCTCTCTGTCTCTCTCTTTTTCTCTCTCTCTCTCTCTCTCTCACACACACACACACACACACACACACTCGAGTTTCTATGAGCCAGACATTAATTTAGATATTTAAGATACATTAATAATAAAATGAGCTTATATTTTCATTCTACCAAACTCCACGACAAGAGGTTGCCACATGAATCCTTGTCTTTTTATTTCTTTTATCTTGAGTTAATTCTTTATGGTGAATATCATGTAATAGCCTCTTCTCCTGCCTTAAGGATGGGCAGATAGTGAATGGTAGAACTCAGTGAAGACAGTGCGTGTGTGCAAGTTTCCATAGTTATTCTTATCTTCTGGAAGATAAGATAAATAAAATGATCAGAGATTCTAAGTGATAATACTTGGGTGGTGGCCTTTTTGGTGACTTTGCAGCCTCCCGCCAGCTGCACAAATACGTGTGTGCTTGTTTCCTCTTCTAGTCTGATGCAAAATCAGAATCAAAGGATGGCTTTAATTGTTCATGTGGAGTTGATGCTTCATCTCCGGAAAGTAATGAATGTTTGATGATCTATGCTGTCCTGAGAATTAGTTATTTTATTTTTTTTTTAATTTTTTATTTATTTTAGAAAAGATTTTATTTATTTATCTGATAGAGACAGACACAGCAAGAGAGGGAGCACCAGCAGGGGCAGTGGGAGAGAGAGAAGCAGGCTCCCCACTGAGCAGGGAGCCCGGCGGGGGGTGGGGTGGGGGTGGGGGTGGGGGGCTCCATCCCAGGACCCTGGGGTCATGACCTGAGCGGAAGGCGGATGCTTAATGATTGAGCCACCCAGGTGCCCTGAGAATTAGTTATTTTAAAAGTAGATTTATTGAAACTGAAAGGCTGCTAGTAACTGCTGTCTACAAAAATGGGGTTGTTTTGGGGTGGTTTCCATGCTGCTATGTGCTCATCTTTTTTCTTCCTTCCATTGTGATAAGAACAGATGATACGGGGAAAGGATACACATGTCAAGATTTTTCTGATAAGCTGAACCGAGTGTGTTTTGCCAGCACTTCCTCACCACGTCTTCTGAGAACTACCTTCTCTTCTGTTCTCAGTTGTTTACATGTAACTGTTTACATAAAGATTCTTATCTCTTTCTGTGCATATGCCGTTGTGTATTGCATTTAATTTGTTTTTTGAAAAAGATTTATTTATTTATTTATTTTAGTGGGAGGAGGAGCAAAGGGAGAGAGAGTCTTATGCAGACTCTGCACTGAGCTGGGAGCCCCAGGTGGGGCTCGATCTCACCACCCTGAGGTCATGACCTGAGCCCAAACTGAGGGAGTCTGGCCCTTACCCAGCAGTGCCCCCGGGTGCCCCATGCTGCACTTGAAATTCCGTTACAGGAAGTTCTGACGGGACGCTACTGCCACTGTCCCTTAAACGTTGGGAAATCCCTCAGCCTCGAGCAGTCCCGGCCCTTCTCAGCGCGGGTTCTAGGCAATCCTAGATTGACGGGATGTTGAAAGTGTTACGAGGAGAAGGATGGTTCTGTGCTGATGGAAGCTGAACTGCTTTGCTGCGAAGCCACTCAGAGCTTTTTGAGTGTGTTAATATGAACAATGATTTTCTAAGAGAGCCAGCATGGTAAAGGCTTTTCCACAAAGAGTTTCATGCTGTGGGAACCACTGGCTTTCTTATTTTATGGATTAGAAAACTGAGGCTCCAAGAAATTAAACAATTTACTTAAAATTAAACCTCCAGACTAACACTTTTAATACGGTGCCATTCTAAGGTGGATACTGGGGGGTCCCCCCCACACCTTGCCACCCCTCTTTCTCTGTCCACTCTTGGGATGAAAGTGGCTCTTACCCTGACCTCTGGGCTTTGTTTTGTTTTCTCTTTTTAATTTAGATTCAGTTTACATCCAGTTCAGCATTACATTACATCAAAAACTAATGTTTTGTTTTGCATTTTAAAGATTTTATTTATTTGCGAGAGGGAGCACCAGCAGGGGGAGCTGCCGAGGGAGGGGGAGAAGCAGACTCCCCACTGAGCAGGGAGCCCACCGGGGCTCGATTCCGGGACCCTGAGATCATGGCCTGATCTGAAGTCAGATGCTTAACCCACAAAGCCTCCCAGGTGCCCCTGGGCATATATTCTTACTTGTTTTGAGTGACAGGAAATGTATCTCTGAAAATGCCCATGAAGTCCCAAAGAGAGACTATATTGATTTATTTACAGGGTTTTTTCCCCCTGCATTCGTTCCTTTAAAAGAAAACAAAGAAAACAAGGAAAGAAATGAAGCAAAGAAAACACACACACACACACACACACACAAAACAAAACATTATTACTGGGGATACTAGAGAGTGGGGTTTGGGAGAGACACCTTGTGCCCTGGGCAATTTTATCCCCACACCAAAAATTCCGTAAATACTAGTCTTTGCATTTGTGTGTTTTGCATCCCATTTCTTTGGAGTTCATTCTCTTAGTAAGTCATTTTAAAGGCCAAGCATGGTGTTCACATTGGTAAGTAGGTTGGACAGAGCCCCATGACTTGCTAGAGCTCACAGTAAAGAGTGACAGAAAAGAGAAATTAAACAAATAATCACAGTGTATCGGAAGTAAACAAACAATGTGTGATCAGCTCAAGACTGCGGTACAGAGAACCATGAATGGTACAGTGAAGAGGAGCATTCCCCAGTCAGAGACTCGGAGAAGACGTCCTGGGGAAGTGGCTTAAGGCGAGCCATGTGCGATGACTGACGAGGTGGCCGTTACAGGAGGGGGTTGGGGGCAGGGCCCAGAGCAGGTTCCTTAGGGCCAGAGAGCTTGGCGGCGGGAAGTGAGAGGATACCAGTGCGGTTCTTGAGAGGGTAGTTCCAGAGCTTCCGGGAGAAGTCCTCTGGGGTGCGAATGCTTGAGGTCGCTTTCTTGCACTGATGCAACGTACCATGTGCCAACAAGAACCGCTGCTGTTGGGACGCCCGGGCGGCTCAGTCTGTTAAGTGTCTGCCTTTGGCTCAGGTCATGATGATCCCAGGGTCCTAGGATCAAGCCCCACATCGGGCTCCCTGCTCAGCAAGGAGTCTGCTTCTCCCGCTCCCCAGCCCCTGCTCGTGCTCTCTCTTGCGTCTCTCTCTCTCTCTCAAATAAATAAATAAAATCTTTAATTTTTTTTTTTTAAAAACAACCATTTGTTGTTGGTTTCTCACTTGCTTGGTGATTTTTTATATTTATCTGGCCCTATCATTTCAATATATAATGTAAATAGTGTTTTATCGTCTAAAAGTCTGGAAAAATGTTGCATAAGTTTTGCCTAAAAGTAATCATGCTTGTGATCAAAATAACTCTTCTCCAGAGATAAATGATAGGGACCATACGGCCCTTCCATATAACCCCAGATAGTGATTTTTCTTACATTCTTTTAAGGCATAATTTAAAACTGTTTATAGCACTTTGGAAGCTTATTTCTTATTGACTGTTTTAACATAACCTATATATATGAAATGGAATATAAAGGAATTTATAGAATTTAAAGGAATATAATGAAAATCTGATTTGACATGGGTTATGCTCTCTGCATCATTTTCTGGTGTTTCCTTAAAAAAATGTGTATTTGGAATGTAACCCTATGCTTTACTGACCACTTTGTTTCTGTCTTCTGCCTCTTCTAGTCTAGTGGGACGGCTGCCATCATTGCTATTTTGGTGTTACTGCTGCTACTAGGCATTGGTTTGATGTGGTGGTTTTGGCCCCTTTGCTGCAAAGTGGTGAGTAAGGAGGATTTGCACCTCTACTCTTCTGCAAAGCAGTGAGATATAAAGTAAGGCCTGAAGTGTGACTCCGTGCCAGTGTCGAACAACGACAAGGTTTCAGTCAGCAAATTGAGTTTTAATAGTTTTTATTACTACGCTAAATTCTAGAAAACATGCATGCCAATAAATATTTATTGTCAAACTTCATCTAAAACACATTTCAAAATCAAGTTTGGAGGGAGGCGGGGAGAGGGGGAGAGGAAGGTGGGGGAGGTCGGAGGGATAAAGGGTTTTCCCCTGCAGTGCAAAAGAGTTTCAAGTAAGTTGAATGATCTTTTCACTTGGGGTCATGGGGAGAAGTTGATGATCTGTCAGGTTTCCTTGTCAGTACTTACTGGATCCTTCATTACCTCTTTGAAGCGTCTATTTCGGGACCTTCTCTGTTCGCCTCTCGGAAAAGCATTTTAGAAAACAAGTCATGGGCACATGTTAGGGTGTCTGGCAAATCCGCAGTTTTGAAGTTACGACTGTTGGTTTGTTTGTGTTCTTTTTCGTGTTTGAGTAAAACCTTTCAAAAAATACAGGTTTCTATTCGCTTTCTACTGCTACTGTAACAAATCGCTCCACATTTGGTGGCTTAAAGCAACACAAACTTATTATCTAACAGTTATTTACTCACGGATAGGAGCGGGGTCGCACTGGACTAAACTGGGCTCAAAGGTATTGACAGCCATTCATTCCTCTCTGGATGCTCTGGAGGAGTCCCTTCCCCCGGTTTCCCACCTTCTAGAGGACACACCAGCCCCTTGCCTCGTGGACCCTCCCTCCATCTTCAAAACCAGCGACACCGCATCTCCTGGGCCATTCTTCTGTAGTTACGCTTCCCTCCAATGCTTAACCCCGCTGGGAAAGGACTCCAGTGTTAAGGAACCATGTGAAGAAATTGGACCCACCTGGATCATCCAGGACGGTCTCGAGATCCCTGACTCTCTCAAGCTGCAAAGTCCCGTTGGCTGTGTAATGAAAATTACTCATAGTTCCAGGGACCTCTGGGGGGTTGCCATTCTGTCTTCCACGGGGTGGACTGTTGGGTCATAGAGCTCAGCACATTTCAAGCAGTCCAGTGTGGACTGTTCAGGTTTCATAGAGAAGAGTACCCTGAAGAAGCACCCATTCAAAGCCCACCTCCCCCCCCCCCAACAGCGTTCCTCTCATTGTCGGCACGTCACGCAGAGCTGGGCGTTCTGTAGATCACGGCGGGGTTGTACACGAGTTTACTAGATTGCCTTTTTCCTCCCTCACTTTCGCTGACTCATTTCAGTTTCCTCGTAACTTCAGGCACTAGTCCGCGGTACTCTGACATCTATTACTAATTACCCTTCAGTCCGCTTTTTGTGAATCAGGAGTCCTTTTTCGCAGAGTAGTTGGTCCATGGAGGAGGCACAGAATTAACTCCGACAACGGTAGACACCAGAAGCATTTTGTCTCTTTGCTGAACTAGTCAGTGTCCTGCCCTAGCGATTTCTGCTCAGTTTCCTGCTGTAATCTTGAGTATCCTAATATGGTTATTTTAGGGTGGCCTGCATTCTCAAGTCTCAAATTGAAAAGCAAAAAAGTGCCCTAATATGATTGGTTTTTTAATTTAAATTTATTTAAATTTTAAATAAATATAAATTTATTTAATTTTTTATTTAAATTTTGCAATGGTGGATTTCCTTCATTCCTTCACAGTTTCATTTATTATTGATCAGAGGGCTCAAAAGTGCCAAAGTATCTGATTTTTTAGAAGATGTATGTGAAAACCAAGCCAGGCTTCTCTGGGACATTTCTAATGGGCTCAGGTACAGATCTTGACCACCATTTTGGATGTTACAGAGAAGACTCAGTCTCTGAGAGTGGGTCCATTTCCACCCCGAGACTGCAGATCGTGAATCATGGAGTATATTTCTTTATGCAAAGCCTAGAGGGAATCCTTGAAGATGTGTCATCGGGATGTCGGAAGGGCTTCCTAGCCTTACGAACATCGTGAATGCTTACTAATTTCTGAAACTCAGCTTAATAGAGACACCCACCTGTTTTATGGCATTTAGAACTACAGATTAAAGGACACCTAGCCGTGAGTATGAACGGATATTTATACTTAGGTACAAATGAATCATAGTAAATGTTTTCTAAGGTAGCTTTAAAAGCAGGGTAGAGGCAAAATTCTGTACTTAGCCCTTGGCAATCCGTGTCCATACTATGTTAGGAACTGGGGGGAGGGTAACAAAAATGACTATAATATGCTATGGAAACTCACATTTTAATACGGAAGCACAGAAATGTGGGCAGAGTATAATTGGAGGGGCACGAGCGACCCAAGAGCAACATTTGTAAAGCACAGTAAGAACATGAGGAGAAGGGATTTGCCAGAGTTGTGGGGTTATCTATCTCAGAGAGACTTCCCTGGGCTGATGACTCCAAACGGAGTTTTGAATAATGAATAAGATGTTTACAGTTGATGGGGGACTTTTCAGATGAAGTGTGCGTGGAATTGCGTTGGGTCCCTCCGGCGTGCTTTGGGAAGCAGTAGGCTGAAGCCTCCCTCGCGTGCCGGTGAAGGAACAGTGGAAAGAAGGTGTGGGATTTAGGCAGGAATCCCATCAGGGAGGCGTCCTCTGTCTTTTAGGAAGTTGAACTCACCCTGGGGATGATGAGAGGCCACTGGAGAGATTGGGTCAGTGTAATCCCCTGAAGGAAGCCTTGCTTGCTTTGCGGCTGTGTGTGCCCAGGTCTGGTCCTGGTGGGGATTAAGTCTGTATCCGGCTGAGTTTCCATCAACAACTGAAGTGGAAAGCCGGTGACAGATCACGCACCTTAGAGAGGGCCACAGCAGAGGGTCGCTTGCGAAGCAGACAGAATGGAAGACGGAAGCTGAGAGCTGCAGGAAAACCAAGAGGGGAGTGAGACAGAAGGGGCAGAGGGACCATGGCAGAGGGCGTTGTCATGCAATGGCAGGACATTTGTTTTATTTTGATCCTTTTAGAGAATATGTTTGCGCTACGCTGGATTATTTAGAATGTAGTTTGTGCTAATTTATCCTTAGCGGTTAAATTATTAGGGATTAACTTAACTTCGACTGTATTGTCACCATAATATTACTTCTAATGGGAAATGAATTGCATTTGTGACAGCTTGGTGTTGTTAAAAGTTTTGTTTTGTGTAAATGTTTTAAAGTACGAGGGGCAAACATTTAAATCTCATCTTTCAGCGGAAACATGATGAAACAGCTTAAAATGTCTGTTCTTGATAAAGTTCTAGAACATAGGTGAGATTCGGTGGGGTGAGGTCCGGAGCCGATGACCAAGAAAGAATTCTTGAGACATCTTTGGTGCAAAATGGTGGTTTATTAAAGCACGGGGACAGGACCCATGGGCAGGAAGAGCTGCTGCGGCCCCGGGTTGGAGGGATGGCAGGTTCTGTACCCTGCGATTGGGGGAAGGTGAGGGAAAGGGAGGTTTCAATGGAGCTTTCGTATGCTAAAGAGGGCCTACAAGGTGCGGGGATACCGGAGGTCTTGCGGCATGATCAAGGTTGTCTTTCCCTTTTAGCAAGCCATTAACATCAAGATAGTTGGGAGATTCCTAAAGAATGTCACATTTGTCCCACCGGGGAGTGGCGGGGGTGAGGGGGAGATTGCGAGGTGTCAGCCTTGTGCTGTGTCCTCAGCCAGCCTTCCGCTCCCTTATCATTCTCAGGAACTTTTAGATTTTGTCAGCAGTCCACCTCCTTGGGAATCCTATGCTCAGGAGGTCTGATAAAGATAGAAAGTTTGGAAATAAAGCCCTGAACAGAGGCCCTAATATTTCTTACACATTCTTATTCTTTAATTTCTTATTTTATGTAAATATCTTATGAAATGATTTGTTCGTTGTTTAGAGAAGATTAACATTTCACAGATGTCTAATCCATAACTCAAAAATGACAGAGTCACTTACATTTTAGACAGTGGTTCTCATTTTTTTTTTCTTTTCCCCTGCCCTAAATGACAGGAAGCTCTCAGAGCAGTGGCGGTAAGATTTCCAGTGGGGGTGATTCTCCCACTGGTGAGGTTCTCCAGGGTTGAATGGCATTTGGAAAAGCCCTTGTAGTAGCTGAATAATGGTCCCTGAAAATGTTAATTCCTGGAAACTGTGAATGTTATCTTCTTGTGGCAAAAGGGACTTTGAGATGTGATTAAATTAAGCTCCAGAGGTAAGGAGATTAGCGTTGGCAGGGGAAAAGGCGTGACCCCAGAGGCAGAGGTTGGAGGATATCCCTATTAGCTGGGGGATGGGAACAGTCACCAGAAGTTCAGGGAGCCAAGCAACAGCTACAGCCTGGGAGCCTGTAGAAGGAACCAGCTAGGGGGGCTCATAAGCCCCACATCAGATCCCTGCTTAGTGAGAAGCCTGCTTCTCCCTCCCCTACTCCCCCTGCTTGCGGTCCCTCTCTCGCTGTCTCTCTCTCCATCAATAAATAAAATCTTAAAAAATAAATAAATAAATAAAATAATAAATAATAAATAATAAATAAATAAATAAAATAATAAGAATTGAGATAGTTCAATATTCAATATCAAAATATAAATAATAAATAAAATAATAATATAATAAATAATATAATAATATTTATATAATATAATAATATTATATTATAATATAATATATATAATATATATAATATATATAATATATATATAATATAATATATAATATAATATAATAATATTATTTATAAATAAATAAAAAAATAAATAAAATCTTAAAAAAAAAAAAAAAAGGAGGAGGAAACAGCTAGTCTAATGCCTCATTTTAGCCTTGCAAGACTCAGTTCAGACTCCTGACTTCCAGAACTGTAAGAAGTTTCTGTTGTGTTAAGCCATTGAAATTGTGGTCATTTGTTAGGGCAGCGTTAGGAAACCAATACAGTCCTTAGATGATTCTGATACTGCCTAGGGTTGGGACTCACTGCTTCCGGCTATCCATTATGGCAGTTCTTATGTGATGTTTTCAGAGCGACTCATTACAAAAATTGGTCATGGAGTCTAAGAGGTTGGAGAATGGAAGACAGTGACTTACCCTTCACAATGTTAGCAGTGGTTAAAGGCTATTAAAAAATCAGTATCCATTTTTTAAACTTAGAATTACTTTCTGTTTTGTTTTGACTAACTATAAATTAACATAATGTTTTATATTCGGAATGGGATTTACTTATTTCAGAGTGGCAAGGAGTTATTGGAAGAAACAGGCTTCTAATTGTTGAAAGTGTTCAAGGCATGTATGTTGTTGGAATCATTTGACAAGGGGATGCATGGACAGCTATCTCCTGGGACTGCTTATTTACTGTCCCATTCATATTCAGATATTGAACCGCTGATTCCCATGAAAGCTGGGAAGTGACCTTTTTACTCTGCAGGGAAAAGCAAAGAACTTGAACATTTAACAAAGTAACTCTGTCCCAGAAACTATGCCATTGACCTCATTTGCTGTACCAATTTGGGATCAGGAACAAGAAACATATCAAATTCATAAATATCCCCTCTAGCATATTTTATATTAAATTTTAACCAAAATCCTCAAATAGTTACCCTGTCAGATTAGAAAAGGAAATTAAAATTGAACAATTATTTATGTGATTATTTGTTGAACATTTCTCTCACTTTATAGTGTAATAGTTTCACGAAGTCAAGTATTCTGTGTATTTTATTTTACTCATTGTAAACCAGGCATCTCACGCAGTAAACACTTAACCTCCTTGAACTATCTCAATTCTTAAAATTGAAACAGTTGACAAATTTTTATCTGGAAGACCACTTCAAAATAGGTTACCTTGTTGCCAGTTTTAATCAAAATTCTGCCAACTATGGGGAAGCATTTTACATGAGAGGATTAATGGTACAGCCTTAGTTCTCTGTATGATTTTCACTGGTTTTATTTAAAAGGTATCCTTTATGATGTATCTATAATAGGAAATGTGGCCTTTGCCATTCCTTACAATAGGAACTAAGACAAGTAGGTAAGGATTGGTAATTGTAATAAAATTCTGAAGTAGAAGAAATTTAACTTTTGTCTGGTTGCTTCTCCATATATCTGGCAGGGATTTCAAACCTGAGGATTTTGTGAACTTAGGTGGAAAAAAAAATCTTTATTTTTACTTCCAACTGAAATTTATTTTCTTCATTTATGAATGTAGACCGCTATCCACAAAAGTATTGGCAGTTCTGGAGACTTTGTCAGCAATGGTAATCACAGATATCCTGTATCTTCAGATATTTTTGAAATATCTTCTACAAGTATCAAAACTTCAAAAGTTAGAGTAGTTCCCATTATTTAATGTAGTAATTCTCATTATTTAATGGACTATTCATAACGTAGCATTTATTTCTATATCATAACTTTTGTGGGTTTTTTTTTTTTTACAGATCAGATTTTTTTTACAGATCAGAATATAATTATATTGCAATATAATTGGATTCCTTAAAATCCTTTGTATTTTAATTTTTTTTTACAGATCAGATTTTTTTTACAGATCAGAATATAATTATATTGCAATATAATTGGATTCCTTAAAATCCTTTGTATTTTAATTTAGCTTATTTAATCTGGGAGGGGATCTGTAGGTTCACTGGATTGCCAGAGAGGGGCACAGCATAAAAAAGGTTAAGGAAAAAACCCCTGCAATGGGAAATCAGGCCACACGGGATGCTTTTCATCTGAGACTACTTAAAAATTTTAACTCCGGTTCATTTTAATGCATATTTTCAAGGATAAAAGAGAGAGACGGCATCATTTAAAATGTGGCAAAGTAGTTTTCTCTGTGTACCCATTCTTCCCATGACGAAAGAAACCTACACCAATGATAGTTGGAAGACTTTTTCCAGTAGTAATCACGGTGCAAGCGCCCTCGTGCACAGCGGACATTTTTAGGCACCATCATTAGTGAATTACAGAGTGTGTTGAGTTTGCAAACTATTCCGTGAGGGAAAAGTTCTCATTTTTGTGTGAAGTTATTTCTCACCATCTGTTGCAGAGTCTGTGTCCTGCTCACCGAGGATCCTCACGTCCGTCCTCGACAGCTGCTTGTCGTTATCAAAGACATCAGCTGCGTCCTTCCTTTTGCCTTAAATTAAAAACGGGGGCAGGAGAGGCTAAAAAAACTTACCATGTCCTGAATCACGAGTGAAACATTAGCAAATATGGGTGTTTTCATCACTGTTTAGCTTGGAAGATGCGCTGAACCGATGGCAGATTTGTTGTACTGTCAGGACGGCAGAAATGACAGTCCTACGGTTGTGTCACTCGGCATAACCAGACACTCTGCAGAATTACAGATGTAAGGCTAATGAGGTGGCAAACAAAGGCTTTCTGGAGTGTTGTCAATTACTGTGTGTTATACAGCTGCAGATAAATATCCAAATATGCTGGAAATGGTAAATGTTCACTCTGCTCTCGTGTCGTTGGCCAGAGTTCTCCACCCTCGGGGGAAAATTGCAAGCTCCTTTTACCTCCGTGCATTTAAGACATTACATAAAGGTCTCATAAATCTTAATTTAAAAAACCATTTTGAAAAGTTATCCCTTTAAAGCCCAATTTGCTTATAAGTAAGTTGAGCTTTCACGATGAGGTTGTATCTGCCTGGAGCTCCATGCAGTCGTTTTCTTAGCCAGCAACAGCTGTGCTGTTCTTTCTAAATAGTAATAACCCTTCTATATTGCACTTGTTTTTTATTGTCCAGGAGGGCTCTTGGTGCCTTTATTGAGTTACTTTGAGAGTAGCCTGATTTTTTTTTTTTTGGAATGCACAATAAAACAGAAGTAATTTAAATTTTAATATGCCTTCCTTGCACCATTAATTAAAATGATTTATGTTTGGTTGCCTCCTTGAAATAGAGTGTGATGTTAGTGCTTATTGCTTCCATGGTGATGTTTTCCAACAGAACATCATTTGCAAAACGGGGTGTCCAACTCTTCCTGGTCTAGTGTATTTGCTGTGACGGCAGCACCTTTCCTTAGCTCTTGTCCGAACACACTCTCACACTGTTCTTCCCAGTCCCCGTTTGGCATTTTAAATTATATTTATCGTCTGGACCTCCCACTGGTTATTTCTTTGTGCAAAGTAGGAATCTTTGATCACTGATGAGTCTGTCAAGGAGGAAAGGAGAGGGAGGATGCGATGGCTCAGATCATATTTTGATCTGGATGATGAAGGCCTCTAACTTGAAGAGATGCAGAAAAAGCTTCCCAAATACCAGTGTAATAGAACTTGGTGTTTCTGCACTTGCTCTGTGATCTTGTCAGAAAGAGGAAGGAGAAAGGAAGGACGGCCCCCGTCTATTTCAGACCGATTTTCCTAAACACTGAGAGCGACTTCTCCATTGTTTGTGGGCTCTTAGTCGCGTAGATGACATTGCTGATAAATTGGGCATTTGTTTTTGTCACTGGCAAGAATCAATCCTGAAACGCTACTTGATCTACAGGCGTTGTATCGTACCTTTTTTTTCATCCAAGGCAGTCACTGTTGACAGTTCTTTTCACTCTTTTCTGAGTATTGGAACATATGATGGCATCAAGCCGGCTGCAGGCTCCAGTGCTGACATTTTCTAGCGCAAAGAATGCCCACATCACTCGAACATTTGAAAAGTGTTAATGAGCAGATCAAAAGGACTGTTGCCTGAAGCAGCTAACTTTTTTTTTTTTTTTTAAAGAAATCGGCTCTCCTCCAAACTGAAATCTTCATTCTAGCAGCTAAGTAGATGAGATGTAATCCTCCCTGATGATGATAATAACAAATGAAAAAAAAATTGGAGGAGAATCAAACTCTACATATGGTTCATAAAGTGGTGAAAGTGTTTTCCAGAATCTTCAATACAGAACTCAAGGATGCTAAGTGGAAAAAATCCTGGCAACTAGGCAATATTATGCCTTTTAAAATCTGCAAATTCTCATAAAATATGGTGCATATGAATACATCCTTTTCTGAAATGGATGTGTTCTTGCACTATTTAGTACAAGAATGGGATTCTCATGACTGTTATTTTTAATGTATTTACACTGACAGTAAGGTTTCCTTTTTCTCCTGCACTGGTTTTGCTTAAATGGAGGGATATCAGTTGGACACAGATTTTTTTCCATTTTGACTTTTGAGCCAAATGGCTTCAGATTATTTTCACCCTCTTTTGTTCCTTATGAGGCCCTGTAGCAGAGTGGTGAGAGGGAACATTTTGAAACATCACATAAAAATCATTTTATTTCCTGTTCCAACATTTCTAGGTCAGTGATGTTGGGCATATTAATTAACAAGTTATGTCTCTATAAAGTGGGAATGATAATCTCTATCTTTCATAGTTACTATAAGGTTTAAATTAAACTCAGTCTATCTCTCTACCTGCCGACCTACCTATCTCTCTACCTCCCTGCTACTTCTTCCTCCATCCACCCATCCATCCCTCTATCCATCCCTTCATGCATTCTAGCAGTTCACAACTACTCAACACATCTTCAGCCTTTTCTTTTGCACCCTTTCCCTTTGCAGTCCCAACCGTATTTTAAAAGGATGTCATTTGGCAGAAGAAGTCAAACTTAATAGTTTGGAGAGGGATGGGCCCGAGTCCTGCATTTCAGCTCTTCTGATTTCTCTCTGTGCACCCTCGGGCAAGGTATTGAAATTAGTGTCTCCCTCTCCTGATATTTAAGATGGGGATAAGTATAGGAACTTCACAGGGCGATTAGGAGAATAAGAGAAATTTAGAGTGTCTGACATACAGCAGCTCCAATAAAGGGTGATCACTGTTAATAGTAGCAGCACAGAGATGAGCCTTAGCTCTGGGTTGGTTTCTGAAGGTTCAGCCTTAGCCTTTGTGGTGGTGGTTGTATCCCTTAATTTACTAGATCAAAATTTGATTTAAGTAGAGTTTTAGTGGCTGTATTCCATTTTAACAATGTGGAAAATGTACTCGTTAGAATTTCAGAGTCAACTTAAACTCATAATAATAAGTCACTCATTTAGACATACATAAGATGAATTACACATTATTGGGGAAAACAAACCTTAATGTTCTTTTCTGGAACAAGGTGAATACAAATGTATATTGATACATGGCCTGCTTAATTATGGAAAGGCACAGAAGCAAAAAACCTGGTGGAAAAGTTGTGATATGTATTTTTTTAAATGTTCTATCAGAATTTTCATGTTGGAAATGACCTACAATTAATAAAATTTATTTCCTAGATGAAGAAACTTAGGATGATCTTACGTCTTCCCATCTGCCATTGAGTTAATTAGTTCTCTCATTTTATTGGTTGAAAGAGAAATTTGATGCTTCATTTTCTTTGAAACTTGCAATATTTTAGTTTCATGGGAACCTGTGTCTATCTGTGTATCATTTATATATTTCTTTCCCCTCAGTATTTTTCTTTTAATTTAAGAGGTTGGCTGTGAGCCTTTTTGAACATTCTCAGCCAGTTCCTTCAGGTCACTTTCAATCATATTTTAGTATATTATTTTCTGAGCACTTTATTAGGCACTGGTGATACTTATAAAGAAGGAGAAATGATTATTGCCCTTAAGAAATCTACACTCCTAAGAGATAATTTAAAAAATTTCCAAATGAACATATAGGCCCAAGTTAATGAAGCATGAATGACTCAACTGTGCAGCAACATTTATTTTTAGAAGTTTTCAAGCTTCCAGATAGACCAGTAGGAAGACTGGATGGGACTTAACATGGAAATGGCCATCTTATTTAGGGCAAGCAAAGGGATCTTTATTTTTTCTAGACTAGAGATCCATATAAAGGGATATTTGTAGATAGGGTGTGAGGCCAGGACTGCACCATAGGGAGGCATTTCTATGAGCTGTATAAGGTTGTGGCTTATGATACTAGGTAAAGGGTCTCTAGTAAAGGGAAAAAATGCAAAGGTGTCTCTTATTATCCTGTTATCCTGTTGTAAGTTTGTCAGCAGTGGTCATATGAGGTTTTATTTTATTTTATTTTATATTTTATTTTTAAGTAGGCTCCATGCCCAACATGGAGGCCAGTATGGGGCTTGAATTCATGACCCTGAGATCAAGACCTGGGCTGAGGTCAAGAGTCGTGCGCTTAACCAACTGAACCAACCAGCTGCCCCATGTCATATGAGGATTTTAAATTGAAACAATTTGCTCCTATCATGCTAAAACAAATGCTATGCAGGATAAAGAGTATGACAAGTATGACATAAAAAAGGATGAGTCATGGAGGAGGATGTTCAATAATTTTCAGGAGGATATAACATAGAACCAGGTTGGGGATACTGTTTATATCCTCAGAAATATATATTAGTACAAGATGTACAGGTAATAAGCAGAGTAAATTTGAAATCCTCGCAAGAAAGTGAAAATGAATTCAGATACACTGTACTCAGACTTAGTGAAACGAAGGATGTACCTTGGTCTTTTTCTAGTGAAAGAACTCCAGAGAGCATTTTAAAGTAATTTGTAAGACTAAGAGTGGAAGCATGATTTGTAAGGATCTTCTAATAAAAGTCAGTAATTCGTAGATTTCACTTGTGGTCATTGGACCCATTGATCTATTTTGACCAGAGAAACAATTAGGCTTCTGTTAGGAAAATATACCTGGTTACACAGGTTAGAATGAGGGGTGGAATTAGAGATAGAAAAACAAGATAAATGTCTAATTTATGTAAGTAGAGCATGTAGACATTGATGCCAAAAAAGCTATGGTAATTATCGAATATCAGTGTTATCAGTGTGTTATTAATTCAGATGCACAGAGCATAAGTAAAGACTGATGGGGTGCCTCTGTTTGGTCTGAGTACCATACATCTATTTATAATGGCTTGGCTACACTTAAAATGCTATTATTGGTTCTGGCAATCCCACTTGGAGATATTGATCGAATGACTATGTACTAAGGCAATGGCCCAAGATCACCAAGTAACTCAGAATGATTGTGTGAGAAGTAGTTGTGATGTTTAGCTTCCAGATGAGTAGGGCTAAGTAGATAACGTGGTTATTTTATTCTAGTATTCAAAAATAGGAACCGCTCTCTTCTGGAAGAAAGATTAGTTGTGTGTGTATATGTGTGTGTGTTTCCACATTCTAGGATCGGGACTAAAGAGTGGAAACTACAGAGAGGGAGGCTTTGGCTTCTTTGGGGGGAAAAACTTTCAGATGATGTGAATTCCTTGCCAGTGGAATGAATTGCTTTGTGAGGTAGTGAATTTCTCTTTATTACAGGAATTCAAACATAGTTGGACTACAACGTGGTGAGAAGTTTTCAAAATATTGAAGTTTTGGTTGAATGTGAATTGGAGAAGTTGAAAAATGTTGTACTAGATATTTTTAAGGTCCAGAGAATTTTGAGTTTATAATTTTAGGTGGTAATAGAATGCAAAGGATCCTTCCTTCTTCCTTTGTTCTTCCTTCCCTTCCCTTCCTTCCCACCTTCCGTCTTCCCTCCCTCTCTTTGTTCCTTTCTCCCTCCTTTTTTTCTCCCTTTCCTGCCTCCATCCTTTTTCTTTCCTCCTAACTTCCCTATATTCCTTCCTTGCAAAACAGAAAATCTATTTTGTGCCAGACACTTTACTAAGTCCTGGGAATACAGTGAACAACAAAGCAGACATAAATTTCCTCCTCTCGGAAATTACACTTTTATGGGTCAGGATAAAATTATCAACTCTGATAGATGCTAGGGAACCAGTAGGCATTTATGCATATGAAGGAAATCTTATCCACATTGGGAAGACTGAGGGAAGTCCTGGGGTGGGAAGGTGAGGGAGAAAGAGAGAGAGAGAGAGAGAAATATTTCAAAAAAATCTGTTGGACGTGGTAAATGATTTGGTAAAGTCATTTAGAACTGAAGAAGAAATTATAGATTATGTGAAAATTTTGAGACTGCAACTGGAAGGACTAATTTACTTTGAAGGAAACAAGGAAGAAGAGTTGGCACTTTTGATCCCTTTGAGTGTGAAATACTGATAGATCTGGTTGTCACTGACTGAGTTTGGATGTGCGGTTTAATAATGATATGAGGTGCTTCCTTTCTATAAAGGAAATGTACCTGTAACTTGATCATCTTAACTTTATTTTATTTTACTACAACATTTTTTTAAATCTTAAGCCACCACTGGCATTTATTTCTGGGCTAAAAATCCACAGAGTTTTTATCTTTTAAAATTACTAAAAAGAAGGGAAATTTTATGTTTATTGGTAAAATAAAATTGAATTAAATAAAAGGGCCGAATAGAAATAGCTGCATTATTTGTAGCATTCAAATTTTTGAATGAGTTAGAGGTTCAGTCTAACTAAATGTCTGACTGTCTAGTCTAACAAATGACTAGATGTCTAGTCACATCTTTGTAGAGATTGTATCTACTTGAGATTTAGATGCAAACTAAAATTTGAACAGTGAAGATTTTATACATAAAGAAAATTAAGAGTTCTCTAAGCTTTATAAATAACATTACATTTTAAAAACCTTTCACTGTGGAAAATTTGAAACATACAAAGAGAACGTCTAAAATAATGAGTTCCCTCTTGTCTCTTTCATTCATCTTCAGTGATTTTAACTTATGGCTGATCTTATTTTATCTATAAGCCTCTCCACTTAACCCATCCCAGATTATTTCAGTGAAATATCAGAATCATATAATTTAAAAGATAAGCAGTCTTTTACAAACAATATCCATTGCAAGGAGAGACAAAAGCAACAAAGACTAGAAAGGAACAGAGATAATCTACAGAATAGTGACTTTATAGGTAATACAATGGAACAAAATTTGTACCTATTAATAATGACTCTGAATGTAAATGGACTCAGTCCTCTTTAAAAGACATAGGGTATCAGAATGGATTAAAAAAAAAAAAAAGACCCATTGATAAGCAACTTACAAGAGACTCATTTTAGACCCAAAGACATCTTCAGATTGAATACAGTGGGGTGGGGAACCTTCTGGCATGCTAACGGACGCCAGGAGAAAGCTGGAGTAGCCATACTTAATCAGACAAACTAGACTTTAAATTTTTTTTTATTTTTTAAATTTTTTTTATTTTTTAAAGATTTTATTTATTAGAGAGAGAGAGAGAGCGCACAGGCAGACAGAGTGGCAGGCAGAGGCAGAGGGTGAAGCAGGCTCCCTGCCGAGCAAGGGGCCCAATGTGGGACTCAATCCCAGGACGCTGGGATCATGACCTGAGCCGAAGGCAGCCGCTTAACCAACTGAGCCACCCAGGCGTCCCACACAAACTAGACTTTAAACTGTAATAAGAGATGAAGAAGGACACTATATCATAATAAAGGTCTTTATCCAACAAGGCAATCTAACAGTTATAAATATTTATGCCCCCAACTTGGGAGCAGCCAGATATATAAATTAATTAATAACAAACTCAAAGAAACTCATTGATAATAATACAATAACAGTAGGGGACTTTAACACCCCACTTACAGCAATGGACAGATAATCTAAGCAGAAGATTAACAAGGAAACAGTGGCTTTGAATGATGTACTGGACCAGATGGACTTAACAGACATATTCAGAACATTTCATCCTAAAAGAGCAGAATATACATTCTTTCTGAGGGCATGTGGAATAGTCTATAGAACAGATCACATACTGGGTCACGTCAGGTCTCAACCAATACAAAAAGATTGAGATCATACCATGAATACTTTCAGGTGACAACGCTATGAAACTTGAAGTCAACCACAAGAAGAAATTTGGAAAGACCACAAATACATTGGAGGTTAAAGAACATCTTACCAAAGAATGAATGGGTCAACCAGGAAATTAAAGAAGTGTTAAAAAAAAAAAAAATACATGGAAGCAAATGAAAGTGAAAACACGGCAGTCTAAAACCTTTGGGATGCAGCAAAGGCAGTCACAAGAGGGAAGTATATAGCAATATACTCAGGAAGCAAGAAGTCTCAAATGGCACAACCCAACCTTATACCTAAAGGAGCTGGAAAAAGAACAGCAAATGAAACCTGAAACCAGCAGAAGAAGGGAGAGAATTAAGATTAGAGCAGAAATAAATGCTGTAGGAAAACAAAACAAAACAAAACCAACAGCAAAACAGATCAGTGAAACTTGGAGCTGGTTCTTTGAAAGAATTAACAGTTAATAACCCCCTAACCAGACTTACAAAAAAGAAAAGAGAAAGGACCCAAGTAAATAAAATCATGAATGAAAGAGGAGAGATCACAACTAACACCACAGAAATACAATTGTAAGAGAGTATTACGAGCAGTTATATGCCAACAAATTGGGCAATCTGGAAGAAATGGATAAATTCCTAGACACATATAAACTACCAAACCTGAAACAGGAAGAAATAGAAAATCTGAGCAGACCCATAACCAGCAAAGAAATTGAAGCAGTAATCAAAAATCTCCCAATAGAATAGAGCCCAGGGGCAGAGGACTTCCCAGGGGAATTCTACCAAACATTTAAACAATGAATACCTTTTCTTCTGAAGCTGTTCCAAAAAATAGAAATGGAAGGAAAACTTCCATATTCATTCTATGAGGCCAGTGTTACCTTGATTCCAAAACCAAAGACCCTACCAAAAAGAATTACAGACCAGTATCCCTGGTGAACATGGTTGCAAAAGTTTTCAAGATATTAACTAATCGAATCCAACAGTACGTTAAAAAGATTATTCACCGTGATCAAGTGGGATTTATTCCTGGACTGCAGGGATGGTTCAATATCCACAAGTCAAACAACATGATACACCACATTAATAAAAGAAGGGATGAAAACCATTTGATCCTCTCAACAGAGGCAGAAAAAGCATTTGACAAAATACAGGATCCTTTCATGATAAAACCCTTAAGAATGTGGGGATAGAAGGAACATACCTCAACATCATAAAGGCCATATATAAAAGATCCACAGCTAATATCATTCTCAATGGGGAAAAACTGAGAGCTTCTCCACTAAGGTCAGGAACACAGCAGGGATGTCCACTCTCACTACTGTTGTTCAGTGTAATACTGAAAGTCCTAGCCTCGCCAATCACACAATAAAAAGAAATAAAAGGCATCCAGATTGGCAAGGAAGAAGTCAAACTTTCACTATTTGCAGATGACATGATACTCTATTTAGAAAACCTGAAAGTTTCCATCAAAAAATTGCTAGAAGTGATACATGAATTCAGCAAAGTTGCAGGATATAAAATCAATGTAATGAAATCTGTTGCATTTCTATATACAAATAATGAAGCAGCAATAGAGAAATCAAGGAATTGATCCCATTTGCAACTGCACCCAAAATCACAAGATACCTAGGAATAAACCTAACCAAAGAGGTAAAAGACCTGTATGTTGAAAACTGTAGAACACTTTGAAAGAAACTGAGGACACAAAGAAATGAAAAAACATTCCACATTCTTAGATTGGAAGAGCAAATATTGTTAAGATGTCTGTACTACCCAAAGCAATCTACATATTCAAAGCAATCCCTATGAAAAAACATCACTTTTTTTTTTTCCACAGAGCTAGAACAAGTAATTCTAAAATTTGTATGGAACCAGAAAATACCCTGAGTAGCCAAAGTGATATGAAAAAGAAAAGCAAAGCGGAGGCATCACAGTTCCTGACCTTAAGCTATAATCATCAAGACAGTATGGCACAAAACAGACACATAAATCAATAGAACAGAATAAAGAAGCCATAAACACACACACACACACACACACACACAGGAATATTACCCATCAAAAAGAATGAAATCTTGCCATTTGCAACAATGCGGATGGAACTAGAATGCATTATGCTAAGGGAAATAAGTCAGTCAAAGAAAGACAAATTCATATGATTTCACTTATATGTGGAATTAAGAAACAAAATGGATGAACATAGAGGAAGGGATGGGAAATCAAGATTAAAAACAGAGAGGGAGGCAAACCATAAGAGATTCCCAAATACAGAGAACAAACTGAGGGTTGTTGGAGAGGACGTAGGTGGGGGATGGGCTAAATAGGTGATAGGTATTAAGGAGGGCACTTGGGGTGAGCACCAGGTGTTATATGTAAGCAATGAATCACTAAATTCTACTCCTGAAACCAGTATTATACTATATGTTAACTAACTTGAATTGAAACTTAATACTAAAATATATATGTATGTATAATATATATAAACTATATATAAAATATGTATGTATTATATATTTTATTATAATATATTATTAATAATGTATTAATTGATAATATAATATGTTATATTACATATTATATGTAGTACATATATATTTAATATATATATACAGTTTTTATATATATATAGTTAAAAAATAAGAAATAAAGGGGTGCCTGGGTGGCTCAGTGGCTTAAAGCCTCTGTTTTCAGCTCAGGTCATGGTTCCCAGGGTCCTGGGATCGAGCCCCACATCAGGCTCTCTGCTCAGTGGGAAGCCTGCTTTTTCCTCTCTCTCTGCCTGCCTCTCTGCCTACTTGTGATCTCTGTCTGACAGATAAATAAATAAATAAATAAAAAATCTGGGTGCCTGGGTGGCTCAGTCGTTAAGCGTCTGCCTTTGGCTCAGGTCATGATCCCAGAGTCCTGGAATCGAGTCCCGCATCAGGCTCTCTGCTCAGCGGGAAGCCTGCTTCTCCCTCTCCCACTCCCTCTGCTGTGGTCCCTCTCTTGCTGTGTCTCTCTCTGTCAAATAAATAAATAAAATCTTTAAAAAAAATAAATAAATAATCTTAAATAAAAAATGAAAAATTTAAAAAAATGAAAAATAAAGACATATCGATGATTATAGTAATATACCTGAATAGTAATAATAATTCTTTGATGATGCTGATTTTCAAAATTATTACTCTTTTAAACTTCTGAAATTTTTAAAACATAATTGAAACATTTGACCTTAAAGTGAAACAGTTCATATTTTCAAATAATTTTCTTCTTAGGCTAGAGACTTGGATTTGTACTTGAATTATCAGAGTGGCACTTGGTCATTAATTTTCTTTTACCTTTTTTTTAGTTGGGTGGAGGGTAGAGGGAGAAGAGGGAGAGAGATTTTAAGCAGGCTTCACGTCCAGCACAGAGCCCAAGGCTCTGACCTGAGCTGAAATCAAGTCAGATGTTTAACCGACTGAACCACACAGGCACCCCTGATCAGTAATTTTATATCACGATGGTGTGAAAGGTTAAGCTGCCCCAGTGCTGGTAGAGGTCACTTAGATTTGATCTTAGTCTTCATTCCTCTCACATAAAGAATCAGCCATATACAAGTTCATGAAAGAATATATTGAGTAATGACTTATAGAAAGGGCATCTTGGTTAAAAAGTCAGTTTGCTTCTAGACTCACACGTGGGGAAAGAGAGTAAGTTAATTTCCCTATCATCTCTTGCAAAGCAAGTTAGCTTATGCATTGTAAATTTATGACAAAGTCAACGAGTCTTAGAAGGAAGATTTCAGTAGAAAATTCCTGCTGTGTTTGAGGGGACATACCATAATCTAGTGGAAAATGTTAGCATTTTGACGTTAGAGGAACTGTTTAGTGAACCTTGTGCAAGGTATTTGGCAATCTTTGTTCTTGTTACTCACCTGAAAAATGAAGGCAGGAATACGTCTGTGGCATAAAGATAAAATGAATGAATGAAGGTGTTTCGTGAATTGTTAGGTGGTTCCACAACCTAGTGTCTTCAGACAATTTAGCGTCTTCATGGTTCTGTGGAGACTGGCTCAGCAGGAGGTCCTCTCCCTGGGGTTCTCTCGTGTGATTGCTGGGGCCAGCTGGGCTGGGGTCGTCTGAAACCTCGACAGGCCTCCAGGTCCAAGAGAGCCCCATTTGGCACTTCGGCTGGGACAGCTGACATAGCGGGGAGCCGGCCAGGCACCCCTCATTACCCAGCCTTTCTGTAAGGTTATCCTGGATTTCTTCCTCCTCCCGGCCCGACGGTCTCCGGGTGGACTTCTGGCGTGACAGCAGGCTTCCTCCAGAGTGAGTGTCCCAAGGATGTTGAGGGAAGTGGAAAAGCTTCTTTTGACCAGCTGCAGAAGTCACATGGTGCCACGTCTACCTCATGCTAGTCAGAATCTAGTTACAGGTGAGCCTGTATTCCAAGGAAGAGGCGTACCCATTGAAAGGCAAAGTTCACTGGGGACATCTTTGGCCTACCACAGTGTGTTACTAATCGAGTTATTTTTACACGTCTTTGCTGTCTCCTTGCCATGCCACCAAAATTTTTACCTTTTTTTTTTTTTTTCCGGACAGGTTATCAAGGATCCTCCTCGACCACCACCTCCTGCACCAAAAGAGGTAAATAAGTACCTAATGAATGATGTGGATTTTTTTCTATACTTAGATATCATCCCTAAGTTTATCAGTTATCTTGTTGCTGGATAACTGCGATACCTGTGTATTGACTTTTGAATTTATGAAAATTAATCGGCATTTTTCATCTTCTTGTGTTTTCTTTCATGTGCTAGAGGGATAGGACCTTCAAAGACGGATAAATATAGACTGGCCGTGAGACTCAGTAGTGTGCAGAGATAGACTTGACTTTGTCTGTCAGTATATCAGAGGTCCCGATGTTATTTACTTTATTTATAAAAAGTTAGGGAGTTTAAAGGTTCATCCTTTCTTCAAAATGGTCGTTACTTTTATATCACTCTATTTGTTATCCAGAATCGTGTTAGCAATGTGAAATATGGAAGTAATGCACTTTCGAAACTTCCCAACTGCCTTTTTAGTACCAATTCGCCATTTAACTTAACGTGTATCTTGCTGCTTTAAATGATTGTTGAAAGCGGTCTTAAGTTTAATGTCTTACCTTTTTAAGTTTGAAGTAACGAATAGAATCGGGAAAAAACAAATGGCGTTGCTCATAGTTAAGGAACAACTTCGGGTAGTCTGGTGAGTTACGGGAGAGTCCTAACACCGGAAGGGCGGGAACCTTCCATTCTGTAGAACTCCACTTGAAATGTATGCACGTAAGCCCAAGTGGATCCAGACGCCACGTATATAATGGTTACTCCATTTCTTCCTTACCAATGGCATTATTCAGAAAAGTGTTTAAATGTGTGTTCATTCTGACTAAACAGCATTTTAAGAAATTAATTAAACCCGCTTTTAAAAACTTGCATCTCCGTAGGAGGAACAGGAACCTCTGCCTACCAAGAAATGGCCCACCGTGGACGCGTCTTACTATGGTGGTCGAGGGGTTGGAGGAATTAAAAGAATGGAGGTTGGTACCTTTAAAAAAAAAAAAAATGAAGCTGCTACTCTGGAATGTGTAATTCTAGAACTATTAAGCCATGGAAACTGTGCTTTTCAGAATTTAATAATACCACCCAATTTTATTTAACACTGGGTCTTTTTTGGATAATTTTTTTTTTTTCTGTGGAAGCATCCTGGCCATTTCAGAACGGTTCAAGAACTGACTTCATTAGTCAAAGAATTGCATTGATAAGATGTTTGAATTCCAAAGGGCAAAACAAAGTTCGGGTTTTTCTCACTGTTTTGGAAAAAATTACTGCAGACAGCATCAACTTTGTAGAAGCCAGCCACTTGGAGTAGCAACAATGCTTGTCTTTGAAAAGATCCAATAGTTACGTAGTATTTAGGGATAAAAACATTAAAATATTCGTTGGTATGGGTATGACCTTATCACAGATGTAAAGGAAGCACATTTAAGGCATTTCTTAAATAGCTTTTAGTTAGCACTTACAAACAACCATAATTAATTCTAAATATCATTTATAGAATATATTGAACTTCTAGACTGGCTCAAAGTGTGGATTAAAATTGAACTTTAATATTGTATCTCAAAGATGAAATGAGGTCTTCTTACCACCACAGAAACAGTTTTCAAAGTGATGGATTAATTAATAATAAGCACTTACTGCCAGCACTGAGCCAGCCCTAAACCGCAGTGTGGACAGACTAGCATCCCACCTCAAGGAACAGCTGGAGAATTTTCTCATTGATAGGCTGATTTTATCATTAAACACAGATCCTGGCTTCTCTTTCTTCTTATTATTATAATATAATTATTAATAATTATTCTTTACTTCTTGATAAGAAGGACTTTCACGTGTTCTGCCGTCATTTCACAGGTCTTCTCCCATCATACGGGCTTTGTCCTTTTACTGCCAGCAAAAATCAGTGAGCTAATTAAACACCTCACAACTATTGCAATATCCTCTTTTTTCTACATTTCAGTAAAATTCAGATTCCCAAGGAGAGTTTCCCCTTTTTGGAATAAATTTCGGTGTTCTTCTGAAGGAGCTCAGACCTATTTCACATGGTTGTCATTTCCCAAAGTCATCTGATAGTGATTCTCACTTTCTTGACCACATTAGATCTTAAGATAAATCACATTTTCCCTAAAATAGCTTGAGCTTTATTGCTGAAATATCCTCCGAGACTGGTACCCCACTGCTAACAAGCCACGGAAAAGGCAGGTGCTAGAAGCTATTACATTTGTCTCTTGGAGAAGATAGTGTGTCCGCGTTCGCACGTGGGTGATTGAGAGTATCAAACAGTCCCGGAGAACGCGGCTAGGCTAGCTCTTGTTGCTTGACACAGAGCGAAGGTGATTTTCCACCTGCTTCCCCTTTGTTGTGTCATTCTAGGCTGGAGGGGTGGGGAAAGATTAGATTAGATAATCTAACATACATGAAAAATAAACTTGTAAATACAAGAGTTATATACGGACATCTAAATACCGCCCTTCCCAACGTATTTTTAATTTATTTCACCTTATTCCAAAATGGGTGTATAAAACCTGTAACCAAGGGGAAAAAAGGTTTGACAAGCTGTACTACAAAATGTTAGCAGTTTTCTCTGGAGGGAGTAATTTTCAATTCGTGCTATGTATTTCCCTATTTTTTCCTTTTTTGACAGTGAGCATGCACTACTTTATATTCAGAATAATAAATTTAATTCCATTTTGAAATCTACACATTTACATTACCACATGACTGTGAGATAAGGATATGTTAGTAAGTGAGCCTTAAATGAATAATGTTTTTGCTGAAAACACTAGGAATTATGCCAGATTTTCCAGTGTATTGTAGATTGCGATCTCTTTCTAAAGAAAAGCATACCCACGAGCTCGTGCAGTGGTCCTGAGTTAAAAGGAATAATGCGGTTTATGGTCAAGAAAGCCAAGGGCTCACGCACATTCCTGAGTAACTCACATTTCAAATTTCAGGAGTTACTAATTCTTAATATGTGAAATTACATTGCCAGTCCTTTTCAGTTTCAGAAAATTTACGAAAAGGATTCATCCACTTTTAATAAACTGGGGTACATTTTAGCTTTGGACAGTTTTAGCTACATTGCATGTGGTATTCCATCAAATGAGATGGAATGGGGATGAGAAAAAAGTGAGAAAGTAAATGTGAACATTACAAAGGGGAGACAATACATAAAGATACACAATAAAAATTGAATCAAGTATTAAGCATCATTAAGCTCTCTCAAATCTGATCTTATTTAAACTTCGGGAAAATAGAAAACATAATCTATTTTTAAATCATGCCTATTTAAACCTGGAAAGTATTTCCTTAAAAAAAATTACCTGGGGAAAAAAAATGGAATTATTGAAATTATGTGTGCATCTGAATTACAGAACAAATCTTTGTAACTAATATTATTTTAAGCCAGGATAAGGATTTTACATAGATTTTTTTTTTTCTTACTCCTCCTTTAAATTAAATATTTAAATGCTGTGGTAATGGCAATTTGCAGAAAGCTGGAACTGAGCTGATGTTAATAACAGCTGTTAGCACAACTGATCCACAATACCTAATGACTTCAAATGTGTATTTCTGCCAATTCAGCGTGAAACTGTTTTTGTTTCTTTTCTCAAATCTGAAATTGCTCCTTTATGATACAACCTCCTAGTCATCCAAATATTCTCTGGAAATTATGGAATTTTATTGTTTACTATGAAAGCCAAGTAGAGTTGGAAGAATTTAGCTATCAAGCTTGCACTTTGGTTTTTTTGTTTTGTTTTTTCCATAGTGAGAAAGCCAGGTATATTAATTCTGCTAATACTTTTTTTAGCACTTTATTCTTTTTTGTCCTTTTTGACTATCTCAATGTGGTTAAACTAAAATATTAAAATGTATACATATGAATGCATATATGTTTACAGGCATACCTTGTTTTATTGAACTCCGCTTTATTGCACAGATACTGTTTTTTTGTTTTACAAATTGAAGGTTTGTGGCAACTCTGCACTGCACAAGTCTGTCAGTGTCATTTTTCCAATGGCGTTTGCTCACCTTGTGTCTTTGCATCACACCTTGGTAATTCTTCAAATATTTCAAACTTTTTCATTATTATTATTTGTTATGATGGTCTGTGATCAGTGATTACCACTTGTTAAAAGCTCAGATGTGGGGCACCTGGGTGGCTCAGCGGGTTAAAGCCTCTGCCTTCGGCTCAGGTCATGATCCCAGAGTCCTGGGATCGAGCCCTGCGTCGGGCTCTCTGCTTAGCCGGGAGCCTGCTTCCCTTCCCCTCTCTCTGCCTGCCTCTCTGCCTACTTGTGATCTCTGTCAAATACATAAATAAAAAAAATCTTTAAAAAAAAAAAAAGCTCAGATGATGCTTAGAAATTTTTAGAAATAAAGTATTTTTTAATTAAGGTATGTACATTGGTTTTTTTTAGACCTAAGGCTATTGCACACTTAATGGACTACAGTATAGTGTAAACATAACACTTACATGCACTGGGAAACCAAAACATTCATTTGCCTCATTTATTATACGCTGTTTGCTTTATTGTTGTGCCTGGAACTGAACCCGCAGTATCTCTGAGGTATGCCTGTAATTGCTTTTGAGAGTTTTAGGAAAAATCCACAAAATATTTCCTGATTTTAGACTTTAGGATTGAGTGAGAATTATTTATTGGGTTGTTTGTGATGATGGCCATTTGGATGACGGACCAGCTATTTCATGAACTAACACTAAGGATTTAATTAATGAGTTTCCTTTAGGCCTCAGCAACTCTGTTTCAGAAGTGAGTCTCTAAAAATATGCAGAGTCAGAACTCTGGGTCACGGGCGCCTGGGTCGCTCAGTGGGGTAAGCGTCTGACTTCAGCTCAGGTCATGACCTCAGATTCCTGGGATCGAGCCCCGCGTCGGGCTCCCCGCTCGATGAGGAGTCTGCCCTCCCTCTGCTTGGGCTTTCTTTCTCAAATAAGTAAATAAAAATCTTAAAAATAATAATAATAATAATAATAATAATAAAGAACTCCAGGTCAGCCACTTTGGTGTTCTTTGTCTGAGAATTGCTCCGGTGATTCTTGGAGGAGGACTCTGATTGCCCTTACCTCTACGGTAGCAGCTGGGAAGGCTAGGCTAGGAAGCTGTATATATTACATCCATAATTTCTGAATAGATGTAACATTTATCTACTTACATTTTTATTCTTATTTACTTTTCTGAGTTACGACATTTATTTGTTGAGTTGACTGTGTATCTTTTTTTGCTTTTTGTTTTTTCCCTTAAAACTGAGACTTCACGACTGCCAGGATATATATGTGCATATGTCCTGGTTTTAGAGGGTTTTTTTTAGCTCAGTTTAGCCATATCTAAAGATTTCCCAACTTTTAGTTTATCTAGATGAAGACACTGTGATTTGAAAGAGAAGGTCATTGCTCTGGAAAGAAAGCCAGCTAGCTAGCTCTCAAGGTTTAATGGTGTTTAAAACAGTTTTAACAACCTCATAAAAAACATTCTAGTACCACTGCTCACACTGAAAGATCCAGGTACATTTTAATGACTCAACAGGGTCCACTTGAGTTTGAAAGCCTATTCTAAAATTGTAGTAAAAAGGGTAAAAACATCTAAGTAAGCCTTATCAAAAAGCCTTGAGTAGTTCTTTCTGTGAACAGTAATCATCTGTATCCCAAACCACGAACTCAGGTCATTAAAATGCTTTACAAAGTATTCAAATTTTTTTTTCCTTTGTGGAAATCACTTAATTCTGGTGAGTCACTGTGTCCTGGACAGGCGTTTGTATTTCTTTGCAGAGTTTCACTTACCTCATCTTTGTCGTCTCTGTTAACGTCCTTGGCTTTTGTAGGCCTTCTCCACGCTCCTGGCTGCATGATGTCTTTCTCTAGGGTCACAGCGAATACCGTGCCCATGAGATAAAGCTTAGCTCAGATTTTGCTCTTAATTTCTGTTCACTGAAGAATAAAGAAAATAATAATTTGACTCTATAGTTTATATATAATTAGTTTATATAAAATTATATATATATGTGTATGTGTGTGTGTATGTATATATATATAACTAGACGCTATAGAGAAGGAAATGCCCTAAAATTTGTGGAATTCTCTAGTGCCCCTGAATTTTTCTTCTCAATGCAGAGCCTTTTCAGATTTACGTTCCTCAATGAAAAGCTGGTACGTCGAATAACCATACTAAGGCGAGCTCAGAACTAAAGACTGAAAGCTACTTCACAATGTCGAGTTTACAAAAGTAAAGAAAAATCATAAATCCTTTTTTACTTCCAAAGGCTAAATGTTTCAGTCATACTTTTCGACTGTATGTTGATGAGAGTTTGATGAAAAGTTTGGAGCAAGTTACTCCTTTGTATAAAATACATTTGTGAAATACATGTAAAAATACGCTTGTAGAATTCAAGCCTCTTTGAAACTTACTGACTTATTGTAGGTTCAAATCCCTGCCCCGTCACTTGCTAGCGTGTGGCTTTGGGCACATCACTTAACCTTTCTGTGTCTCAGTTTCCTCAGTTGGAAGCAAAAAACCAGAGTATCCGTAGTGTCTTTCTCATTGCATTTTTTGGGTACGGATTAAGTGCAGTTGTCACATAGTAACTGCCCGTCGTCATCTCTTGCCCCCACGGCCATCGGTACCTACGGTATGTGTTTAGCTGGAAGGGGAACAGACCTAAGGAAATATCCAAAGAGGAGGACGTTAGAGTTCGTGTGGCACGCATCTCTTCACTCCAAGAGAGTGAACCCGAGGACCATCTGCTAAATAAGTGTGTTCTTCTAGGACACTCGACGTCTGGTACAAGTATCTTCCCTTTGTCTTAAAGGTTCGCTGGGGCGATAAGGGATCTACTGAGGAAGGTGCGAGGCTGGAGAAAGCCAAGAACGCTGTGGTGAAGGTTCCCGAAGAAGCGGAGGAACCTGTCAGGCCGAGACCACCTCGGCCCAAACCCACACACCAGGCTCCTCAGACGAAGTGGTACACGCCAATTAAGGTCAGTGTCTGAGTTTTCTGTGACTTAACTGAGAGACTGTAGCTGGAGAAGCGATGACTCCTTAACTCCCCGCGGCCCAGCAGCCCTTCGCGGGCCGGCCGGACGACTCACTATTTCTCAGTGGCCAGGACCTTCGTGTTTGTTATTTATTTTTGTTTGTTTAGTTCAGGGAAGAAGTGAGAGAATAAGACTTTCCCATCTTCGTTTTAACGCTTCATTTAGTGACTAGAGGTCGAACACGTGCCCTCGGCACTTACAAATCCTGCCTCCCCCAGGGTCGTCTGGACGCGCTCTGGGCGCTGCTGAGACAGCAGTACGACCGGGTCTCCCTGATGCGGCCTCAGGAAGGCGACGAGGTTTGTATGTGGGGTGCGGCGGCCAGGAGCGGGGGGCCCGGGTCAGTATGACGGAGCTGGTGACACAGTAATCACAGAGAACGTGAGGCTTTGCCTGCCCTTGGGGAAGGAAGGAATGACCGTTTGGCGCAAGTTCCTATCACATGGGGCGCGTAATAAATGATCATCTACTGTTAGACAACATCTTCGAACCGTGGTTGACCACGGGTCCCTGCTCAAGGAACACGTGCCCGTTCTGGTCTGTCCTGCGCAGACTTTAATAAGCGCGCTCATGGCGTCAGCCTTTGGCTCGGGCCACGTCACATTCTGAGGTTTTGCCACTTTTCCAAGTGGGAAGGACAGACTTGGGATTAGTCGTCCGAGTCTTTCTCTACCGTTTACTGGCAGTGAGGCCCAGGGAACAGGCAGAGCCTCCTGTTCCGTCAGGTGTAAATACATATTCCTGTGCTTTCAACACTGATGCACGCTAATTTCTTAAATATATCAGAGTGTCTTTTGGTAGTCCTGCCTTAGCCACAGTCCCAGCCTGTAGTCAGCCGTGGCCCAGAGGCAGATAATCCTTCTTCTGACATGTGGCCAGAGGGCCAGGAGTAGCCGATGGCCCATCACGGGGACTCCGCCATTCATCTCATTTCCTCTCGTCATACAGACATTTTCTCATCTCACATCATCACAAGAAGAAGGAAGGGTAGGTACGGGACAATAATATTTTGAGAGCAAGACCACATTTACATGACCTTTATTACAGCGTAGCTCTGTAATTTCTCTATTTTATTATTAGGCATTTTTGCTCATCTCTCACTGCACTTAATTTATAAATTAAGCTTTATCATAGCTTTGTATGTGTGGGTTTGGACATAGTGTCCATAGGATTCGGTACTGTCTGTGGTTTCATGCATCCACTGGGGGTTTTGAAGTGTCTCGCCCGTGGATAAGGGGAGACTGTAAAGCATCCTAGAAATCTGCCATGGTGAGATACACATACACTCACATTAAAAAAATAAATACACACACACACACACACATATGTGTACATTTTTCCTACCCAGGAAGCCTATTTGATGTTTTTTCGTTTATGGAAATTTGGCTAGAATTCCTCTAGTGTTATGATTTCTTTAATATATTAGTGCTGTTTTTTGTCTGTATAAGAAAAATTGTTGAAGCATTTTCTTATGTAACTGTGGGCAGGTTTGGTTCAGACGCGACACTGTTAGCAAGGACAACAGGATCATCTCGTGGTGGGTCAACCCGGCCGTCCTCCTGACCACCGACTCTGAAGCGAGCGAGCTTTATGCGCCTCAACTTCACAGAACTTTAAGTTCAGTCAGGTTCAATAGGCTGTTTTTTTAAGGATGAACTGATCAGTGAAATCAGTAGTTATTTTGCAGTGCCAAACTAAGTTATGTTCAGTGTTACACATTTTAGCTTGGTGCGTCACATACAAAAACATATAAATCTTTAAAATTTTACTTCTATGAAATGAGGGTCATTTTAAAAACATCTGAGTTCAACCATTTAGGAAGTCCGGTTTGAGAATTCTCCACAGATCATTTATCCTTTGCTTGGACGATAGGTAGAGATGACACCGGTGGTGTATGAAGGAGCGTCTTTTACTACCAGACCGCTATGGCTGATAGAAAGTGAAAGGCCTAGTGGGGAATGTTTTTGAGAAGAAACAAGTAGGAAAAATGAAGATGGATGGATGGATAGATGGATGGATGGACAGATGGATGGATGGACAGATGGATGGATGGAAGGCAGGCAGGCAGGCAGGCTGGCTTTCATTTTCAGGTTTGCTAATGTTTATACCAGTTTATGCATTTCTGACATTCTCTGCTAATTTTCTTTTTGGCTTCTTTTGCATGAATGAAGCTTTCCAGTTGCTCTGTTCTTATCCTCATGAGCACAGTAAATATTGTTACTGACAAGGGCAGCCATGATACTGTGATATTTGTGTCTCCCCAAAATCTGCACCACTCATAAGACACATAATCTTAGTAAATAATTTGGTCAACTTTAAAAGACTTTACAGGAACTGAAATACATCAGATAATATCATCCAAAAAAGTAATATTTAATTACTCATTTATATAAAATCACGATTGCATGGTGCAGGGGCATAATCTGTATGGAAAAGTGAGCATCCCACAAATTTGATTTAAAAAAAGAGCAATAATATTTCTTAAATTCCAATACCTTTTTGCCATTAGAGTATCTTTCATTTGAGAAACAAAGTGATTCACCTAGTTAGAAAAAGAGGGCCCAGAGGTAGAAAAAGAATCAGGATATAGAGCATATTTTGCACTGCTAATTTTGATGTGCATTTGGTGTATGATATTAAAATGGGATGATTTGCTTTGGTAACGCTTTGTTTATGCATGAGAAGAAGACCGTGGGTCATCATTACCTTCTACTTACTGTGGCTAGTTAAGCCTTCAAAAATTAAATGGACTGTCTGATTTTTCACCAGTTCAGTATATGTAGACCTGGTTTGTCTCCTAGGATTACATGGAATAGAGAAAATTTTCAGTTTAGGAGACGAAGATGTCCAAGTGGCAGTGGTTTCCACTTCTCTGGCTCTTAGGGTTGCACACTCTAGGTAACCCAGAGTGGAACCACTGATTGGGAAAACTGGTCTAGGAATTTTTCCGATACCTTTAGATACTCGTATTCACCTGTGATTGGATACCGTAGCACATGGAAGGGTAAAATCCTATCTTCAGCCTTAGTCCTATGAAACCAATCAGTACTTAATTAAAATGAGTTAGGTTACTAGGACTGTCATGAACGGTTTCGTGTGTGTGTGTGTACACTCTATAGGTATATACAGTAGGGATAATCATTGTCCTTCCAAACTTTATCACTTTTATTTCACAAACCTATTGTTCCATTAATTTTTCCATTAAATATTAGGAAATTGGTAAGTACTGTTGTATTAGTTTGGGTTAGAGACATCAGTCCCCCCCAAACGTTTGTCTTTGCGTATCGAGTAATGCAGTGGACAGATGTTATTAGCTATTCAAGGACAGTCTTTTTTAAAGAAACTTTTAATCAACATATAAGCGCGTGAAAAAGTTTTGCAAGTCATCTCGTTATTTCCCGAGTTCATAAAGCCTGTGCGCGTGTCCCCGGCCTGCGCGTGTCCGAAGGGCCTGCAGAACCACGCGGCGGGTATGAAACGCTTTGTGCGGGGCAGAAGCGAGCGGAGATTTTGGAGGAATTTTCTGGTCGCTGGAAATGGAGGCGGTTGTTTCATATTGTCGAGGCATAAGCAAGAATGTTTTGTCCTTCGTGAATTTTAAAGGAGTCGTAGTCATTCATTGTCCTTCTTAAAACCAAACACACAAGGCCGACGAGCCGAGGCCGCGGAGAGACCGTAACGGGCGTGTCCAGGCTGGGGCTGAGGCTCCCCAGCGGCCGGGCCAGCGCCGGGTCCGCAGCGCGTCCTGGACGCTGGAAAACCGCCCGCGTCTTACTTGGAAGCCGCGTCCCGCGGGCTCAGCCTCTCCGGAGTGCGGCGCGAGGAGCACGTGAGCGCGCGGGGCTCGGGGGCCGGACTCGCCGCGGACCCGGAGGCCTTGTCCGAGTCGCTTCCGCTCGGGCGCGGAGTGCGACGGCGCCCCCGGCCCCCGGCTCGGCCCCCGGCTCGGCCCGCGCCCTGGGGGGTGGTGGATGCGCTCCGACGGTCCCGCGGCCCCCCCTCCCCCGGCTCATGCAGGGATCGGCGCGCGCGCCCGGGGCGCGGGGGTTCGAGCGGCGGCGGCGGGCCCGGCCGTCCGCGGAGGCTGCGCCGTCCTGGCCCCGCGCTCGCTGCCCGGAGGCCCGAGACACCAAAGGCGCGACCGCGGGCGGACGCAGCTGCGCTCCGCGCCTTGCCTTGGGCGCAAACAGAGATCTGACGGCGCCCGCCTCGGCGGCGCTGGGGGGCGCGGGCGCGGGGCCGCTCCGGAGACCGCGCGGCGCCGCAGCATCTGCCGCCGCGTGTCCGGGGGGGGGGCGGGGGGCAGCGCGTCCAGATTGCGGCCCCCGCGCCAGCCGCCGCCGCGGAGCCCCGGACGCGTTTGAAGGGGCGCATCAAACGGGCTGCGGAGCGCGGCGGGGGCGCGCCCGCGTTTCAAAGCGGCGTTTGTTGTGCAACAACAAGGTGGTTTATGAATCATGCATCGCCTCGCGCGCGCCGGCGCCCCGGAGGGCGGGGGCCGCAGAGCAGAGCAGAGCGGCGGCGGGGAAGAAAGCGCAGCCCGAGGTTGGGAGCTGCTCCACGAAGCAGCGGACTCTCCGGGGAGCTTCTAGGCTGCGCTCGAGGTTGCGCTCACCTTCAGCCGGCCCCGCGCCCCGCGTCCGCTCTGCCCGCGCGGCGCCCTCCCGGGTGTCCACTCGCTGCTTTCACGCGGGCACCGCGGCTTCTCAGTCCCGGCGCGCGAGAGGAGATCATTTTCAGATGGATGCAAAGTTTTAGCAAAGCAAAGTTTAGCAAATTGCATTGGCTTTTTGGGTATTAAAAATAAGATTTTAAGTCAAAAGTCAGAATTGCAGGTCCAGGCACGCCTTTTTCTTTTTAAGATTTTATTTATTTATTTATTTGACAGAGATCACAGGTACGCAGAGAGGCAGGCAGAGAGGGAGGAGGAAGCAGGCTCCCCGCTGAGCAGAGAGCCCGACGCGGGGCTCGATCCCAGGACCCTGAGACCATGACCCGAGCCGAAGGCAGAGGCCTCAACCCACGGAGCCACCCAGGCGCCCCGCCTTTTTCTTTTTGAGGCGCGGTCCCGTCCTGTCGCCTGGAGGCAGCCGGGAGGGAATGCGGGAGGGTGTGCACGTCCGTGCGGTGTGGCCCGGGCTCGCGGTGGTGCGCGCCGTCGCGGGGGGACCGGAGCGCGCGCTTCAGGGCGGGGCTGACAAGGCTCCAGCGTGTGCGGGCACAGTGGTCTGTGGTACCGTAAACCGTTCGTTTCAATGCCGTTTGGGCGCCCTCGGCTGCGGGGTGCCCGGGCCTGAGGTCAGGCGAGGCGTCCTTGGCCGCGCGCGGAGCGGGGCAGCGCCTGCGGGAGGGCGAGGGTGCGGCCCAGGCGGCCCCAGCCCGCGGCGAGACGGGCCGCCGAAGCGCCGACGGAGACTCCCGTCAAGCCCCGTGGCGCGGTGCGGAGGACGTTTGTTCCCCCTGCGGGTGGCGTTTGCAGGCCTGGAGAAGACGGACGGCAGCTGCTTTAGAAACGGAAGTCGCCTTGACAGCACCCGGCGTCCCCTGGTTTTTAAAACATCTGCACGAGGAAACCGTCTGAGAACCAAGCGCGGGTTCGCTCAACAGGCTCCGGAGGAACCCGGTAACCTCCGGGGCAGGCGATGAAGGCCGCGCCGTCCAGGGTCTGCCTCCGGCTCTGCTCGCGCTCACCTCCGGCCCCGCAGAACCCGACCCGTGGCCCCGGCCGCTGCTTCCCGGGGCCCGACCCTGCCGGGGTCCGCGCGGGGTCGAGCCTGCGGCCGTCACCCCGCACCCCGCGCGCCGCCGCTCGGACACGTCGTCTTCAGGCCTCGAAGCCCCCCCACACCTGCCAGACGTAGCGGCCCGCGGGTGTGTCCCGACGGACGGAAACCCGCCCTCGGGCGACTTGGCACCCGGACGTCGTCCGCGCTCGGGCTTTCGCTGCTCGGGTGCGTGTTTACACTTGGGTGTCCTGTGGCTGGACTGTGCGGTCGATTGCTTCAGAGCTGCAAGAAAACCCTCTATTTGAGCCTGAGTCGTTGAGGCCTCGTGTACACAAAATGTTCCCGGTAGCTTCAGACCTTTCCTCTTTTCAGTTCTTGAATGAAGGCGTAGAGGAAAATATCAAGCTTTTTTTTTTTTTTCTTTAACTCAAGTGACTGCGTACCTTCTATTTTTGTAAGATCTGAAATTTTATATGATCGTTGAACCCAATTATGACGGACGTGATTGGGGAAAACTCCCGTCAGAGTTTTCTAGCCTTTGTGTTATCTCTAGTATCTTTCATCGGATTATCTCTTGTCTTTATATTTTGGGGCACCCTTAAAATACCTGAAATATCCTGCTTAAATTAGTAGAAGTAATTCGCTTTGCCTTGTAAATATTTGAAAGATAAATTTTTACTTGAGCAACACATGGACTCGCCGTTATTACTACAGTCCCACTGAGTAGGTGTGGATGTGTGTGTGTGTGTGTTTACTCTAAATATATCTGTGTATATACATGTAGAACATATTTTCTCAGTGTGTGTGTTATCAACTAATGCCTGTTTCAGTGGAAAATAATAATTTCATGAAATAGATTACTTTTTTGGTACTATTTCTTAGGTTACATAAAACCGTCTCTTAATTATGGATAAAAGCAGGCAAAAGTACTGACGCAGTTTGGTTCCCTCAAGTGAAATATAAAATATGTGAACTGTAATAATTTAAATTATGACAAAAAGAAGACTTACTTCTTCAAAGAAAGTGTAAATAGAACCTGGATACTTAATTGGCTTCTTAACCCCCCAAGCCAGGCATAATTTGGATTTACTGTCCTCGTACATATATTATGTATTGACTTACAAGGTTAGATTTTCTTGGTTATTAGATTTCTTGGTTAAAATTGATCAACCAGTTTTTGAAGGTCAAGAGACAAAAATTATTATATTAGTGTAAATATCCTCTTCTCAAATTAATGCGCTGATCTTAGAAATAAGCTTTTTTTTTTTTTTTTAATCATCAGTGAGTTCTGGCACACTAAAACAATACTTCAAAAAACATTGAGATTTAATATTGGTTGTCCAGGGCTAAATACATTATTTTCTTAGCCTTAATATACAGGATTGCTGTAGAACATCTTGAGGACAACAATTAAATCATCCAACTGGGAGCAGAAATGGCAGCACAGATACAGTTTTTGACCTTTTTTTAACCATTTTGAGTACTTTATGTGTAGCTTTTTACAATTTTAATTATGGAGGATTAAATATATTTAAGTAAATCACTTTATGATTTCTAATAATTTACAAAAATCTCTATTATTCTGCATATATTAAATATTCAGTTTTCAATGTAGAGCTCAAAGGGCCCAGGCCAATGGGGAAAAAAATGCATTAAATTTTGTAGGCAGTTTATTATTTTAACAAAGTACATTATGATGGTGCCTTCATGTCTACCAGACCCCCACTTGTAAGTTTAGTTTAAGGAAAGCTTCGTTAACACAGGCAAATTGGCTTGAATAGGAAGCTTTTATTGCTCCCTTAATCCTCAAAATGAATTTATATGAACACATTATATAAATATATAGTTTAAGGAGAAATAATTTTTTTTTTGCTAAATATCTTTCATTTTTATTTCTAAATAAAATAAAACACTTGGATTTTTATAATACACACTTTTAATCTCTAAGTAAGTCCTTTTTAAAATTGCTTCGTGTAATCTTTATAGTTTCCATATAGAATTCCACTCTGCACAGAATAAAATTGCAGCCTCTAATACCTGAGAAATTTGTAACTGATATAACTTTGAGGTATGGAGTAAAAATGATTTACTATTCAAACTTTGAGAGAAATTGTGTCAGAAATACTGGTAGACATTCCCTTGTTTACTATTATATGACTGGATTAAAAATTGACTCTTTTATTTCAAAGGGTTCCAAGGAATTTCTTGAGTTGTTTTTTTTTTTTCTTCTTCCTTTTTAAAAATTAATGCAGCTGAGGCAGGTTTCACAAACTTGTCCCCGTTTCAGAGCCGTTTTACTCTATGATGCGCCTCTTATCTCTCTCCTTAGAGAGGTCTTTTCACTTCAAGAATGTAGGAAAAAAATGTATCTGATTTCCTAAACTTTAGAGTCCCATAATATTTCTTAGCAGGTTAGTATGCTGAAAATAATTTATATTATGCCTATATTTTAGAGTCTTCTCCAGTACTAAGCACATTTTGGTTTTGGATCAAAATTAAAGATTTCAAACAGTTTTTTTCTTAAATCAAGCACGGTTTCCTGCTTACAGTCAATTCTTCTATTAGAGCCATTTCCTGACACTAATGGTATCTTAATGAAGAGTGTATGATGAATTCAGTAAATTTTACTCAAATATCATTAAGATCTACCCTAATGAGAATGGGCTATACACACAAGGATTATATGGTTATGCAATTATCCACATGATATCATGTCATATATCATATACTATCTTGCTTATCTAACAAAGTAAATCCGTAAAACACATTTCAATAAAGAATTCAAATAGCACATTTATATCTGTGGTTTACAGATAAAGGCTCTGTCTAGAGTTAAGAGTGTTTACTCTCGGATTTCTTTCTCTACATTGTTCATCTCTCTCTCTTTTCCCTCCTCCTAACTTTGGTCGACTCCTAAGGTTTAACCCTTGGTCTCTTGTTAGTCTCACAAGTCACTGCTCTCTAGCGAGCACCTGGACGAGCGCTGCTTCGCTGTCATCATTAGACAGTTCCTCCTCTCTCCTAAATTCTGCTGACTACCACTGAGATCTTATATGAATTTCTTCTTGGGTGTCCTGTTGTCACCAGGTCTCTACGTATGGCTTCCAAACCGTAGTTACTACACAGCTTTTCTGTCGGTTGTTCCCTCTACCCTTCGCCTGATGTATCTAAGTCGATGGTTCCCACAACTCAATGAACAGGGTCAAGATGTTAGCTTTCTAATTCTGCGTACGGAATCGTAGGCCAGCAAATCATCATATTTCACTATAATGCAAAACAATGAGCTATTGAGGAATATATGCGTTAAACTCCAGTGACGCTCAGGAGATACATCATTTTGACTTTGTACACTTTAGAATTTTTGTTACCAGGACTTTGATTTTAGGTTCATGATTCTTCTCCTGAGACTGAGCTACTAAGAAAATTAAGACTTCAGAGCAGTTCTGAAATTTGATAAATTTGAGTTACTTCTTATAAAGATATGGTTGAGGATGCTGGTATATAAAAGTGTTATTTATGTGGGGCTGAGATTTATCATTTTGGATGATAATTAATTTATAATTCAATCTATTGCACATTTCCTGAGTTACAAAAACAAGACACCATTTTCTTTTGGGTGGAATTCTGAACGGATAAAAGGTTATCATTTTTATTAATTCTCCTTGTCAGGATATGTTTTGTATGTTGTTTGCAGTTGTATTGTTCTCTCTCTCTCTCTTTTTTTTTTTTTAAGATTTTATCTATTTATTTGACAGACAGAGATCACAAGTAGGCAGAGAGGCAGGGAGAGAGAGAGGGGGGAGCAGGCTCCTCGCTGAGCAGAGAGCCCAATTCCGGGGCTCGATCCCAGGACCCTGAGATCATGACCTAAGCCGGAGGCAGAGGCTTAACCCACTGAGCCCCCCAGGCGCCCCTGTTCTCCTCTTTTTCTAAATCAGATTTAGTCTTTGCTGAGTATTTGATCCAAGAAGAGTTCTCAGCGATTGGAGGTCTTGCTAGATCTGTATTTGTCCCAGTGACATCGTACATTAATGGCAGTCTCTTCATAATCATGTCTGTGCAGAGCTGTATGTGGCTTATGCTAGCTCCGAGCACCTTGTTGGTCCAGTTCATAGAAATGCTGGCTCTTTTGAGCAGGGAGAAGAGGGCTGATGATTGAATTCAGTTCATACTCTCCAGAAGAGGTGTGATGGCTCTATCTGTCCTCTGAATCCAGATTTATGAACTAGTCCTATGCTCTTAACTAGATTAGTTCCTTTTCCATTAACTGCTTAAAGTAGGCCAGCTGTCTGAGCCGTTGGTTGTAAATTTGCTAATGTCTACTTCGTTAATCTCAGATACAAAAGGCAACAGAGAACAGGAACAAAGTTTTAGGACCTTGGGTTTTCGCAGCCTGCAATGAGCATGGAATGGTTGCAGGAATGAGAAATTGAAGGGATAGGAGGGAGTGTCACACTGAGGAAAAGGGGTGACTTCTGTCATTAATCTTAATTAATTGTCAAGAGTTTTAAATCTGAGTTATTAATACTGAAGTTAAGCCTTTAATGCACTGTTCAAGCTTTGGCATCAGATGCTCTTTTATGAGATAAGAGGTTTAGGAGGGAGAGTAGGGTGTGTGTGTGTGTGTGTGTGTGAGAGAGAGAGAGAGAGAGAGAGAGAGAGACTTACATAAATATTTTCATTTACATCTTTCAAACATTTCCCTGGGTTAATATTCAGGCCTTCACCTTTTGACAGTTACTGTAGGGCAGTTAGGAATTATAGATAAGTAACAATAAATCCAAATAAAATCCCTAGGTACAGCATCAGCAGTAAATCTGAAGGATATTACTTTCATGGTTACCAGCATACAAAATATTTCACTGAAGAGGAAATGTCGGATTATGGGCTAAAATAGAAGGAGGGAACGTCAGGACCAGAAAGAGAAAAACAAGGGAAGAAAGAGGAAAAACATGAAAAACGAGGAAGAAAGATTATTCCTCTGAAACACGTGCAGGCAATAGGAGATTCAAGTGTTTATTTAAATAATAAGCTGCAAATTATATGTTTGTAAGGTTGCCTACTCCACTACAGTGAGGTATTAATCATTTGGAATGAAACTGACCCTTGAAATGACTAAGACATCTACTTAAAGTCTCTTTTTTTTCCTCCCCGCTAGCTGTTCCGTTCATGTTTGTCAGGTTAATCTCCCTTCATTATTAAATCTGTGTTATTATTCTGTGATACTTTTCAATGTGAAATCACAGAAAACTATATTATGGATATTTTGGCTATAGAAAAATGACTTGCAATTCTTCCAGATTAAATCTGTAAAAGCACATAAGGCTCAAAATTTAAGAATATGGTTTCAGAATTAAATCTCATGTTCTCCATGCAAAATAAAAAAACAAAAAGGGCTTCAGTGAAAATATGCAACACAATAAATTAGTTTTCACTTGTATATCTGACTTCTGACGACCGTGAACTAAACTTCAGTAGCAAGTTATAGTCAGCGACTTAAATATTAGTGTCTACAAATTTGAAATCACAGATTTGGCTTGAGACATACACGTTTATCCTTTGCAGCAATGTTTTCTTCTTTTTATTTTTTAAAAAGATTTTATTTATTTATTTGGAAGAGAGAGAGAGTGAGAGAGAGCATGAGAGGGGAGAAGGTCAGAGGGAGAAGCAGGGTCCCTGCTGAGCAGAAAGCACGATGTGGGACTCGATCCCAGGACTCCAGGATCGTGACCTCAGCTGAAGGCAGTGGCTTAACCAAATGAGCCACCCAGGTGCCCTGTTTTCTTCTTTTTTATATTAGCTCTAAATGTAAATAGGAAAAAGCATGAAAGTGAAATAGTATTTATTTATTCACCTATTTATTTTTGTACACAATAATTATTGGAGAGACAAGCAAAAATCTGCATATGTCAACAGTTTAGCTCTTAATTTACAGTTAGTGGACAGCCAGTAAGGGATTAGAGCTGGGCAGTAACATGATCCTCTTGAAAGGTTGTCAAATAAATTTGTGACAGGAGTGGAGATAATTTGTGTTCTCCTGTAGAGCTTAGCCCCTTTATCGATGTTTTTGTCTTTGTCTATAGTCCTTTCATTATGATTCACAAAAAAGAATCATATAAAAGTTTTTTATAGCAACTCTTGTGGATTGTCAAGAAGTCGAGGGGTTTCTTGGTAACACTTTTTCCAGTAGGAATCCTATTCTTATTTTTTTTTTCTTTTTTTGCTAAAGGGTTGATATCTACCAACTTAGGTTTATTAGTGACCAAAAAAGAGATTCATGGCTTCAGATATTTTCTTGATTTTTCAGGGCTTTTCTTCCTTGCGTCTTAGGGACATATAGATAGATAAATGCAGCTCAGGCGTGTGATACCAGTGTATATGAATGTATGTGTGTGTTCATGTGTTTATGTGCATGTGTATGTGAGGTGTGTTTATGCATCTGGTGGGGCGGCACTGCCTGTACTTCTTGAGGGCACTGCTAACTTCAGGAAAGAGGAAATCTTTCTTTTTTTTTAAATTTTTAAAAATTTTTATTAACATCTAATGTATTATTTGCCCCAGGGGTATAGGTCTGTGAATCGTCAGGCTTACACACCTCACAGCACTCCCCATAGCCCATACCCTCCCCAGTGCTCATCACCCCACCTCCCCGGGGGAATCTTTCATAGGGAAGATTCAGAACTCAGATCCAGCTAACAGTCGTTGACAGCCTGCTGTGTCCTAGGTATGTTCTGTTCGGTATATTCAGCTCTTCATTGTGCTGAGAGTGAGGTGTCTGTACTATTCCCATAGTAGAGATGAAGAGCATGAGTCCGAGGTATTTAGTGAATTTCCCAAGGTTATGTTGCTGGAGAGTAATAGAACTTGAATTCGAACCCACGTTTTCCGGTTTCTGGCTCAGTGAGCGCTCCGGTCCGCCGTGCTGTCGTTTCTCAGGGCAGGGCTTTATTTCCCTTTCTGTTCAGACAATAACCGAGTGAATTAAGACGATTATACAGGTCGGGAAGTACTTTTAAAATTTCAGTTTTGAATCTGATTCCTTTGATACAGAAATTATTAATTTGTATCAATGTCTATATCAATGAATTGTTTTGGAATATATGCAGAAAGCATGCACATTATTTCCTCTCTCTGTGTACTGTACATTCACTTTTGCATGCATCTGTAAATACAAGATAACATTTAGAAGTGGCAGTGAATTCCACAGAAGGTTAATAAGCTGCATCTGTAAATAAAACATAATATTTGGAATTGGCAGTAGAGTTCACGGACAGTTGATAAGGATCTTTCGCATCATAAAGGACCTGAGAAGTCCTGTAATTCACCCTCTTCCCCGGCCCTTCAGTCCATGCTCCAGAAAGAAGAGCATGTTCAAAGGCACAAGAGGTCTGGAATATCTGTGTATTCCGGGAATAGTGTTCTAGCCTGGGACAAGAACCTGGGGATTAGGGAAGTAAGTAATGAGAAGAAAGCAGGATTACAGAAGTCCTAAAGCCCTTGGTGACATATTGGTAAGATCACTACATTGGGAATCCAGAGGCTTAGATCCCTATACTGTCATTGATTTGCTTTAAATCCAGCACAAATTGCCTCTTCTCTCTGGTCCTCAGTTTTCTGATGTGTATATAGAGAAATAAGTGATCACAAAGACACCTTTGAATTCTAGCAATCTTGTCTTTTTTCCCCTAATTTGAACCAAGCCAGCGATATGAAGACAGGACTTTTGCCGTAACGTTCACACGGCTATCCCCAGGACATTGTGCACTGCCTCTCAGGAGGCTTTAGTAAACGCTGATGAATAAAAAAATTGATGTCAGTAGAAAGTTCAGTCTGTTGTTTACAAACGTGTTTAAACTAATTTGTACTTTTTTAATAATTAGACATTTTGTAAGCCCATCAATAATTTTAATACTACATACAAACAACTTGAAACTAATATGACACTGTATGTTAACTTCACTGGAATTAAAATAAAAAATAACACATACAAACGTTTTACAAGTTATTTTAAAAGCTAAAATATTGCATATATTCCTCACCGTATTCTGAAACATGTTGGAAAAACGATAACGATACTACGATTCTAGATCCGTAATGGATATTCTGCTGCTATTATGCTTTAAATAAATTAAATAAAAATAACTCCATATGGAAGAAAGTAGAAAGAATACAGATTTAAGAGAGCATTTAAATTTTATGCCAGTTTTCTGTCTTTTTAAGGCTAGTCTGTTTCTCACTCTTTTCTTCTTTCAGAAAAAGAGAAGATATTAATGTGTGATATTGGATTATCTCTATTGTCATTTTGATATGTTGCAATTTGCTGCCTTGTGTCACAACTGCAAAGTAATTTAAACACAAATTTTCTTTTATTTAGTGCTATTATAAGCAGTGAAGTACTAATGTGTTTCTGTCATTAAATATATATAACTACATGGAACCCTTCTCCCATTGGGTCACTCTGAAATTGATTTTCCAACTTGAGTTATCAGTAGTGGACAAATGTTAAATGAAAATCAATCACTTTGATTTAAATTAACCAAATACACTTCTATTAAGTGGTCTTTTTCCCCTAACTAGATGACAACACTTTTGGTGATCTCTAGCCTTTAAATGCTTTTAACATAAATCTCTAAGGACAATGGTTTGATCATAGTTTTATTCTTATAGTAGAATTACCTTAACTCTTGATTGGTTAGATAAAATTATACTTTAGATATTATTTATAAACCAAACAACCCTGAATTAATATTATTTTAATATCGAATTCTTAGGTCTTTAGTATTTCAAGTGTATATTAGAAATATTTCATTAAGAATATAATGTGGATAGGAGCGCCTGGGTGGCTCAGTGGGTTAAACCTCTGTCTTCCGCTCGGGTCATGATCTCAGGGTCCTGGGATCGAGCCCCGCACTGGGCTCTCTGCTTAGCAGGGAGCCTGCTTCCCCCCTCTCTCTCTGCCTACCTCTCTGCCTACTTGTGATCTCTCTCTGTCAAATAAATAGATAAAATCTTAAAAAAAATAATATAATGTGGATAGGAACAGAATTATACAGGGAATTATAAAGATCAAGCAAGACTTGGAAACAGAGCAAACTTTAGCTTCTTTTCCTTTTTTTTTATTTTTTATTTTGCTGTATCGTATGGTAGTTCTGTTCTTAATTTTTTGAGGAAGCTCCATACTGTATTCCATTGGCTGTACCTATTAATTTACTTATTATTTTTAATTGCTTGTTTCTAATTTATTTTATTTACTTATTTTTTAATTGAAGTACAGTTGAGACACAATGTTACGTTAGTTTCAGGTGTACTAGATAGAGATTCAACAATGAGTCTGTATGCCATTCTCTGTTCACCCCAGGTGTGGCTGTCTGTCACCAGACAATGCCATTACAATACCATTGACTATGTTCCCTGTGTTCTGCCTTCTATCCCTATGACTTTAAAACAGGCAAAGATACAAAATCAGGAAAGACCCCAATGCAACATATACTTTAGGTAATTATAGCGATGTTGGGACAGTGTTAGGATCCAAAACTGTCATGGCCAGCATAGAAAGTCAAGAATAGACTTAAGTAAAAAAATTGTTTAAGAATATAATTCTATGGAAGACAGCACATATCACCATCATTATTAATACCATCATTAATAACCAAACGCAGCGTAGTCTCTAGAGAAGCACTTATGTACCAGATACTATGCTAGTGACCTTAGGTATGTTGCACTAATTTTTAAAACAACTCACTGCAAAGTACATTTATCCCCATTTTATAGATAAGGACACTGAGGCTCAGAAAGGTCAGGTAATTGCCAGAGTCACATAGGTAGGTGGTGAGTGAGTGAGTAGTATTAACTTTCTTTGAATTTTAAATATGTTATTGGAAAATTTAGTTTGCTAATTAAATTCTACTTTATGTTTCAGATTTAATTGGCCAATTACACAGAAAATGCAGCAGTTTAAAGTTCACTGTTTTAGTTCTAATTTATAGGCTTATACATTGAATTGAGAATGAAATACCAATGAAATTAGGTTGAAGAGGCCAACATAGAAATGGAACACACTAGTAAACTGTTTAAATAACCTCAGAATCACTAGTGACTATTTAAACATAATATATCCAAAACATAAATATTAAGCATTTTAGTCAATCACACTGTTGGAAATATTGGGCTCAGAAAATCATTTGTGGATTGATTTTTGAGCATCTAGTTATTATGCAGAGACCAAGGCTTAGGAACAATTACAAAACATTTCCTTTAAAAAATAAATGAAATATAAGTAGTGGTAACAAGTCAACAGGTTACTCTTTAATGTTTTTTTTTTTTTTAAGATTTTATTTACTTATTTGTCAGAGAGAGAGAGAGAGAGAGAGTGAGCACTGGCAGATGGAGGCAGAGGGAGAAGCAGGCTCCCTGCTGAGCAAGGAGCCCGATGTGGGACTCGATCCCAGGACGCTGGGATCATGACCTGAGCCGAAGGCAGCTGCTTAGCCAACTGAGCCACCCAGGCGTCCCTTTAATGTTGTTTTTTTTTTTAAATTTAATTCCAGTTTAGTTAATATGCAGTGTTATATCAGGTTCGGGTGTACAATCAGTGGTTCCACAATTCTGTGCATTGTCAGTGCTCATCAGAGGACGAGCACTCTTAATCCCTGGCACCTTTTCACACCGTCCCCCAGCTCCCTTCAGTTTGTTTTCTATAGTTAAGAGTTTGTTTCTTGGTTTGTCTCTCTTTATTCCTTTGTTTTCTTTCAAAATTCCACGTATGAGTAAAATCATGTAGTATTTGTCTTTCTTTAAGTGGCTTATTTCACTTAGCATTATACTCCAGCTCTGTCCACATTGCTGCAAATAGCAAGATTTCATTCCTTTTTATAACTGAGTAATACTTCACTCTCTCTGTGTACCACATCGTCTTTGTTCGTCTATTGATGGACACTTGGACTGCTATCTAGTTTGGCTAATTATTGTAAATAATGCTGCAATAAATGTAGGGATGCATATATTTCTTCTAGTTAGTGTCTTTGTATTCTTTGAGTAACTACGCAGTAGAGTGATGACTGGATCATAGGGTAGTCTTTTTTTTTAAGATGTTATTTATTTATTTGACAGAGAGTGAGAGCGGGGACACAAGCAGGGGGAGAGGGAGAGAGAGAAACAGGCTTCCCGCTGAGCAGCGAGCTCGATGTGGGGCTGGATGCGGGGCTCAATCCCAGGACCCTGGGATCACGACCTGAGCCAAAGGCAGACGCTTAATGACTGAGCCACCCAGGCGCCCCCTTTTTTAAATTTTTTACAGAAACTTCATACTTTCTTCCACAGTGGCTGCACCAGTTTGCATTCCCATCAGTGCACAAGGGTTCCTTTTTCTCCACATCCTCACCAGCACTTGTTTCTTGTGTTTCTGATTTTAGCCATTCTGACAGGTGTGAGGTGGCATCTCGCTGTGGTTTTGATTTCCATCTCCCTGGTGATGAGTGATGTGGAGCATCTTTCCATGTGTCTGTTGGCCATCTGGATGTCTTCCTTGGAGAAATGACTATTCATGTCTTCTGCTCATTTGCTTAACTGGATTATTTGGGGGTTTTTTGGTGTTGAATTGTATAAGTTCTTTGTATATTTTGGATACTAACCCTTTACAGATACATCATTCGCCGGATCTTCTCCCATTCGGTAGGTGGTCATTCAGCTGTGTTGGGCGTATCCTTTGCTGTACCTTTTATTTTGATGGAATCCCAGCAGTTTATTTTTGTTGTTGTTTCCTTGCCTCAGGGGACGTATTTGGAAAGATGTCGCTATTGCCAACTTAACAGGTTACTCTTAACATTAAACTTCTAAAATCTTTCGTTCTCATCTATAAAATCAAACTAAAAGGAAGAGTTCCATCCAGGGGCTTGGATGATGACACAATTCCCAATTACATTTTTCAAATGTGCTTCGTACCAAAATTCCTGTTCGCTCTAGTAAAGCCATTTTTAGTTTGGGACACTGTTGGGACAGTCTTGTCATTTGTTGTTTATAATCCCTGAAAAGCAACCTGCTTTTCAGAATGTTTCATCATCATTTTGGACTTCTTAAATTTATGTTAAATCGACTGTTTATTTCCCTGATTATCCTCTCTTGCTTCAGCTCTCATTTTGATCCATGGAGCAGCTGACTCTGCTTGTTGGAGTTCTCCTTTGATCTAGCTCAGAGTAGTACGCCCCAGTTGTCCTTAAAACCACCTCGCTGGAGTAGTTTTTCAGGTGTCTCTCTCCTCGGGAGCATCAGTGAAAATTGAGGCAAACGGGCTGCCATTGCTTTTAAGACAAATCCCTGGCCTGCTTCCTTGTCAGTCCACCTGCCGTCCGAGCTGTGCTCTAAGTGTGCACCCTAAGTCTCTTAAATGTCACATGGGGGACTTCCTCATTTTAAAGCCACCTTTGATTCCATTTTCGATGAGGCATCTTGAAAGATTTTCATGTCATGGCATGCTGACATTATGATTTTCATTTCTGTATTGCTGAGAAAATACCTCTTTACCAAATTGTAAGAAAAAGTAAGTCTGTCTTATTCCCACGTTATCATTCTGTGTGCTCCCTCTCATCTAAAGATACTCATATTCGTAGTAATGACCAGACAATTTTTGTAATTGAAAGTTACAAAATATCCATATAAACCAAATTTTAAAGCTAAAGTTATGATATTTAGAAGAAACAGTTTTCTAATCCTTTCTAAACATTTACTGCTTTGTTTTTGGAATATTTTTAGGAGTAAGAAACAGGTTAAACACAGGAATAGTTAATTATATCAATATAATGGTAATATATGGTATGTAAGATTATAGGTGAATATTTGATTTTTAAAATTATTAATGCTAGAATTTTTCTTTTTTTGGTGTTTTGAAAAACATGAGCATTTAAACACATTCCCTGCTTTTGTCCTTTTTAAATTTTTGGTTAAAATGGTTTTTAGTAAAATTAGACTGAGAGGAAATTGAACTATAATCTTGACAATGAGCTCTTTAAAACAAAAGTAACGATTACTAGATATTCCCTACCTACCAGGAATTTATGATCTAGTTGGGGCAGGTGATAAAGTAAAGCTCACAAAGTATAACTCGAAGCAAAGAAAGTAAAGTTCCCTTAACAAACAAAAACAAAAACAAAAAAATGAAGCCAACCTAACAATCTAGATGGATTTTAATTCCTAATCCAATTTTCTCATATTGTATGGCCATGAAATCTATGACAATGCAGCTATTGATACTGTATTTTGAAGAATTAACATAATACTTTTGCTTTATATGAATTCTTAGTAAAACACACATGACTGCATTACAGATAATTTGTAATATATATTTACAGCAAAGAATGGTATGATAGACCATTCAATTATACAGTTGCAATTTGACAAACAGTAGTTTAAAAAACTGAGCTAGAATTAACATGTGAGAGGCATAAAAATAAAATTATTCATTTCTTTGTGAACATTCACGATTTTAAGCAATTTTTGGGACCCCAAAATACTTCGTACACGGTCCTCAATAAGACTGTAGTCTACTTAAAGGACCAAGAATACACATATAGATAACAAAATAATGAAATACATAAAAACCAATTCAGGCAGTAACAGAAGAGATATTGCCAAAGTGTTGCCTAATTAATTTCCAAATGAGTGGTCTAGACGTTAATTGCTGTTCGAGTTATCAGGGAAGAGCACTTCAGACTAGGAGGTAGAATGACAGTTCATAGATGAAGAAAGATTTGCGTTGACCTTGAAGGACTGGTAACAGGTGGAGAAGGTAGGAAAGTTCTCGTTTGTTCCACAACAGTGGTTCAGCTATTTCCTTGAGCAACTTCCAAGCTGCGTGGGGTGGGGTGGGGGTGGGGGTGTGGTTGTAGGACATAAATCAAGGTCATATCCAGTTCTCAAGCATCTAGTGTATTGGACTTACACTTAGCAATCAGTGTCCAGCAAATATTTATTGCTCTGATTCTCAAGTTTTTTAAACCTTGTGCCACACTAGGGTGCCTGGGTGACTCAGTGGGTTAAACCTCTGCCTTTGGCTCAGGTCATGATCTCAGGGTCCTGGGATCGAGCCCCGCGTAGGGCTCTCTGCTCAGCAGGGAGCCTGCTTCTCCCTCTCTCTCTGCCTGCCTCTCTGCCTACTTGTGATCGCTCTCTCTGTCAAATAAATAAAATCTTAAAAAACAAAACAAAACACCTTTGTGCCACCAGAAAAAGATATTTTACTGAATTTTGTTTTCTTCTGAAAACATTTTTAGGAAGTGTTAGCTTGCTGGTCTGCACTCTGTACGCTCCTGGCTAGGTTGAAAGAAAGGCATCTGGGCTCATGCAGGGTCCACGTGGTGAGGGCACAACAAGGAACAATGGGATTTCATCAGAGTGGGGGAGAGGAGTTAAAAGGGGCTCTTAACAGGACTTGAAGACTGAGAGGCGGTGGGTGTTTGACGGAGAGGATAGCAAGAAGAGAGAGCACCTGACGGTGGGCCGTGAAGTTGAGCTTGAAAAAAAAAGTTGGAAATGCTCGGTAGGAAGTTAGAAATACTAGATTTATCAGAAAAAAATCTCCTGTGGCCATATTTAAGAGTCTGAGGATCGGTTCGTCCTACTCTGTGTTGGTTATTTTCTCTCCTGTAGGTCAAAACCACATCTGTTTTATTTTTTTAAATTAGAAATAGCTTCCTGACTGCTGCTTGGCAGATGTTCTCATTTTCCAGTTCTTTGCCCTTTTTGGTTGTATGAAATATATAAAAACGGAAGAATTTGAACAGTCTGCAGCAGAGGGAGGGTAGGTAGAGTGGGCAAGGAGGGAGAAGAAAGAAGAAGTAGTAGCAGCTTTGGTTCATCAAATTCTGACGCTGTTAACTTGCAGCTGTTTTCAGCAGCTTAATTCTTTTAAGAGGTGGAGATAACGGAGATGTGGCTTTTCTTTGAAAGCCGTGAGAGTTTCCTAAATGAACTTGGGTAGTAACTGAGAGACGAGGGTCTGCAGGTTCTCGTGAGCTGTTGCATCTGAAAACAGAGCGTTACAGGACGATGCGAACGATGATACTTGATGTGTTGAAAGGAATGGTACAAAGAGTAACTACTAGAGTCTTCATAGACTGGGGAAGGAGCATGAATGTGATGCAGGGATTGGGGGCTCTTTTCTACCACAGTTTCTGACATGGATGATCCAACGAAGAGTCTTAAGACGACTGTTCAGTTAAAAGACGATGTAACAGATACTAACATAATGAGTATCTAGTGGGAATTTTTTAAGGAATTTGCTAGTGATTTTGTGGACATAGTTGGAACCGTGCGTATTCAAAGAGGACGGCACCGATCTCAGCCATTCTGTTCTCGTCCTCAGCCTAGAAATAGATCATCAGTTGTGTGCCTTATTTTTTTAAATATTGGACCATAATTCATTAATTATACTATTTTTAGGTGGATGTGTTTTCAGCAAAACTTAAGAGTGACATACATTCCCTAACAGAAAACAATTTTAATCTAGACTTGACCGACTTGTTAGTGGATAACTAAGCTTTATCCCATACCTTCTGTGTGCCAGCTGTGTTCCATTCTGTTTTTAATTTAATCCTTGTAAAACGTAAGTTCTCCATTATACACAAAAGAATTTAACAAAGATCAAACAGTGGTTTATTTAAACTCAGAGTTTAATGACATCAGACCTCACACTTACAGTACACTGGAGTTGTGCCTTATAAAGACATACCCCACCAAGAAGTAAATTCTTGGGGCGTTGAGGAAACAAATTTTAAGTGTGTGTTTTTGGCTATGTGATAACTTGGGTTTTCTAACCTGCTGTATTAGCCCAAACTTTCCCAGGAAGGACCTCCATAGAGATGACGGTAATGGCGTTGTGGTTACCCACCTGGGACGGTGACAGCTGCTGCAGCTGAATCCAGCCCTTGTCATCATTAATGACCTGCCTGTGACACTTTATCCCAGCCATCCTTGTTTAGTGCACAATGTATTCCATTCAAATAATTGCTACCTGTCATCCTCTGTTTAACAGACAGCCCTTAGTCATCCCAGACACGTAAGCATCAGGTGCCAGTGCACCAAACCCGCTCGGCTCCTGGGCCTTCATGCCGCACGTGCGCACCTGTGTCCTCTGCCTTTTCTTTCTTCCCGTGATGTTCAGATACACCATATATATATATATATATATATATATACATATATATATATATATATACACATATATATATATATACACATATATATATATATATATATTTTTTTTTAATTTGACAGAGGTCACAAGTAGGCAGAGAGGCACGCAGAGAGAGAGAGAGAGGAGGAAGCAGGCTCCCCGCTGAGCAGAGAGCCCGATGTGGGGCTCGATCCCAGGACCCTGAGATCACGACCTGAGTCGGAGGCTTAACCCACTGAGCCACCCAGGTGCCCCTCAGATACACTTCATACTTGAAGTATTTTCATTTTGTTGTTCATATTAAAAGCTCATCTCCTTGGTTTTTAAATAATAGCAAGATGTTAAGGGATAATGTTTTCTGACCAGAAAGCATGGCCAAAGGATGTGGAGTCTCTCTTTGTCCTGCTAAAAATATTGGAGATAAAGTAGAAATCAGAGAATGAAATAGGACCCAAAGAAAGATGATGACAAAGTCCAAAGTGTATAAATCTTGTACAAAGGGTATTATAAAGCTGATACCAAAAACGTTGTTTTAGGGCACCTGGGTGGCTCAGCGGGTTAAGCCTCTGCCTTCGGCTCAGGTCATGATCTCAGGGTCCTGGGATCGAGTCCCGAATCGGGCTCTCTGCTCAGCGGGGAGCCTGCTTCTCCCTCTTGCTCTGCCTGCCTCTCTGCCTACTTATGATCTTTGTCTGTCTAATAAATAAATAAATCTTTTAAAAACAAAAAACAAACTTTGTTTTAATTTAAGGATCTGAGTTATTGTTCCAAAGACAATTTTATTTTCTTCTTCCCACCTTCCCTCCCTCCCTTGCCTTGCTTTGCTCTTTTTTCTTCTCTTTTCTTCTTTCTGTCTTTCTTCATTTAGTTTGAGGGAGACACGGGTTCACTAAGTTACTGAGATGGAAAGGACCTCCATCATGATTTCAAGTCATTATAATATTGTTACAATATTTATGGAATGGGTTTAGAAATTGCTTTGCCCCAGAGATGGAAGATTGTGACTTTCTTTTTTTTTAAGACTTGTATTATCTTTGTTTTGCTTAAGACCCTACTCATAGGCATCTGTTAGGACTTATTTTACTTAAGAGAGTTAGTCTAAAATGTGCTTCTGAATTTCTGTGTATCTTAATTTGATAGCCTAAGAAAACAAAACAAGTCATGCCTGAAATTTGTAATAATGCATGCCCTGTATTCATTTTGTGAATGACACCCAGCTTTAGTATCCAAATGGACACCCAGCTTTAGTGTCCAAAGTCTAGATTCAAATATCAGCTTTGAATTTACCAACCGATTGGCCTTGAGCAAGTTATATAACCTCTCTGTATCTTAAAACAAAATAAAACAAAACAACAGAATTTTTCAATTGAGGCTTCTTGCCTGAATCGCAGAACAGAGGAAATATTTTAAGGGACTGGACTGTTTTTCATTCTCCCAAGAATGCCATACAGTGAGCATAAGGCTTGGGCGAGAAGTTAGTGTATCATATACGGATGGATGCCCCCAAAGATCTTAAGGCACTCGTGGAGCCCTGATTGAAAAAAGCTAACGAGGCTAAAAAAATTTTCCACTCTATACATTTTTGCCACTGTTTCTCTCATTAATTGAGAAAGGCTTTGGTTTTGCAAACCAGAAGTGAATGCAGTTGACTAGCAATTTATTTATTTTTCACTTCCCAGATTGTCGCTCAAGGAAAAGAAGGTCAATTTCTCTGAAGCTAAAATTAATTTTTCAGATATGTGCCTTCTGGATAAAGTATAATTTTATAACAAAATGAATAGTGAGGACAGAAGTCTGTTTTTAGGTGGGCTTATTCAAATTTATATTTGTGATATTAAGTTTATATATTCTATTAACTTTGGCAGGCGACCTTTTATAGAGTTTTGTGGTATACTGACAAGATACTTAGCACTAGGTAATTATTGTGCACAGGGGTACGTTTTTGCAGTAAGTCGTGTCATCACTCAACAGTGACCTTGGTAGGTGAGAGGGAAGGCAGGAGAGACATCCAGCGCCGCCTCAGAGCAAGCAGAGTGATGCGCATCAGAAGACACTAAAGATTTATCGTCTGTGGCAAAGGAAACACAGTTCTCTGCTTGTGTAGTAAGTGTTTCTGACATCACCCATAGCAAGAGTGTTTAGAAACTCTAAGTTAGAAGATGTTCTACTGGAATGAAATAGTAAACAATTTTATGTTGTTTGTATTATGAGCTTGTCTTGCTGTTTATTCTTTGTAGCACTTAAAATATGAACGGGGTCATGCCAGACCAGTGTTTATTGTCAGTAGGACCGTGCTGCCCCCATAATCAGGTTTACCGAGTTGAACTAGTCTGTAAGAACAGACTTGGTTCTAAGAGGAGGGAGCAGTGCCAAGCAGCATAATTATCCTTTTTCTTCCAATTTCGTATTTTGCTTATGTGAACTTTCTTCCCTGTTTACGTCAGCTAGTGTAAAATAAGACAAATGTGAATGATCCACTGAGCCCGAAATTTGAACAAAGGAGACCAATTCTGATGGGAAGAACGGCCTCCTCAGGTAGCTTTTCTCAGGGGTCTCAACATCGCCCCATCTCGCTAAGAAATGGGGATTACAGTTCAGTTACTGTAGTTTGTTTCTCTTTGCCTCCGGCCAGAAGAAGCAGGCGCCCCACACACAGCAGAGAGTCACGGCCACTTGAAATATTGTCTCTGTGGATGTACTGAGTCTTCACTTCAGTAAGAAGAGAGACGAAGCATTGTGCCCTTTTTATTTTCTGTGCTATCTGCTGCCTAAAGTTTTAGGATTAGGATATAAACTATCTGGTATATATCTTTAGGTAGCATTAACCATCCTAAGAAAGAAATGCCTTCGGTTAAACAAAACAAGGAGGGTTATCTGGCTTGTCACCTGCTGATTCTGTTTATCGTTTTCTTCCCTTCGTGCTCTTCCTTTTTAGTTGGACAGTTCGTGAGAACTGTAGGAAAACTGTTTCCTCTGGTGGTTCAACAGGAGCAGAGTAGGGCCGCGCACATTGAGAGGCTGATTGACGTGGGGTGCTCAGTTCTGGGCCATGTGAAGGGCCATTCCCACTTCAGAGACCCCCGGTGAACTGGAAGGTCTCTTGAAACTGCGACACGACAGAGTCTCCTTGTCCAGTCCTGCTTCCTTCGCAGGAACAGGGCTGTCTCGGAAAGCAGTCCCAGGGAACGTTTTGCGGACACTTCCCGTAGAGTCTGCTTACAGGTGCACATGACCTCGCGCAGTCACCCGTCGCTTTCTTTCCATCCCTAGGCTCTGTTCCTCATTGTACTATCTACTAACTCTGTGCCCCGAAACACATTCTTAGACTCTCCAAAATGCATTTTCCTTTTTTCAGTATTTAAAATAGAAATTATTACATAATAGCACTTGACCACACAGTGTTGTTTAGAGATTTGTTGAAAGGGTGAAGCACATAGCCCAGTGACTGAATCCCAGAAAGTTCTAAATAAATATTTGCTGTTATTATTTGTGCTGTGATAATTATTACATTTCCCAGGTTGGCAGCCTCTGTTTCTCAATTTCATTCTAACTACATTTTCACGCTTTACATATTCTGCTTTCGAAGCGTTTTCTTTCCTTCCTCAGCTTTTTTTTATTACATTTTAAATTTCAGGTCGTTACGTAGTGACCAAATCTGGGATAGATATGTATTTAGGTGTCAGAACAAATATACTAAAGTAAAGCCTATTTGTGATGGCCCAAATAAATTTAATTTGGTCTTAGTTGCTGTAATTCAGACCTTTTTTTTTTCTTTTTAGATTTTATTTATTTATTTGACAGACAGAGATCACAAGTAGGCAGAGAGGCAGGCAGAGAGAGAGGGGGACGCAGGCTCCCCGCTGAGCAGAGAGCCCGATGCGGGGCTCGATCCCAGGACCCCAGGACCAGGACCTGAGCCGAAGAAGGGAGAGGCTCCAACCCACTGAGCCACCCAGGCGCCCCTAATTCAGACCTTTTTGACCACCTGGGGCTCCTTCCTCCATTCTTGTTGCCTCAGAAGCAGGGTGGCGCCGTCCTTGGGGCAGTGCCAGAACCACACCAGAAATGGGTCTGAACACTGAGGCACAGAGGTACCTGATAAAAACTGAGTGTTTTAGTTTAACTTGGGTTGAGGGTCTCCCATCAATATGTAGTAGTTTTATTAGGGCAGAAAATGTAAAATTGCCTCCCTGGCTGTCGGTTCTGTCCTGTAAGTACCCTGCTTGGTTTCTGCGGAGAGCGGATGAGCCAGGAATACCTGTGAAGTGCGGAGCTCGTTGCCTGGCGGGGAGCCAACGCTCCGTAAATATTACCAACTGTTTTAGCCACTCGTTGTAATACAGAGGAAGTCGGTGCGTTTCTCCCAGTCAGATGATAAGAGACGGGCGCTGGTTGGCGTGGAAATCTGGAAGCTGAGGTCGGAACGGGGCTTCTGAGGAGTACGATCATTCCATACTTAGGTTCATTGCTGCTATAGATAGAAACTTTGAGGCATCCTCGTAAAGACAGATCACAACGTCGAACTCCTGCACACGTGGCTTCGCGTACCACGTGGACTTCTCACCGGGCGAGAGGTGGGCACCTGCTTGCCCTGCATCCCTCCCTTGGGCGGGCGCGGCCGTGCAGGGGCTGCAAGGAGAGAGAAGGCCCGCTCTCCCCCAAGCGGCCCGAGGCTGGCTGGGTCCTGGGTGAGTCCGTTTCCAGTAAAGCTGCCGGAAGCTAAGGTCAGATTCAGCAGTTAAATGAGTCAGGTCACGCTTTAAACACCAAGAAGGACCCTGTTCGCAAAGCCCTTATGCTCCGTCTTAGAAAGCCTGAGCGTAGAAGCTTGACGTGTCTTCAGGCGGTTACGAAACCACCCTGTAATCTGAACTGAATTTCCTTATCGTCCTGTTGGCAGGAGTCACTGCTGCCACCTCGGGTTCCAGGGTGAAAACACAGGGCTGGAAGGGGAGAGAATCGGAGGGTCCGGGAGTCCGGCAGCAGGGGTGGACACGCTTAATGGATTGAAGAGATTAATAGGCCATTGAAATGAAAATTGCCAGCACAAAGCGTGTTACCCCAAACTCACAAACATAAGTATAACAACCATATGGGCTACAGCTCAGGCCAATGGGTTGCTTTTATACTGTGACAGGCAGAGAGGAGGCGCGCGCGCGCGCGTGTGTGTGTGTGTGTGTGTGTGAAGGCTTAAAAAAATACCTTTTATTTGTCACACAAATTAGAAATATACACGTAAGTACAAGAACTCCTGTTCACATTTCTCCCCCAAGCGATACACTACATCATTCTTCTGGTGCCGTGCCAGGACCCGGTACTGTAAAGATCTGAACGTTTTTCTCCTACTGCAGCAGTTTAAAATGGTCTTGTGATTTAGTGGCTTTTAATGAGTCTAACAGTAGTAATTATTCCTATATATAATACAATATATTAACCACTGTGGGTTACAAAGTAGCCATACTTAAGGTAATGTACTACTTTCTCAGCATTCTTTAGATTTTTCTGTAGGGACCGAATTGGTTATAGAGAGCTTGGCATGAAAATATAGAAGCATTTTGGATACATTTAATGGGCTTGAATTCTAGAGCTCTCTTCTCTTCTCCTGCTTCTGCATTTCACAAAGATATCCTCTAGAGTAAAATATGTTGTTAATTTGTATGAGTAGCACTACCAGTGATGTTGGGCTTTGCAAAGCTGGTGGCAGGTTTTAATTGACTTGATTCAAACCCAGAAGTGAATGACATTTTGCTTTCAGACTAAGCAAGATTACTTGCCATCGTCCTCGGTGCTCTCTCCTTGTGACCATCCCTGTCTAAATGGACAGTAGCGATGTGTGTAACCAGCCCCAGCTTTTGCAGAAAGTTGAAACAACAAATTCCTAAAACTGAGGAATGGGGTGAGGCAGTCATTTGTGAATAAAAACTAGAATGAAATAGTAACCAGCTGTCAAAATCTCATTTCTTATTTTTGTTGAAAAGCAATGAATTATTCAGTAGTATTAGAGGAATTTAAGAACCCCAGCTCCGTGATAGGTAGACAGTTAGTGCTCAGTGTAAACACATGGTTCCGTGGAGACTTAATTGCTCAAATTGTACTTTGTCAGTGACACACAACATTGGATGACTTCTCTGTTTTTAGTTTAGATAATGAAAGAGCAGCCTGTTTTTTGAGAATGGCATAGTCTAGGTGGTATTGCTATCGGATAAGTCGCAAATCCGAGTTGGGAAGAAGTAGCCCACGGGAGCAGCAAGAAAAAAAAAAGTCACTTGCAAATGGGCAATGTTTTGTGAGTGAACCAGCGAGAACATCAGTGAAAATACTTCCAAATATCGGTAATCAGATACCAGCCCCACTAGCCTCAACCTTCATGGATGTTGTAGTCTTCCAGAGAATTTCCCCTTCTGCCCTGTTCTTTTCTCTTGTAGATGATTCTATGAGATTGGTTTTCAAGGAACTTAATTGAGCCAAATCTGAAGCTTTTGAGGTTTTCCTATTACTGGTAATTGGCTCATTAAGAAACTGAAATGGGCACCTTGTTTTCTTAATGCTACTGTTGAGACTGTAGTGATTGATTTCTATTCTCTATAACCAAGTTTAAAGCTTAATTAAGTTTATGGGTGTTTTTAAACTGCATAAAATTAGGGCTAATTCATTTATTTCTTAAGAATAAAGAAAAAGATCATCAGTACATTTTTCTCCTTTGTAAGAGATTAAAATGAGGAACACCTTCAAGTGATTGAACACATAATCGAATTATTCATTACTTGCTGACTTTGTTCCTAGAATTGTATAAAAGATAGCAAAAAGAAAATTATAGTTCTTACCTTTAGATAGTACCTTGTGTCTGTGAGCATGCTTATAGAGAAGTGTAGCATCTGAACCGTGGGGGCACTATTGCTCCTTGATTGTAAGTGCAAAGGTCATTATCATCCCGAGTGCAGTAAATAACCAGCTTAAAGTGAATCCCTTTAAATACTGTGCAATCATTTTAAAATTAATTGCTTTCCAATTATTTCATGTGTTAGTTTTTTTCTTCGTTACTCTCTTTTAGGTTTAATAAAGGATTTTTATTTCTTTTGTATCATTGTCCAGTCCCTGAGACCAACTTGAATGCTGTTGAAATATCTCAGTATTTCCTTCCATCAGCAATTACACCTGAACTTTTATGAGGAAATAAATTATCTTAAAAGGAAGAGAAACTGTAATAGAATTAGAAAAATGTGAGAACGTTTTGGTTGTTCATTTAGGTTTTGGATGTGAGATTAAGGGGAAAGCTTCTCGTACTGGATGTCTGAGTAGGGTTCTAATGCAGGGCTGCCAATTATGGTGCTGACTGAGGAAAAAGAATTGTAATGGTTTTGAAAGAGAGTAGCCAAGTTCAGATGACAGGAGATCTGAAACTAGTACAGTTACATAGCATTATATCATTTTGAAATTTGTCTGAATAGAGATTAAGTATCCAGCAAAAAAAAAAAAAAAAAATGTACCTATGGACTCAATAATTATCTCATTTGTCGTGTTTGAGCGATGATCGTAACCACTGAAGCCCTTTAAGAAGTGGCATCACAATAGTACTGGCGATGGTGTCTGGTTACTTCCTACACTTAGAACTGAATGCTAGCTCAGTATTAGAATATGCGATCGATAATTAGATTGTAATATGTCAAATCCCAGTCAACCACATTTTCTTACAACTTTAGGATGGGGTCATAGCTCTCAGTCCTTTTTGGGGGGGGGTGCACTTATAGTTTAAGAAGATAGATCCCACTGAAAGCTCAGCCATCTCTTGAGAGTACGCGAATGGAAGTCTCACTCTTTGTTGGGGCGATCCAACAGCTAGAACATGGTAGAGATGCTCTATGTGTCATCACAGTGACGTCAAGTGGCCGGTGCTCCTTCCGAAAACGAGTAGCCAGGATAGACACCAGTGGGCACAGCACACGCCTTTTCTAATCCACCTTAGATTTTCAAGTCCTTGGGTTGAATTATAAACAGATCTTACAGTTTCTGCGCACTTCAGGCATGTAAGCATAAATACCAGTGTACTTCCCTACACTTAGTTTCTGCTACGCTTCCTCATTTTAGCGTGTTGACCCGGCCTTCCCCCTCACTGCTCCTTCGGGCATTTCCTGTTTCGGGTCCCCTTTCTGCCGTCCATCTGGCCTTTGAGCTTCTCTTTTTATGGTCTGTTTTTCTCCCTAGACAACCTGCTCCCAATTCTTTGTTACTATTTCATTTTCACATTTGTGAACCGTGATGTACCATCACAAGTTATGTGTAATTTCAGGAATGCTGTTTCCAGGTGATCACATTATGTCCTGCATAGAGGTGAAAACCGAGGGAGTAATGGAGGGTCATTGAAATCCAGCCCCGCTTTGTGCTGGCCAAGCTGGGTCCACCTGGAAGAAAGGACACTTGTTCTAATCAGCCAAGGTGGTGAGGTTAAAAAAAAAAAACACACACAAAAATAGGAACATATAGTTTTTAAATTCTTCACATTATTGGAAGGCATTCAGTTTAATTTTAGGAGCATGTTACATCCCTAATTTTATTAATTTTTTAAAAGATTTATTTGTTTTAGAGAAGTGGGGAGGGGCAAAGGGAGAGGCAGTGAGACTCCTAAGCAGACTCTGCACTGAGCTCTGCGCGGGGCTGGATCTCATGACCCTGAGATCACAACTCCAAGAGTCCCACACTCAGCCGACTGCACCATCCACCTGCCCCTAAACCTGTCTATTTTTAGCAATGGCCAGCACTGTTTTGTTGTTTTCTTAGAATGCTCAGAGTCAATCCTCTGAAAGCACCCAAGATCTCACTCCAACAACTGTGTTTGAAAGAAGTTCTTAATAAATAGATATTTCTTTGGTTTGGAGCTTGACTATAACGTAGGTTCTGGTTTTTGTTCCATTATCTGCTTTGAAGCTCTATATAAACAATTCCATGTATCAACCTATTTGCCAGTTCATCTCTGTTAGAAATACTAGTAGTAGTAGTGGTAGAAGTAGTAGTACTAATAGTAGTAATAGCGTTTATTAGTGTTTATCTTTTTTTAAAAGATTTTATTTATTTACGACAGAGATCACAAACAGAGGCAGGCAGAGAGAGAGAGAGAGAAGGGTAAGCAGGCTCCCTGTGGAGCAGAGAGCCCGATGTGGGGCTCGATCCCAGGACCCTGAGACCATGATCTGAGCCGAAGACAGAGGCTTTAACCCACTGAGCCACCCAGGCGCCCTGTTAGTGTTTATGATGTGTCTGACATGGAGCTTCGTGTGCAAGCCTATAATTCTCCCACTAGCTCTGTGAGGCAATACTACAACTTCCACATTTTATAGATAAGGGAAATCAGGTGAAAAAGATAATGTCGTTCCAAGTCGGATGACTCTCAAACGGCAGATTTGGTTTTCAAAGACGACAAAAAAAAAGCCTCTATTCTTTTTTATTTTTTTTTAAGATACACTTATTTATTTATTTATTTTAGAGCGAGCGAGAGAGAGAGAGAGAGAGCACAAGCAGGGGGAGGGGCAGAGAGAGAGAGAGAGGGAGAGAAATCCGCAGGCAGAGCCCAACGTGGGGCTCGATCCTAGGACTCCTGATTCATGACCTGAGCGGAAACCGAGAGTCTGCTGCTTAACCAACTGGGCCACCCAGGTGCCCCAACAAAGGCTCCATGCTTCCCACACCTTTCATCTTATTCAAAAGCATTGACAGTCATTTACTGATACACAGAAACTCTTTCCTGCTGTTTTTTCCGTATACTTTTTTTTTTTTTTAACATGCCACAGTTTATATTGGAGAAAAAGTTAAAATTTTTAGCAACTATTTAGTTTCTTTCAATAATTTGATTCAGTGGGAAGACTACAAATAAGAAAAAAAAACTCCATTTGTGTGTGTGTGTGTGTGTGTGTGTGTGTAGAAGATATGGGGTAAAATAAAGAAGGTAGCAAGTTTTCTTTTAAATGTTTCTTATTGCAGAACAAATATGTACTTATTAAGGAAAATTTGCAAAAATTTCAGGACAAAGAAGAAAACAGTGTCTTCCCAAATCACACAACCCAAAACTGTTCAAGAAAGTATTACTTCAAAACTTTTTCTGAGCCTGTTTTTAAAATATAACTGAAATCATCCTATATAAATACTGATTTCTAGCCTTTTAAAAAATTATATGATTATCATTCTTTATATTGTCACATGGTTTTTATGATAACACTCTTATAACATTTCACCAAGTATCCTACTATAATCAGTTTAGGAATCCTGTGTTTGGATAGTTAATAATTTTTTCAGTGATGGGAAGGACACTGTGTGACCTAATGCAGTAGCGATGACTTTTATTGTAAGGTGGGTATATTTGAGGAGCAAATAAATAGGTGCATAGTGAAAAATTAGGTAATTAAGAAGGAATATCTTTTTCCAAGGAAAATGTGTCACTCCTCTATGCCATTTAGAGTTGTTGTGAGCCGTTGAAAGAATCATACAAGGAAATTCTTCCTGTACCGCTCTTCCTGCCCTCCTGGACTGCCTCCTTCACTCACCTTTCTGCTCTCGCTGGACTGAATCACACATTAAATGTTTAACCCTTTTCTCCTCTTGGCGGCAGTCGTCATGAAACAGACTTACCTCTGAGGTAGGCACAGGTAGGATCACTAAGCAGAGGTAATTTTATTAATGTTCTGCTTGTCTTTAGAATTAACAAAATAGGAATATTACAGGAATATGCCTGTCTAAGGGATATCTTGTGGGCGTTCCAAACTTAGAGTATGGTGATTTGACTTAGTGAATATTTTGTTTTTCTTTTTTTAAGATAATCGTCAAGGAATCTTATATTAGCAGTTTACGATAAATTTGAGTGCGTGTTGGGAGAGTTTGAGCGTGTGCGCGTATGTACAGAGGAGGGCCTTTATTTTTCCTTGATACTCCTTCAGTCAGCGGTTTATTACTGTGTCCTGAGAGACCACACTGAACAGGACAGACCCAGGCTCTCTTGCGGAGTTTACCTGTAGCTCAGGAGACAAAACCAGTACTTAACCACGGAATGTGAAGTCGGGTGAAGAATGATGCGTGTAAGAGTGACTGGGGGAGGGGGGAGGCGTATTTGGCGTATTAGTACACAACCAACAGTAATTTGAGGTAACAAGGACTAGAAAGGAAACACAATGAGGTGGGGAACTAGAAAATGGGTGGGAAGAGTGCATAGACCCTCAGGTACACGAGTACGTGACCATGTTCGAGCAGGTGCACAAAAGACATTATCCCCTTTTTTGTATTATTGCTAAGGCTAGATTGTTCATCGAAATACCGTCTAAATTAATACATTGTGGCAAATAAGATGAATGGAATGCGCTTATTTGCTCGGGAATTTCTGTTGTTGCTCTGGGAACAAATAGGGCGCGCTCGCAGCCGCGGCGCTAACCTTGCCGAGCACAGACTTCCTGTAAGTGCACCGCGGTTATCTGGAATCTGTTCTGGGCTGGCGTTGGCATTCTTTTACTAGATTACATTTATGCATCAGTACCATCTGTGCCTGCTGCACCTTCTGTGAGTTAGCCCTGGCCAAATGACTGGCATTTATCTGGAAGGAGAGAGGGAGGGAGGGAGGGAGGGAGGAGCAGAGAGAGAGAGAGAGGAGAGAAGGGGGGCAGAGGGAGAGATCCAAGAGCATTTATTTGACTCGGCTGGTGCAAGCGGAGTTTGGGAAAGGAGACACGTCAGTGAACATAAAATATCTGCCCCTGGTGTCCCCTGATTCCACCCCTTGCGGAGCTTAACTACTCGTTTGCTTTCTCTTAAAAAATAAAATGTAATAGTTACTTACTTGTAGCCTGGATATGCAAAAGAAGTTAAAACCAAGCATTTAAATAAGGAAGTACAGCAAAACACATTTGCAAAATTTTCAAGTTGAGAGAAATTATGTACGATTTGAATATGTGTGCACTTCTATGACAGTGAATATATATAATGTGAGTTTGGTCTTGTTGTTTAGGTTGGTAGACTGCTCGAGTTGGACTCTCGTTTGGTAAATGTGTTGAAATGTAGAGTTCAGACTGTTACAGTCAGGGAGGAAGAGTATGGCTCTATATTCTACAGATCATCAGGATGCTGAATTTAATCTGTAGAATCTTCGTGAGGTTGTGTTACAAACTACAGCCGACCGTCCAGCAGTGTGGATTTGAACTGCGTGGTCCTCTTCGTGATAACATTTTCATTTCCTTGGCTTACTTTATGGTAAGAATACAGCAAATAACACATGTAATAACGTACAAGATACGTGCTAATTCGCTGTTTATGTTATCTGTGAGGCTTACAGTCAGTAGGATGTTGTTAGTGTTAAGCTTTTGGAGAGTGGGAGGTTATATGTGGATTTTCAACTATGGGGGGGGGGGCAGGGCGCAGCAACCCCCTAACCTCTGTGCTGTTCCCGTGAGAGGCAACTGTATGTGGTATTACAGAATAGATCAGCAACTCCCATACCTAAAACACACTCTAGAAGTGTCAATGGAAATAAGTAACTCTCTGGTCAGTAAAAATAGATGTCGAAGAGTTCCAGCTCATTTACACTATTACCTGTTTTTATCTCTTACCTACTTTTACTGGGCTTGATGATCTGGTTTCCCTCCCAGTGACAGATTAGAAGCAGGATGATAGAATTGGGGGCAGAGGGGCTACGAAAGATGGACACAACACAGTAATGAGAGGTCAGCATCGCAAGGAAGAGAATCAGAGAACTGACAGGCACAAAACTCAGACCAGCACTGCCATGGCAGTGGGGGGAGGGTCATATGATGTAGGAAGAAAGAGCTTCACGTTCCCCATTACGTCCTGAGGACATTACTGACTACATCCTGGTATAAGAACCAATATTCGTTTTTAGAAAGTTTTCTCTTGATGTGAGAACGTGTGCCAACAACTCCATTTAGGAAGGTGGAACATTAAAACGAATTGACTAGCTTGATAAATAAGATAATCATGGGGGCCCCTGGGTGGCTCAGTCGGTTAAATGCCTGCCTTTGGCTCAGGTCATGATCAAAGGGGTCCTGGGATTGAGTCCCACATCGGGCACCCCGTTCAGCAGGGAGTCTGTTTCTCCCTCTGACCCTACCCCCTGCTCATGCTCTCACTCACTCTCTCTGTCAAATGAATAAATAAAAACTCTTTAAAAATAATTATTATAAATATATAGATAGCCACATATTAATAATTTATAGTAAAATTTGTTGTATATTTTTAATAAATTAATAAATGTTTTTATTTAAACATAAATCTTCCATAATATTCCTAACAATTATTATCGGTATATGGGAATTTTCAGTTTTTGTATGTCTTGAATTTGTCAATGAATTCTATAAATTATATTTCAGCTGATTTTAAAATCCTATAAATAATAACTGCTTATTATGGCAAAATATGTATAACATAGACTTAACAATTTTGGCCATTTTTAAGTGCAGGAGTCAGTAGCATTAAGTACGTTGACAGTGGTACGCAGCCATCACTGCTGTTCATCACTAGAACTTTTTCATCATCCCAATTGAACAATAACTCCCCCTTCTCCCGTTACCCCTGGGAGATGGTAACCATCGTTTTATTTTCTGTCTCTCTGAATTTGACTATTTTAGGTAAGACCTAGAAGTGGAATCATATAATGTTTGTCCTTACTAGCATAAAGTTTTCAAAGTTCATCCATATTGTAGTGTGTATCAGAATTCTTTTTTTAGCCTGAATAATATCCCATTGTGCATATATGCTATATTCTGTTTAAGCATTTATCTGTTGACGGACTTTGGGTCTCATCGGGCTGTGATGCAAAATGGCACGGTCGACACGGGTGTGTAATAGGGACTGTACATAGCTGTTTCAGTCCCTCCTTTCAGTTCTCTGGGGTGCACACACACAAGTGGGAGTGCTGGGTCATCTGACAATCCTGTGTTTAATTTTTTGAGGAATCACCATTCTGTCTAGGGAAGATGGTGCACCGGGTGCACCATCTTCCCTAGCCCCAGCAATGTGTGAGTGTTCCAATTTCTCCACATCTTCTCCAACACTTGTTATTTTGTAGTCATTTATTTATCAATATTTTTATAGTAGTTATCCAAATGAATGCAAAGGGAGATAACGGTAAGCTTTTTTTTTTTTTTTTTTTTTTAAGTTTCTGCTTTTCTACTTATTTTTCCTTTTGTAGGTAGGTAGTAGGTACTTCCAGCACGGGCATTTTGCTTGGCATAGGAGAACAAAGATAAAAGACTTTTATGGTAAGTTAGGGCAACGTCAGAGCAGCTTTCGCATATAAGAAACATAGTTGGATTTCTTAGTTCATTTAAAAATATCTACAGACATGTTATGTTCAGCTGTCTCTACATTTGATGAAATTGACTTTTTTAAAATAAAATAGTTAACTTTCACATGTAAGTCTTTACAGATCTTTATAAATTCTCATTTTCCTTTCTAAGCTTGAAATCAAATCTCTGAATTTGCTTCAATATGGCAACCATCTCACTTCTCACATAAGCTAACATAACCTTCAAGATAGGAAACTGACATGTGGTTTGTAAAATAATAAGGTTAGAACTCGAACCTTATTCTGACATCAAGCTAGACACATTTCCTATCCCATCAACAACATGGTACAATAAACTGTTTTCATAGACATGATTGGGATTGCTATGTTTTGGTAAGCTAAATATTTTGGTTAACTGAATTTTCTCAAAAACATCCCCAAGAACATACGAATCTTAGATTATTAATTCTTACAGAAATTGGATTCAAATTCTCATTCACAAATGTTGGCTGACTCGACTCATTCAATGCATATTAATCACTATTAATTCAGCACACCCTTCGCAATCTTGAAAGTTTTCCAAAGCCATCATTTCGGATCAGTGTTTAGGATACAGTTCTCCCAACACAAAGACCAAGGACGTTGTAGTGATTGTTTAAGAACACACTGATTGGCGGAAGGTCATTTCCAAGGTCATTTTGTTAGGCATAATTTGTCTTTTCCCCCTAAAAGTGAAAAGCAACAAAGGAAAATTTCTTTCAGGTTTTTTTTTGTTTTTTTTTTTTCTCGAGAACAGCTGAATGATGTTAAATTTTTGTCAGACTTTGGTTGCCTCATATTTATTGTTCATAGATACCACCTCTGTGATAATGCACTGAAGCGGACAGATGGGAGTTATTAGGCTAACAGTACTTGTGGGTTGCTGTTAGTTTGTCCCCTGGCTGACTTGTATGGGTGCTGTTTTTAGTATGGCTCCCTACAAAGTGACCCCAAGTCACACAAAGGATTCTCCAGATTTAATCCTTTGAAAAATCTGTGAATAAATTTTGTAGAACCTGAACAATGAGCTATGAACCATGGAAATTTTCAGTCTTGAAGGTTAGATTAATTGTTTCTGTTGGTCCTGAGTCTCAGTAACCTGCATGATTTGAAATTATTGTAAGGTAGCTTTTGAACCAGTATTTGAACTTGAAATTCAGATTTGCTTTTTATCATTTCCATATGCTCTGTTTTAAACATATGTCAGACTGTATATTTTAAGCTAGAAGTACCAAAAGATCCACATAAAAATATGTTTTCTCCATTATCAAAAGCTTCAATGCCATCATCATTTGGAAAAAAACAAAAACAAAAAATAAAACCCAGTGAATATAATTTAAGTCTGTAAAACAGACTTTTAATAGCACTAAATAGAATGGACATCTGGCTTTCTTTTTGCAAGGTGCACTGATGTTGTCAGAGGAGAATAAAAATGTTCATACAATGGTCCATATTTGGAGTTTGCCAATACAAGAATATTTTATTCATTCAGTCTTCTCTAAGTTCCAAAGATAGGTGTTGACTTTGATGAAAAAATACAATGGTATATATTTAGAATGACCAGTCTTTCACATTTAAATCTAAAAATGTGCTGCTGCAGTTGGATTTTTCTCAGGGATGCCATTCAAGCAGCACATTCCGTCATCTCACATAGCCTTTCTCTCTGCGATGATGGGATGCCAGGTTAAAGTATGACAGCTTGGCGCAGCTTTTGTTATGGTATTGTACTGATGCGTGACTACCTCTGTTCTGTTTCAGTCATAGAGCTGTTTTAAAGTGGCAAGTTCTTGAAAGTGAATTTTCATTGTCATATCTAAAAAGTGTACCAGAGGCTGACTTTAAAGAAAGCAAGTTTAATGAACATTAGAGGTTGTGTAATTGCAAGAGGCCGTTTCTCGTCTTTTCCTTTCATGTTTTCCTGACTCTGAAGAATGTTCTGTGCTCCAGTCCTGCCCCAGAACTAATGACTTTCTAGTACCTTCTCACCAAAGGAAGAACAATTCCAACAATGCATTGCAGATTAAAGACCTTCTCGTTAATGTTAAATGAGATGTATTAATGGAAATTGATTTATCAAGATTCTTGATTCTTTTAAAGAATGTTTTCAGTTTTTTTAAGTCTCTTTAAGCCCAAATTTTCACTTGTTGCTAAAGAGCCCAGTACTAATTAAATCCTAAGCTCTCACCTTCATCAGCAAATGCCACCAATGTTGAGAGTGTTTTAAAAATATACCTTTTGGAAGATCAGCATGAATTGTGCTATATTGCTTTCAAATTCAATGGTGTTAATAACTAATAAATGTAGAATAAGCCCTCATTGATGCATAACTTAGTCTCCAGAACATTTTGACAATGAACAGATAGCAAGTAGCATGCCACTTGTGTGAAGAAACCTGTTTCTTCACATGCAGATTTCTTTGACAAGGGGTAACTGAGGGATCAAGGAAAATAAATACCCAGGAAGTCAGGTCACTCACTGGACACTGATTCAATGTTTCACTACTTCATGATATGTTTGCGTGTGGTTAGGTTGCTCAAAATGACTCCTTCCTGCTTGTCAAAACGTGCGATGATTTAGAGCTAAGAATCACAATGGACTTACAATATATGCTTTTATCTCTCTCTTCTCTGTTGGTGCTTGCAAGCATGAAAAGACTCACTTTCTACCACCTACTGTCCATTTAAAATTGACATCAAGGTCCGTTCCTCTCCGATGCCTACTTGTTTCCCAGCTTAGAACAAGTCTATCCTGAAGTTCAGCCATCTCCCTCTTATGCGTAGCCATTGGGTTGGCATATAGGAAATGGGAGATCTAGGATGGCTTGAATATTCATGTCTCAAAATAAGCCAGGAAGACTTTTGTCCATGGAATGATGACCACTGTTGCTTAATTGCAATCAGTTAGCAAAAACTGAGGTCCAGTTTTGTAGTTTTGTGTTTCTGTGTTTAGACAAGTGAACCGTTGTATTTTATTTTATAGCTTGCTAATCGTTCTGTAGTTAGATTGAATGATATTCATATGGATATCAATGTCAGTTACGTATTTCAGAGAGATATTAACTGCATAGATCAAATTCAGTACCTCAAACCCAGTAACTATTAACTCAGCAAATACTGGTAAGCCCTCAAACTGTAGGGTGAACACTGTGTTATACATTTGCAAAATGGTGGGGAGAAAACATCATGGAGCTTGGGGTCTAGGAAAGAAGAGGAAGCTTAAACTAATACTTAAATTTGTTTGTTAAAAAATAAATTAGGAGGACTGTTACAATGCTGAACAATTCTGCTATCATCCAGAGTCTCTTGTTTTTGGCAGTAGGGTAAGATATTGGGCTAATTATACTATTTTTGGCATAGAAAATCATTTTGACTTAAAATATCAGATTTTGTTTTTCTAGGATAACTGAACATTGAATCTATATTCACCTTAATATATCTGTATATCTTCCTTTCCTTCCCTTCCCTTCCTTCCTTACTTTCTATCATTCCATCATCTATCATCTCTTTTGCACAAACTCAACTTTATTGAGTTCTGTGGACCAAGAAGCAAACTGTCCTTTGTACGCAGAAGAACCTTATTACACACGAGTAAGTTATTAGTAGTTGGAAACACTGTCACATCAAATCATGTTTGTTTACCTATTTGAGTGCATCTGTATGCTTTTATGTATATAAATGTTTAAACTTTGAAAGTTTATTCTTTCTGTTTGGGGAAATTATGTTGGATTAATTATATCTCTAGAGATGGTTTAATATTTCCACAATTATTTTAAGAGTCAGTCTTTTTCATTGATGTGCTATTTAGGCTAGGAATGCCTGCATTGATTAAGAGGCAAAATTAATTCATGTTTAGTTTCTTTTCAAACTGTGAGCAAGGGATTCCCATTAAATGCCGTTGTAGTCTCACTCATCAGTGAAATGACATCTGGGTCACAGTGGTATCTATCTTTACAATATAAATCCCTATGGCTGTATTTGAAAACTGTCTGCACATAAAAGCAGGGAGAGACTTCATGCAGTTATCAGCCTCATTTTAGTATATACGGTTTAAGGTGCCGCTTCAAGTTTTGTTCTCTATGGTGTAAATTTAGTAATAAATGTAGTTGTTTGGCTGCTGTGCCAGCAGTCTAGAATGTAGAGGTATAATGTGAAGAATTTTAATCCACTTTACGTCTGTGTTTAAAAAAAGCATATATCATTTCATATCATACATCTAAATATTAGTCTCTAATAAGCAAAATTAAATCCTGACTTTGGGGATTTGGATGTCTTCTCAATTAGATATAAAAATGACTTCACCAATTATTTAAGATTGTTTTTCCAACATGTGATAAAAAATAAGTAAGGGATAAATTTGTTGCTCAAAAATTGAATACATCCTTATGTCTTCTATTAGGACTGAATGCCTGGAATGAGCTTAATAAATACTTGCCATGCTGAAAGAAAACAATATTCCAATAACTCATATTCCAACTAAACTGATAGGTGGATTTTTTCATAAAATTTTTTACTTATAGTCTTAGAAAATAAACTGTAATTGTCCATTACAATGAAGATTTGAAAACTTTACATTTCTGTAAAGTATCTTTAATTGATATTATCTATATGTTATCAATTTAAAAACTTGAAGTGAAGTTTTTAAATAATTGGTTTTCTTTGAAAAAGCCTTAGTTTCAAATTAGCTGGGAATTTAGCTGTCTGACAAATGACCCAAAGAACTGTGAATTCTTTTAGTTCTTTTAAGAGAGCTAGTAAAAATCTCTGTGAATTAAGTGCAGGCTGAAATCATCAACATAGTTTTAGTATTAACTTTCGAGTGAGACAACATGTACTGTTTTAGGGCCACAAAAATGAGGATTTAATTCTTAGAAACTTAGCAAGAGATACATCACTGTATCCCTAGGGTCTTATATATTAGGAAAATCTCTCAATGAATATTTTTCAGTGTTGATGATGTATATGTAAGTATTCAGAATTTCTCTTAAATATGCCAAAAGAAGTTTGCTAAGACAAATGAATTTTCTCAATTCCTAATTTCCTAGGAAAAAATACATGAATTGCTTATAAAAGTTTTGCTCTGTGATATTAACATAACCATTATAAGTCTAGAAATACTCTAATGAAAATTAGTATTTTAATGCAGCATAAATTAATTTATTCTATTTCTCACCTAATTAAACAGTAATGATGTAATATGGCTTTCACTTGGATTTTTTAACATTTTCCTAAATGCATAGTTCAAATATGGATTGAGTTTTCAATTAGCCATTATCTGATATAATGGTAGTTATTTGAGTTCTTTATTTTGATATTGTCTGTTGAGTGTGTGTGTGTGTGTGTGTGTCTCAGAGAGGGAGGGAGAGAAGGAAGAAGGGAGGGAGAATGTTTTGGCACATGTGAATCTTAAGAGGTTTGAAAAGTAACTCATTTAACAGTTTAACTCAATCTACTGTAAAAGAGATGAGAGAGATCCAGATGTTAACTTTGTATAATTAGTAATTTGCTTTTTGTTTTTTGTTTTTTAAGATTTTATTTATTCATTTGAGAGAGAGGGAGATCATGAGCAGGGGGCAGGGTAGAGGGAGAAACAGACTCTCTGCTGAGCAGGGAGCCTGATTTGGGACTCTCTCCCAGGACACTGGAATCATGACCCTAGCAGAAGGCTGACTCTTAACCGATTGAGCCAGGCACCCCAGTAACTTTGCTTTTTAAAGGAGGATTTGTAGCAGTTACCCCTATAAGGCTTTGCATGATTGGGTCTCTGCTTCCTCTCTGACCTCATCATCTACCTTCTCCATTGTTCAATCTGTTCCTGCCACACTCTGTTACTTTCCTGTAGATACGCCTAAAATGCTTTCATTCCAGGGTCTTTACACTTGGTTTCTCTAACAGGATTATTCTTTGCCAGGTAGTCCCAGTTTCATCGACTTCATTTGAATCTCTGCTCAAGAGCTACTTTGAACACTTTTTACACAATTAAAACTCCTCTAGCCTTGGTTCCCAACACACACTTACATATAGTGATACTTTGTATCCCCTTACTATGATTCAGATTTGCCTTTTTCTTTTGGTGTGGATCATTCATAAGTGGCTCTGTGCACTTTATAATGCATTGCATCAGTTGTTTTACTACTAGGTATGCCAAGATAGATCAGAGAAAGCAGGTGGTAAAAGCCTGATCCATCATATTGATTATTCTATATTTTTGACATGGCCCATATTAGTGTTTCATAAATTTATTTTGGCATAAAATGTCCCAGACTCATCTTTTACATTTTCTGTTTTAAAACAGGAATAACCTATTCAACTCCAAAGGGCCTTAGATGTTTTTAGTAGATAATGGTATTTAGAGAACACATTTTGGATATTAGGGGTGCTAATTATTATTGGGCTGTCATTGCTTCTAAGCATCTCAGTCCATAAAGCTAGAAAATTAAATAGTTTTGAGAAAAATCATGAGTTTATGGTATATTTTTCAGTTCCAATTTAGTATTAAGAGATTTTATTGAATATTTTAAAATTTATACTTGTATTACCTTTCTCTTAATTTGGCCCTAACAACACCAAAATTACTTATTTGCTCTAACCTATTAAATACATAGCTACACATTAATAATAAAATAGTATTAATACAATTAAGATCGATAACTGAAACGAAACATTTCTTTGCTGTTCTATTTATCATTGGATTATATTCTATTATTGATATATAGTCAAAATACTGTTTTAGTCACTTGAAATATTTTTTTCTGGGTATAGTTATGTATCTAATTCATTTGTTTCAGTTTGTTTCCAGTTCTTACATCTCTGTATTTCATTTCTATTTGTTCTGTCCTTCTTTATTCTGTTTCTCCTTCTCTGCTCTCTTTTGGATTAACAAAGTAATTTCTTGGAAACCATTTCTTATCTGCTCTTTCTTAGCTATATTTTTGTGCAAGTATTTTGTGGTTGCTCTGGAAATAACAATATGCTATTTGAATTTGTCACAATTTACTATCAAATAATATAGTAGTTTAAAAACAATATATAAACATTACAGTGGCTTAATCCCCATTTCCTCCCTAACCCCGTGTGCTTTTATTATCATATATTTTTAATTCTGCATATGTTAGAAATTCCATAAGATGTTATTTTTGCTTTAAGTAATCAGTAATGTCATAAAGAAATTTTATTTCTTTTATATATTTGTATCTCTTGTTTATTCACACATTTACCCCTCTGTTTCTCTTAATTTCTTTTTTTTTTTTAAGATTTTATTTATTTATTTGACAGACAGAGATCACAAGAAGGCAGAGAGGCAGGCAGAGAGAAAGGAGGAAGCAGGCTCCCTGCTGAGCAGAGAGCCTGATGCGGGGCTCGATCCCAGGACCCTGAGACCATGACCTGAGCCGAAGGCAGAGGCTTTAACCCACTCACTGAGCCACCCAGGCGCCCCGTGTTTCTCTTTATTTCTTCCTAAAACTCTAGGTTTCCATCTAATGTCTTATCTTTTAGTTTCAAGAGCTTTTAGCACTTGTTTTTGTTGAAGTCTATTCCAGATAAATTGTGTCAGGTTTGCTTATCTTAAGATGTTTCTATTTTGCCTAGATTATTTTCTTTTTTTAGACTCAATTAAAAAAATTCTAGTTAGATAACATATTGGTAAAATTGGTTTCAAGTGTAGAACTTAGTGATTAATCTCTTACATATAACACCCAGTTCTCACCACAGGACATGCCCTCCTTAATACGCACTACCCTTGAGCCCATCCCCTGCCCACCTCCCCTCCATCAACCCTCAGTCTGTTCTCTATAGTTAAGAGTCTCTTAAGGTTTGAAGAGTCTCTTATGGTCTGCTTCCCTCTCTCTTTTCCCCATTTCCCTTATGTTTATCTGTTTTGTTTCTTAAATTCTACACATGAGTGAAATCTTATGGTATTTGTCTTTCTCTGAGTGTTTTATTTCACTTAGCATAATATACTCTAGCTCCATCCACATTGTTGTGAATTATTTTGCCTACATTCTTGGAGGGTATTTTCTCTGAATATGGAAATTTAGGTTGACTTCCCTTTCTTAGCCCCCATTTAACATTTTTGGGGGAGTTCCATTGTCATGTGTCCTCCACTGTTGCTGATAGAAAGTTGGCTGTCCTGTTTATAAGTGTTTTCTCTCTATATACTGTCTGGTGGAGGGTGATAAGAAACAGAGAGGCATGTTTTTATGATACTCTCTGTTTTTCATAACTTTTATTGTATGTTCCCTGATACAATTTTTGTGTATTTATCCTGCTTGGGGATCACTAAGTTTCTTTGATCTGTAGGTTTGTGCCTTTCATCAATTCTAGGAAGTTCTCAGCCATTATTTTTTTCAAGTTTTTCTTTTCCGTTATATCTCCTTTCTTGTAGGACACCAATTATTCATTAATCCATTAGATATAGTCCCACTAGTCTCAGATTCTCTTTAGTTGTTTTTTTTTTCTTTGTTTTTCAATTTGAACAATTTCTATTCCCCTACCTTCAAGTTCAATGAGCTTTTCTTATGCTGTATGTCTATCTTTACATGAATCAAAAACATTATTCTTTTTTTTCTAAGATTTATTTATTCATTTGAGAGAGAGAGTGTGTGTGGCACACAGTGGGGGGGGGGGGCAGAGGGAGAGGGAGATAAATCCTCAAGCAGACTCTGTGCTGAGCACAAAGCCTGATGTGGGACTTGATCTCATGTCCCTGAGATCATGACATGAGCCAAAATCAAGAGTCACACAATCAACTAACTGTGCCACCCAGACACCCCACAAAACAATATTTTGTTACAACATTTTCCTCTCTAGCTTTTCCATTTCATTCCTATTTATAGTTTCTGCTGAAATTTACCATATTTTTATGCATGCTATCTATCTTTCTCACTAGACTTTTTATTTTTATCATAGTTATTTTGTTTTCTATCTATTAAATGCAGTTTTGCCCATATTGACTGTGCTTTCCATTGATTATGGGTCATAATTCCCTACTTTTGGTGTGTACCATAATTTGTTATTTTATGCTGGTCATTGTACATAAAAAAAGACTAGGTGATATTTACCTCTAGAAAAAATATATATCACTTTCTCTGTCATGTTACCAATCTATAGCTGAGCTGGATCACAGTTTGTTGCCTTCTTAGTTATTTTTAGTTCACCATTGACTTAAAAATTTTGAGGGCAGGGTCAGGGATTTCTTTTCATCTGGGCACTCTTCCTCCCTCACGCTTTCTCTGCTTTATAGCCCACCTGTGAGCCTTTTTGACTACAGGGAGTTGTCTTTGCTCTCCAGCTGCTGGTATCGGATCCCCTCACTCACACTCTCTGTTACTCTCTATAGCTCGAGAGACCAGCTTCCATGTTGATTCCTGCCTACAGCCTTTGACTGGCCAATGCCTTGCACTCTCAGAAGGCCTCATTAACCTTGGAGATTTTTGTCAGTCCTTCTGTTCCTAAGTTTCAGCAGTGTGCTGCCTTATCATTTTAAAAGGTCCTGGGTCCCTCAGAGTTATTTTTCTCAGTCCTCTCATTCTCCAAACCTTTAGTGAGCTGTTTTCTTTCCCTTGGGGAAGGTCCCTTTGGAGAGGGAAATATTTCTCTTCCTTCCTGACTTTCTCCCAGCTTTCAATTGAGTACTTCCATGTTCTAACAGAAAAGCTCATGTACTATGGAGGGATCTCTCTCAGCTTTCCTGCCATATCCTCAGTTTTTGGCAGCATTCTCACTTGCTTTTAGTGAAGGCTATTGTAGTTTGTAGGGCTTTCTTTTCTATTAAGTATTTTTTTGAAAACATAAAATATTTATGATTGCATTTGATAGCATATAACAAGATCTACTTAAAGATCTCATTTACATCTTTATCCACTCCACCCTTGGCCCCCCTTCCACCTATCTGTAACGGTTTTTATTTTTAAGGCAAATATTGGCTTTGTATTTCATTTGAAAATATAAGTATGTGTCAATTCTAATGTATTTTTCTTCTTTGTAACAAAATGTAGCATAATGTATATCCTATATATATGCAGCTTGATTTTTTTTTCATTAATAAATCTGGTCATTATTCCACAGTAGTATATAGAGAGCTCCCTCATTCTTTTTAACAGCTGCATATGATTTATAATTTTCCATTATTTGTCTGTATCTTATATTTATCTTGTCCATTACTGGTGGATATTTGGATGGTTTTCAGTCTTTTGTTATATACCCATAATGCTACACTGTGCATATACAGAACTTACATACTGTTTTTCTATAGCTATAAGTTATATTTTGATTTTTTTTTTTTTTTTTTTACTGTTGGTTTAAGACCAAAGATACAATTAGTGCTCTGAGATTAGAAAGTAGAAAATTATTCCTACATTACTTATGAGGTACCCAACTGAAATAATACATGGAATTCTGATTTTACATATATAATTCTTTTGGGCATCTACTTTTCATTACAATGTATCATGAGGCCCAAGAAGGTATTTCCAACAATATTTTTAGAAAACTGTCAAAATTGTATGTGTGTATATATATATATATATATCTTACAAGTAATAACTTTGAAGGGCCAATTTCATATCTCAGTATGGATTAGATAGTTTGGATTAGATAGGGATGGATTAGATAGTATGGATTAGATAGTTTATTAACTTCCAATTGTATGCCTGAATCTCATGAGAAACCAGGAGACCGACCTGAATAACATTTCCCTGAAGTAAATGTTAACAGTAAATGTATAGAGTCACTAAAATTTTGCAGGTGTCATAATAGAATGAAAAGGGTAAAAAAACACTTGAAAGTAAATTTGTTAAGCAAACTCAGCCCTTCATGACATATGGATATGGTGTGTGGTCTCTCCTGTAAAATGGGGCATTTATGCATTGAGTTTCCATTGCAAAAGAGTATGTGGAAATTATATTTCAGCTCAAAATCTTGCACTTTTATTTTGAGCAGAGGATATACAGATTATCTCATATTACATATATGTGTATATATAATTGTATGTGTTTATATATAAATCGCGTGCTCGCTCTCTTTATATATATATATCTCATGTATAGATGGAGCTCTGGCACATGAATATGAGAAAGAGAGAGATGATAGTCTATGCCCTCTCTTCAGTCTTGTACCTTCAGTTGCTGTAGAAAATCTCCACTTAAAGAGCCTATTGTGTCCTCACGTTCACATTCTTTCCTGATAATCATGATTTCCAGGACCTTTTGAATTGTTTTGTGTCTATTTCTATATATCTGTGCTTTGTATACAATTTTAAATTTGAATCGCTGTTTACAGTTGCACAGAGCATGAAGGTTTAGTAAATTCTTTTTAGAAGTAGAGATATAAATAAATCAGCTCTCTGTGTTTGAAAAGTCTACACTAAAGTGTAGGTGTATGCTTCAGCTTGTCAATGGATATTTATGAGGTGAGCGTAATACTGTAACAGTTATAGCAGTGAAATATATCCTGTGCAGATAGCTAGTAAAGGAGTTCATAGGCATTAATGCCAGCAGAATTTTAATGCTCCAGAGATGGGAAACGTGGCACTTGCTCTGGCTAACACTACTATTACTGGCTACAGTGGAAATGAATAGGTGAAATTAGTTTTCAAAAACTGTAACAGAGTTGGGGTCTGTATACTTAACCAACAGCAAATATGTCAGTTTCTACAGTTCCCTTGTTTTCATCTCTTGTTTAGTTAACTGCAGAGCAGTAACAGCACTAGACAATTTTATTTTGGCTCTCAATTTCCCACTTCTGTGTATGAGGAGACCCAAGAGAAGGTATTGCCAACAAGGATTTCTAGAGAAATGTCAATGAACTTCTTGTTCTAATAGATACTTGTTAAATGCCTGAAAATCACTTGAGTGAAGCTAAAGCTGACAGATTCTGTGAATTTAGACTTTGTTTTGACCAAAGTCTTATTTGTGATTTATTCTTGATACATTTTGTTCCTTCTTAGGCTGAGGGAAAGTGGGTAATGGAGTAAAGCTTCATCACAGAGCTCTACTCTAAGAGATGAATTGATATGTTAATACATTTCAAGTTTATAAAGAATGAATCGTAGTACACCTATTTTTTTTTTTTTAAGGAGCCAAAGAAAACAAGGTGAAGCTTTTAGTTATTAGATGAAGGGTATTTATTCTTATAGAAGAATTTTAGGGATTTTATGAAGAATATTATAGTTTTAATATGGTTGCATGTATAAACTTCAAGTTCATATTAATTATCTAAGTTAACTCAGATTAAGTTCAAATTAGTCATCATTTGACATCACCTATCTGCAGAGTACCTCATTAAGTCCTACCGGAATAAGAAAAGGCAACAAAGAAGGGAAGTAGACATGATTATTACCTTTTCGTATAAGATAGAAGTTGAGGTAATTCCTTTGTAGGAGGGTTTTGAAGATTTAGCTCAGTATGGAGTCTTCATAAATAAGAAAATTGAGATTTCAGAAAGAAATATGTATTAGGTTACATTTACTTATAGCTGGTCTACTTCAAAGGAGGTCTTAAGAAGAAAACCTACCATAAAACTTCAGAATAAAAATAAAGAAATAATTGTGGGCAGAAGTCAAGATACAGCTATACCAGAAAGTGAACACTAAGGGTAGTGGTAACTTCTAGAATATCATGTGGCTGAGCTCTTTGGGAGCCGGCTCACAAGGAGAAAGGCTGAGTCGTGGCTGCCGTTATATAACACAAAGGAAGCAGGTGAACTTACCGGAAGTGGCGAGCTTTTTCTAGCGGGCTTGTAATTTCAGTAGTTGATCCCCTAATATCTATGTCCTCAGCAGCAATTTTCCAAAATAGAAAATTCTCCTTATATGAACAGAAGTCATTTGGGCTTGTTATGTGACCAAAAGTTAAGGGAACGGTGTCATAGATCTAGATCTAGGAAGGCTTTTCTAAAGAAAAGTAAAGAAACCAAGTCTAGGTGTATGAATTGTTTACTTGTGACCTGGCTTAACATAGGCATGAAAATCTTGAATAATAGTTATCAAAATACATTTTTGATACAAACAGAAACAAAATCTTATAGTGAATTATGCTTTTAAAGGTAGGTAAGGGTGGAGTTATTTGAGCCAGATGAAGATTGAGAGGCTTGCGTTGTGCCTGCTCCTTCTGTGCACCACGCCAGCCCGAGGCACCTTGTAGAACCCACCGGTCTTCATGGACTTCAGTAGGAAAAAACCCGGACCTAGAGAGACAGCTAGTATTTCACTTAGAACTTCGCTCTTGAAGATAGTTTGGCCAACTGATCTGGAGAGAAGGAATTCCAGAGTTACCACGATGAGTGCCTGAGGCATAAATATTCTACATTATTGGTTGAATAGAGAAATATATGCTCTAGATACCAGGGATATGGTTAGAAAGATTGATGTGGTGTGAAAATTGAAGAGCTACTCTATGTTCTTTTTTTTTTTTTTTAAGATTTTATTTATTTGACAGAGATCACAGCAGACGGAGAGGCAGGCAGAGAGAGGGGAAGTAGGCTCCCCACTGAGCAGAGAGCCCGACACAGGGCTGGATCCCAAGACTCCGAGATCATGACCTGAGCGGAAGGCAGAGGCTTTAACCCACTGAGTCACCCAGGTGCCCCAGCGTCTCTGTATTCTTATTTGAATCAATCCTAGTCTGCATAGCACTTTTGCGATAGGCCGTGTGTGCACATGTATGCACACATGTGCGTGTGCACACACACACACGCACGCACACATTTTTTAAAAAATTAGGTTGCTGTTTGTGGCCTGAACAAGTGTTTGACCAGGCATTTCATGGAAACTCCTAGAGCTGTGTATCATAAGAGTAAAAACACTAACTGTGGGTTGTAAGGTATTTTGATCACTGGCTGTGTCACACCCATGCACTCTTGAGTAGACTTGCATTCAGATGGCTCAGCCAGGATGTTCAATAAGTACAACCCAGAGATGAGTGAACAAATTGGTCTATGGGAACGTGGAATGCTGAAACGCTTGGCACAGTTGGTTGTTGGGAGTGACCCCAAGAGGGAGTAGTTGACAGATTCCTCTGGGAAGAAGATCCCTGATGGAATACTGAATAAAAATTCCCTTCTGGCCAATAGTTCCTTTCTTTTTTTTTTTTTTTAAATTATTCCATTTTTATCTTTTCCTTTTTAGGGCTACTCTCTTCCAGTTCCTCTATATTTTCTTCTATCCTTTCCCATGGCTGTATTTTTCTCCTTTATAATCCCTTTTCTCTTTCAAATTTATACTTACTCTGTCTTCCTGTTTTTGAAGTTAGTCACTATGTATTCGTTCATATATATGTTTACCATCCATGTACTCTCTCGTTTCTAAGTGAGGATTTATTATGAGTGCACTCTGTGTTAGGCACTCAATGACACAGAGGAGGTATGGGTAACAAGTAACTGTTCCTTATTGAGAGTTTACTAAGTGCCAGGTAGTGTACAAAGTGCTCTCTGCGTATGAATAGATTAATAGGATTAATAGGAGTCCTAAGAATAATAGATCCAATTTCTATTCCTCATTGTACTGATGAGGAAACTGAGGCACAAGCTGTTAAATGAGTTGCCCATGATCACACAGTTAGCAAGTGGCAGAGCTGCGATCCATAACTAGGGCCTTGGAACCCTTAGACTTAATCACTGTTATCTTATTTTTTTAGACATTCAAGCTGATAGTTAGGGTATAATGTGGTTTGGCTATAGCGGAGATGCCATGGAAACTTTGAGGGAAAGAGCCCCGTGACGGGGAGAACAGGGTAATGCTTAACAGAGGAAGTAATTCTTGAACATAACTCCTTCAAGTTACCATTTTTTGGATTTCTGTAAATTAAAAATGCACCCCCACATTATCAGCTCTTGATAAAAAGTGGAAAATACCGAACCCTTGATTAGGAGGGGAAAAGGTATTTATTTATTTATTTATTTATTGTTGATGGGTGTGTGTTAAAACACAGGAGTGGATGTTGCTTTTAACAGGTGTTTTTAGTACTTGCATCAGTAGACATTTGATAGCTAATGATCAGTACTTAATCCCAAATTTTGGAAGAGTGGAAGTAAGGACCTCAGAGTCAAACTCAGTAGGGTCTTCTTCATTTGGGTTTCTATGTCTCTAATTAAACCACATCAAATGAAGTGAAAAATAATTAGGTCTGACATAATTTAGACATTGAAGTGATTTTAAGAACTCAGGTGAACTATGAATCTCATTTTAAAAAACTATCCAGTTGCTTCAAGTAAGTGAATCTGAGTCACTAGGATTAATCTGGTGTGTAGAACAAAAGTGGTCAGAGAAGGAGCCCTATATCTACATCTAGTTAATTAGTGATGACAGTCAAATAAAAGTAGAGATTCATGATAACTTCTTTTCAAAATTGTGCAGAAGAGAGAAAACCTTTACTTTTTTAGGTCCATAAACACACAAGACAAAGATGTCATTAATTCATGTCTATGCTGCCATAATATAATTCTTCATGGATTTGTTGTATTCTCAGAGGACTCCAGAAGATCATATTTTTAATGTTCATCACTGTTTTCACAGGCATAGTTCAGATCTATTTCTTATTGCATCTATAGTTAGACTATTGTGGCTTAGAAGCACTGTGTTATTGCTTTGCTCAAATATTTATTAATTATGTCATTTTTCCTACCTGTCCCCCTTGAAAAAAATGTTTAGAGAAGGGGTATGTAATGAAAATAACATGTATAATGTTCCTATGGCTTTTGGTAATCATACTTAGCTAATTTGGAAAAGAGCATCTTTTCACTTTACATTCATTCTAAGGATCTTGTTTGAGGGTTCTAGACAATACAAAAATAGAGTCTGAGTGCATGACTTATGACCATTGCATTACCAAGGATTTTGACCTCATTCTCAGGTGGTCTTCTCTCTGCTTTTCTCGTACTCCCTTTTGCACAGATATTGTTTGTAGACATTAGGTACAAGGTAAGTAATGAAATTGACAATTATAATAATATTGTCTCCAAATTATTAAGAAGTTGTATAATTTGATGAATGTCTCTGCCTTTTAGGCAAAGTTAATGGAAACTACTTTGCTTTTTTACTTTTCTCTTTCTTCATGAATTTCTGAAAGATCTAAATTTATTGAGCAGACATTTTTGAGAGGAAAATGGACCAAAATCCCTTTTTGATGTTCCAGGCTTTCTTCTCCAACAGTATTTGTTGTTCCTTTTGAATATTCCCATGGGATTGGATATCTAAAATAAACTTAATTGTTCACATTTAGAGAGAAATAAAGAAAAGTTCTAATATGAAGTTAGAGAGCAGATATTAAGACAAATAGGAAAATCTCGGTACGATGATACTCCTTACCCTAAACTAGACAGTGGTATGCTACCTTTTGGCCTATTGAGAAATCTGGATGTGATTTATGTAGCACAGGATATCAGCAGGGTCATACCAACGAGAGGGAAGAGGGGATCCTTTATCAGTAATTGAAAACTTTTTCAAATAATTCTTGGATTATTTATAATTACATATGAAACAATGTGTCTTTGTAACCTTTCTTGAAGTGCTAAGGAGTTGGAATGACAAAGTCTCTTTAAAACTGTGGAATGCAAATAAATAGTCACCATTCGGGGAGGACATGTAATGATGGCGTGTAGTTGTGCACGAAGAAATGGTCAACAACAGAGGACAAGTTTTCTAAGTCTTTTGCAAACTGGTTACGACGTGCAGTCCCAGAGCGATGCCCTGTCTTCCCTCCCCCTGACTCCGGATCTTCGGCCTCTCACTACCTCTCAAGTGCATTCCTCACATACACATTTTAGAAGCACCAGTTTTACATCAGTTTTAAAAGCACCAGATTGCATAAAGGAGTACTTTCATTTAAATCCATTATAGAAGGAAACATAGGGTTTGGCTTTGATATTTTTGTTGCTGAGATAGTAATGCAGTACTTTAAATAGCAATAACATAGTTCTATTTTACAGAGTTTTTACACTCTAATTTTACCATACCATTGTGTAGATGAACTTGCTGTGGAAAAGATCTGAATGAACTACCATGCTTTGACCCAGGGGGAAAAACATGACTCTGTGGTTCATCTTAACATTGACCTGTTCTTGCATAATTGTTTATTATACCGTGATAGGAAAACTAGGTATTCTTATGCTTTTTTATAATTGCTTTACTATTTCAATCATGATTTTTTTTTTTTTTCATTTCTAGGGCCGGTGCATAAACTTCTCCCGAGTTCCATCTCAGTAAAAGGAAAGCAGAAAGACCAAAGAAGATATGAAGATACATCTTACACTGCTGATATCCAACCAAATGAAAAAAAAAAATTAAGTGAATTTCAGAAGTTTTTGGAAGAACAGCTTTCTTCCTCTCAGTCAGGAAATGTTTTCTCTGCCTTCTGCTTTGCTTGCACCAAACATTTTTAAATACTCGTTCTGCCATCTACATGAGAGTTGGTGAAACCCACTGGTAATTCATGATTCATGACATTGAACATACTCATGTTAGTCTACCTGCTATGGTTTATACAAGAGAGTTCGTTGGAATTGGAGAGGAGGAAAAAGCAAAAACAACAGCATGAAGCTATCAAAACAGGGACCACGGAACAACGGGCCGTGATGGGTCCGTAATGGAGAGAGGAGTGCTTTACATGGAGACACGGGACTCGCATTTTTACATCACAAGATTGTCCGCCACAGGCAGAGTATGAAATTTCCCACCAGGCCAAGCAGATATGGGAGTCTGTTGCCTTATAGCTATGTCAGATCACAAAACCCTCCCCGGTCCCCTATCACACTGTGCCTTCCGGGAAGCTTCTGACTGGAAAATCTTGTCATTCTAACACTGAAAAGTGCACACGCATGACAAAATGTAGACAGGATGCCTCAAGGTATTGGTAGCAAGCAAGATATTGCCCTTTAGTTGTTGAAGACACCTTTCTTCATCATGCACTCGGGAAAAGAAGAAAATTAATAGAGCGTTATCGCGCCGGAAGACAGCCTCTCACCAGAGGTCTTGAGTGGAGTTTAAGGGATTGTGCTTCGAGAGCTCGTCCCTGGGAGTGGTGGATTTACCCCACTCTCTATGTGTAGGGTTTAGTAGCGCATAAAGCATTAATATCTGTAAACACACCGGGAGTTTGTTTTGCTTTAATTTAAAGGAAGCGGCAACCACAAAGCTTCCGCTCAGGGTTTTTCCTTCCTCCAAGTCTCCAAGGGCTCTTCAGCGTCACAAGCCAGCAACTCTCTTTGCATGAAAATTTCAAAGTTTAATTAATATAATTAAAGGCAACAGCAAGCAGCAGCCTGTGAAGATTTTGCTCATCTTTTTTATGCCTTTTGACATTGAATGACCTATTACTGTGTGTGCATTACTCGGATCTTGAGGGGCACTCTACCTTGGTTATGAGTCAGTAGAGACAAAAAGACCTCCTCTCATCAATTTATACATTAAATTTTCAGGAGGGTTGGCCACCACAAAACATTGAAATGTATATTATAATGTTTTAGAAAAACCACCACCGTGTCACGTCGACGATGCCAGATTATGTTAGCGAGAGCGGAAGCACTGGGGGGGAGGAAGACGGCAGCGGCTGAAGAAAAAAGCTCAAATGATCTAGTCACTTTCGATACTGTACTTCAGATGCGAAATGGATATTCGACTCGAAACCTGACAAAACCCGCCTGCTTTGATGTGAACTGGTATAGACAATGACCAGTGGCTGGGTCAGTGGGATGTCTCTCTGCGAGCACAAAGGCTTATCAAGTGACACTAAAAATAAGTTCAACAACCATCACATTGGGGGGAAGAAGGCGGACATTTCATGTTTGGCGGGCATGTGAGTGCGCAAGACGGAAAGAGCGATTTGGAGCATCCCGGTATAATTACCCCCATTGTGCTCTTAGTGGAAATTTCAGAGGACGGGAGTGATTCTGTTGGTTGGTGTCCAGATTTGTGGCACGGCTCCAAGAAGCCTTACTCACACGCACAAATATATATATACATGCATATCCTCTAGCTTGAATCATTTGCTCAAGTTTATTTATGTCACTGGCTGGCTGGATCCAAAGTCATGTGTCTCCATATTCGTAAATAAAATTTTACCTGTGCCTCTGCTACCATGTTATTTAAACCTACATAAACTCAAGCTTTGTTTGTTTTTCTAAATATAGAATTGTCCTGGTTAGTTTCAGGATAGAATTATATTCAGTTCCAAGATGTTGCTTACGGTCACAAATGGTACTGTTGCCATTCGGTTGTCCATGCGTGCAGGTGCCCCTTGGACGCCTGATGCACGCCCGGGGAGTTCCCGTAGACCTTTGCTCAACATTTGCATCTGAGACAGCATGTAATGCTGTTTTCCTAAATTGGCGCTTCATTTCTGATCCGTGCACACCCATAAACGGTATTTAAGAGCACCAAAGATTCTGCAGAAGCTACGGCTGTTTCTTGGGATTTGTCCCCTGGAATTTGTCTACTATCATATGGCATTTGTGTGGCATTTTGATTTTGCTGCATGAGCAATTGTGAGTAGACCTCTGTCCTCAAAGGACAAAACAGCTTTCCGTGGATCGTAACGTAAATAGGTTTCCAATTGTAATGCTACCAGGAAGAGCTCTCAGTGACGAGGGAGAGGCAATGGTCTATATGTAGACTAAGAAAGCACCATTCATAAAGTTCAAAGACAGATGGAATTTCATTGCACTTAAAAAGATGAACCAGATCTATGCTACTTTCTCTCATTTTGCCATCTAACATGTAGAAGAATTTGCTTTGAAAGAGTGCTGTTTACTCACCAAAGAACTAAATCAAAAACCTCTATGCCCTTTAAACAGGAAAATGAAAGGTTAGAATAAAGCCATTTCTATAAGTTTCATAACATTTTAAATTTTTTATAGGGAGAAATAGTTCCCGTTTAATTTTCCGGACATAATGTCAGTCGAGATCTACTTTCTGTGTGTAAACGAGGAAGTCTTTATCCATAATCCATTTGTGTTGCATAAGGTTGCGACAACAATTAAGTGGGAAATGATTCCTAACTTATGTGTCTACTCTGCCTGGAAAGAAAGTTTTGAAGGCATCTATATATATTTCATAACAATGTCTGTTCTTTATGGATTTGATCCATAAATATTTATCTATCTGAAAACTTTGATACTTGGAATGTTTTCCTTAAAGCATTTGGTGCTCCAAGAAAAAACATTTGGTGCTAAGAGTTGCAGCACTGATGCCTTTCCCCAAGTTAATTCTATTTTAAAAATTTATATTTCCTTCCCAATGAGATGCAGAGTAAAATTTGAGACCCTCCATTAAGTAGGGAGCAGCATCTGTCTCCTATAGATAATTCTTATTTTGACAAAAATAGAGAAGGTCTAAGCCTCCTATATTTAAAATTGTTTGAGAAATGATTTGCTTATATTCCCCCTGAACTTTATTTGAACCATTTTACATCATAAATTATTCAATATTTGTTTTTCTAATAAATCCTTACTGTGTATAAGATCTGGGGGTGTCTGTGAAGTTAATAACTTGACTACGTAAATATCACTGACCGTTGTTTACTGCTCAGAGGCTATGTGTTAGTTTAGTTTTAAAATCAAAACACCGTCTATAGTATGGCCAAAGAGTATTTAAAACATTTTTGATTGATCCGTTTCCATGCATCTTTTTTGAATTTTAAGAGCGCAAAACGTAATTAGATGCCATAGGCAAGGATTGTAAAGCACTTTCCTCCCCCGTGGCAAGACCATGCTTAACTTTTGTTGGGTCTTGGACAGCATCGCATTACTTTAGGAAATTTATTAGTGTTGTATTCCTGAAAAAAATTTGGTAGGCATGTAATTCAGGAGAGAAATAGAGACATTATTTTAATACGAAAGGAAATGTGTAATCTGGAATCAGAATAAATGGTGCATCTGTCATGCATTTAAAGAAAGGAAGGGGCAGGTGAGGCTGGCGGATGTCTGCTCTCAGGTGAAGAAGCTGAGTACTGCTACGTGTCCTAGCCCCCGGTTAGAGCCGTACTTTGCTTAGTGAACTTCTACGGCATATTTCTGAGAACACTTTAATTTTGGAATATTCCTGCACTTACTAGGATATAACTCAGTCAAATGGACCAAAGGAAATAAATTTTGAGAACTCAAAATGCAGCAAGCCCTGTGCTATTTTTTTAAAAATAAACTTTATTTTTGTGCTCTTCTGCCAGAAGAAGATGCTGTTTAAAGAGTGCATGGTAGAAGGTGCAAATTTATATTAAAATGTGCTTGTTCAGATTACTTTACAAGGCCTATATTAAGGTAACGTGGGGTGTGTGTGAGAGAGAGAGTGAGTCAGTGTGATGTGCTACATACATATCCTCTTACCTTAGGAAACGGGACGAATGACCGAGCCCAGAGAGCTGGCCACAGCTCACTTGAAATTGAACTGATCAGCTTCTCAGCCACAGACTAGAGATGGACTGGAGGTATCTCAGGTTCCTTCCAGCTCTGACAACATTTCTGTGAATATAGTCATATTGGAGGTTTTAGTATTTATGTATTTCATATTTTTAATGACTGGCCTCATTTGAAGAGAACAGCAATATTAGCTCTGTAAACTGCCATTTAGTTTCCAAAAAGACATTGAACCATAGTACATAATTTTATAATTAGCCATAATAGAGTAATTTCTCAGTTAATTTCTTACAACTAGAATTTGTCAAAGAGGCAACTGATAATAAAATTTATAGCTGTTGAAACCTCTGAAACGATGAGTAAGAAATACTGGGAAGTACATCTGTGTGTTTCATTCTGACTTTACAGTCATAGCAGGTGTCTCAAAGGCATATGTAAAGATGTATAGAAATTGTAACAGTATACTTACACTACCAGTTTTAATGATGAGGTACTTTGTATACTGCAGAAAGTTAAATTATTAAACCCTTCTTTTCCTTAGTCAAAATTGGAAAACAGTCTTAATTGACAATAACTATGCTATGTTCCCCATAGGAAATATTCAAAATGGCAAACATTTTACTGAGTAATTTGAATACTACTTAGAATATATAGTATGTTAGAATTGCCAAACTTTGACAAAGTTACCATTGTCTTATTATAGGAGAAAACTCTGGAAGTGAGAATTTAAAAAAAAAAAAAAAAGATGCTTCACATTGTCTCCTAATCACTGTAAAGTTATTTATGTTTTAGTTGAATTATATTTACAAGATTGTAGATGCCAGTGGATAAGCCAAAATAAATTGTAAAAGTTATTAAAATGTACATTTAAGTAGATTTCAATTTGGTTAGAAACATCATGAGTTCATCTTGTAGAATATATACAATCCAAAAGATACTCATTGTCTTTATGCTAAAAGGCAAGGTGATTCAACAACTTAGATGCAAAACAAAGGAACTGAGAGCTTCCAAAGTCATCGATAATAGAAAAAGGAAATTGTCACATCATGTGCTAAATTAGAAGCAAATGTAAACCGCTAGCCATGCTTTTGTACTCCACCATCTGATTTGTGTAAGTAACTTGGAAAAGAAAAACACAAAATATAAAATAAGATTGACGGGGCACCTGGGTGGCTCAGTGGGTTAAAAGCCTCTGCCTTCGGCTCAGGTCATGATCCCAGGGTCCTGGGATCGAGCCCCGCATCGGGCTCTCTGCTCAGCGGGGAGCCTGCTTCCCTTCCTCTCTCTCTGCCTGCCTCTCTGCCTACTTGTGATCTCTGTCTGTCAAATAAATAAATAAAATCTTAAAAAAAAATAAGATTGACTAGTTCTAGCAGATGACACCTGTAAATAGAATTTTTACCAGTTGAAATTCAGATGTGAAATGAGATGATTATCATTATCACACTAAAGTTTTCTTTTGAGTTCTTTTTTTAACATCCCATAATCCTAAAAGTCTCTGTTAATTAAATAGAGCAATGACAGACCTTCATCTTCTTTAAATACTTTGTTTGTGTGAGGCTGTCACATGGAAAGAAAGATTATATTTTAAACAATATGTTCAAGTGTAAAAAAATCTCCAGCAAATTCTTAATGTTTAAAAAAGTGGGAGAAAGTTCCAGGACTTTTGTAATTAATATCATGGGGTTCTTTAGAAAGAGCTGAGTATTTCAGAAAGATCGAAAAGATTTTAAATGTATTTTTAAAAGGATATCAAAAACTATATTATTCAGTATTCAGTGTATTTTATCTCATTTTAAAGGATATTGGTATGATTAGAATAATATAGACAACACTGAAAACAGAAGAAAATCACAACGGCATTACTGTTTGTTTACTATCTCTGTATTTCTGCCACCCTCCAGATAGTACTGACATGACGAATTTTTGTCAATGATTTAAAAAATGTAACTCAAACGATAAAGACCCGTTCATGAGTGGTTTCAAAATTACTAAATCTATTGAACTGGCAAAGATAAAATCATCAAATTATTTTTTCTAATCACATATAAAATGGAAGGGATTCTTGTGCTTTAAAAAAGATTTCCCTCGACTCTTCAAAAATCAGTCCAGTAATCTTGACCCAAGGTCATCATGCATATGTTTATAATTTCTAACTTCGGAAAAAATGTTCTTAGTGTTGATTAAATTGAGAAGAGAGGGCTTTGTTAATTTTCTGTTGCTTCTATCACAAATTACCACAAACTTGGTGGCTTAAAACGACACAAACTTCTTTTCTTAATGGTCTGGAGGTCAGAAGTCCAAAATCCATTTGAGTGAGCTAAAAAGTTAAGGTTTCCACAGCGTGCATTAATTCCGGAGTCTCTGAGAGGAGGATTTGTTTTCGTGTCTTGTTCAGCTTCTGGTGGCCACCTATAACCCTTGGCTTGTGGCCCCTTCTTCTGTCTTCAAAATGTATCATTCCAACTTCTGCCACAGTTATCACATCCCCTTTTGTCTTTCTGGTTTCTTCCCTCAAAATCCCTCACATAATCCTATCTGCAGAGTCCCTTTGCCATGAATAGTAACAGTCCCAGGTTCTGGGGATTAGAACATGGACATCTTGTGGGGCCATTATTCAGCCTACCACAAAGATTAGCATGATTAGCCTTTCATGAAATATTTCCCTTGTATCTAACGCCCCAAGAAAATTCAAGTTGGGTTCAAATGTATCCATCACATCCTTGCCGCTCATATTCTTTAGATCTTGTCATCACACAAGTGATTTTGTTTTTGGAGGAATTCCATTTGTCCCCATTCTACTGTTGCATATTTTACTTGAAATTTTTCTCAGAGAGGGAAAAATGCCAAAGGATACGTTCTTGGAAGATTTTTTGCCAGATGATAAACCTCACACAAGGCTGAGAAGCATATGGACAGTTTTTCATTGCCTCTGGAGAATTTACCTGGCCTATCTGCCCGAGCCCAGAAGTTAACCTAGATTTAGTCCCTGTAATACTTGATGCTGTCCTACTGAAAACCTATTTGGAAGGTATTGAGATACCACTAGAGACAAAGGATGAAAATAAGTTGATATTGCTAATATCAGCAATATACATATAAAACGAACTTGAGAAACATTTCTTATTGTATTAACTCTTTTGTGCTAACTCATGTGGTGTTCACACTGGCACACCCTGTGTTTATATAGGTCATTGATTGCAATCTTATCTCTCATACCATTTATATATGCATATTATATATATGGATGTTGTATGCATGTGTATGTATATATATCAAACTATATTATATATAATATACATGGAATAGTTACCTGTTGAACCTTAGGTTGTGGGATATGTGTTCTGGAGTGACGTCATACTTGGTCCCATATATGAGATCACTCCCGAACATACATTCCACAACCAAGAATTCAACAGATGACTGTTGCGACGCCTCCCGAAGGCAGACCGGGCCTGTCGCTCACCAGGGAAGTGCTGTGACGAATCAGCTGATCTTCCCGTCCAGCGGAGAAAATACCTTCAGCAAATAGGTAACAAGTGGGATGCATGTTTTAAGTGTGTGAGTGCTGCGGTTGTTAATATTGATTACTTAACGGGGTTGCAGGTTTCAGGGGGAAAACTGGAAGAACAAGCCCTTTAAAGGACAAGGGCACAAAGGGAGAAGGAAAGAAGAATGCGGTACACCTTGGAGAAGCGCGCCCCGGAGTCAGTAGAAACTTAGGCTGTCTGTGATGACCCAGAGGTGAGAATTACGGAAGAGAGAGCGGGAAGGGTGGGAAAAGCTGGGGCAGGGTGGTTTAGGGAGGGATTGGAAGGCGCACAGTGCTATTCACTCTTTTTTACCACATCTTCGGGACGGGAAGAAGCCGAGCAGGTGTCAGAGGTCTAAAGCAGGAAAGCAAGGTCAGCAGGTCGGGATTTTGAAGCAGGGATTAGGGAGGAGACCGTCCAGGAGAGGGTGTCATGGACACTTCGGCGTCTCTCCTCCAACCCCCACATCCCCGTGCACGGTCTGGGTAGCACCTTTCCGAGCTGCTCATACCTCCTTGAATTATGGGAGCATTTGTGTGCTACTGCCTCAATTAAAACCTACCCCTCAGTTTTAAACAGATGCCATGTGTTTAAAGTTAGAACTAGTCATTCTTGCTTCACACGTGTGTTTTTCTCTGTTACTTTTAAAGATCCAAAAAGGGTACTACTATTTCGAATAAGTTGGCCCACAGTCCTACCTCCCCTCCACATCCTGTCTCTAGGGGACTTCTCAGCCCTGTGCCGAGATCTCTGGGGTCTGACCCCCGCCTTGTCTCTTGTCGCCTTCTTCAGCCTCACCCCCTGTGGACGCTCGTGCCACCCGTGCCCCTGTCACAGCACGTCTGGCCCAGGAGACCACTCGTGAGGACGCCTCTCCTCTCGAAGTAGCCTTCCCTTTGGGGGCTTCTGCTGCAATGGAGACAAAAAGCCCCCCACGTTAACGTGATGTTGTAGTTTATTAAACAGGCACCATCCTTGGCGCTGGAGAAACAGTAGCAAAGAGCACCAAGATCCTGGCCCTCGTGGACTTTACGTTCAAGTGGGGAACTAGGACACAAACGGCGGGGCTCGCGGAGACGCTCTCGCGACGGGTCCGGTGTACAGCACAGGCCGGGTGTGCCGTGAGGGGACTAAGGAGGAGATGCACCCCGAGTAGAAAGGGATGGACGGTGGAGGTTGTCCGGGAAGGTGTCTCAGGGGCCGAGAATCCCAGGGAGAGGGGGGAGCGCGTTCCCAGGGGCTGAAGCGGGAAGGAACCTGGGAAGAACAAGAGGGTGACTGGAGAAGGGCAGCGGGGGGGAGAGTCTGCGACGGGAGAAGACGCCGAGGCAGCGGCGGCAGAGCTCGCAGGGCTCCCAGGGCCCCGGAGGGACATGAGCGGACACTGTCCCCGTGGCAGGACGCCAGCGCCGGGAGGCGTCGCGCAGGACGGTGACACGTTCTGCTTTGCACTAGGGGCCAGAAGAACTGCGGCTCTGCCTTCTGGGTGGGGAGCAAGCTTGGGGGGCCGGGAGGGGCGCCGGGAGATGCGTGCGCGGCACCGAGACCCCTTCTCCAAACTCCGTGTGAGTTCATACACGCGTTGGCCGAGAGCCGTGATGGATCTGGAGCAACTCGACTGCAAGTGGGTATTATGAAAAGGAATACCAGGGAGTTAAAACTCTCTTATTTTTCTTTTAGCTTATTTTACTAGGTCAGGTCATGTCACCATCAGCCCATCTTTGGTGCGGAGGTGGCGCTCCGGGACTCAACACTGTCTCGTACCCCAGGTGCTCGTAAGCGGCAACGATAACCTGCCTTTCCTCTCCTCTTTGCGGTGAACAAACGAGCACGACCAGCTGCGTCGAGGAACGTACCCCGGCGCGGGGGGCTCTCACGAAGCCGCCCCCTCGGAGCCTCGGCCGAGTCCCCCGCGCGAAGCGAGTCCCAGACCCGAGCTCTGCCGCAGCGGCTGAACAAAACTGAATCTCTCCACGTAAAACCAAGGTTGGAGGCTTCCCCCCTCCCCTGAAATAGAAGGGAAATAAAATGGAGAAGAAAGAGGAGAGGAGAAGGGCCGGACGACCTCGGAGGAGGGTAGAGCACACACCCAGACGACGCCGAGGCCTGGTGTGTGTGACAATGGGGAAGCCTGGGGTGACAATGGGGAAGCCTGGGGTGACAATGGGGAAGCCTGGGGTTCTGCGCCCCGTGGCGCGCAGTCCTGCAGCGCGAAGCCCGCCGTCTCCTGATTCCGTCCGCTGACTCTGTTTTTCTGTTACTTAAGGGAGTTTCTTGAATCTAGGAAAAGCTTTCAAGGGATGATAAAATAATCCTTAACGTTAATATAAAAACGAGCCTCTCTGAAAATGTACAAAAATATTGAGAACTGGCCATTCTAAAACTGATGAATGGGTTTAAGGTAAATTATATGGCTCTTAAACAGCAAGTTGTTCCCACCTGTTAACTGTTTTCCTAGACTTATATATATAGTAGATAATATATATCTGATACATACATAATATATATACATGGTAAGAGGGGAGAGTGATTTTAAAGTCAATAAAACTAATATCTCTTGCAATCATTGTTCAGGTAGCAGTCTTGAACAAGACATCCATAAAATTGATAAATTCTAAAATGACAGAAATAAAAGGGGCCAAATTCTCCAAATTTCCCCTAAAATATTACATCATGTGCCAATGAACCTTGAGTTTTTAGGAACAAATTATTAGACTCTATGCATGCAATAAGGGTAACATTTACATCTCTCATGTTTTTTACTTTAGACAGCTGCATTCACACTCCTTTTTAGGAAATACGTTTGTATTCAAAAATGCTATAAACAATTCAAAATATGAACCTTTGTGCACTTCACAATCCTAAGGATATCCCTAATATGCACGTGAAGCATTTTGACATCTGAAAATAATGATTTCTTAGCATGCTTAAAGAAAACAAGGCAAATCACTTAACATTAATAACTTGCATTTATGTATCTTTTTATAATTTTCCAAAGTACGTCCATGTGTACCTTTCACTGTTTTTATTAATAAATACGTACTGGCCTTCCATTACGTATCCAGTGCAAATCTGGTGAAAACCCACGCAAATTTAGTGTGAAATTATGGTGTCAAGGTATGGGTGGAAGGTGGAAAAAATGGCCTTCCCATGATGCTCAGTAAAAACAGTCTTGCAGCATGAATCCTGAGTGGCCCATTTAAAAATAAACCCTGATCACATAAAATGAGATTTAATGCTAAATGAGGCCTGCTTTATATGGGCAACCCTAGATAAACTCTGTGCCGCTGAGAGTATCTCATTTTGCTGCCACACAATTTTCCGTGTATATTAACAGCCTTCCTGAGGAAGCAAAATACTTTTAAATCATTTAATGTACTTTAAAACATTACTTTGGTCTAACTCACAGATAAGTTAAGCCACATAAAAATTTAATATCCCCTAAGGGTAAACAAAACAAAACAAAATACCATAAAAATGATGAGGTTAAGAAGGTTGACATGATTCCTAGGAAAAATGAAGGTTTCTCTAGGAAATTGTTTTCAGGCCAGCTGAAGGACATTATGATAGAGATCATTGCTTTAACATAATTTCAGAGGCAGTTAATGTTGAACAAGAAAGGAAAGAAAACCCAAGACAGTGAAAGGATAATTAATTCAGTCTTTGTTTTAATTTCCAAGGATCATATGGTGAAGTGACCCTTCATAACGGACAACTGAACTAGATTTATATTTTGCTTTTTTACCTGTGACGATTAACTCTTCCTGGTGTTTATTCCATCTTGACACCAATGTTTCCCCTACATTTTGCCAACTGACCTGCACGAAGCAGGTGGGGAACGGTGTTGCCGAGGACGAAGCCAGGCACTGAAATATTCCTGCCTCCAAGGCTCCCTGATTTTCTGATCGTCCCTGGAGACAGCAGGAGGTTCCTGGGGCGGAATCCTGGGGGTAGCCGCGGTTAGTCGTGATTGGTAGCTGGGAACGTGAAGACCCCAGATGAATGCAAACCCTGTTGCCAAAAACGGACCACGAAGGTCAGACGCCAGTCGATGCCCAGTGTTACAAGTGATGAAAAGCAAAGGTAAGAACAAAGTCAGAGTGGGACACCTGCCTTATTTTGCAGATTCTGTAGCTCCCCTGGTGAATACTGATGGGTGCCTCCATGTGCCCGTCTCTGCACTAGGCCGGGGACCCTGCAGTGAGAAAGACAAACTGGTCTCAGCAGTCTTAGCGACAAGCGCGGACCAACATGGAACAAGACGAGGCAAGGTCCTGAGTTCTCTAAAGGGGAGACATGAAGTGCTATAGGGCCATGTGTTGGGAGGGGGGCTATAGCAGCGTACATCTAACAGGGGACAGCAGACAGCCTGGCACATAATAGGCTGTAAATGAGTATCTGTTCATGAGTTAGAAAATGATTATTCAGACTTCCAGTTCCTCCACGACTGAGTAGTCCTCATCCCTCCCAAGTCCTCCCTATTACAGCCCCAGGTTGCTGCACACAACACAACAAAAACCTGGGAAGCCCGTGAGAGGTGCAGCGGAGAAGGCGGAGTCCCAGAACTTGAGGAATCACGTGCAGGTGAGTCCCCGGCTTTCCCTGTTGCTTTACCTGAGGAAGGGGCTGCAGAAGCTTCCGGCTGGGAGTCCTCAACAGGACGGACCTGGAAAGCCCCACAGACAGCCTCGTTCGACCAGGCAAAGGATAGGGGAAGGGGGCCTACCAGCAGAAAGACTTTTTGGCAATATTTAGTCAACTCCAGCCAATGACAATGGAAAAAAGAACGCGCTCCCCCGACCCTGGTGTTTTCCGTGGAGCTGAGCGGGAAGTTGCCTCCAGCACTCAGCCCCACACCGTGCCACACAAGCGGGGAGTGAGCTCCTAGTCGCCCGCTGGATTCTCTCCCGTCTAGCGGAAACAAGCGGTAGCGAGTTGAGGGGTTACCCTTAACTAGCAGCCATGGGCCTTAAGTAAGGGGTGGCAAGGTTGCACGAGTCACCGTTATGCTTTAATCCAAACCTCCAGGAGCATCAGCCGGGTCCTCCACACACCAAAATTGTACCTCCACCCACCAAAATTCCATTTTGGGAATTGTTGTCACATTCATCTTGTTTGATTACTTTTGTCGTATTTACAAATTGATTCATGTGCCATTTCTTTCTTTCTTTTTTTTTTATTGTAGCACAGAAGTTACTTTCCACTGAAAAAGAGTATAATGAATGTGTGTGTGTGTGTGTGTGTGTGTGTGTGAACACTCTTTCGAACTAGTATAACTTGTTCGTTCCCATTCGTTAGACGGCCTCAAGTCCACACTGTAAGGAGATTCACATTTTGGAAACAACATGGCATAACAATGCATTTATGCTGTTCCATAGTTTGCCTAAGCAAATAAAAAGAGATCAAGCATTACACTGGAAGGATCTAACCTCCCCATTCATTCAAAGTTATGTTTAGCTAATCACAGGAGAAATTTCTCTTTTCCCAGGGTTTTGCTTACATTTTTAAGCTAGTTAGAAGTCAGAATTCAGTCAGTGTTTCCTGTTCCTCTTCTAAACTCTAGTGAGACCATTTGCGCTACTAAGTATAACTAAAATAATGAAAACAAGGTATGGGGCTTAATTAATTAATGAAATTAATAGATAATTGTTGATTACCAACATACTAGTGCATCTTGCTGGCCACTGATTCTCAGTAGTGAAAAAGACAGAAACATGATCCTTGATCATTAGCAAGTGTCTTCTCTCTAATTTCAATAGTTGATATAACAAATTACTGTAACTCTCATGTCTTCAAACAACACAAATTTGTTATCTCCCAGTTCTGTGGGTCAGAAGTCTGACAACATTTTTTATGGAGGCTCTAAGAGGAAGATCTGTTTCTTCGAACTTACAGGATGAAGGTGTCTGGTTTTGTTTGCTTGGCTGTCAGTGATTGCCACCCCAGTAACCGATGACCACCCCATCCCTGTGTCATGGCTTTCTGCCACCTTCCAAACCACAGTGGCAAGTCAGATCCGCCTCACGCTGCGTCTCGTGGGCCCAGTCTTTTGCCTCTCTCTTCCATGTTCAAGGAATGGTTAGATCAGGTGGGTAACCCGGGACAAATTCCCAGGTCAGGGACCTTCATCTTAATCCCATCTGCAAAGTCCTCTTTGACATGTCAGGTAGCATATTTACAGGGTCTGGACATCTTTGGGTGAGGGGAGCGATATTCTGTCCACTGCATGGAGAATGAATTTAAGAATTTGGCCTGTGAAAATATTTTCTTGAAATAAATTTTCTTCAAGTAACAGTTTAAATTCATATCATATGCTTTGAGAATGAAACTAAATTAAAAAGTTGCTCAGATGTTCATAATGGCATTTGAAAATTTATGTTTGTTTTTAATTTCAAATAAATCCAACTTATTTAAACTCAGGTGGAAAAATTCTGGTTTTTCTCATGCCAACCAAGGCCTCTTTTCTAGTAATTTTGAAAGACTCAACATTCTCAGGTTCTTTGTCTATAGCCATCGGCCACATCCGCCATACAAACTGCCAATTCTGAATTATTGTTTTCAGTTTTCCTGTTACAAAGCTAAGGAACACTGCTGGAGGACATTAAGTCAATCGCCAATGGACACCATTAAAAAGAAGAGTGTGTCTGTGTGAGTGTGTGTGTGTGTGTGTGTGTGTGTGGTTTTCCAGTATCATATACAGCTCTACTGCTATTGAGAATAATTCTTCTGAAAGATAATTAACATGTATATGCTCTAGAATCAGATAAGTTTGCTTTATGTTTCCTAAAAAAGAAAAAACTACAGACATAAACAAAAATATGATCATGTGACTGAATATTGCAGCACAATCAATAACAATAAAATACTGGAACCCATCAAAATAACAATGGGGCAGTGATAAATTCTTATACATATGATATATGGAAGAATACTTGATTGCATGGGAAATCTGTATGAGATATATATATATATACACATATATATATCATACTTATTTAAAAAATATGACACATATAAACTTCTTTAAAAATACTAGGTTATAAAATGTAGCTATGCTATGATTTCATCATAAAAATAATTAAAATCACATAATAAATGTACATGAAAATTTAGATATAAATTTAAGTATAGCAGTACATGCATACAAAAAAATGAGTGATAATAATGAATGGTGGCATTTCAGGTCATTTTATTTTTAAGACATTATAATTTCACTCAAAAGCAGATTTATTTCCACTTTAAAATGCTATTTGGATTGCAATCTCTGATGTAGCTATTTATAAATATCCACAATAAAAGAAAAGAGTGAAATTAAAGGTTAATAGCGTGAGATACAAAGAATACAATAGGGAGATGAAGAGGGAATTGAATGAGTTAAGGTAAAAATTAGAAAGAAAGTAAAATTCAAATCGCTATATCAACAAAAATCAACATTATCAGAATAGATGCTACCGAACAGTCACACTGAAAACTCTGAGCTCTTTCACAGTTAAGAAAAAAAGACGGAAGATAACCACCATGATGATGAACTTGAAAGACGACCTTCCAACTCACTCATCTCCCTAATCTACTAATACAATCTACTGATCAAATAAGCTTTTATTCAGCAATTCATGAATCAGGAGGCCACCAGTCAGCAGGTGGAAAGGAGCTCCCAAGAGCTGTGCAAGGAGAAAGACTTTTATAGATCAGGATGAGCAGAAACAAGGAGATTATCCTGGGTATTTGCTGATTGGTTAAAGCACATTTTCCTCACATGGAGCAAAGGGCGGTCTTGGAGCCCTGTCAGGAAGCATGTTATCCTAGATTTTACCTATGGGAGAATAAAAATGTGTAAATTACTTATTGAGTTTGGTATTTAGAAATATTTATGTTGAAAATTTTTTTAGAATTCATTTCAAAACTGGACATTATGGAGTTAAAAGTAAATTATTTATTTCCAAAGAACTGAGGAAGACAAAAACAAAGCTAAATGAAACAAAATTGCTCATAAGAAGATCATAAAAAGGACTGATAAACATAAAATAAAGGCAAATAACAGAAACTAAAATACCAGAAGGACAGAAGTAAGACCAAATATATCATTTACAATCGCAAATAAAAATAATTTAAATTCTTTTGTAAAGTTCAGTGGTTGCATTTTATCACACAGAGATTAAAATAGAAATAAAGGTAAAAGTTAATAAGTCTAATTAAATGACACAAAAATATAACAGAATAAGTAAAGCAAAGCATAAATCAAAATAAAACTTAACACATCAAATACAAACAATAAAAAAGTTGATTAGTTAATGGAAGATAAATACAGAAATCAAAAATTCGAAATGTCTGAAGACCGTCAAGCATACACGTTACAACTTCTTAAAAAATTCAATGGTTCATGTTGAGTAAAAGGAGACCCAAAATAATCATTCCTCTTATATTATGTCCAAGGACAGGCAAGACTAAACTATGATGAAAGAAATCAGGAAGAGGTTAGATGGGGGTTTTGCAGAGTGTTGGATTTACTGGAAAAGAGAACAGAGGAATGTGTTGGGTTCGATGAAAATGCTCTCCAATCAGTGGCTCTCGAAGGGTGGCCCGGACCAGCAGCATTAAGTATTATCTGTGAACTTGATGAACATGCAAATTCTTGGTCCCTACACCAGACCTACTGAAACAGAAATAGAAATTCAGAGGTGGGACCCAGCAATCTGTATCTTACAGATTTTAAATACATGCACAACTGAGAAGCAGTACATTGTTTTGGGTGATACTTACATAAATGTAATAAATGATCAATAGAGCTAAATGTTTAGAAACTGTTTTATTTTATGTAAATTTATTTTATGTAAATCTTTTTTGAAGTCAAATAAAAAGACTCACTTTTCAAAAAAAATAAAGCTTACATTTTGGGATGAAAATAAAAATAAAAATAACATAAAGCTAAAACCTACCAAACAATGTAAGAAGAACATAGAAAAATTATCAACACATAAAATTTTATAAGGAAAACACAAGTGAAAATAGAGACGCAGATTGTCAGAGGCACCTGAAATTAAAAGCAGGTCATGTCTCATGACTGGTTTAAATATTCAAACCAGAAAAATGTTAAATGGCTTATTTCAACAATATCTATTGATTACTATGTGATAAGGGGTTAATATATAAAAAAGAAAATGCAAGTCAGTTTCACTTAATTAATTGGACAGAATTCTGTATAATTTTTAATGCTTCTTTAGAAAACATGAGACATCAAAGATTTCTTAGGACAGAAATTTCTTCAGTCTTCTGCTCAGAGATTTGGCTTAACAACAAGGCTTAGTTGTATGGAAAGAGGAAAGTCTCTATATTCAGATAATTTAACCAGTCAATTACTGGGCAAGTGCTGACAGCTGTGTTCCATTATAAACCAAATATGAATTCTAAGGTAATCAATCCATCATACTTAATATATATTTGTACAATGCCTTTTTGTACAGTTCCCGAATGCCTTTTTATAGGATGAGATGCAGTAGTCTCAAAGTAGTGTATTGAAGTGTTTAAGGAGCAGTGTGTCAGTGTTGTTAAAATGGGAGTTAATGTCATGTCATTCTAGAAATAAATTTTAAAATCTTTTGATGTCTTTATGGGCAGTTTTTAAAAAATTCAAATGCTTAATAAATTTCTTAATAAATTTCATTTCCCCATATGATACCATTACAAGGTTTTCTTAATGGTGAATTTAATCCACAGGAAAAAATACATACTTCTGAATGGAAAAACAAACCAATGGAAACAATTGATTTTCACAAAACTCATTTATTCTAAATATAAGATCATAGGGACACTGAGAAGTCAGCACTGTCTTGGTGGTTCTCTAAATTCAACAGTTGGAGAAATAGGAAATTTTTAGTGACGTGTCTCCTGATACAAAGGCAAGGAATACAGTGCCTGGGTGGCTCAGTCATTAAGCGTCTGCCTTTGGCTCAGATCATGATCCCAGGGTCCTGGGATCGAGCCCCACATCGAGCTCCCTGCACCACAGGAAGCCTGCTTCTCCCTCTCCCACTCCCCCTGCTTATGTTCCCTCTCTCGCTCTCTCTGTCAACTAAATAAATAAAATCTTAAAAAAAAAAAAAAAAGAAAAAGAAAAAGAAAAGCAAACCAAAGGCAAGGTATAGAACAGAGTTTTTTATACTGTGGGCACTGACAGAGGAAATATCCACTAGGATGCACCGCTGCCATCGCACACTCAACAACTACAACAGCATCTCAACATGACCCCTGAATAGCTGGGCATTTTCTATTTCCATCAATTCATCAACAATCATGACATCTAGAAGTCATAAACAATTTACTCCTTTCTTTATTCTCCTATTTCTTACTAGCACTAGTTTTCCCTTTCTCTTCTTTGCTATTTATTCCAATTAATAATCTTAAGTAGCCTTGTCCAGTTGAACTGTCTGAGATAATGGAAAACTTCTGTAAATCTACACTTGTAATATGGTAGTCACTAATCACATGTGAGCACTTGAAACATAACTCGAAAGACTGAGAAACTAAATTTTCAATTTTATTTAATTTTAATTAACTTAAAATTAATTTTGACTGTGCCCTGACTAGCACACAGTGTAAGCTTCACAAACTTGCTTCATCCATACGTGCATTTGGTCATTTAAAAATACCTTTTGTGGGAAACCTACAATGTGCCCAGGCAAAGTGAAGTTTCAGATTCCCAAAGGGTCTAGTGGCAAAGACAAGAAAGTGGTCGAGGTGTGTGCGCAGGGAGGTATAGGTGAGTAGATAAATACCAACTAGATGCTGAGAAAAGACTTCTTGAGGAAGGTGGTGCCTGACATGAGACCCAGTGGGTAAAGGGTAAAGATGAGGAAGAGCAGAGAGAGGCCTGTAGGGTATTAATGAAGCAAAAGAGAACATGGTCCACTTGGGGAGAAACTAGAAAAGTGCAACACAGCTGGAATATGAAATTTGAAGTAAGGAAAATGTAGAGATGAGCCTAGAAAGTTAACCAAAGACCTCAGTTTGATGTCTACCCACTTCTCCCCACTACTTTAAAGTGTTTAGAAGATGATTATGAAGTAAAGGACTAAATCAAGTTTTATTTTGGTTCTTAAAATTTGTTTATTTTTGAGTAAAAGGGAGATATAAATAGACGTGGAGTTAAACAAGATATACAGGAGGGAGAATGGGTTGGAGGGTGCAAAATTTGTGGGGATGTCAGCTGGGAGATTGTTGCCATAGTCCTAGTCTGTAATGACGGTAGGGAGAGAAAATAAAACGTATTGGGAAAACATTATAATGCAGTTAGAATCAGCAAGATTTGTGATTGATTACCTGTAGGATGTGAAGGGTGCTGGGGAATCAAGACACCCCACAAGTTTCTGACTCTGGCCCATTGGACTTGCAAGAGACTGGTGGTGTCATTCATTAATGGGGGAGGGTTGACCTGGGCTGAAAATTATTTCCAAGATAACTCACTCACATGGCTGTTGACAGAAGATCTCAGTTCCTAGACAGATGAACTTCTTGATAGAGTTCTTTGAGTGGTTAGAAGGTTTCATCCCCCAGAGCAAGTGGTGAGAGGAGAGAGAGAAAGAGAGAGATGAGAGAGAGAGAGAGACAGCGAGAGAGACAGAGAGAAAACACAACGCTTTTTATGACCTAGTTTTGGAAGCTGTGCATTCTTCTACCTTATCCTATTTGTTAGAAGGGAGTCAGTAGGCCCAGCTAAATGGGAGGGAATTAGGGAATTAGGTTCCAACTCTTGAAGGGAGAAATATCAAAGAATTTATGGACCTATTTTAAAACTACTACTAAAACTACTACTCTAATATAGGGGAAATATGAGCTTATTTATTATAGCAGTTAGCGTTAGTCTAACTATTGTAGGGGAACTATGAGCATAGTTCTTTTTTTTTAATATTTTATTTATTTATTTGATAGACGGATTACAAGTAGGCAGAGAGGCAGGCAGAGAGAGAGAGGGGATGCAGGTTCCCCGCTGAGCAGAGAGTCTGATGTGGGGCTCGATCCCAGGATCCCAAGACCATGACCTGAGCCGAAGGCAGAGGCTTTAACCCACTGAGCCACCCAGGCGCCCCTGAACATAGTTCTGATCCTACCCATTTGCCTTTGGGAAATACACAAATGGCAATTTTCGATGACCTGTCAGGGAACACCTGCGGGAGGAGTGTATTGATAGAAGAGGAGCCCAACAATGATGGTAAAAACTCATGGTCAAACTGTGTGGGGAGAGCCAAGAAAGAGGGCCATGTAGAAGTTAATGAATCATAGCATTTTGAAAAGGAAGCAGAGGTTATAATACACACCGACTTTAGGTGATAAATAGTTACTCCTGGAGAGGAAGAAACAGAGAAAGGGTAGGGATTGTTAGGCATCTGTTGTGTTTTATTTATTTTTTACTAAGATAGAGTTCCAGAAAGCATGACCGTATGTCTGTATTTGTTTGATCTGATGAGTAACGAGTGTGTGTTGTATTTATTATATGAATTTTTATATTTGAAATACTCGTGTATTTGAAGTACCTGTAACATTAATAAAATTTTAAAATATGATTAACTTTGCAAAATCCCAAAGAAAGTTAAGTAGGGTAAGGTTTGAAAAATACCCATTGGATTTAGTAATAGCGTGGTCACTAGGGACCCTGATAAAAAGCAATTTCAGTGAACTAGTAGTTACAGATATCGATTTAAGTAAGATAAGAAGTTAATAGGGAGGTTGACTGGAAAGGTCAGAAATAGGACTTTGTAGATCGAGAGAAGTTATATTTTTGTTCCTGATTCTCTCTAAAACAAGGTGATTTAAGTTTATTTACTAACCAAGGTGGGGGGAAGCCAGTAGGGAAGGATGTCATGCAGCATCAGACCAAAACCCCCAAAGAGCAAAACAAGGTCCAGAATGCAGATAGAAGCCTTGTCAGGAAAGGGACTTGGGCTTTTCTTTGTCTTCCTGTGTGGTGGGGGAAAATGTGAGAAGGTGAACGCAGAGGTTCTTGTGAACAGCGGGAATTCGAGAGAGTCACTGCGAGAGGGAGGCAGGAGCATGAGTAGGGCTTGACAAGCATTGGAACAGTCTGGATAGCTGTTTCAGGAATCAGAAACTAACCCATCACAAAACTGTCCTGGGCCTGGGACTACCCACCTGAGTCACCTGGCTGCTTTCTCAGAAGCAGACAGTGAAATGGAGTTTGGGGTGCAAATGCTTATTGGGGATCAACGCTTACAAAAGAATGGAAACCGTCTAATGAGTTTTTGTGGACCACTAGGTGAAGAGCCATGGAGCGTTCATGTGGTGAAGGTAAATGTATCAATATGGAGCAGTCCCAAGAAAAGAACGTTGAGTGAAAAAAGCAACCTGCCTAAGGATATCTGTCATATGATAAAATTTGTGTACATTTTTAAAACAAACGAACCAATAATATACAATACGTTATGGATAAATGGAGACAGAGTGGAAGTATAAAAACGTCTATGGGGATGGTACACATCAATTTAGTCACCTCTGGTGGGCATAAAATGGAAAGGAAGGGAAGGTTCTATCTGCGAGGCGAGTATGTCAAGCCTCATGCCTGATGCATAATAAACACAATAGGTGTTAACTAATGTGACAATAAAACATGTTAACACATGCTTATTCTTACTGGTGTATATACAGGCATCTGAGGTTTTATTTTATTTTATTGCTATTATGTTTAAAAGATGTGTACTTCGTGATTTTGAAGAAACAAACACCATCAGGGACCCTTTCCTATTAGACAAGGTCAATAATAATAGCGATTTCCAACATGACGTGTGACTTTAATTTCAACTTTCGCAGGACCAAACCTCTATGAATTGGTGATTAAGTGAAATAGTCAAGCCAATCACACACTGTTTGAATACACATGCGTGCACACACACACACACACACACACACACGAACCTCCTCTCGGTGTAACATAAGCACCGATAACCTCATTTAAAGGCTAAGGCCAAGTGCATTTGTCTTTTCTCTTTATCTGATGAATTCTTCAAGGGCAGGATGGTGTCCCTTAATGCTCTGCCGGCCAGCCATCCTGGAATATTGTGCTCACTCAATAAATAATAATTACTTCAGCTCCTTAATAAACAATCGTGCAATTACTCAATAAATAATCATTAATGATAATGAAATGACCGAAAAGAATGGCAAAACTTGAAAAAAGTTATAAATGAGATGTACCTGTTTGAACCCAATTAAATGTGATTTTTGTAGAAGGTATATTTAGAACTTGAGCCCTGTGAATTTCATATAGGTATTCTGTGCCTTAGATTTTAGGACACTCTCGTTCTTTTAGTTCATATTATCACTGATGTCTCTGCTATATTCACGTACATGTATATGAAGCTGTGTTACGTATGTGTGTATACATATATGTATATATCCATATCCCTGTATAATGTGTATATATGTTTGTACATGTACACGTTTTTAAATGTTTTTTAAACTTTATTTTTTCAGTGTTCCAAGATTTATTGTTTATTGTTCAATGTTTATGAATAAACAAATTGTTTATTCAATGTTTATTCATTGTTTATTCATATATTATGTTTATATCACACTCAGTGCTCCATGCAATCCATGCCCTCCTTAGTACCCACCACCAGGCTCACCCAACCCCCCACTCCCCTCCCCTCCAAAACCCTCAGTTTGTTTCTCAGAGTCCACAGTCTCTCATGGTTCATCTCCCCCTCCTATTTCCCCCAACTCCCTTCTCCTTTCCTTTTCCCAATGTCCTCCGTGTTATTCCTTATGCTCCACAAGTAAGTGAAACTATGTGATAATTGACTCTCTCTGCTTGACTTATTTCACTCAGCATAATCTCCTCCAGTCCTGTCCATGTTGATACAAAAGTTGAGTATTTATCCTTTCTGATGGAGGCATAATACTCCATTGTACGTATACGGACCACATCTTTATCCATTCGTCTATTGAAGGGTATCTTGGTTCTTTCCACAGTTTGGCAACTGTGACCATTGCTGCTATGAACATTGGGGTACAGATGGCCCTTCTTTTCATTACATCAGTATCTTTGGGGTAAATACACAATAATTTCTTAAGGAATCTCCACACTGTTTTCCAAAGTGGCTGCACCAACTTGCATTCCCACCAACAGTGTAAGAGGGTTCCCCTTTCTCCACATCCTCTTCAACACACGTTGTTTACTGTCTTGTTAATTAAAATTAACAATGTGGTTTTGATTTGAATCTCCCTGATGGCTAACGATGATGAACATTTTTTCATGTGTCTGTTAGCCATTTGTATGTCTTCTTTGGAGAAGTGTCTGTTCATGTTTTCTGCCCATGTTTTGATGTGATTATCCGACAAACACATTTTTTCCATCTCAATCCTGTATCACTGATTCTTGGCCAGTCTGTGAGGCATTACATTTATCTTTGTCAGTATGATTGTGGGAAGAATCATCTCCATTTTCTAACACCATTGACACTATGGTGGTCTACTTGGGCCCCCAGTCTTCTACTCATTAACCATCACAGGTGTTAGCTAATATTATGACTATCAGATTACTACTCAGTGATCTTATAAACTAATTTGTAATGAGGTATTAGTAACTCAAAGGGTCATTTTCTTACTTTAGTAAGGACCATTGATACTTTCCTCTGAATAAGTGATTGACAGTATGAATTCCAGAAATATGTATTGTCCATGCACGCTGTGTTGGACATACAGTCCAACAGGGATCCTTTGGTAGTGATCAGATCACTGCATATGTACATAGCCTTGCTACACAATTCCGATGGCACGTGAAAAATAAATTCGCCCTGTCATTTTTTCTCAGTTATCTAGCTTTTTCATTAAACAAATGAAAAAATCATATTGATTTTGCGTTATTTTCCTTTACTTTAGTCCTATTAAAATATAAACCAACTTTCAGCAGTGCATTTGGGAAAGAGAATAGCACATTAAAAATCATGTGACATGTTGTAAACAAACCTAAGTTGATAAGCCCACAATTAGCTACCGAATTTCCAGTTTGTTTCTCAGTTGGACTTCTTATTGGAGACTCATCCATTTCCTCCTTTCCCTTCCATAACTGCAACTGAAATGAAATACTGTTCATCTCATTCATGATCCAAGATGTGCCTCTCAAAAAAATGAATGAAGGTCTACCCTTTCTGAGTTGGTTTCATAGAGCAACTTTAAAGAGGGAATGCGGCACTTGAAGAACTATGTAATTCAGACAATGCTTTTATTGATGGGAACAATTTTGCTTAAGTGTGAAAGCTTTTTTAAAAGAGGATAATGTGAGAAATAGATGTAATAAAAGGAATGAGCCCTTTAGATGACAATGGGGTGATAATAAGGACTTGATGTTATGCTTATGACTTATTTTGTTATTTTAGTCTAATGGCCTAAAAGGTCTTTTAAAAATCATCTAGGCGGATATATATTACATGGATATAATAGTGTAGGTGGTTGTTTCCATTTGACTTTAAAATAAACTTCAAAGTCAGGAACTTTTGTATTATGTTGGATTGTTGAATTATGTATTTTTGAAAGGCATGGTTTTCATATGCAAAATATCTTCCCAATATGTTCATGTTTTAAAAGAATTCTTTTACTCAAAATGTGAAAACACAAAAATAAGTACCTCAATTCAAACAGGGAAATTGGCTGATGAGTCCTCTAACGGAATAGCGAGTCAACTCTGCCCCTTTAAAACTCACCTTTGTCTCCACTGCCAGAGCCATCGCTGAAGATTAAAGACAGGCTTCAAAGAGGGCTATTCTTCCTATTTTACCTGTTCATTAAATGCCAAGATAGTTTTTTATTCGATTATGCATCTGCCAATGGAAATGGTGAGCAAAGACAACATCAAGGCCATGTTTTCCCTTCGATCATTGTTCCCTGGTGAATTACAAGGGTGTGAGCTCTCCTACAAGAATTTATATTGACCCAGGCTTCATAAATCTGGCACAGGAGACTGCGTTGCTGAGCTATATGTTGTGATCATGTCTTTCTGCTAACAACATTAATCATTCGCTCAAGAGGAAGTAGCAGTTCGAGAGTGTTCTGTCGGGGCTTTGTCAGAAAGGACGTCTTCGCTGAAGGCTTTAATGTTGCCCTTTCCCCTTGGAGTGTCTACACTCCTCTCTATAGGTTTTCAGGCCCCAGCCCACCTTGGACTCCTTTTTAGGCAATGCCAAATTAACAAAATATATGAAGAATCATATACTCATGAGAAAATATGTGATATTTGTCAGCCACAATTTCTAAGATGGAGATAAAGTTAAAAGGACACGAAATACATTTGCATATGAAGAAATAATCTTCCATGTTTAGAATCACTTGAAGTTGGAGATGTATTTGAGATAAAATGATTTTATATTCCGACGGCTTCAAACTAATTTTTAAAACACATCGTTTTCTCCCTAAGGAACTACTGAACTCAGGGTGCCTGGGTGGTTCAGTCATCTGCCTTTGGCTCAGGTCATGATCCCAGGGTCCTGAGATGGATTCCCGACTCAGACTCCCTGCTCGGCAGGAAGCCTGCTTCTCCCTCTCCCACTCCCCCTGCTTGTGTTCCCTCTCTCACTGTGTTTCTCTGTGTCAAATATATAAATAAAATCTTAAAAAAGAAAGAAAGAACTAAATTCAACCAGAAACCGTCAGCACATCTGTCCCTGAAATGTTCCAAGGGAAGACAGTAACATGACTCTGGCAGGTTATGCATCTGGCCATCCACACTTTATTCGGAAAAAAAGAAGAGCTATGACTAATATACAGGAAATTATATTAGAGAACAAAACAAAACAAAAAATTAAGCTAGTGTGAATGAAATGAAATGAGAGTGTTTTAGGTATCACACACTATACTCCATTTCTTCCCATTGTCTTTGTGACTAGACAGGACTATTACTATAGAGATTTTACTAAAAGTAAATGAGTAATATGCCCTATAAATATCTGATTTCTCATTTGTCCTCGTATAACTATAGTAACCCTTACGTGAGATTTTTTTTTGCAAAGTAATTTGTAATCAAGTAGTTGATTATTTTATTTTATTTTTTTTAAAGAATTTTTTATTTATTTGACAGACAGAGATCACAAGTAGGCAGAGAGACAGGCAGAGAGAGAGGAGGAAGCAGGCTCCCTGCCAAGCAGAGAGCCGGATGTGGGACTAGATCCCAGGACCCTGAGATCATGACCTGAGCTGAAGGCAGAGGCTTTAACCCACTGAGCCACCCAGGCACCTGATTATTTTAAAAAGTGAGATACGCTTTGTTGAACACATTCTTCCTGACATTACTGGCGAATGCATAGAACATTTCTTTCATTCTTTTCTTTATTCGCCTGTTTTTCGTTTTTTGTTCTTTGTTTTTTTAGCTTCCATGAAGAGCAAAGTGTGTAGGGGACACTTAGTTTTCGTTCTCAAGACAAGTATGGCAGCATTTTATCGCACAGAGACAAACAGAAGAGCCCTCGGAATTTAATCCTTTTCTTGCCAGTGCAGAACATGTGCTATACTTTTAGAAAATATGGTTCCCATCCTTCATTCCTTCATTTGTGATCATTTTGGAAAACCACTTCAATAAGAATTTAATTGTACACAATTTATCAGACTGATTTCTTTCATATCAATGGCAGCTTTAATTACTGTTGGAACTATTGATTTGCCAGTTATTCTGGGTCTGGAAATAGAGAGGTCAATTGAATTGACTTTTTAAAGCATATAAAATGGTAATAATTATCCCGAGCCCTTTGTGCAAAGATCTCTGCCCCTAACTGGCAACTCATAAAGCCATGGATCCTCTCAGTATTATCTGTATGATAAAGACTATTTCTAATGCTGCAATCTCATGGTGGATATAGAACCAGATTGCAGAAGATTTGTTCACTGCTTATTAAGTCATCTTATACCATCTGTACCTGGACTACATTTTATTTACAATAAAATTAAAACAAGTCTGTGGATAATGAAGACATTTAAAGAAATGCTGGATAACATAATTCAAAGCACTAAAAACAATACCAATGCTAATAGTTTGTACAAATACAATGCAATATGTCAGTAAAACCACTATATCAATAATATTTATTCTTGATGATGTAAAATGATGCTTACAAATCATAAAAACAGAAAAATTCAAGGAAGGAAAAAGTCCTTCATAATACAAGAGGGATTCATATGATTTTAGAACTTCTACTCCCACTTTTTTCCTCTTCATATACTACTTAGTATTGCTTGAAAATTTACAAATTAGAATGTCTGTGGAATCCTAATCTACACTGAAGCAAAAACATTTTGCATGATCAAGAAACCCCTCTTGAACACATGAAAATAATCTAAATCACCAAAAAGAAAATTTTAACAGGTTATTTCATAGAGTGGGTCTTTGACAATATCTCTCCTCCTCAACTGTAAAGCTGGTTACTTTACAAAACTGAGATCAAGTTTAAAATTTCAGTATTGAAGTATCATCAGGTTTCTAGGAATATCCCAAGAAAAATAAATAGTTATGTTAGGATTGAGATTATTATAGGCATCTTTAGATTTTTCATGTAGAAGATTGTTTTAGATTTTCTTCTATGTAGAGGAGTTAAATGACAAGAAATGAAAGCAACTGCTTCAAGGAATGGCATGGTCATTATCAAGATCAATATCAAGAAAATTGAGTTGATCCATCTTTAAAAAGCTAATCTAATTAGAAAGTACAGAGAGACTTTATTAAAATACTTGAGCCACAGTCTTCCTGGAAGTTCTTAAAGAAACACTAATGTGCCAAAGAGTTTTAAACCTCTATCTCCAGTGAGGTCTCTCTTCACGCTCCAGACTTGTGCACCCGCTGAGCAATAGCAACCATCTGGATATTTTAGAGTCAACTTCTACTCAACATGTCCAAAATGGAACCTCACACATTTTGCCCAAGCCAGAAAACAAAGGGGGGAAATCTTTATCCCTTTAAATTCCAAATTCAACCAATAGTCAAGTCCTGTGATTGTACTATTTAAACATCCTTCTCTTGTCCTTCACTTCTCTCTATCCCATGATGACTGCCAGCATTCCGACCGCCATTGCCTCTCGTCCAAATATGCTACAATATAGCCTCCCTGCTGGCTTCTTGGTCTCCTTTCTCTCCAATCCACACTGCAGTGAGAGAGAGAGATAGCAGGGAGGTTGGTGAAGAGAGGGAAAGTGAGAGAGACTCTGATTTAGACTCATCCTTGACAAAATCTTTAAATATTTTCTGAGTATCAACAATTGAAAGTGGATTGTGGTGGCTCTTACGCCCTGGTTCTTGCTTTCCTCTCTAGCACATCTCTCTAAACCTCTTGCCTTAAACTCACTGAAATATACGTCAGTGTAACACATCACTTCCTTCTTGAAGCTGTGAACATTTTATCTTTTTGAATATTATGTTCTACCCTTTGTCTGGCTAATCCTTATTCATCTTTCTGATATTATCCCTCTTTTCCTTTTTGTAAAGATTTTAGAGAGAAGGTGCGTGCACCTGCACAGGGTTGGGAGGGCAGAGGCAGGGGGAGAGAGAATCTTCCAGCGGACTCCCTGCTGAGTGCGGAGCCCAACTTGTGGTTCCATCCCAGGACCCTGAGATCATGACCTGAGCTGAAATCCAGAGTCGGATGCTTGCGCGTTGGATGGCTGAGCCACCTAGGTGCCCCCCTCAGATCACTTCTAAATGTAGCCTTCACTGGGCCTAAAGGCCTGGCTGGATCCCCCCTCCTCTATGCTTCCAAAGCGCCTGTGCTTTCTTCATCAGAGGCCTTCCACACTGCACTGAGATTCTGACTACTCGTAAGGTATTAAACCGGGAATTGTGTCTTTTTTTTTTTTTTTAAGATTTTATTCATTCATTTGAGAGGGATAGAGAGAGAGAGAGCGAGAACATGAGTGGGGTGAGGGGGCAGAGGGAAAAGCAGACTTCTCGCTGAGCAGGGTGCACGATGCAGGGCTGGATCCGAGGACCCCGAGATCATGACGTTAGGCAAAGGCAGATGCTCAACCGATTGGGCCAGCCACGTACCCCAGGAATTGTGTCTTTTTAACCATTGTATCCCCAGGTTTATATTTTCCAGATTTCCAGATTTCATATTTTTATATTTTCCAGATTTCCAGATTTCTCCCACCTATGCACTTTGGTTCCATCCAGGTGGACTATCCAGAGCTTGGTGAACTTGTCCCTATCATTCTCCCTCTCTCCATTACTTTCCCTTGAAATCACCCATATTTCCCTACATCTCACTTGCTCTTCAAAGTTCTGCCCCCTAGCACCCCATCCAGGAACACTTCCCTGGTTACAAAGTGCGGAACTCATTAGAGCCTTTGTACAATTAGGTAACATTTAACTGAACTTGTATGTTAGATGCCTTTTTGACATCTTCTTCTCTTCCTTATAGCAAATAGGAAGAGATTATATATTATGCATCTGTGTGCCCTTAATTCCTACTTCTTAACACTAGTACCATGGAATAAACATTTAATGTATGAATAAATGCCCACTAATCTCCAGTTTTAAAAACTCCTATGTCAGATGTACTAATCTTTGTCTTGGTGTCTCTCTTCCTGACATGGCTTCTCTCTCTCCCTTCTGTCCTTTTCCTGATTCGTCTCCTTAAAGAAATACTTCAAATATCGTATCCTCCATGGATGCCTTCATGAACCACCTGCCATACTCTGACTCCTCCCTCACTCTCCTTTTCCTGTATGCTTCATTATTATATTATATTATAATTTCATATTACTTTATAGATCTTAACATATCATGTTGGTTATTTTCAGATTATTTCAAGGATATTTATTTTGTCTCCTAAAACCACTTCTAAGTTCTGGACAGAAGCTTTCCAATAGGACTCTCTGTCATGATGGACACAGTCTGTATCTCTACTGTGCAGCAAAATACTCACTAGCCATGTGCACCTACTGAGCACTTGAAAAGTGGCTAGTGTAACTGAGGAACTAAAATTTCAATTTTATTTAATTTTAATTAATTTATATGTAAATAACAACATGTGGCTAGAGGCTATTATATTGGACAATGCAGTTTTCAATGCCAAAGAGAGACTGTTTTAAATGATTACTCTTCCTTAACGTGTCTGGTTCCTAACAGGAAGCAATGCCTCATGTTTATAAGGTATTTTACAATTAACATATAAAATACAATTAAATACAGAACCCTACTTGTTTCAGAATTACTCTTTGATGCAGGTGAGATAAATAGTATTAAACCTATTTTTGAGATGTAGTAACCAAGAGGGTAATTGATTAAAGCAAGGCCATATGAAAACCTTGGCAGATTTGAATCTGCTTCTTTAAAAAAAAAAAAAAATCCTAGCCCTTTTCTTTTCAAGAGTATGTTGACCATCAATAAAGTCTATCAATAAATGGAATTATTAAACTAAGAATTTACTTAGATCGTAGAATCTTCATTAACTGGTCATCTATTTACACATTCCAAAAACACTCCCTGGACCGACCTGACCATGAGCCAGGCCTGCTGTGACCCTGCAACAAGTGGTGAATGTGCGGATCCTCGCTCAGCAGGGGTGACGGCGGGTGGGCTGGGAGTGGTGGTGAGTGACAGTGAGGGAGCAAATAAGAAAGTAAATGAATATAGATGGGAAAAGTGCTCTGAATGATACAGGCTGGGTGGTTAGGTAGAGAGTAACGAGGGAAGTCTCTTTCAGATTAGGTTACTGGAGCGGAGTTCTCACGGATATAAGATGTGAACAGAGACCTAAAGGTTGGGAAGAACTGGAAACTAATTCTCGGGGAGGGAGCAGCAAGTCGTGAGGTGAGAGGGAGCTGATGAACTTGAGGAACCAGAAGGAGGCTCGTGAGGCGAGAGCATGATGCATGGGGTAGGGGCTGTCTTCGTCTGCTCTGGCTGTCATGACAACATTCGCAGATTGGGGAACTTAAACAGCAGAAACTTTACTTTCTCACAGTTTTAGAGGCTGGAGTTCGGAGATCAGGCTGCCAGCAGGGCTAGTTCTGGTGAGAACTCTTGTCACCTTGGCAATAGCTACATTTTTGCACACGGCCTTTCCGTGGTACACGTTCAGGGAGAGAGAGTGAGAGCGAGATCTTCAGTATATCAGTTTTGGTTTACAGTACACTTTTGGTATTGATAGAGTCCATAGCAGGGTTATACTATTAAATGGGATTAGAAAGAAAAGTGGACTTCTGTCATGTCATGCCTGGTAAGGAATTTGGATTTTATTTAAAGAGCAAAGGAAAAACATAAAAAAATGGGAAAAGCATAAGTATTAACTCAGCTTTCTTTCCCCTTCTTAAAAAATGTATTCATCCAATGGACATTTATTAGCTCCTGTATAAGAGAGACAGTATGGGGACGCCTGGGTGGCTCAGTTGGTTGAGCAGCTGCCTTCGGCTCAGGTCATGATCCCAGCGTCCTGGGATGGAATCCCGCATCGGGCTCCTTGCTCTGCAGGGAGCCTGCTTCTCCCTCTGCCTGCCACTCTGTCTGCTTGTGCTCACTCTCGCTCCTCTCTCTCTCTCTGTGACAAATAAATAAATAAATAAATCTTAAAAAAAAAAAAAAGAGAGAGAGAGACAGTATGCCAAACTCTAAGACCACAAGGATCAGTCCCAGGTAAATAATAAACTCACAGAAAAGCAGTCTTTCCAACGAGGGTTTGGGAACAACACTGACTCCTACCTTGCAATATATAGAAAAATTAATTGGAGATAGACCACAGACTTTAATGTAAAAGCTAAAGCTACAAAGCTTGTAGAAGTAAACACATGACTAATCTTTATGACTTTTAGGGTACGCAAAGAGTTCTTAGAAAGGACAAATATGTATAACATAATGCATTGTCAATCAATTATAATATAACATGCAATATAATAAATATGCATTACAATTAAGTACAATATACTATAATGTATACAATACAATAATTGAAAATTGGACCATCAAAATTAATAAAAACTTTTGCTTATGGAAAGACACTTAAAAATAAAAAGGCAAGTGACATACTCAAAGAAAATATTTACAATGCATTAATCTGATAAAGAATTGTAACTACCATAAATAAAAAAAAATCTTACAACTGAATATTAAAAGTACAAGCCATAAAAATATGGGCAAACAGACACAACAAAAATATAACAATGGTCAAAAAATACATGAGAAGATGTTCATCATTAGTCATTGGGGAAATGCAATTTCCCTGCACTCACTAGAATGACTAAAACAAAAGGTAGGCCATACCAAATGCTGGTGGTGGTATGGGACAAGACAACTCTCACATTTCCAGTGGAATTGTAAAATGGTATAACCAGTTTAGTAGATCCTGATATAGTTAAATATACACCTACCCTATAACCTAGCAATTCTACTCCTTTGTGTTTACCCAAGGTAGATTAAAACACATATTCCAGAAACACTTGTACATTCATGCCGGTAGTATCCTCATTCATAACAGCCAATAACTAGAAACGTTCAAGTGTCCATCGACATAAAAATAGATCCCAATGTGTGCTATATTCATTTGATGGAAAATAGTAGCAAAAATGCTGATACATTCAACATCATGGATGAATCACAAAAACAGCACACTGAGCAGAAGAAAACAGCACGAAAGGCTGCACGCTGTGTGATTGTGTTTGTATGAAGTTCAAGGGCGAGCAATAATAATTTATAGTGATAAAAACTGTAAACTAAAGTTCCAGGGACGGGTGAGGCTGGTTCCAGGGAGGGGTGAGGCTGGTTGACTGGAAAGGAAACCTCCAGGGAGTAAGAGAAATCTCCATCCCGAAAGGCTGATGCTTGGGTAAGCGTGCCGTTTGTCAGAAGCCGTCCAACCCCACACATATGCTCGGCACATTCTACTGTGTGTAAAATATATAAAATAAAAAATAAATTTCCTAGTGACATATGATGAGTAATAGGAGGGAAATGCAAAGAAGCATCTGACTGAAACGTGGAAAGGAGTCAGGAGTGAAGTTTATCATCGAATCGGACTCATTCGGGAACCCATGCTGGGCGCAGACATGGAGGGCTGGGCTGACTTGACGATGATGGTATTTCACTCGACCTGGGCCATGAGCCGGGCTCAATGGCGGGAGCCTTCTGACTTCTCTTCCCACGTTTTAAGCACAGATACTCCAGTAACTACCAGGAGACTCTGATCTTAAGAAGAAGGTAGATTAAAACTTGTGACGAGATCTGAATTCTCTCATTAGTGGCATCTGCTGACTTTGTCAGGTCCTGAGTTTGAGCTCTGCTGGAAGAGTGGAGAATTTTCCATTTTGGAACTCATTTATGTTGTTGTTCTGTGGAAGCCTGAGAGTGCTAACGTCCAGGGCATGGGGCAGGCCTCAGCTGTTCAGCCTTATTATTAAGGGAAGGGCCGTTCAGCTGTAGTCAGTTTGGGAAGGGTGGGGATGTACATTTTTTATGTGTTTGCTTGCTAATTTTAAGTACATGCATAAGGATAGTGGTTGAATACTAGCTTTAAGTTCAAAGTCAAAATGAGACAAATTAAAATAAGAAGACCAGACATCAGATTAAAATATTTTCAGCTTTTTAAGGAAAATGCTGGATAATACAATGAACTCTGCACAAGGGAAAGCAACCGTCCGCTCCTCCTTGCTCCTTTCTCCCTCTTCCTCAAACGCCAATGTGCTTTTGCATAAAATATTTAATGTAATTCTTGTAATGACTTTGAAAGATGGAACATCAAATATTTACTAATTAAAAAAACAAAACGCGAAAGATTAACTTGCCCACGTTTGCATGGCTAGGAAGTGTTGATGACACCTGAATTAGAACCCTTATCTACACCTACCTGCAGAGCTATGAGTCTTTCTACATAAAAGACACTTTTTTTTTAAGATTTTTATTTATTTATTTGACAGAGAGAGAGAGAGAGAGCATAGAGGGAGAAGCAGACTCTCCTCTGAGCAGGGATCCAACTCGGCTTGATCCCAGGACTGTGGAATCATGACCTGAGCTGAAGGCAGACTCTTAACCAAAAGAGACACCCAGGTGCCCCCTGAAAGACTCACTTTTAACACAGAATTCCTTCCAGGGCTATTCGTGTTTAGCTAGGTGGCAAACCCACAAACTGAGATTTTAGGCATCTGAGGAAGAAGCAATTTAGGAAGACAGTTGGGGGTGAAGGCTCCTTATATGGCATTACACGTGTTCCCAGTCTTGTCAGGCTGGTTCTCTGCACGTGGAGCCCAAGCATTAGTGAATGGGAGGCTGCCTCTCCTTTCTCCTGTGCACGCTGGGAAGAGGTCAGTGTCTGCTTGGCCCGTGGTGATTGTTGTACGGACTTGGCATTTTACATTTCATTGCCTGGTGACTTCAATACATTATGACTCAATCTATTTGGAAAGCCTCTAAATTTGGTTCTTTCTCCCATCTAACCTGGCCAGTCCAAAAAAGGTGGCTCATTGACTGCAATGTGACGGGTCCTCAGAGAGCTGTAGAGAAGGAAGTTCTCGTGTCTCTTTGGAAATCATTTCAGTATACGGCTTACCTACTTAGGTTTCACTGAAGCTAATTTTAAAAGAGTTTGCATTCTTTGGGCAAATAGACAAGAAGGAACCCCAGAAGGGCGGTGGGGGTCATTAGACAACCGGACAGTGCGGATGTGATTGGAGCCCTGTGGCATTCACACATGCGGTACATGTATTTTTCAAAACCTTGAGACCTCATTACTCTTCTTCTAGTCAACACAAAATGTTAAATTTCCTTAAGTCTTATTTTCCTTATCTTTAAAATAAAGACATTGAACCTATTGATTTTTAAGCTCTTTTCCTACAGAAACATTTCCTTTTCTATACTGCAATATGCTATGCCTATATATTTTTGTGTTTCTTAAAAATACAGGAGTGTAAATAGGATGGATTCAATATTTCATTTGTTCATCTGTTTTCCCATCCCACAAGTATTTATTGAGAGCCTACTTAGTGCTAGGTACTCTGTTGACTCAGGGGCCACAAAGATAAATAAAGCACAGGGCCCACCCTCAGGGAGAGAGATTGTTGCATAGAGTTGGATAAAGCTCTACTGCACAGAAGGCCGGTGCCATTCTCATGGGCGACATTCTTCTCAGAGATGACAGATGACAACTGCTCTTCCTTTCATCTCAAAACTTACGAAAGGTCCATTTATTTCACAAGCCAACAGGCACACGTCCCTCTAGCAAGGCGCTTATCTTTTGTGTAACTTCCTCATAACCAGGAATGTCTTTCTTTCCTCTTTTTTCTTCCTTTTTTTTTTTTCACATAAATGAATAACACAGGAGACAACCAATAGCCAGTTTATACTCCCTGCTGTCCTTCTAAAGCTTCATAGCCCAAAATAAAGGTGCTGCGGAGGTGGAGAACCCAATTTCCATTCCAAGACTCGCACAGTGGGTTTCAGTCAATTAAAACTTCTGTTCCTAAGATACAGTTGCTTATGCAGGCAAGTAGCACCCACATTCTCTGGAAACAGTGATCTTGGTCTGGAAGAATGGTCTTTCCCCAATACCCACCGAGACCCCAGTCAAAGGGTCCTGTTCCATTACCGCTGCAGGATATCATGAGGCTGATTTCATCTCCTTGCTCAGGCATCAACTTCTTCTTATTACCTGGGTTTGGACTCCTCTAAGCAGCACAACAAACATCTTATGGGGGAAACAACATGTTTGTCATTCTTTTTATCCTCACTAATGCATTGGAAGGAGGCCATCTGGCTGCCTTTTGGGTAAATCCATTTTATAACAAGATTTTTTTGTGTGCGATTCAGTAATTAAACCCCTTTGGATAGAGTTCAAGATGGACCTACCTTATGCTGAATTTTGCTTTAGAGCAAACTGTTAGTCACAGGTGCCAGTGAATTTATAAATCAGGATGAGAAATCTCTTCTAGATTTTGGAAGATTAGTCATCTTCTTGAATTTCCTTTCACCTTAGGTGCACTCTTCTTCAGAGGTGAGCAAGGTGAGAATGTGCTTAGAATTGCCCCTGGTCTGACATGGCTAAGGTTGCTATCTGCCATCTATCCTAAATGTAACCTCCCAGAACTGAAATGCTGAAATGAAGACAGGAGGGTATTAATGTTACTCATTGCTATAGACACCATAATAGACTTATCTATTCACTCATTCATTCAGTAAATATGTACTAGCCGAGGGCACAGAAATAACTAGAAAAGCTTGTGAACTCATTATGACATGATTTATTAGAGACCCAATATTCTTCTTCTGTTGTCATTCTTATGTGGGGGCTTCACTTGTCAAAGTGTGATATGACATAACATCACCTTTGGAGTATTTTCTAAGAATAATTTATTTCTTTTGAATGAATTACCTTGCCATGTCAAGCTCAAAACATATAAACCAGTACAAAAATACAGTTAAAAGTCAAGTGCTCAGTCATGTTTTTCTTGATATCTTGTGAGAAAATGTTCAGCTTCTTGGCTTGTTGTGCTCCCAATTTCTTTTGCCATGAGTCATGGAAAGTTAATATTCAGTTTGAGAATTTTCTTCTGGCTGCTGATTCCTATGAAAATCCCTTGAAAAACATCATCAATTTGATTGGACACCATTTGCCTTTCTTCTTGCTTCCACACTTTCCCACTGCTTCTTTCCTTCCCCCTTCCCTCCCTCCCTCCCTTTCTTTCTCATTCTTTCTTCCTTTTTATTTTAGATTTTACTTATTTGTCAGAGAGAGAGAGAGAGAGCACAAGTAGGGGGACCAGCAGGCAGAGGAGGAAGCAGGCTCCCCCCTGAGCAAGGACCCTGATGCGGGGCTCCATCCCAGGACCCTGAGATCATGACCTGAGCTGAAGGCAGAGTCTTAACCCACTGAGCCACCCAGGTGTCCCTGCACCCACTTTTGGTTGGCGAGATAAACCATTCTCAATAGGCCTATGTGTTCTCTCAGCTATGATATAGTTATAATGTCATTCATACCAGCAGCACTGAGAGTTTGTTTGACCAGGAGAGCAACCCTCTCTGATGGTTAATTGGGTAACAATTCACTTTTATATCAAGCTAAGTTGTTTGCATCTTTTAAATAGATCATTACTTAGAACCTCTCCTCAGGCATAAGAACAGTCTGCTTTGGGAAGAGTATTTTCTGGGCATAGATTTGCTTTCCTTTTGAATGCCCATGAATGGTCACTGTGGTCTAGTCTCCTTGAGCAGAGACAGAAAGTTCCCAAATTCCTGAAGATTCCCCAGATGGTTGCAGACTTCAGAAAACAAGTGGTGACTTTGGTCTCCTTGTGGCTTCCGGGTTGACTGACAGAAGCCAACCTCCACAAAAGGACAGCTGATATTTATAGTTAGGGAGAAATGTACTATCTGACTCAGGTCTAGACTCTGCAAGGACTAAAGGGGTAACAATGTGTTTGGGGGCATAAGACCAATTGTTGGAACTATAATCAGGGTCATATTTGGAAAAGGTTTTTATCTTGCTCTCACTGAGGTTCTTAAAAGCTGCTAATATAGTTGTGATTCACTTTGAAACTTCCTGAAAACAAACTTCATCATGAGGTTTTTAAGGCATTTTTGTTCTGGTTGGGTCCTATACTCAAAGAGAAAATTATCTAAGTAGAAGCCAAGACATGCTGCCATCCAGACATGTTTCTAGAGAGCCAAATTACCACAGGTGCGAAAACTTCTCAAGAGCTCCCTGAGTTTAGATAAAATTAAAAATAGTTCATTGCAATATTGTGAGATATATTTTTGTCACACACTCTTGCAAGTACTACAGCGTGATTATTTCAAAGGCTTGTCACACCGATCACGTGTTCACAGGATTTTTGTGTAGTAGCGAACTTTATTTTATTTATTTTATTTTATTTTGTTTTGTTTTATTTTGTTTATTTTATTTTTTTGGCTATGGGTTTGGGTCTTCTCGGCCATAGGAGATTGTTCTTTGTGTAAGGTGTGAATATTGGAAGGGACTGAAAGACATATTGATGAATTTTACAACTTGCTAGCTGGAAGTCCTCCTTGCTAGTGAGAGTGAATTCCAAGGATTCCCCTGTGGAGTGTAGTCTTAGGAACATGTGCTTCCTTAGCTCTCTCAGACTGAGGCAGCTAATGATCTGGGCTTCCATCATTGGAAACTCTGAGTCGATGAAGTCTAAAGAGAAAAGGGTTGAGGGCGCCTGGGTGGCTCAGATGGTTGGGCCTCTGCTTTCGGCTCGGGACGTGATCCCCTGCCCTGGGATGCAGTCCCGCATCGGGCTCCTTGCTCGGCAGGGAGCCTGCTTCTCCCTCTCCTGCTCCCCCTGCTTGTGCTCTCTCTCTCTTTCTCTGTCAAATAAATAAATAATCTTTAAAAAAAAAAAAAAAGAGAAAAGGGTTGAAAGGCACAGTGAGTGTTCGAAATTGCAAACTTAATGTACTTCAAGAGCATTGCCTGTGCTGGTCAAATTAGTGACCAGAACAATGCAGTGTATCACTGTGTAAATGAATGACCTGTTTTTCCAAGAGTCAAGCCTGTTAAGGCAGTACCACCAGGAGAAGAGCAGGTGGGGCTGCAGGTAGAGGACTGTAAGCCCTTTCCTCCCTCTGGCAGAACCAGCAGAAACGCCGTTGATGGAAGAGCCACCCTCACATGAAGAGGCCAGCGGTCTTGAAGGCCAATAGAGTTTTAGTTTTTCTATTTCTTCTTATGATATAAGATACATTAAACCATGCATTTAAATTTTATTTGAATTCAACAATATACAGAGGTTTTAATTAAAACAGGTGTTCATCGATCACACCCGTTCTCCATCCCTGAGTTCCACTTCTCAAGAAGAACATCTGCGTCATAACTGTTTCTTCTGGTGTTCCTCTCTGCTTGCCTAAATAGCAGAATAATCGTGTCATTTCTTGATTGAAAAATTTTAGACTTTATGATTTGATTTCTTACTATAGACAGTAAATATTGACAACCATTCCTCCTGTACCCCTCTCTCAGGTGTACATGTTACCTTCTTCTATCATTCTGTATAGCTGTTTTGCCACTTTAGGTTATGCCAATATTCAGTATTTACTTCATTGTTATTACATAGATGTCATCAACTGCTGAGTCATTCGATATAATGAAGTGGCTTTCTTGTATTTGTACAATTTTTGCATTTTTTGCCTTTTCTAAACTTAATTCTTTTTAATTCATTTTTATGCATTATTAACTCATAAAAATCTGTGAAAAAACTGACCAAACACATCAAATAAGCAATCTATTTTTTCTTTGAGTTTTTTATATTTCTCCAGGAACGTTTAATTTTCTTTCTCAAGCCTTGCCTGCCAATTGCCAGATCTTCTGGGATTTTTTCACAACCATCTTGTCCTTTTTTGTCTTGGATTTTGCATTGCTTTCGTGTTTTCTGCATTTTTGATTCATTCCCTAATTCTGCTGGAGTGCATTCTCCAGCAGCTTTCTGCGAAAGGTTGCGTAAGAGACTGATGTTCTGAAACATTGCATATCCAAAGGTATCTCTATTTTATTTTCTCTGTGATTGGTACTTTGGCTATGGGATTCTGGGCTGTATGTTATTTTTTCACTATCTCCTATTTTAGCATTGCTGCTAAGAAGTCTCATACTGTTCTGATTTCTGATCCTTGGTAAATTCCTCCACTTTTTCTGTCTCTCTGAAAGCTTTTGCAACCTTTTCTTTCTTTTTCCTCCCTTCCTTCCTCCCTCCATTTCTTCTTTCCTTCCTCTCTTTCTCTCTCTGTCTCTTTTTTCCATTCCTGGTGTTCTTTCTGAGATCTTTAAATCTGAAATCACAAACACATGTTCTTAAAAGAGATCTAGAACATGGAAAACTTACTTGTATTTTGCATTCAATAATTTCGTCTTTGGTTCTTTTTAAGGATTATTTTTCTAAAACCCTTATAAATTGGATGTTGACCTCCCAGACTAATCCTTTTCTGACTCCCCCCTCCCCATTTGTTTTTTTCTTTCGGCTTTATTTTCTGAGTCAATTCCTCAACTTTATTTTACAACATTCTTATCGGTTATTTATATTTTATATCTTCTCTCATATTTTTAAGTTCCAAAAGCACTTTCCCATTATCTGATTCCCATTATGTTATCCTGTCCTTATCACATGGCTGTAAACTCACTCCTCACCTCTGTAGGAATACTAATCGAAGAGTTTTCTGCTGGTCTATTTTTTTGGAGGGGGGTGGGTCCTCTTCTTTTATGTTAGAGTCTCTCTTCCAATGTCAGGTTTTTCTTTATATTAAAGAGATAAGATGTACAGCTGCTTCTAGAAGTACAGAAGATTATTCTAAATTTTCCTCTTAATTAAAATAAACTTATGAAAAAATTATATAAAATTTTAATTAAATGCTTTTTATGCCTGAATGAAAGAAAGAGACCAAAAACAAAGTGGAGGAAGCTTGAAGTTAAAACATACAAGCATACCTTGATTCTGAGGAATTCTAAAGAGAGAGACTGAATGAGACTGCTGGATTAGATGGGAGGCTGGAGGAGTAATTCCAGGCTTACCACTCTTGGTACACACCTTTAAGTGTATTTTATGTCATTTCTCATTGCCTTAAGTTTGACTTAGCATATATCAACTTTTTATTTTCCCCCAAATTTTACCATTGTTTAAGGCTATGCAAAACAGATGGGTGGGGTAAAGATTAAGGAAGAGGGGCAAATACCAACAGAATTCTTGATGGATGGAGTTCTGGAGACTCTTGGTCTATTGGGAACAGGGAAGGCTTTCTACCACTTAGTGACAGAAATTTAGTGGAATAAGAAACATTTCTTTTACTTTCCTCCCACCCAAAACTTTTCTTAGGGGTAAAGTGAGCTAGGTTTTCCATAGGTGATAGCTTCTTTCATTTTCCAACTTGAATATGTCGTGTTTCAATATGGATTTTTTTTTTTTTTTGCTGTAAGGTAATAAGCATGAGATATTTCTTTATGAAATGTTATATCAAATCTCCTATTTGATGCTTATTCAGACCTTTCTTAGTAACTGAATCATTTATTCTTTCCAATTGGGAAACATGGCTAAAGTGGGGAGATTTTCTTTCTCCATATTAATCACAGGTCCTTATTTCATTTCCCTTTTGTTGATTTTCTTTTAAACAAAATTTAAAATATATTGTTTCACAAAGTAGCCAAGAAAAAGAGAAATTATCCCTCATCCTCTGAGTGTAAAAGAACAGTAATAATCTAATATCGAGTGCCTTTAGGTTAGTGTCTAGCTTACAAGTACTTCAGAAACACAGTCTTAGAAAAGAGGAAACATGTCTCAGCAAGCAGGTGGTTGTACCAGAAAAGAATGTCTATAATGGCTGGTCTGCACTTCTGGAAGCCAGAAACACTGCACTAACACAGCCTTAATATAGCCGTAACAGACAGTAGGGTATGACTTAATGATCAAGCAATAAATAACAAAGAAAAAATTAAGCTACAGGTGGTACATGGCAAAGTGTGAAACGGAAGTCCTGAACTATGGAGCAGAACTTAGCCAAGTAGCTTCAGCACTTCTGCAGGACTGTGAGATCTTTGGATTGAACTAAAAGCTTTTTAAGAAAAGAAATTGTATCTATATCTATATCATCTATATCTATATCTATATCTCTAGATAAACATGTTTATTCACATGCACTCTATTGTGGCAGAAGTTGTTTCTAATTGGTGATTATCACCTATTCAATGATTTACTTAATTTTTTTTATTTATTATTTTTTTAAGATTTTATTTATTTATTTGACAGACAAAGATCACAAGTAGGCAGAGAGGCAGGCAGAGAGAGAGGGGGAAGCAGGCTCCCCGCTGAGCAGAAAGCCCGATGCAGGGCTCGATCCCAGGACCCTGGGATCATGACCTGAGTCGAAGGCAGAGGCTTTAACCCACTGAACCACCCAGGGACCCCTCAATGATTTACTTTAAAACCTTGAGTGCCCACTTTGTGTCCAGTCTTAAACCTGGCACAGTGGATGCAGAGATGTCCCAAAGTTCATGGTCCAGTAGTAGAGACAAACAGCAACTTTTTCATTACTACAGGATGTTGAGTTCTGTGGTGAAGGGAAGCAAAGGAGGCTGGGTAAGGAGAGCCACGTAAGCCAGCCTAGAGCCTAGAAGACTTTCAGAGGGAGCAGATATGAGGCCACATGAGAGTGGAAGCTAAGAGGGTACTTCTAGGGAAGGGAAGAAGCATATACAAAAGCATGAGAGACGGCTCAAATTGACAACATGAGTTGAGTATATTGGTATATATGGTGCAAGGACTAAGCAGGTAGAGTTAGATAAGATTACGAAAGGTGTCACCTGAAGTCACTGGGAAGCCATTGCAGGATTTAGAAAGATCAACCTGGTGGCAGTGTGGCATGTAGGTTAAAGGTGATTATAAGTGGATGTTGGAAGACCAGAAAAAAGCCTGTTACAGTAACAATGTGAGAACTAATGAAGTCTCAAAACAAGGTAATCACAGGTGATATAAACAGATATCCAAAATTTAAGAAATATTTTGAGAAATAAGATTAACTGAAATGGATGACAGATTTGATGGGAAATACGGGAGTCAGGGAAGATGATGAGTCAAAGATGATGTTCACGTCTCTGATTTGAGCAATGGGTACGGATCCTGCCATGTAGGTAGTTAGGATAGTCTGCGAAAAGAAGCAGATATGGAGGGAAACTGATGGGTTCACTTTGAGGTGGGTTCTATTTTTTTTGGCTTCCAAGTGGAAATTCCCGTATGTGGTTGTACATAAAAAGCTAGAGGTCAGGAAGAGGTCTGGGCTTAGACCCGTACAGTAGGGAGTTACTGACCAGAGATAGTAGTGGTTACCATTAGTATGGATGTATTAGCTAGCAGGATTGGCCAAGATAGATCTAGGGACATGTTGACTGTTAGGAGCAGATAGAGAAAGAGTCGATTATGAACGTGGCTCGGAAGGACTGGTGACGTCAGCGCACAACCGTGTGAGAGTGGCCCACTGGAGTCAGAGCAGTTCAAAGAAAGAGTCTGGGCTACAGAGGTCCTTGCTTTAATGTGGTCAAGTAAATTAAGCACTGAAAAGTTGAAAGCGTGATGATACAAATTATCCTCCCAAATAGAATAAATCTGAAGAATAAAGGGACCATGACCATGACGGTTGTTTTATGGGTCCATTTGACTAGACCATGCAGTGCCCAGATATTTGGCTAAACATTATTTCTGCATGTGTCTATGAAGGTGTTTCAGATGAAATGAACATTTGAATCATTAGACTTATTAAAGGAGATTGCCTTCACCAGTGGGGGTGGACATCATCCAATCAGTTGAGTCTGAATATGACAAAAAGCAGAGGAAGGGAGACTACACTGATTCTCCTCCTGACTACTTGAGTGGGAGTATTGGTTTCTCCAGCTCTGAGTGGGATTGACACCACTGACACTCTTCATTTTCAGGTCTTCAGACTTAGACTGGAATTTATACCATCAGTTCTCTTGGTTCTCAGGCCTTTGGACTTGGAGTGGAACTACACAGCCAGCTTTCCTGGGTTTCCAGCTTGTAGACCACAGATCTTCTCAGCCCCTATAATCATGTGAGTTAAATCCTTACCATAAATCCCTTCCTGTATCAATCCTCTGCATATCTATATCACCTCTATCTATTTATCTATCTGTCATCCATCTATCTATTTTATCAATCTGTCTACACATTCTGCTGGTTCTGTTTCTCTGGAGAGTCCTGACTAATACAGGGGTTGTTCCTGATAATTATGGTAGGGCCACAAACATAAACCAGATGTTCTCCAGGCAAACCAGCATAATATGGTCATTTTACATTTGGAAGAATTATTTCAATGAAGTAGTCAGAGTGGTGGCTCTACACGGTAAGAGTAAAAGAGTGAAGTGAATGATAAGAAATTAAAGTACCTGTGAATGTAATTTTTTTTTTAACTAGCTTCTATTTAAAGGGGAGAGACTGAGTGGGAATTAGAAGGGGTAGGGGGTTAAAAGGAAACATTTGCCTGGCAGAGGCTTGAGCAATCCTGTATGCAAAAGAGAACGTGCCAACAAAGAGGGAGAAGTCGGAGAATTTACCAAAAGAGAGAACACATGATTGAACCACTGTCGTATGGGAGCCGGAGGATATGGCAGGATTAGCTTTCAAAAGGACGATAGATTATTTTTTCTAGAGAGACAGGAGAAAAAAGAAATAGAAAGCAAATATAGCAAATGTGTGGGTGGGTGAGTGTGAGGTTGGCCAAGTTTCCACCTGATGGTCTCTGTTTTCTCGGTAAAGCGTGCCAGGAGGCCTAGTGCTGAGAGTGGAGGATAGGATTACAGAACAGGGAGAGCAGGAGCAACAGGTGAGTCTGTGTACTTATTTCGGAGGGTGAGAGACAAGCTGATTAGGAGCACCACAGGATTTTCAGGCAATATTATGGGCCAGCCGGACGCTGTTAACTCTCAGAGACATGGACCTACAGTTTCATGATTTACGCTCCCCCGCCTGTTTTAAGTAGTAAGGATTGTGGCATTGGTACAACAAATGAATGCACAAAGGAGTGATTCAAGTTCTGGATTATGGTCCCCATGGGAAACGGGAACAGGGGGAGGCTGACTGATGGGAAAGAATGGGGAAGTCAATAAACATCAGGTCTCACTGAAGTTAGGAAACGAAGATGTTATTGGTAAAAACACAATAGCTAGAAGGTTAGGAAGCTGTGTAGAGAGAGCGGACGTAGAATTAAGATTTCAGAGGTGTGTTCGCTCTGGGTGATGGTGAAGTCCCAGCTGGGTCCATGGGTGCGTTTCTGCCGTGGAGATGAGCTATGTTGTGGAGTTGGTGTTGGCTAATTCAGCCACATAGATGTAGAAATCATTAAGAACTGTGATACAACTTAGAGCAGAGAGAGGAAAACATTAAACCAAAGATCAGTGAAACAATTGATGTCAACAAAAATATGGGGATGATATGGGTGATCTAGCCAGATACTTTTTCCAAGAATTTAGAGAAGTGAAGGTTCTGTGTGGCCAGGTAGAGTTGAAACTGAGCGTGTGTGTGGTGTCATCAGACAGAGATTTTCACCCAGACACGAGACCTGGGAAACATTCTGTGAAGAGGAGAGAGGAAGGGTTTGCAAGAATAAGGGGACTGGTCGTGAGAAAGAGTGAAAGGGACCAGCTGGGTCTAACAACAACCAAGAACAAAGTATAACTGAGAGGTCAGTCTGCATTTTGGGAGGTGGGCAAGGATAAGGGGCATTTATGGAAGCTTCTACCTGGTTCTATCCTTCCTAGCTCTGGAAATCTATGTGTAGAGCATGGGCTGCAAACTCCAAGACAGCAGAAATCATAGTGTTTGGTATGAAGGGAAGGAATGAGTGCATCCTGGGGTGAGGGGGGAGAGGGTTAACAGCAATGGTTAAGAGCACGAGCTCTTAAGTCAGAGAGCTCTGAGTTGGGATCCTGGCTGGGGAATCTTCGGCAATTGTTTAACTTCCTTAGTTCGCAACTTCCTCATCTATCGATATCGGTTATGTTAGTAACGACACTTCGGAGTTTCTGGAAGCAACTGGCGTCTGGGCGGCACCCAGTACTGGCAACTTTTAACCATTTTATTTGTTGGGATGATATCTGGTGTGACGATAATTTGTAGTTCAAGCTCCGAGGTGTTTTTTGTTTGTTTGTTTGTTTGTTTTTTAAGCAGGCTTCCAAGCAGAATAGTGCTTAAAAATCCTAGAAATGGTATACCAGTCTCAGAATTAGTTAACTCCTTAGAAAGGGAGAATCCTTTCCTTGTTTTTAAATAAAAACTGCAACATTTCTACCCAGTTACTATTACCAATATTTTTGGGTAAACCTTGGACACACAGGGCAGAACTACAAGGATCCTCTTTTTATTCTGGGACTACTACAAATATTTGTCCTGTTTCAACTCTACTCTTACCCTGGAAAAAGGCAAAATATTGCAGGAGTGTGTGGCTGTGATTTCCAGTTAGTTTGTACCTTTCCTGAATTTTCTTTGATTTTGTAAACTCTTGAGCTCCAATGACAATTACTATCTACAGTGTTCACTTTTCCCAGAAAAGTATACATGAGTTATGAAGAAATCTTAACACAAAATTATTTTAAGTTATTTAATTAATAGGAAATATTATACTGTGTCATATGTGCCCATGGAGAATTTGGATGTGATCTGTATCAGCAAACCCACTTATCTTACCTAATCTTCTATCTTATTTCCCTGGGTTTGCATTGGGATCTTGTGTGTTACTTGCATCATGGCTTGTTTTTTCCCCCAACTGACTCAAATCCCTTCTCTATTAGCCCTGAAAACATCTTTGTTGGGGATAAGTAGCATGTTCCTTCTCCAAAACTCAGTCTAATACCCTTAGAATGTACATGACTCATGGGAAAGCAGGGGAAGTCACTTCCGAGCCCTTTACACTGATTCTGGCCCAGCCTACAGTTTCCTCAGGCTCTGATCCTTTTGCTCTTTTGCCTTAAAAATCCCCAGACTGCAAAATAGCTCCCACCCACTGGAACAACTTTCCTTGCAAGCCATCAAAATCCACTCTGATCTTCCCAAAGCGGGGAGGTGACTTGATTCCTCTCAGTGCTGGAAACCACCTCAGTGTCACTAGCTCTCCCATCTCCCCATCTGCAGGTGAACTCTGGAGCCTTTTCAAGACTTTGCTCCAATGCTCAAGATCAAGTCTAACCTCCACTGGCAGATCTTTGATTTAAGCAGTGGGGTTTTCCAAAGAATTTACGTATTTGACATGAATATTTTAAATGAAAACTTGAGACATTGTTGTCAGCAGAGCTATGGCTGTGAATCTCTCATGTCTTCTCTTCTAGGTCTGTCTGTGCTACTGGACAAGGACGCCTCCTGAAAGCCCACACAGTACAGGGGATCTGGACACAACGGCATAACAATGTTGCTTTGATGCTCAAGCGGCCAATGGGTCACTGGTGGGCTTATCCAGCAGGAGTTTTTGCAAAAATTACTTCGGTGAGAGTAAAGAAAAAATTCCCATTTTTTTTTCCTCCCCTGGAAGCTGTAGTAAGAATGGATCAATAAATAATTTTGATTATTTTAATTAATTTTGATTAATTCATCCTAAAGAGAAATGTAAGGTCTTGGGTAGGGGAAGTTGCTGAAATCCTCCTGAGGCAAATGCTAATATTGTTTTCAAGGTCATAGACTAAAAAACAGTAAAGTTAAACTTGGCTTGTCTCTCCTTTGGCATGTGTTGAGAGTAGAGATTCAGGGAAGTTTAATCTCTTTTATTCACAGATTGAGTTGTGCAGTCATGAGTTTATGCAATACTAACTAGCTTTAATCCAATGAGAAATAACTTGATACAGCAAGACTATAATGCCTGGAACAACCAGAAAACCTGAAAAAAAAAAGTTCACGCTATGTTATGGGTCTAAAGAACCCTGCAGTATTAAGCAGAATGAGATAAAAAATTTTTACCTCTTTTCTTTCTGCTGCTCAATTTGCTACTTAACATCCTCTCTGTCATAAATGCTGAATAATCTGTGAGGGAATTAGAATCTAAATCAGGCTTATGTAGCTGTACCTGTAAGTGCTAAGCTTGCTTGGAACTAGATGTAATTGAGCATTACAGTTTTATTTTTCTTAAAATCTTATCCCTGATTAAAAGGTAAACTCATACACACACATCCACACAAATATATATATTCCTAAATTAATGACTAGACAAGAATTTAGGTATGTAATTATTAGACTGTTATGTGTAGACAAAGAAAATAGGAGAAATTTAAAGCACTGAAGTAGTTTTAATGAAGGCATAGTATTTTATGTATATTATTTCTTCAAAAATGTCTCATAAAGGAAGGGAGAGAGAAATGACAAAGCATACTCATCTGAGGGTATTGGGGCCCAGTTTTACCTGAAAAACTCATGTGAATGTTATACTTTACTGTGTATTGATAGCTGTCTTCGACTTACTAAATGTAAAATGTCATTCACTTTAAAGGTTTATTTATTTATTTGAGAGAGAGAGAGAACAGGAGGAGGGGCAGAGGGAGAGGGAGAGACTCTCAAGCAGACTCCCCGCTGAGTGTGGAGCCTGATGTGGGGCTCGATCCCAAGACCCTGAGATCATGACCTAAGCCAAAATCAAGAGTTGGCCGCTTAACTGACTGAGCCACCCAGGAGCTCCATAATGTCTTATACTTACAATGACCTTTTAAGAGGAAGAGAAAATAATGCCAGTTTTTCCTCACCAAATCTTTGAGTAACATGAATTTTCCAGAAAGATATGTTCGGTATCTGTCCTCTAGTTTTGTGTATGGCTGGGCACACTGGAGTGTTGCTCTCATTCAAAGGGTCAAAGCTCTGGCTGAACAGAGAAGTCACTAACGCACCTTTTAAAAATCACCTTTGCACAAGATTCACTGAAGCCCAGTGAAATTGACATCTCTAGGAAAGATTCTTAGCACTGATATTTTTAAAACACTCCCCAGGTAAATCCAGTGGGTACCCAAGGCTGAGACTCACTGCCGTAGCTAGAGACTTCCTCTAGTTTGAGGACCACGGAGGACATTATATTCGATACTCCCTATCATTATACCTGAAGACAGGTATACCTGTTGTACCTCTCTTTGGACTTGTCTCCCTCATCTCCAGGACCCTAGGATAGCTGTTGAGTACCACAGTGAGCTGATTGCCAGGAAGCAGAAACTCAGGCTGCAGTGAAACCACACCTCGTGTATAGCCCAGTGAGAACCTGAAGATCAGCCTCCAAGCCACTGATTCCACAGCAGAGAAAGAGAACAACTCATTCTAAACAGTTTGGGCATGGTTTCCCCTCCCCCCATGGTAACTTCCTCCAACGAAAGAAAATTTTAATTTGACAAATTCCAAAAAGTGTTGATTTTTGGAAGTATTTAATAATAATTTTATCAGTTTGACTTTTTAAAACCCCACCAATTTCTCCTACTCTATTTTCAGTATTTGCTGAAGGATGACATCCCCCTTGCCTTAATCATGTGCCAGATTACTCGTAAACCTGGACCATATGCCACTGTAATTTGCTGATGGGCCCAAGCTGTTTTGGTAGATAAAAAATCCGAGGGGATTAGAACGGCTCAGTCCTCACTGTGAACAGAGCAATGGCTCTGGGGCAGCTACATGCTCTCCTTTTCCACGCATCACCTAGCTTCTCTTCCTTCAAGTCACTGGTGACCCCAGCACCGGAGAGCGCGTCAACGGCTGCAAAAGTGTATTTCACTCGAATGAGGCTTTCTGTAGACACTCAGACAGAAACCAGGTTTCAGAGACACGGATCATGCGAGCCACGGGTTAGAAATCACGATGTGCGGAAGTCAGAAATGTTCCCCCAGGTTTGGTGTTTGGATGGTCCCGGTGGGGTGAGCGCTCTAAATGGATGAGTGACGCAAAGCATCTTTCTCCATTATTTGACTCCTGTTTTCTGCTCCGCACAGTTAACGGTGATATTCTCTGTCATCCGTGTTTGAGTGACTGCCAGTTCTTCTGCTTATAATAATGTGAGACTCTATGATTTCACTTCAGAACCTCTGTGACTCTTGAAATCAGAATCAGGTGGTTGATTTTTTTCTTTATTTTGAGAGAGAGAGAAAGTATGTGTGAATGGGGGTTGGGGCATAGGGAGAGGAAGAGAGAGAACCTTTTTTTATTTAAGATTTTATTTATTTACTGGAGAAAGAGAGCGCGCATGAGCGAGAGAGCACAGGCAGCAGGAGAAGCAGAGGGAGAGGGAGAAGCAGACTCTCCACTGAGCAGGGAGCCCCATGTGGGGCTTGATATCAGGACCCTGAGATCCGGACTTGAGCCAAAGGCAGCCGCTTAACCAACTGAGCCACTCAGGTACCCCAGAAGAGAGAGAAACTTAAGCAGGTTCCACGCTCAGCATGGAGCCAACTCTGTGCTTGATCTCAAAGCCCTGAGATCATGACCTGAGCTGAAATCAGGAGCTGGATGCTTAAGCGGCTGAGCCACCCAGACGCCCCTCTTCTATGCATTTCAATGAGGATTTTTCATCTGGTGTGCATTGTCTGGAGGGAATTTAGGTTTCTCCTTTTTCCAAATTATCACTTTATCTGCTATGTTTCATCTTCTCCAGTTAGGAAAAAGGCTGTAACAGAGACAGAAACAACACTACTGAGGAAAGAACTATTTATATTTCTTATTATTTCACATCTGCCTTCGTTGGTCTCATTCTTTCCTGCCCTATATAAACTTTTCCCATGTGGTGTGTGATATATTTATACATAGCTCTGAGTTCCTATCATCCCCATTCGGGGACCTCACAGGAATGGCAAAGTTCCCATAAGCCTCTGCATGAAAAAATCTAGGGATGGTAGGGGCGTATATATACCTGAACTGGTGCTCATGACATTGGGCTGATATCTCGAGTAGTCAGGTCAGAGTCACATGTCTTGCTTTGTACCAGGTTCCAGTGGATGGGTTATTATCTGGTCTCTCCCTGTCTTTCCCAGGTTGATATGGAAGACAAAGTGGTGTGGGTAAATGGGCACATAGTTAATTTAAGAGCCATGAGCTTAGGATTCGAACTTTCCTAGTGACTTTTGGAATTCCGAAAGCTAAGGAAACATATTTTTTTAAATTCTTACACTTCTACGGCTGAACTCTGTCCCTGAAATGGCTTTAAAAAGTGAATATATTTCTGAAAATATTTTTTTTTGTTCTGAGACCAGTTATATCATTAATCCACACACAAAAATCCCTGCCACATGGAAAATATATAAGGTAGATTTATTTATAGTGATTAGAGAACAAAATAACAAAATTTATGATGAGCACTCTGGGTTATAAGCAATGTCTTTCAGCTATCGATGTAAAAGATTTCAAAGTCTCTTTTTTGTCAAAGGAAAGCGTAGTAATAACAAACAGCTTAAAGATATATTTATTAGGTTTTGATAGTTAAATAAATAACCATTTAAAAATTTCTTAAAATCTTTAAACATCGTAAGTAATTCTTATAAACAGAGTAAAAGATGTGGGAAGTGTGAAATCAAAAATGTTTTTACTCATTAGAGTTGACCCTATATAGTTTCACCACTTATGAGTTATCAGGACATCTGTAACATGTGAAAATGATTTTCATATTTTATCCCCAAATATTATGTATTTTCCCTTTATTTTTGAAAACATATAAACATTCAAATGCACATATTGAGCGATATATCTTTCATACTTAGTTATACCAAGTTGTTAAAATACTAATGAAAAAAATCTATTTTTTGACTATCTTTTTTAAAAGATTTTATTTATTTATTTGACAGAGATTACAAGTAGGCAGAGGGAGGTTGGGGGGAAGCAGGTTCCCCACCGAGCAGAGAGCCCGACTTGGGTCTCGATTCCAGGACCCAGAGATCATGACCTGAGCCGAAGGCAGAAGCTTAACCCACTGAACCACCCAGGAGCCCCCAAAAATCTATTTAGGAAGACATTCCAAAAAAAACATAACAAAGTGTACTTGCTCCTTCACAGAAAGGGTCACCTTTCCAGAGGAATAACAAACTGGTGCATTGGGATATAAAGAAACATCAGTAAAGACAACCAAAGTTTTCACTTGTGTCCTGAAGGTACAGTAGGGGAAGCATAACATTTTTTTTAAATTATTGAAAAAGGAAAGAGTGGATGGAAGATCAATGTGCTGGTTGAAGGATCAAGCAGATAGAGAAACGGAAATCTGTTTCCAAATCTCTTTCCATACAATCATTTTAACGAAAGGCATGACAAGGTGATGAATATTGAGGGCACGTGCTGTCATGAGCACTGGGTGTTATACTTAACTAATGAATCACTGAACACTGCATCAAGGACCAATTATGTATTATTTAGTGGCTAACTTAAATATATTTAAAAAAAGATGTCCTACAGGAAAAAATAATAAGATAAAATAAAATAATTAGTTTAATTACTTAAAGTGAATTGATCCCTGAAAATTGTATTTTGAAAGCATCAAATAAGCCAAATTATTTGTCATGAAATTGATAATCATCAATAACTACTTTTAGATTAAAAAAAGAAAGGGATGAGAGACAGGGTTTCAAATAGTCTGGTTAGAAAACCTAGCCCGGTTCTTCGGTGTGATAACGTGCAATGGCATCTGTATTGAGGGCATCACAGCTCCCTGGGCCGCTCTTTTACTCCAGCCATTGACGCAGTAGCCGGTGCTGTACAGCTGTAGCAGGATAGGCTCCCAGCTGCACCGTGACATCGGGCCTCCACGGAGGGGAGGCTGAAATGAATCAGCTGGTGTTCGTGCTGTGGGACAAATGAAACAAGGAAGCAGGAAAGGGATGCCAAGGGTGGTTGCAATTTTTTTTTAAGATTTTATTTCTTTGTCAGAGAAAGAGAGAGCACAAGCTGGGGGAGCAGTAGGCAGAGGGAGAAGCAGGCTCCCCACTGAGCAGGGAGCTTGACATGGGACTCGATCCCAGGACCTCAGGATCATGACCTGAGCCACAGGCAGACACTCCACAGACTGAGGCCACCCATGCGCCCCTGCAATTTTTAATAAGGTGGTCAATGAAGACCTCCTGGGGAGGACAGTATCGCCGCAAAGGCCTGAAGGGAGTGGGAGAGTGAGCCTCCTGGACACAGGAAACAGACAGCAGGAGCTCTAAAGCGAGCAGCGCGGCTGGAATGTTCACTGGGACCAAAGAAGCCAGTGTTCTTGGGCAGAAGCCAAAGAGGCAGAAAAACAGGAGAAGAGAGGGAAAGGAGTGTTACCAGGATGCAGAGCGCTTCCTAGGCCTCTCCAAAGATGACCGTGTGCCCTCTGATGAGCTGGGAACGGAATGGAAAGTTTTGGGAGAAGGACCGACGTGATGTGGCTGGTGTTGAGACTAGACCGCAGAGTGTGTGGGCAAGTGTGGAAGCAGAGACGTCTGTTAGGAAGCTATTGTAATAATTCAGTCAAGAGACAATAGCTTTGTAAAAGGTGGAAGCAATAGATGCGGGAGACGAGGTAAGGTTTTGGATATATTTAGAAGGTAGAAGCAAAAGAATTTGCTTATAGGCAAGATATGAGATATGAGGACAGAAATGAATGATCATTTCAAAGTTTTAATTGAAAGACAGGAGGGAAAACATTGCTCTTATCTGAGGTTAGGAAGACTTTGACAGTTGAGATTTGGGGAGGGGGTCAGGTTTTGGATGTAATACGTTTTGGGTATAATACGTTTGGCTATAATACAACCAAATGGAAATATGAATTAGGCAGGGGAGGGTGGGCATCCGTGTCAGCAGTGTAGGAGGGTGCCTGGGAAGACTCATAAACTCAGGAGTCATCATCACATAGAGGGTAGTTAGAGTCACAAAGCTGGCTCAGTTTCTTGGTATGTGTGGTGTGTGCAGGGAGAAACGAGAGGAGGCCTGAGGGCTGAGCTCCGGGTCACTCTAATGTGCAGATGTTGGGGAACTAATGAGAAACTTGCAAAGGAGCCAGGGAAGGAGTGCACACTGAGGTCCAGGGCAACTGGGGGAGTGTGAAATCTTGGCAGCCAGACGGAGGAAGAGTTTGAACCGTGTCAAACCCTGAAGGGAGGTGTGGGTGAGCATTGAGAATAAAGCGTGGGATTTAGCGATGCAGAGGTCACTGGGGACACCGCAGAGCTGTTTCAGTGCAGTGATGGGGGCAAAAATCAGAGAGAGCTCGAGAGAAAGAAAGAGGAAACTTAAGAACCATGAATACTGTGAAAGCAAACCGCTTCTAAAAGGGAGACCAGAGTGGACTTGGAGCTGGGGGAGGTCTGTGAGGTCAAGAGAAAGATTCTCTTGTTACTGTCGGAGAGATGATGGCATGCATATAAGCTGTTAGAAACTTTGGTGGAGAGGGTAAATGGGAGAAGAGAAAGAAATGAAGGAGTTCCGGTCTTGACTAGGCAAACGATCACGTGACACAGAGGACAAGAGACCTTAGAGAGAAGCAAGTTTGTGCAAGATGGCAGGCTGATGGGAAGTTTGCAAGACTGCGTGTGCGAGAAGGCAGAGAGGCGGCGACGCACGCTGCAGGGGGTGATTTTGCATGGTTTCTCTTTCCCTGTTAGGTAGGAAGCCGAAGTGAAGGTTTGAGGGAGGTGTTGGGCATACGAGGATAGAGAAGTGGATGCTAACTGGTCCTCTGGGTGTGGGGGAGTGAACAGATTAGGTGAATGGATGTGGTTTCTGAGCAACGTTGGGGGCCCGGTTAACAGAAGTGCACATACATACATTTAAAGCTTGTGCTTTTCCCAGCCTTTTCAGCTGGGTGGAGGAGCGGAGCAATCAGAGAATTGAACTTAACCAGGATGGGGTTTTGTCCGCCCAATATGCTAAAATGGGAGACACGCAAGGGGACGGACGGTGTACACAAGGGAGGATTCTCATGATAGCAATGGTTTTATGCTAGAGAGAGTCGTGGTTTCTTTCAAATAAATTCCCTCCTATGACCTCAGCCTTTCTAGAAAGGTACCACCTCTTCTTCATCAAACTTTGGAATTCCAGAATCATTTTGTATTTTCTTTCCTCTCCCTATTCAGTTACCCCAACCACCAGACAGCCGCTGCCATGTCATTCCCACCAGTGTCGCTGTCACAGAAGCTAAGTGTAGGAGCGGACCATACAAGGAGGGGATAGAGCAGGACAACGCAGGAAAACCAGTCGAGTGTCAGAATAGGGAGGTTCTAGAAGGCTGAGTTAATTACTATTCTTACATTAATCAGGCTTCTTGAGAGGGAGCATCCCAGGAGAATCAGGAGGAAGTTGCATGGTCTTTTGTGAACTTATCTCAGTAATCTGACTCAAAGAGTAACCTCTTTCTCTAAAAAAATTTTATGGGAAAACAACCATGTCCATTTCTTTGCATTTTGTCTATGGCTGTTTTGCACCAACAGCAGAGCGGAACGATTGCAACAGAAACTGGAGAGTCGGCAAAGCCCAAAGTGTTTACTATCCAGCCACTTAGTGGAGCTTGCTAACTCCTTCTCTAAAACCTGAAAGGAAGTGTCCTAAGTGGGAGCTTTCAAACCGACAGTCGTGGCCTTTGTCATAGAATCGAACCTCATAACATGTAATGAAAACCTACGCCGTTTCCAGAGCACTATGTACAAAAAGATCACATTTCTCAGTGAGGTTAGAGGGCAACCCTACCCCTCATTTCCTCTTTCCAGAATTATTCCCCAACACAAGACAAAACACATGAACTGCACCCAGATTTAAACATTAATTTTGGGATGTTTGCCAGACCAGATGGTTAGAAAGCTAAATACCATTGATTTATTTCTTACCCTTTATGAAGCAACATTAGAGACAATGGACCTTATCAGAACAAATGAGAATAAACAACAGAATGCAGATCAGAGGAGAATTAAGAGCAAATGCTATTGGATTTTATTATGCTATAATTAATTTTGTATATAGAAAAGCACTAATTATCAGCAAATTGTAAACTCCCCCAACCAAGCTTTTGCTCATAGCAGCCGGGCAAGGATGGACTTCGCTGTTTCACGAATGTCACTTTTCCTCGTGTGATATTGTGATCACAGTTTGCAGAGTCCTGAGAGTGCTCTCTTGCAAATGCAGTTAATCTCATCAGATACCTTGTGAGCCCTTCGTACACTTCAGAGGCTGGGGACATGCGATCCCTGCAAACAATATTGCCAGATAGTGGTAATTTGCACCCAGAACTACAACAATAGTTCTTACTTATTTTGGATCACAGTCCCTTATGGGAATATGATCAAAGCTACAAATGCTTTTTTAAAAAACACGTGCAAAGGCACATAGAAACAAAATTTTACATATAATTTCAGAAGGTTATTTTATTTCCTGAAGGTCATTTGTGAAAGTGCATTTGAGGGTTCGCCCTGTTTTTAGGCTCTTTGTGGTATAGCAAAGGCACAACTGAAAGAGTGAGTCAGTGTGTATGTGTGAGCATGTGCGTGTGTGTGTGTGCACGCACATGTACATGTGTGCACATGTACAAATGTCTTAGTTTCTTCAGAAAATTAAGATGGAAACATATTTTCTAGGTGGGAGGATTGGTTTATGCAAAAAGTAGTGAGATATGATATGGCAGGGGAATTGAGGAAGTCAAGGTAGTTTAGAAAGACACATCCTGGGGGAGGAAGACTGAGGCCTTGGGGCAAGAGGTTGTACCTTGGCTCATACCAAGTTTTGTGTACTGTGTGAGCAGACTTATCTCTTTCCCTTGCGGAGCGTACATCACTTAGGGGGACACACACCATTGGACGAGGCATTGATCACAGAACACTCAGAGACCCATATTTGCTTGCTTTTAGCTGGTTGTTTATTGCTGATTTTCTCTTTCTTTTTTGTGTGTGAAATAAAGTATATGCTACTAAACAAGGATCTTTATGTATATCTTCCCATGGTGTTTAATTTTGTAGCAGTCCTGCTAGGTAGATTTTATTTTACCTCTTTCATTCACAAAAGCACAGAGATCCAAGGAGGTGACTAACCTGTTCAAGCCCATGCAGCTGGAATAATCCCTTTTTTCTGACGCCAACTTCTATACTTTCTCCTCCAGGCTTAAGATACTGAGCCAAATTAAAAAAAAAATGTTTTTAAAGAATAACTGATCATTTCTGGCTGATGTAGAATATTCCCTTAGAGTAAATCAGAGTATTAATTAAAACCATACTTTTTATTACATATTTTTATTTAGTAGTTTTCCTTAGACCAAGAATTTTGGAGGGTATAAGCCTTATTTCTATGTGTTAGTGATCCTTCACTCCTACCTACCCTTATTTTGGTTTTCACATTAGCAAAGAGAGAGTTGGAGGAAGGCTTATCGCTGGCATTGAACTGAGCAAACCGGACGGACCGGAAAGTCTTGGCAGGGCTAAGAACCTGGATTACAAGGCGCTGGGAATTCCTCCAAGACAAGAATTCCAAGCAACAGACAAAATGTGCATCATAAAGAGAATTATACATTAGGATTTTAAAAATGTCTTCAGCCTTCTCCAGAGGTGGCAAAAATACGTAAATACATAAAGCGGAAGTGGAGAAGGCACTGGGGACTTTGCAGAGAGTCGTCTCCTGGGTCAAGTGTGGCTTGAATTCTCCCTGTGAACTTTGCTTTCGGGCATGAGCATTTATTGCTAGAAAACCTTTCCAAAATTTGAACTAATGAACACCTTAACTGCTATCGAGAACTACATGCGAATTAAAGAAGACGTAGGGTAAGAAGGGGACAGTGTCATGGAAATCTGGGTTGTGATCAGGTTTAGAACACTGAACCGTCAGGAGATCAGGCTTAGGTGTGGCGCTTTCACATCAGATGAGTTCAATGGAAATAGTCAAAGTCCAACTGAAAAAGCAAAGACGATGATTGGAGATGCCAAATGGGCAGCTTCGTAACTTAGCGAAATAATTTATAATGAGACATTGAATCATATTCTCAAGAAAGGGGGGAAAATGTCAGAAACACCTCCCAGTGTTGCCTGAACGGCGGGGAAACATTTCTGGCACAGAACACGCAGAGCATGCGAGCATTGTCTGTCTGTCGTGCGCCTCTGAAGGACCGACAGCCTCTCACCCTGTTAACACGGAGCCGGTCAAGTCACGCTCTGTTTCTGTGGAAGTTTCTGTGACCTCTCTGGCATGCTTTCCCCTCGCCTGGACCCTAAGCACGGTCCTATCCCACAGCCTTCCCACATCTCCTTGGAGCCCCGCCAGGTAGAGAGGGAACAGCTGGGAAGGGATGAGCGTGAAAAGCCCCAAGGACTCTACAGAGGGTCCAGAAACCCTGCATGAAGTGACCCCGAGGACCTGAGGGCACTTTCTTCAAGCACAAGGACAGTGTAAGTGGAGAGAAACAAAATGCAAGTTGAGTACATGACCACTTTGTAGGGCAGCAGACACTGGTAACAAGGCTAAAAGTTTTGTATGTTTTTTCGCATTTGGTCATAGGACGACAGACATGTTTGCTAAAGCCTCGGAACAGATGTCATGATACAATAGGGCATTCAGCCCCACAGCAAAGATACAAAGTCCCACTGTATCTCCATCATTGAAATACGGATTTTGAAGTTCCTTCCAATCGTTCCGTGTCACTGCTCACATTGAGACTCATTTAAAAAGAAAATCTGTTTCTAAAATGACTCTTCTGCACTGTAGATAAGTCCATAACATGAACTCAAATTATTTTAAGGGAGTATCAGTTGTTATCACTCAATCTTATCTCATTGCTCTAAATTGAAAGACATTATTACTAACGCAAATCTCGGAGAGATACGAAGCAATCTCCCCCTCTATTTTGGTTCTTTGAACGATTTTCATTGCTGCTTCATGATTTACAAGCTGGGTATTATTGTGGAGCTCTTAAATCTCTCTGTGCCTCTGGAACTGCGGCTCTGAAATGGAGGGAACATCAGGATCCAGCGGACACCGTTGTTCGAGAATTAAATGGAATAATATATGTAAAGTGCTTAGCAGAATGCTGGAACATAGAAAATGCTCAGTCAGTGGAAGCTATCATCATCTTTATCACCACCATCATTATTCATTTCCATTCAGCTTAGTCAAGAATACAGTAATTTTTAAATGATGCATTTTATGTTTGAAGATAGCACGTAACTTCTGATTGTTAACTTTACATAATTACTGCTAACGTCTAATTTGAAAACGTACAAAGAAACTTCAGCACCCTCCAAGTTTGCTTGGTAAGGGTGTCCTATATACATAGGAAAGTTGTTTTTTTTTTAGTTTTTTCAAATTCTAAATATAGCCAGATTTAATTTTCAGGCATGATAATGTTGAATTTGTGACAAATCTGTAGGATTAAATTTTGTTAACAATCATTTGCATTATATATTATGTCTAATCTTTAAACCAAATACACCAGCACAGAATCTGTGATGTTTTTAAGTTTGTTTACTCAAAGAAAACATGGAAACATTTGTACGCCAATGCAGAATGCTGAAAAAATGTACCACGCAGAGCAAGTTGGAAGCAATGTTTGTGAACCTCAAACTCCTCTTGTTTGCTGTATTTTAGGGCACCAGATTCCCAAGCTTTATTGAGAAATGTTCAGAGATGAGTGGAAAGTGTTTTGAAATCAGACAAGATGTGCGTCAGTGCCTATCTGCCACAGCACGGAGACCGCCCTTTGCTTAAAGGCCAGCCAAGCATTGTCTCGGGTCTGCATGTACGCGTCCCAGTGACATAACCGGGAGTGTCAGGCTGACATCCCTCCAGACTTGGCTACAGCCTGTGCTGGGTTGTTTTGGATCTAGCTATAAGAACAGTCTCCAGGCATAGGATCAGAAGTAATGAGAATAAAGTGCCCCCGTAAGTAAGTGTTCTAAAAGCTTCACCTATAACTTAATTGAGGTAGGTCCTCATGTGATAAACGAGTATTTCCCAGGTTCCTGCGTACATATGTAATGCTTCAAGTTGGGTAAGACTATTATGTTTCAGAAGTTTTTCTGTTCCGGCTTACCACAACATTAGGTTTCCTAGTAGTCACTTGTCTTAGACATTCTCTGAAGGCGGAGTCTAAGGCAAAGGCTTTTGTGTCGCTAGTGTACTCGTGAACTGCTGGAAAGCAAAAAGCAAGTGAGAACGGAAAACAGGGTGTGGAGGATTGAGCAGGAAGGAGGAAAGGCCAACCTAGGGATGAATTACAAGGTTGGCCATCCCAGCGGCACTCAGTTCTGCACTGTTCTGTTTTTTCTAAAGAGCCTTATGGTAGCTTTATGGTAGCTTTATGGTAGGTGTTTCAGAATTCAGCAGCTGGGAATCAAAATGACGGGCACATCCTTTAGCTTCTGTCCCCCATTGGCCAACGGAAACCATACTGTGGCTCTTTTGCACTTCTGAATGTGCCTAGGTCCTTAATATTTCCCACGCCGGTGCATCAAAACAAGACCAAACAAAGAGCCAAAAAAGCGCAGGCAGAAGTTGAGAGATACCTAACACAGGCCCGAATCAAATGTTGTCAGGTCACACCTGCGGGAAGCTGGGTGAAGCCTTCAACGGAGCGGGCTGCACCGCCGTCCTGGAGGAGGTCGTGGAGAGGGTTTGAGGCAGAACTCAAGGTCTCTCTGCTATTGCCCCTCGCTTTCTACCTCTCGGTTCCTGTCATTCTCATTGCAAGTCCCTTTCAAGGTGGTGGGCAAATTTGAGAGGACTTACTGAAAGGTTAGTTGAAGGAGCTATAGGCCTCACTGCTTGGCCCTAAGTCCTAAGGCCATAATCAACATTTTCTTTCCTCCACGGTCTATTCTGAATTTCTATTGTATTTGGCTAGTAGGACGGTCTGTGTGTGTGCCCAGTGGAGTGACCCCAGACCCTTATCCGCGGCGGTCTGACGCTCTAGCCGCCTGGCCCTGGTTGGGTTGTGGCTCTTCTACCTGCTGATTCTTAGTTACCACCAAGTGTTGAAGCACCAGAAGCCATCCCGGGGAGTCTCCTTTTTTCCTGTATATTCCTCCCTGTCCTCCCTGTCCCCCATGCATAGCAGCAGTTCTAACTCTCCTGTGGCAATTAAGGTCAATTATTATCCCCTTGGACCCCCTCTTGGCTTATTGACTCTCTGCCACGATGAATCCAACATGACCAGGCGGTAGTTGTATGTTCAAGTGTTCTAGAATGTTCACAGTGTGCCCCGGGAAAGAGGACTAAGTGTCACACAACCGAAAGTGAGGGTGACAAGCAGCGTGCATTCTGAAAGTGTGTCACCAGGAGTGATGGTGAGAAGTACTAGCCCTGCTTCCACCCTCGGTTCCCAGACCCGTCTCTCTCATGTGCTGGGGACACAGAACAAGAAGTGAGCCGTCGGTTCAGAGTATGAGCCACATTCTGGAGACCTGCGCCCTGCAGGACGCTGGACCCGAGCTGGAGCCTTTGCCAAACCTTCCTACGATTCTACTCCCTGGGTAGCTACTCTATTCCAGCTGATTGCTTACGTGGTAAGTCTAAAGGGTTCCGGGGATATGTGTCCATTCTTTTATCTCTTTTGCTGTAAGGTTTGTCTGTCTTCTCAGGATGAAACAGATAGAAGAGGGAACGTATACGACAGATACACGTGCAACTTTCTATTCAACTTAAGTAATGATTTTGTGGTGGATGCAATCGCTAAAGGTAACAAGTTCATTTTGCAAATTATTCAGTAAATCCAAAGTGTGATGCAGAAGTTATGGTTGTTTACAGGATCACAGGATAGGCAACTTTGCTAAGAAAGCCATGCACCCTGGTGAAGAGCTGTTTATGTGATTACGGATACGGCCAGGCGGAGGCCCTGAAGTGTGTGGCTTGGGAAGAGAAACGTTGAGGTCTGCTACCCCTCCTCTCTCTCCTCCCTTCCGGAACTTAGCTGGAAGCTTTGGCCTTAGCTTCAGGTACCTCGAGTACTGCGGGCCATTTAGGAAAAGGAGATGCAATTTGAAATTCTGAATTTGCAAAGTACTGGAAGAATAATTTATAGTAATGAGTTTAAAAATCAACTCTTTATTGCTTTCTCACTAGTGCCAAAGTGTTTTGTATCAGTGAACTTTTGCAATAATGCAGTGTAGTACATTTTTTAACCTTGAATAAAGAATAAACTTTTTAAAAAGGGCAGTGTGTGTACAGACCCTGGGGAAGTCACGGCCCGAGTGTGAGGAGCCAGGAGAATAAGGAGGAGTAGGTCTGTGCTGCCGCCGGAGCTCAGAGGTGAGCACTGTCGCTACTCACCAAGAATCCTAAGCAACAACCGGGCTCGAAGGGCCATGTTCTGTGTTTAAGAACATAAGCTTCGAGAGCCTGGAAGCGAGTGTATTATATTCCTCCTTTCTGTCTTGAAAACCGTGCAGTTTATCACAAGGATGTCTTGGGTTTGGGGCACTTCTCCATGGGGAAAGGAACTTCCTCAGGCACCACAGGTGACACGTTCTATGCTCAATTAGTAACGGGGTGTGTCTCCATCCCCGGGCAGAATGGGATATTGGAACCGAACGTTTCAGTGACATCAGAGAAGGTGAAAATGAGGAAAATAAGATATTAGATCTATAAGAGAAACATGTCATCCGGTTTCCAGACCAGACAGAAGCTTCTTCTATGGAATATTCAGAAGCAGAGCCTGACTTAACTCTGGCCCCGTGGGGAGGAAAAGCTGCCCACAAGACTATGTCTGCTCACCGTGCAGAGTCAGACCTCAATGCCAAGGAGCATGTACTGTATTTCACCCAACCTGTGAATGGTAATAAACATGTGTGATTCATTTTTAAATGTAAAAGCAACGCCTGTTACTGTGAGGGAATGTTGCATGGGATATCGTGGTTGGTTCATGCGTTAGGTTAAACACTTTAATAGCGGTGCTGGAGGAATTCTGTGGATATGAAAGAAGAACCCCGGTGTCAAATCTGGTGAGGATGATTCAGGAGGGAAGAGGGCCAATGGAAGGGAGTTGAAATCAGGTGGCTGGTGATTCTCCTCAATGACGGCGCCACATTGCTGCTGGTGATACGGCATTCAGTAGTGGTAGTAGCTAGATCATTCTGGATGAGAGGGAGCCCAGGCTACAGAGTCTATATAGAGCCTTAATCTCTGGCACAATGGCCACACCATTCATAAATCATCGTGCCTGCACCACTGGGCTGAGTAAATGAGATGATTGACAGTTACAACACGGGTCATCTTGGCCAGCGGTTGTTGATTGCCTCTTTCGTGTTGAATCCCCTTCAGTAGGTACTAATCTGAGCCATGACTATTTCCATACTCTATCCACTTCCATTGTTCCATCGACCCTACAGACTTCCTTGCCTCTGATTTTTGGTTATTGTTCCTTCAAGCACAGGAGTCAAGGTAAACTCATAACTCAGTCACAATCCCCTCCATGCACGGTAAACAACAAACTGTACTGCTCATAATTTTTAACATCTGTAGAATCTCCTTAACCACAGTCTTTTGGGACCACCTCTGAGCAAGACTGTGGTGTGGCGGCTGCACATTTCTGGCTAGTCACAACGTATTACGTATTGTCATCTGTGGACCAGACCTGAGCTTTTCTTCTCTGTCAGTTGGTCATAATTGTTTCAGGTTGGGTGTCCCAGGAAGTAGACTCTGTCTGACATGCAAGAGGTTTATCAGTTTGTGCTCTTGAGAACAGTATCTGTGGAAGGGAGACAGAGGGAGCAGGATTGGGCAGGAAGAGAACTGAGCTATGACACTGTGTCTGTGGAATGCCTTAGTGGGCCCTGAAGAAAAGTCTGAAGACCAGAAGATTCTTGAGAGCTGTCCTAAGCTGGGACAAAAGGACCAGATCTTTAAATCCCTTTATCAATGGTCACAGAATGTGGACTACCCAAGAAGAGAAGCGTTCCTGTGACTTACTCCATAACTGGAGGCCTCTATCTCTCTCTTCCCTTCACCCATTTTGCTCAATCCCCTACCTTCTCCCCTCTGGCAACCATCTGTTTGTTCTCTGTATTTATAGTTCTGATTCTGCTTTTTTATTAATTTTTTTAGACTCTATTTATGAATGGAATCATATGGTATTTGTTTTTCTTATTCTGACTTATTTTACTTAGCACAATACCCTCTAAGTCTATCCATGTTGTCTCACATGGCATGAGCTCATCCTTTTTATGGATGTGTAACATTCCATCATGTCTATAGACCCCATTTTCCTTATCTGTCTGTTGATGGACCACGTCCATCAACGGTTGCTTCCACGTCTTGGCTATTGTAAATAATGCTGCAATTAACATAGAGTGCATATATCTTTTTGAGTTAGTGCTTTTGTGTTCTTTGGTAAATATCCAATAGTGGAATTATTGGATCACATAGTATCTTTATATTTAATTTTTTGAGGAACCTCCAAACTGTTTTCCATGGTGGCTACACCAGTTTACATTCCCACCAACAGAACATGAGTGTTCCTTTTCTCCCCATCCTCACCAACACTTGTTGTTTCTTGTCTTCTTGCTTTAAGCCATTCTAGCAGATATGAGGTGATATATCATTGTTGTTTTGATATGCATTTCCCTGGTGATTAGTGATGTTGAGCATCATTTCATGTGTCTGTTGGTTAATGATTTATTTTAATATTTGACAACTGTAAGTGAATTCTAATGTCTACATTTAGCTATTGATTGATACAGATGTTAGAATTTATACATAAATTGTACATATGTAAAACACATACATTTTATATATAACATACAAAGTAGATGTATAATAACAGATATATAATAACTATATATATCCAATATATTACATATCCTGGTATCAAAGTATGAAAACTTGAGAGAAAGGTAAATAAATTATATACACTATTCATATCTCAAATCTGCAGGATTATGTGGTGGTTAAAAAAAATTGTTTGAATATCTTCCCATCAAAATTTGGAGTCTAAGTTCCTTCCCATCGAATGTGGACTGGCTTTAGCAACTCTTATAGTTAAAAGAATGTACCAGATGTGAGCTATGTAACTTCAAGGCCAGATCAGAAAGACCATGAATCTTCTAACTGGCTTTCCTGAGAGGTTTGTTCTGGGAGAAGTCAGAAATCACGTAGTAAGTCTAACTATCTTGATATCTCTATGTCGGAGAAGACACAAGTAGACACTCTAGCAATAGCCCAGCTAAGCCACCAGCCTACGATCAATCCAAGTGTCAGCATTTGAGCAAGCTGTCTTTGACATCCAGCCCCTGTAGACTTTCAGATGATGGTAGCCCCAGCCAACATTTGAGTGCAACCTTATCAGAGACCTTTAGAGTGAATGAAACAGCCAATATCTAACCGATACCTGGAGAACAAAGTAAAATATTCAGTCCCATATTTTTGGGGTAATTTGTTAGGCAGCAAAAACAACTGATTACTATGTGCCACATACTCAGCTCTGTGCATCACCTCAACCAACTCCCTTAATTTTGTTTATACTGCAAAGTGAATGTTATTGCATTATAAAGATGAGGAAAGTGAGTTTTAGAGAGGTTAACTCTCATAATGTCACACAGCTAGGAAGAAGTGAGACAGAACCCAAGTCTGCCTGACTGACTGAAACCTGAAAAATAAGATCAAAAGAATCTTAAATTTGTAGAGTAAGGCCTACTCTTCAAGCAGCAAAAAAAGAAAAAAAATTGGCAGCATATTTGAGATCAATTGAATTAGAAATACCCGCATTCAAATAAAATAATTAAAACACTTTCTAGAGTTCAGTATGTGCAGGCTGGAAATGAAAATTTTGGATGAGAGGGCCCTAGTGAAAAACAAATTTAACTATTACCATATGAACATTGTTGCCTGAATAGTGATGATGCCAAATGGCTGAGCAAAAGGTATTTGAAATAATCTGGAACAACTTTTGTAAAGATGTTTTGGCATGAAAGTGTACAGCAGTTTCATTTTGAAATACTGAAAAGCATGAGAGAAAACATAATTAGTATCCATAAAAAGTGAATAATTCGAGTGCTTTGCTTTAAATGACCTTTGATGAAATTCTAATTCTTCAATATACCATTACCCGTTTAACCTAACATAAAAAGGGAGAAATCATTTTCTTTACTTTTCATCCTTTTATGGGTCTGCCATCAAATGAGAATATCAAACCTGAACTGCTGTGTCACACGCCAAGACTGAGGCACCACAATTCGCTATAATTATGCTTGTTCATTCACAAGACTAAACATATTTTTAAATTGGTTCTGATTGTGTATGTGACTTATAATTTATTTAGACCAAGCAAACATTTCCCATTTCTATTCTGTTGGACTCAGAGTTTTGTACATCTTCACTCTACAATATTGGCCGAGAAACTTTTCATCGCTACATAGTCCCTCTGTCCCTTCACTTCTTTGATCGCTCTAGTGTCTTCTTCAAAGGTTCTTTGCTTTATCCCTGATTAGTATTTGATATTTGGGGAATAGGTTGGATACATCTATCAGAGCCTGCTTTGTTTGATCCATGGTTCCCAAATATTTGTGTGTTCAAGAATCATCTGTGGAATGAATGGTACAAACAAACAAACAAACAACTGTGGATTCCCAGGCCACATTGCAGAGATTCTGATTGGAAGGCTGTGGGGTGGCACCAAGGGACCCACATTTGTAAGGAGGGTTCTAGAAATTTCATTCTTTTTTTTTTTTTTTAAGATTTTATTTACTCATTTGTCAGAGGAAGAGAGAGAGAGCTTGCAAGTGCACCACGAGCAGGGGAGCAGCAGGCAGAGGGAGAAGCAGGCTCCCTGCTGAGCCAGGAGTCTGATGCAAGACTTGATCCCAATAATTTGGGATCATGATCTGAGCCAAAGGCAGGCCCTTAACCAACGGAGCCACTCAGACATCCCTCTAGAAATTTCTTTTGCAAATAGTCTGAATATCATCTTTGGATACACACTGTTCTAAGTATTACAGCAATAATTTTAGTAACTGCTGTCAGATTGTAGGATGCCATTTACCACGAACTGATCAATGTATAGGTCTCATCCATATAGTTCTTAAAAATAAGAAAATGAAAAACATCCATACTTTAAAAATATTACTTAAAATAATTAAACCTTTAAAGTAAAAACAAAAATATTTATTATAACTATTTGGAATTATTGCCAAAAACAGTTTTATCACAAGTTAAAGGTATACAACAAATTAATACAGAATATTTACTTTATAATACTTACCATAATTGTATAGAATGTGTACTATATCATAATTATCTAAGACCATTAACATTTATAATTATCAGGTAAAATAATCATTGTTTAATTTAATTTTGCTATCTGGCTCAAAGTTTCCATGAGAATTTGCAAATAATGAGAAGTAGCCAACGCTGAGATGGTTACACAGAGGTTGCCTGGTGCTCTGGAGCTGCTTGCTTATTTATTTGTGTACTTTTTTGTCTCTAAGTGTCAAAGGTTGATATAAAGCCTATGAATGCTCCTAATGATTTAATTGCTCTTACACTTGATTTATCTTTACCAGTATACTCTTATCCATCAGGCTACTTACCTCCAGTGTTTCTACATAGAGTTTTTCCTCATGATCCACAAAATTGTCATATCTTATCTCAAAATGATCAACTGAAATGAAAAAAGGGAAGAACAAGGCCATTAAAATTTCCTCCACCATAATTCACTTTTGTGTTAATTCAGCAATAAACCTACCAAATAATCTCTATTACCATACACTGCCTCAGTCCTCAGAGTATAAGATAACACAAGGCAGCTGCTAAGGTACCTGTTCTAATAAGCCTCTGGGCTTCATAATCGCAAGTTATCTTAGTATTTTTCTGAAGTAACTATTTCTCTTCTGTATCCTCTCTTTGCTATTAAACTAGTTAGTGTTATATATGAACAGAAGGAGCTTGAAATCTGTATTTTCAAAGACTCTATTCAAAACCTGTCTCACCAATGAATCATAATGGGAAATAACAACAATTTCCTTACAAAATCAGGATAATAATATTTAATTCACAGAATTTTTAAAAAGCATTTCTAAATTCTCAGATAAAATAAGATAACATGGAGGCTCTACATCCAGTATGAACATATGAGTTCTGTGGACCTGTTTCCCGGCAAAACTAATGAAAAATATTTAAAAACAACCATTAAATTCTCTGCAGTTGGATGTAAAAACATACAGCAAATGAAGAAATATTTATTCAGGAAAATCTACTACAACTTGGCAAGAATAATGAGGTTGGTGGTTTTTGAACCAAGAGCCACTCCCTCCTGCGCTCTCCCCTCTAAACCACGTGGAAATTCCACTCTAGACTCGGACAGTTAAGAACACAGGCTCCCTTTCACCCGAAGGCCAAGTCCGAGGGCTCTTTCCCCGAACGTGCTTCTCAGTCTGCTCCCAGCTATCTGTTGCTCAGGCTGAGTTCTGGGTCAGTGACTGACAAGTAGGGGCTCCTTTCTCCCACTCTGCTCTTGCTCAGGAAACAGAGATTCTACCTTGGGTACAGCAGCACTGAGAACCCTGAGATTTGCCATGCTGAGAAAGGCAAGCCGGGGTTCTCTCTGCCCCTTTCACTCAGCGCTCAGCTATGGAAGCATATGTCTCAGAGAGAAACCTGACCATTGTTCCCACACCCAGCTCTAGAATTATCACTAATGTATTTTGCCTAGAGGGAGAATTGAGACATGGTAGAACTTTGAGTTTCTTCCCAAAGGAACTGACTTCATTTGCAACAGAGTGTGCAAAATTTTAAACAGAAAAGTTGCTTTCAAAATCAGTGAGGGTTGTAGAGACTAACAATTGATAAAAGATTGGTAGATTCTTTGGGGATATAGGCACAAGTGATGGCTAGCTGGTTTGCCAAAGAGAGCCAGGGAACGAGACAGCTGGGAGGAACATACCTTGGCCTAGACCAAATCTCAAACACTAGCCTTAGGAGCTATCCCTTCAAAGGATCCCAAATTTGACTGGATCTGTCTGTTAAACAGTCCATGCCCAAGGACACTCCTGAAAACAATGAAGCCATTAGCTGTCAGTTATTGTAGCTGGACGTCTGCAAAGAAAAAGAGGTCAAAGAGAGTCCTACCAAAAGGGGCGGGGGGATGGGGGGCACTGTGGGCTCTTCACAGGGGTATGCCTTGGACAGCATCAGAGCCTTCACAGAGTAGTGGGTGGGAGTGGGGAAGCGTTGGCAACATACTTCACTAAAATAGTCCAGCTAGTCATTAAACAAATAATAATAATAATAATAACCCCAATAACAATGACAAGCCCTGGAGGGGAGGGACCGGTACCAGAGTTGCTGCAATAAAATATCTGTAATGCCATTCCCAACAGAAGAGTGTGACACATGCAAAGAACTGAGAACTTATGATCCATGCGTAGGGAAAAAAGTAGACCATAAGAATGACTAGATGTCCTATTTAACAAAGACTTTAAAGTAACTATCACAAATACTTTCAAGGAACTCGAGGAGAGCATGTTTAAAGAAACAAAGACAAATTATTATGACAATATTGCAACAAATAGAAAATATCTATAAGGAGATAGAAATTATTTAAGAAAAGAACCAAACGAAACTTCTGGTGCTGAACATTTCAGTAACTGAAATGATAAATTCGACTCAGCAGTTGATTTGAACAAACAGGAGAAATAATTAACAAACTCAAAAACAGATGGATAGAGATTATGTGATCTGAAGAGCAGAGAGAAACAGGTGAAGAAAAATAAACACACTCAGAGAAATAGGAGACACTCCTAAGTACACCAACAGACAATAATGTGAGTACTGGAAACAGAGGAGAGGAAAGCGAAAAAAAAAAAAAAATTGGAGATAATAGTTGAAAATGTGCCAAATTTCTTAAACAACATTTATCTATACATCCAGGAAAACGTTAATTTCCACATCAACAAACTCCATAGATCTATAGACCAGTCACAGTAAAAATGCTGAAAGACAAAGACAAGGAGAAAATCTTGAAAGAAGGGAAAGAAAAATAATTCATCATTGCAAGAGAACTCCACTAAGATTAACAGGTAAATTCTCCTCAGAAACAAGGGAGGCCAGAAGGCAGCGGGGAACAAATCCAATGTGCTCAGTGAAGAAACTGTCAACCGAGAATCCTGCATTCAGAAAAGCTGTCTTCCAAAAATGAAAGTAGAAAAAAGACATTAAGAGATAAGCTAAAGGGGCACCTGGAGGGTTCAGTCTTTAAGCATCTGCCTTTGGCTCAAGTTGTGATCCCAGGGGCCTGGGATGGAGCCCCTCACTGGGCTCCCTGCTCAGGGGGAAGCCCGCTTCTCCCTCTCCCACTCCCTCTGCTTGTGTTCCCTTTCTCACTCTCTCTGTCAAATAAAAAATAAAATCTTAAAAAAAAAAAGAGAGATAAGCCAAAAGTGAAAGAATATATTATTCACAGATCTACCTTTGAGAAATACTAAAAGAAGTTTTTCAGGCTAAAAGGAAACAATCTTATTTTTTTCAAATCCACACACAAAGCAAAGAACATCTACAAAGGTTTTCATGAAATGATGAAAGAATGTAATGTATGTTTCCTCTCTTTTCTTAACTGTGTTAAAAACCAATTGTATAAAACAAAACAAAATGCATATAGTGAATTGTTGAGCCTATGACCTAGAGAAATGTAATGTATTTGCCATTAACAGTGCAAAAGAGGTAGAAGGGAACACAGCTCATGGTGGGTAAGGAAATGACTCCAGAGAGTAGGTCAAACCCACAGAAACAAATGAAATGACAAATGCTGAGTACTCTTGGTCTTTCCCATAACCTTTGCTTGCTAAATGTGACACTGACTTTCTATGTTGTTTCTCACCCTCTCTTGGAACCCCAGGTCCTTCTGCTCTGGTATGTTTTTGTGATGCTGGAGGTAAGGAAAAGGGAGCAGAGGACAAGAGGCATGACCCAACAGTCAACAAGGGGTCTCTCCGCCTCATTTCCCGGGGGGACGTCAGAGCCAGGGAGGGTACAAAATTATATGTGAGGAAAGAGAAACTAAAGAGGCATGGTTATAGAGTCTGATCATGATATTCTATCAGTTTAAGTAGAAAACTTGAGAACTTATTTTGAAATTAACTTTTATTTTCTGATCTGCTCTTTTGATAGATATCTCTCTGAACTACACTATTCTTATTGATGAGGAAGCAGGAGGCTGGCTGAGGACAAAGCAAAAGCTGGCACCTTGCACCCCCTCTCCACCCGCTCCCCTCCCCTCGGTAATATATGTGACATTCCTCAGGTACCCCTGACTGCCATAAACGAGAAACAAATAGTTAACTTGCTGAGATCACATCCTGCAGGACAGGAGTCTCCCTTGGTTTACAAATGTCCTAGAGATCTACAAACAAAGAAGTTACATGATCAATAGCACAATTTCCAGAGGCAAATAACTCAGTTCCTCAAGCCTAAATGTCACCCTCCCCTCCATAAACAAACCTGAGGGAGGCTGGGGTAGAAGGAAATGTAAGTAAAGTTAAGTTTCTTCTATACCTAAATCTCACTAACAAAGACGCTTGATAGCAGGATTGTGACGTCCCACCAGGAATCTCCCAACCATCTTGACGTTAATGGCTCGCCAAACGACAGCATGGATCAGGCCGCTAGACCTCCGGTATCCCTGCACCTTCCGGACCTTCTTTAGCATACAAAAGCTCCATTGAAACCCCCCTTTTCCCTCACCTTCCCCCACTCGCAGGGTACAGAACCTGCCATCCCTCACAACCCGGGGCCGCAGCAGCTCCTCCTGCCCATGGGTCCTGCCCCCCCCCCCCCGTGCTTTAATAAACCACCATTTTGCACCTAAAATCTGTATTGAGTGTTCCAAGGTCTCTAATGGCTTTAAAATTACACAATGCCATTAACTAAACATGATCTTTGGTCTTAAATATTATAAACTTGCTTACCTCTTGCCAAAAAAAAAAGATTATTTCTCAATTTATTCAATGTTCAATTAGATGTCTCAAGAATTCTTTCTTGGTCATCGGCTCTGGACCTCACCCCTCCGAACCTCACCTAGGTTCTAGAACTTCATCATTATGGCAAAAGTGCCAGATACATTCTCAACCAGCTTTTCTCACACTTGTTTCAAGTCTTTCATTAGTGTTTTTTTTTATTATTATTATTTCTATATCTTAGACATTTCACCACTTAGTTCAAATAGTAATTTCTTTTCCTTTTTAAATTGATAATGTCAATTGGAAACAGTATTATTGGAAACTATTATTTTATCAATAATATTAATATTTATTATATTATATTTATATTTATAAATTATATTTATAATTTATAAATTTATAATTTATAAATTATATTATATTTATTATATTATAATAATATTAATATTAATTAATAATATTAATATCGATATAATATTATAATATAATAATATTATATTGTTATAAATAGTAATATCAATATAATAATATTAATATCAATAATATTAATGATTAACACTTCCTAGCTGAACAAGTAGTTTTAAGTAGAGTAATTGAGTAAGGGACATGCATTTTTATCGTTTTCCCCATAAATATCCTGGTATCTCTGGACTATCTGTTTCAATTCTTTGAGCATCAAATTTCTTATCTGTTAAATGATGAAGATGGCTTGATCATGAGTCACATGGATAGACTTCATTCAGCAGGTCTATAAATACCCAAAAATTGTATGTATAATTTTCTCAGTACATATGTTTGTTTTTGTTTGGCTTCTGTCAGAAGTTTGCATAGCTTTCAAGTGATTTTCCAATGGGAAAATGATTTCCTTCAAAGGATAGAAAAATCTGTATTGAGTGTTCCAAGGTCTCTAATGGCTTTAAAATTACACAATGCCATTAACTAAACATGATCTTTAGTCTTAAATATTATAAACTTGCTTACCTCTTGCCAAAAAAAAAAGATTATTTCTCAATTTATTCAATGTTCAATTAGCCATAAAGGAATTCATTTACAAATCACAAACACGTTGGCCTCTCATGGTATGAGTTTCGACCTCTGCAGTCCTTCAACTCAAGGAGGCTTTGTGAACGCTCTTATACTGATATCAAAAGAGAAGTACCACCCAATTCTGTTTTTTGTTTGTCCATATCTATTCCTTCTTTAGTGGAAGAGTTGTCATAGGTCATTTAATCCAGTTCTGAATGTTGAAGATGAGGACACTGAAAGGAAACTAACCATTTCACTAATTTACTTAAAACCACACTTAATCAGCCCTGGGGTTAGTAACATTCCACTGCTCTTTCCAGTCTTTCTAGAGCCTCGTTTTGCTTTCTGCTGAGACTTTACAGGTCTGTGTTGTACTCAGAGAGTCATGAACAATACTATCAGTTGAAAAAGTAGAAGACACTGGAAAATATGATAATGTGATTCAATCTGTGTGGGATGAGGGAAGAAAAAAAGTATTTAAAAGGCTGTGTGCTGGTAAGCTTTGAAGTTATTTCCTTTCTGGTGAAGAAAATAAAATAATTTAAATACTTTTGTCTATTAACTGACATATGGGTTATACTTATTATGCTTGAAAGCAGAGATGGCAACTTTAGTTACAATTTAACTCTTAATTCTTTAGAATTAGCTAATACTTCTTACAGATGCTTAGGATGTGACTCAGGATACAAAATAAGGAGGGAAAGAAGGCTTATCTTATGTGTAATACTAAATGTAGAGAACCCGCTTCTGCTTTCCTTGCTGACAGTCAAAATCATCTCAAAGTTTAAGGACCTTTATTTATCCCAAGTAAAATCTAGCCTGTTTAAGTGGGTTCTACAGAAAATGAAACCACTTTCTCCAATGAGTTAGGAATGCACTTTTGTTTGAATCTCATTTATAGAGAGCAGTGGAGTATTTTCCAGGTGATTGTTTCTGATGGAAACATGTAGAGCTCATCAAAGAATTATCAGTATGCATAAGCAACTTTTATATGACCAGCTGTGAAAGAATATGGGACAATTTTATATCTTATGAAACAGGATTAAAAAATGTATCCTCAGTTTAAGAAGGTGTATCAGTCAGTGTCCAGCTGAGGGAAGAAAGAAACCATTTTAAGTCTTTCAAGTGAAGAAATTCAATGCAGGGAGTTGCGGATACATGAAACGGAAGAACTGAGAAGCCGAACCAAGTTCGGTTGGGTAATGCAGAGATGAGCCGGCAGGAAGTCCTTACCGCTCTACTGCATAGACTTACCAGCAGGAAGATGTGATATTGCTTGAGCCCAGGACCTAGAGCATCTGGTGAGAGGAAGACGTGTGTCAGACAGACCCTGCCTGGCAGGAAACATACACGATAAAAATACGGTACCTGCAAGAAGAATTGCCGGAAACAGAAATGTCCTGTATTTTCCTCTCTTCTTCATCTTCGGTGAATGTCTCCCATTACTAAATTCACTGGGAAGCTAGAGAACAGGGACCCGGTCCGAGTAGATGAACAGAATGCAGAGCAAAGCAGGGAGAGAGTGGGGCATGATGAGAGCGGAGAGGTAGAGGCCAAACACCGGAGGATGTCATCCATTTGCGGGGGCACTGCCAGATGCTAAAACCATGACATGACAACATCATAACCAAGTGCACAGAATTGCGCAGATAGAAACCACCAGGGAACTTAGATACCAGAAATGCCTCTGTTGGAAGGAACATGGGTACAGAAATCAGGAAAAGCTGAGGTGAGCTGGGTCTTGTCCTGTGACTTGATGATTTAGAGCGAAAGAAGGGAGACGTTTGAGGGAAGAGGTAGAACCTGAGAAAAGGCAAAGATCGTGATCCTGAAGTTTGTGTGTGTGGTGGAGGTGGAGAAGGAGGACGTCGGTGGTGTGGTCCGTGTGGAAATTAGAACAACTCCCTCCTCTCCCCTTCACTGTCTTCCATCCTTACTTCCTTTCTCCATTACATCAAGTATTTATTGATTACCTCCTACTTGCCTGGTACCTATAGTAGCCTATAGTAGGTATGAGATACACACAGAACATAAAGATTTAGCTCCTGCCCTTGGGAAGCTTACAGTCTAATTAAAGAAATAGAAAATAAGTCAGCAAAAAATATATAAATATTCAAATTGTGGAAAAGGTATAAAATGTACAAAAGGGTGACATCGGATAGAAAAATGTTTGGTAAATGGAGATAGATCAGGGCTCTTAACCCTTTGCGTGGAAAGCATGAAAAAAGATTTTTGGTATATTTCCTGGTACTGTGGAAAAGGATTCATTGCAGACTGAACTCAATATACTAGGCTGTGACAACAGCATAAACAAAATTGTGGACATGAGGAAATAACATAGAGGACATGGGGAGATGGAGAGGAGAAGGGAGTTGGGGGAAATTGGAGGGGGAGACAAACCATGAGAGACTGTGGACTCTGAGAAACAAACTGAGGGTTTTGGAGAGGCGCGGGGTGGGAGGCGGGGGGTGGTGAGGCTGGAGGGTGGGTATTATGGAGGGCACGTATTGCATGGAGCACTGGGTGTGGTGCATAAACAATGAATTCTGGAACACTGAAAAGAAATTTAAAAAATAAATAAAAATTAAAAAAAAAAAAAGGAACACAGCTGAGATCGCTCAAGACTTAGTGACAGACTTGACTCTGGGTTTGAGGGGAAGACGTCCAAGCGCAGTTAACATAGAAGGCCAGAATAATAGTGATGACATCAATAGAGGAAGCCCTAGAGCAAAACAGCAGATTTAAAGGGGAAAACAATGTGTTTTGAACCTTTAATCTTAAAGATGATCTCCATTCAAGATAACTGGTGACTTTGGAAAAGTATTACAGCTAATTCTCCTGGGAACAGGCCCATTTATAGAGAGTAAAGAGAAGTGGGGATGTTCAGGGCACATTCTTAAAAATTTGGAGTTATGTAACAGCATGCTTTCAGGGCAATGGCAGAAAATACAACATGGGATTATTCTTACACCAATATTATAATCTATATCTGTACCTATCTATATATCTATCTTAAATTTGTATGCTCACTGAAGTCTAGAAATTGTGTTTATAGCTTAGATTCTCAGAGATTGTTCCTGAAACACAGTAGGTACTCAAGCTCTTTAAGGAGGACTAGGTTATTAGAATGAGGCAGATCTTTGAGAAGGCAAAGATACTTTTCCAAACCATTTGAACACTGATTCTGCTTGCTTTCCCTGATAGGTATGCAGCCTTGTATATGATGAATTTAATTCTAAAACAAGGAAAATCAAATTTATGTTACCACATATCTAAGCAGGAATGCATGGAGTGGAAAGTCGCTATGGCAGAGTCACCCGTGGCGGACACAGCTATCGCTCAATCCGTCTCTTGTCGGGTCTCCACCCGTTTACAGACATGAGCTCCCTGTTATTTCTGAGTCAGCACTGGTAACTCTTGGTAGGCGGATGCTTTCAAACCTTCAGTTCCGCTTGCCTACCTGCATGGAAATCTAAAAATACCTGGCAGTTTGATCCTACAGCCTCACCTCCACGGACAGTATGTAGGCAATGTCTGGGCAGAGGAGAATTGATAACTCAGTCCTGTTGGCATTTAATTTAGGATGACTTTGAGAAATGACCCACATCCTCTCCAAAGCTCCCCAGGGCACCTGAGCTGAAGTCATGGACTTAGCTTGGAATGGTTCCCTTGAGAGGCCTTCTTTCCTTCCTGATTTCGCTTCCCTACTCCCCCCCAAGCAAATTTGGTTTCTGGGAACACTTCCTAATAAAACACTTCCCTGTGAATCCTTATTCCTGAGTCTAAAACCAGCCTAAGTAAAGAGTATTAGTTTCCTATTTGCTGCCATAATAAGTCACCACCAAATCATGGCTTACATGAAGGCGAATGTGTTATCTTCTAGTCCAGAAGGTCAGAGGTCAAAAAAGAGTTAAAATCAAGTTACTATTAAAAACCAATCATTGGGGGTGCCCTGGGTGGCTCAGTTGGTTAAGTGTCTGTCTTCAGCTCAGGTCATGATCTCAGGGTGCTGGGATCGAGCCTCACATCAGGCTCCCTGCTCAGTGAGGAGTCTGCTTCTCCCTCTTCATCTGCCCTTTTTCCCCACCCCTGTACATGTGTGTGTGCATGTGTGTGCTCTCTCTCTTTCTCTCTCTCTCTCTCTCTCAAATGAACAAATAAAATCTTTAAACACACACACACACACACACACACACACACACACACACACACAAAACAATAATCACTGGTCTAAAACAAAGGGGCTGTAGAGCTGCATTCCTTTCTTAAGCTCTAGGGAAGAATCCTCTCGCAGGGTCTAAAGGCCACCTGCATTTCTTGGCTGATGATCCCCTTTCTCCATCTTCAAAGCCAGCAAAGGTTGAATGGTTTCTTCTCAAGCACCTCACTCTGACCTCCTCTTCTGCCTCCCTCTTACAGTTTAAAAGACCCTCAGGCTTACGTTGGGCCCACATGAATGGTCCAGGATAATCTACTTACCTTAAAGTCAGCTGATTAGCAACCTTAATTCCCATTTGCTCAGGAACCTTAACATAGTCTCAGTTCTGGGGGTCAAGAGGGGGTGCCGTTATGATATATTGCAATATAGCATATTGTTAAATCCTGAGTGTAAAGGCTTCTGGTAACAAAATTAGACTGTTTCCTCAGACCAGGCATTACCCTACAATGTTCAAAGTGTTATCTGTTTCTCCCTTTTTGGTGAGCTAGAGGCCCAGGAAGAGTCACATCACGATAAATTACATCCGCATCTAACTTGTGTGGTCCATATTGCTTCTGTTAATTATTTGTGTCCATGGCTAATTAAATCCAGAATTTAATCTAATCTGTACGTGCATGAGGAGAATGGGAAATCTCTTCTTGCCAGTCCAAATACCAGAAATTCAGCAATAATGAAGTTGTAAAGCACTGTTATTTCAACTTGTAGGGGATCAAGAATGAAGAGGATGAGCAGTGCTCCTCTGTTAGTGAATTCCCTTCCAGTCCCACTGTTCGAGAAGCTGCTGAGTGTCCACTCCTTATGGACAGTGCAGGAAGATTTCAGAGTATAATGGGGATTAGACTAAATCGTGTTGAAGATACATTCTATCGTGTGTTTTGTCATTTTCATTATATCAACACAATAGACTTAATAATGACCTGGGAATCGTCTATCACAATATAACTCAACCAAGAAGCCATCAGGAACAGGACAGAAAAGGAGACTGTATCTGCAGCAGAAACTACCCACATCCTGACCAACAAAATGGTGAAACAAAACAAAACAAAACAAAAAAGCACAGAATTCTGTGTCACGTTACAAAGGAAGGTTTTCAGTTTCCAGGAAGTTTGGAGAACTCTCCTTGGGAGACTCTCCTAAGGTGCACAGAGCCATGAATTAAGTGCTCCTTCGAAAGAGGGTTTTAGAAGCCAGAAGAAGATAGATGTTTAAATATGCTTATGCTATTTTATTTGAAGCCAAAAAAGGAGACACTAGAATTGTTTGTCGTATCAGAACTGTTGCTGGGAAACTAAGAAAGGTATTTCCAAAGTAGGATGCCAGCGAACACTGAAAAACCTTGGGGGGCTGCTTGCCAAGACTGTAAACTCCATTTGTCACAGAGCCTGTGTAGTACAGAGTTTCTTCTAAATTTATCTTCTCCATTTGTTTTTGTCATAGAATTATAAACAATGTGAGGTTAGACACACGAGAAAGCTATATGTGTTGCTTCTCCTAGCTCTGTCAGAAGCAGCTTTGTTTAATACCAACGGCACTGTTAGAATCTACGAGCACTCAGATTCATTAGGTACTGAAGTTTCGAGGGTTGGAGATGCTGTCTGGCTTCTTTCCACATGTTCTGAAATGCCCCGTTCTGTGGCTAGTCCATGCTAGGTATGACACACAGGCCAGGTCTGTAAACAGATGAATGAATGAATGAATGAATGAATGAAAGGAAAGAATGAATTACTGACTAAAAATCAATATGGGGGGTTTCTTCCATGTTTTGTGAAACAGAATGTCAAGCAGCTATGGTCAACAGAGCCATATGGAATTGTCGAGACACCATTTTTGATCCACACAGGGGTCATCGGTTATGGTTCAACTGAGTAGGTGGGTTGGTAGTTCACTTGTCTTTCCTCCCCCCAATATACTCAGGATCAATCATGATTTAGTAGCTCTATTAAGAGCCGGGTATTTAGAGTGCCGGGGGGGCTCAGTCAGTTAAGCATCTGCCTTGGGCTCAGGTCGCGATCCCAGGGTCGTGGGATGGAGGCCCAGTGAGGCGTCTGCATCTCCCTCTGCCCCTCCCCCGACTCATGTGTGCTCGCGCTCTGTCTCTCTCTCTCTCAAAAATAAATAAAAAAGAGCCAGGTGTTCAGATAAGTGTTTTTGCATGCCATCTTATTTAAGCCTTAAAAGAAACCCCGTGTCAACAAAATTCAGAAATGGCCTCCAGGATGCCCGCCCTTGATGTATATTTTCGTACATTATCCCGAGGACTGTGACTCTCAGAGTTTACTTTCATAATTACATTATGTGCCGTGACTCTGGCGACTTGAAGACCGACTGTCTGGGTGGGTCTGATCTAATCACACGAACCCCTTCAAGCTGGGTCTGCAGGTCAGACACAGAAGCAGTCGGAGACCAGAGACGAGGAGTGGACGAGGAGGTCTGTCCACTGCTGGCTTCGCAGACGAGGCACCGGCCGCGACCCGGCCAGGAGCGGCCGCGGCCCCGCAGCGGCGGCAGAGCGAGGGGGTCGGCCCGACGGCCGCGGCCGGGAACCCTGCGGGCCGCTCGCACGCTCGGAAAAGGGCCCCGACGCCAACCGCAGACCCGGCGCGGAGCTTCAGCCGGGCGAGTCCTGAGCGGCGAGTCCGGTCCTGCGCGACGCACAGACAGAAACAGGCCGCTCGTCCGGCAGCCACGTCCGCACGTTCGGGGGAGCGGCCCGGCGACGCGGCAGGGGAAACGAACGCAAACCCCCGCCCACTCCGTGCGACGGAGAAGCTCGGAGGCTCCGGGGTCGCTGGTGGGGTCAAGGACGGACAGAGAGGCCGCGCGCCCGACTTCCGGCCGTGGTTAGTGTTTTTCCGAACGTGAACGACTCCGGGGAGACACGAGCGTGGGGGGAGGAGGCGAGGCCGAGGGAACCGCAGCTCTGGACGGCCTGGCCGCTTCTCGCGCGTGCGGGCCACAGCATGTCCCGAGGAAGGCCCCGACCCGAGGCTTCACGAAGCTCCTCGCAGCCCCGATGCCGCAGCCAGGAACCCGCCGAGACTCCCACGGCGTCGGGCAAGACCCGCCGCTTCGGACCCGGGAGATGCACGTGCGCTCCGCGGCGACCCCCGCCGTGCGGCTGCGCCGCGTTGATTCCTCCGCCGAGAAAACAGCGCGGCCAGCGCGTCGGCCGAACGCGCCCCGTCGTCCGCCACGCGCCCCCGGCTCACGGCCGCGCCCCCGACAGGAGCGGACTGCGTCCCCGCCCCCGCGCCCCCGCGCCCCCGCGCCCCCGCGCCCCCGCGCCCCCGCGCCCCCGCGCCCCCGCGCCCCCGCGCCCCCGCGCCCCCGCGCCCCCGCGCCCCCGCCAGGAGCGGACCGCGTCCCCCGCACCAGCGCCCCCGCGCCCCCGCGCCCCCGCGCCCCCGCCAGGAGCGGACCGCGTCCCCCGCACCAGCGCCCCCGCCAGGAGCGGACCGCGTCCCCCGCACCCGCGCCCCCGCCAGGAGCGGACCGCGTCCCCCGCCCCCGCGCCCCCGCGCCCCCGCGCCCCCGCGCCCCCGCGCCCCCGCCAGGAGCGGACCGCGTCCCCCGCACCAGCGCCCCCGCCAGGAGCGGACCGCGTCCCCCGCCCCCGCGCCCCCGCACCCCCCGCGCCCCCGCCAGGAGCGGACCCGTCCCGGGCCCCGCGCCCCCGCGCCCCCCGCGCCCCCGCCAGGAGCGGACCGCGTCCCCCGCCCCCGCGCCCCCGCCAGGAGCGGACCGCGTCCCCCGCCCCCGCACCCCCGCCAGGAGCGGACCGCGTCCCCCGCACCCGCACCCCCGCGCCCCCGCCAGGAGCGGACCCGTCCCGCGCCCCCGAGAGGACCGGAGCACGAGCCCGACCGCCGGGGGGGCCGCGCCATCGCGGTAAACTGTGCGCACGGGTTGGGGATAATATCACTCAATGTCTCAAACCTCGTCATCCACTTAGAACTTTACTTTATTTAAAAAATAGGTGTTGTTACTGTTTCCAGCTCGGGAGGGTCGTGCTTTACGTAAGTCACACAACGAAGAAAGTCCGAGGTGTCTGCTGTCCGTCCTCGTCCCGAGCCTGGAGTCACTTCATCGTTGCCCTCGTTGTGCCCAGTTCTACGCACACGCGGACGAGCGGAACAAAGGCGGATACACCGCACTCATGCTTGAAAAATCAACACACCAGAACTCCCCCTGGGACGACAGGTGACAGGTACGCGGGACTGTCATCTGCGTGCGGGCCCGTGCGGCCGCGCTGCGACCGGCTGGGAGCCACCAGCTCGCGAGGTCCCCGCCAGCGTCCGGCGTGCGGAACCGGCAGTGCCCGCTCGCTCCGCTCCCCATCCGGACGCAAGCGTCTGGTCCGCGAGACGAGTTACTTCCGGAAGAGCAGCCCAGGAGCGGAAGCGGAAATCCTGTCCTACAGGAGGTCAGGGGTCGGGGTGCGCCTCTCAGGCCGCGGCCCCCGTGCCGGATGTGGCGGGGGGAGGGGTGGGTTCTGCGGCCTGACACGCCCGGAGACCCTTCCCCGCCCCGGGGCCGCACACACACAGCCCAGGAGCCGGAACTGACCCGGGAAAGCATAAAACGTTCTACCGAATACTAAGGGATTAGTTTTCAGGAAATCGTCTCAGTGAAGTGTGTCATATACGACAGAAAATACGGAAATCAGGGGCGCGGAGCTCAAAAAATTCTCCCAAAGTGAACTCACTTGAGAAATAAGCTGAACTGGGCTCAAGAAAGTGACATCTTTAGCAGCGAGAAGCCCCCGTTCCACCCGTGGTGGCCGTGGGTGTGTCACTCCGCTCTCTGCCAGAAAAGGCTCTTCATGGGCCGGGGGTGCCTTTAGCTGACTGCCCCTCTTCTGTGGCAGCCTCCAGCCAATCACTGAGCACGGGGGGATGGTTACTGCGACCTGACCAGCCAATCACTGAGCACATGGCGGGTTACTACGGCCTGACCAGCCAATCACTGAGCACAGGGCGGGTTACTACGGCCTGACCAGCCAATCACTGAGCACAGGGGGGGGTTACTGCGACCTGACCAGCAAATCACTGAACACAGGGAGGGTTACTATGGCCTGACCAGCCAATCACTGAGCACGGGGGGGGGTTACTGCGACCTGACCAGCCAATCACTGAGCACATGGCGGGTTACGGCCTGACCAGCCAATCACTGCGCACAGGGCGGGTTACTACGGCCTGACCAGCCAATCACTGAGCACAGGGGTGGTTACTGCGACCTGACCAGCCAATCACTGAGCACATGGCGGGTTACGGCCTGACCAGCCAATCACTGCGCACAGGGCGGGTTACTACGGCCTGACCAGCCAATCACTGAGCACAGGGGTGGTTACTGCGACCTGACCAGCCAATCACTGAACACAGGGAGGGTTACTACGGCCTGACCAGCCAATCACTGAGCACAGGGGGGGTTACTGCGACCTGACCAGCCAATCACTGAGCACAGGGACGGTTACCACGGCCTCACCATTTCTGCCCAGTGAAGAGCTCCTCCAACCAGCAGCTCTTCGGAGCGCTTCCGGTGGGGCTGGCCGAGACCTTCTCAGACCCGCGGGACACTGAGGCTCTTCGTGCGCGAATCTGTGTCCTCCCTGGGGCGTCAGGAAACGCAGGACCTAACGGCCTCCCCTTCCGAGCCAGGCCTGCACCGCCCTTGTTCCTCCGTCGTTACTTCTGGGCAGTCCAGCTGCTGCCCAATCCGAACCGCTCCTGCCCCGCCGAGGACTCACGCCGACCGCTGTCCCCGGCCGCGGCTCCTCCGCTCCTCGAGCACGACCGTGACGCGAGCTTCCAGCGCCGGGTCGCTCCCCGCGTGGAGCTGCGTCGTCGGGGGAACCTGCGCTGTGTAGCTCCGGAACCGGCTAGTCTCGCTCGGCGTTGTGTCCGCGGGCCCCGCCCCGTCCGCCCCGCCCCGACGACCGCGGCTCCTCGTTCTCGTTCCCTCGTTCTCCGTTGTGGGCCCGCGCCGCCCCCGTCCAGCCGCCCCGTGGTGGGGGGACCTTCGGTTGTGTCCGGCTGCAGGTCGCTATAACCAGGACGCAGTCCGCACTGCTGTGCGGGCGCGCGGTGGACACGGATTCACGTCGCAGTCCGGGGGCTCTGGCCGAGCACGTGCCGGGGCTCCGGGAAGCCGAGTCCGTCAGCCCCGCCCGACGGTGCTGCGTGGACACGGCCTGTCTGTGGGGGGAACGTGTGTCACACCATAGTCTTCATGCGGATGCCACGAGCCCCGAACAAAGCTGAGCACTTCGGGTGTGCGTTCTTGGCGATGTGGATGTTCCCCTTTGTCTTCAGGTATTTCGCACATTTTCCATTCCGTTGTGCGCCACCGCGTGCATTTCTCATGTTGATTTTTTCTCTCTCTTCATATATTCCGGATAGGAGTCTTTGGTTGAATATATACATAATTCAAACAAACTGCTACGTTTACTCTTCTAAGGGTGTCTTTTGAGGAAAAGAACTTTTTTATTATACTGTGCTCTGATCTATTAATTTTTTTTAATTAACAGTTTTTGTATCCTGTTTAGAAAATATTTTCCTACTCCAAGGTCATGAGGGTAATTCTAAGTTTTCTTCTAAAAGCCTTAATATTTTAACTTTTATGTATAGATTTTGACTTTATTTTTGTGTGTTAAGTGCGGTAGAGACGATAATATTAAGAATATTCAATTTTGCCCGGCACCATTCACTGACAAGGCCGACTTTTCTGCAGTGCACTGAATCGTCACCGAGATCCAATGAGAGACGACAATTTCTCTACTCTCCATGCTGTTTCACTGGTTTCTTTTCCCTTGCACCATTACCATATATTCCTAGTTATTAGAGCTTTGAATACATCTTGATATCTAGCATTGTAATGTCAAGCTTTGCTCCTCTGCAGGAATGCCCTGGATATGCTTGGGTGTTTACATTTCCATACAAATTTTATAATCATCTTGTCAATTTTCATGTAGTCCAATTAAATTTAATTTATAGATTAATTGGATGGAAAAGTTTACATTTTACAATACTGAATATTCAAAACCATGAAGATGATATAACCTCTAATTTTGGACTATTCATCTAGTTATGACAATTATGCTTCTTGTCTTTATGGTATGTTTTTATATTTATGTATTGCAGCTGATCTTTTAAAGTGAATCATTGAATCATAGAAAATATATAGTTAAGCCTTATACTATTATAGTCTGACGATCTCTGAGGTTTAAAAATGAGTGTTCATTTTATATAGAATCCAATTAGCTTAATTAATTGGATTTATGTCTACCATTTGTTATTTTCTTTTTATTTTTTCCCTCAGATTTTTTATTCCTCTCTTTCTCTTTTGCTTTCCGTTGCGGTAATCAAACATTTTTTAGTATTTGATTCTAATTTTTCTATTGTTTTTTTTTTATTATACCTCTGCCTACTTTTAAAGAAATTAATAGAAGAAAAATACATATAGCCATCATCCCCAGTGGTCCTCCTTTGTGGAAGGCATGGAAGATACTAGAGAAAACCCTGTCTGGAGAAATAAAAGCCCTTTCTGGAGAAATAAAAGAACTAAAATTTAACCAAGTTGAAATAAAAAAAGCTATTAATGAGGTGCAGTCAAAAATGGAGGCTCTTACTGCTAGGATAAATGAGGCAGAAGAGACAATTAGTGATATAGAAGACCAAATGATAAAGAATAAAGAAGCTGAGCAAAAGAGAGACAAACAACTATTGGACCACAAGGAGAGAATTCGAGAGATAAGTGACACCATAAGATGAAACAACATTAGAATAATTGGGATTCCAGAAGAAGAAGAAAGAGAGAGGGGAGCAGAAGGTATATTGGAGAGAATTATTGGAGAGAATTTCCCTCATATGGCAAGAGGAACAAGCAACAAAATCCAGGAGGCACAGAGAACGCCCCTCAAAATCAATAAGAATAGGTCCACACCCGCCATCTAATAGTAAAATTTATAAGTCTTAGAGACAAAGAGAAAATCCTGAAAGCAGCCCAAGACAAGAAGTCTGTAACATACAATGGTAAAAATATTGGATTGGCAGCAGACTTATCCACAGAGACCTGGCAGGCCAGAAAGAACTGGTGTGATATATTCAGAGCACTAAACGAGAAAAACATGCAGCCAAGAATACTATACCCAGCTAGGCTATCATTGAAAATAGAAGGAGAGATAAAAAGCTTCCAGGACAAACAAAAACTAAAAAAATTTGTACCAAACCAGTTCTACAGGAAATATTGAAAGGGGTCCTCTAAGCAAAGTGATAGCCTAAAAGTCGTAGACCAGAAAGGAACAGAGATAATATGCAGTAACAGTCACCTTACAGGCAATACAATGGCTCTAAATTCTTATCCCTCAATAGTTACCCTGAATGTAAATGGGCTAAATGCCCCAATCAAAAGACACAGGGTATCAGAATGGTTAAAAAACAAACAAACAAAAAAAAACAAAAAACAAACAAACAAAACACATCAATATGCTGTCTACAAGAAACTCATTTTAGATCCAAAGACAGATTGTCTAAGGAAAAGATCAACAAGGAAATAAAGGCCTTAAATGACACATTGGACCAGATGGGACATCATAGATATATTCAGGACATTCCATCCCAAAGCAACAGAATACACATTCTTCTCTAGGGCACATGGAACATTCTCTAGAATAGATCACTTCCTGGGGCACAAATCAGGTCTCAACCAGTATCAAAAGATTGGGATCATTCCCTGCATATTTTCAGACCACAATGCTCTGAAGCTAGAACTCAATCACGAGAGGAAATTTGGAAAGAACACAAATACATGGAGACTAAACAGCATCCTTCTAAAGAATGAATTGGTCAACCAGGAAATTAAAGAAGAATTGAAAAAATTCATGGAAACAAATGATAATGAAAACACAACAGTTCAAAATTTGTGGGACACAGCAAAGGCAGTCCTGGGAGGAGAATATATAGTGATACAAGCCTTTCTCAAGAAACAAGAAAGCTCTCAAATACACAACCTAACCCTACAACTAAAGGAGATGGAGAAAGAACAACAAATAAAGCCTAAACACAGCAGGAGAAGAGAAATCATAAAGATCAGAGCATAAATCAATGAAATAGAAACAATCAAACAAAGTAGAACAAATCAGCAAAACTAGGAGCTGGTTCTTTGAAAGTATTAAGAAGATTGATAAACCTGTAGCCAGACTTACCAAAAAGAAAAGAGAAAGGACGCAAATAAATAAAATCATGAATGAAAGAGGAGAGATCACAACCAACACCAAAGAAATACAAACAATTATAAGAGCATATAATGAGCAACTATATGCCAGCAAATCTGACAATCTGGAAGAAATGGATGCATGCCTAGAGACATGTAAACTACCACAACTGAACCAGGAAGAAATAGATAACCTGAACAGACCCATAACCAGTAAGGAGATTGTAGCAGTCATCAAAAATCTCCCAACAAACAAGAGCCCAGGGCCAGATGGCTTCCTGGGAATTCTACCAAACATTTAAAGGAGAATTAATTCCTATTCTCCTGAAACTGTTCCAGAAAATAGAAATGGAAGGAAAACCTCCAAACTCATTTTATGAGGCCATCATTACCTTGATACCAAAACCAGACAAAGATCCCATCAAAAAAGAGAATTACAGACCAATATCCTTGATGAACACAGATGCTAAACTTCTCACCAAAATACTACCCAATAGGATCCAACAGTACATTAAAAGGATTATTCATCATGACCATGTGGGATTTATTCCAGGGCTGCAAGGTTGGTTCAACATCCACAAATCCATCAATGTGATACAATACATTAATAAAAGAAAGAACAAGAACCATATGATACTCTCAATAGATGCTGAAAAAGCATTTGACAAAGTACAGCATCCTTTCCTGATCAAAACTGTGCAACGTGTAGGGAAAGAGGGTACATACCTCAATATCATCAAAGCTATCTATGAAAAACCCACCACAAATATCATTCTCAATGGAGAAAATCTGAGAGCTTTTCTGCAAAGGTCAGGAACATGGCAGGGATGTCCACTATCACCACTGCTATTCAGCATAGTACTAGAAGTCCTAGCCTCAGCAATCAGACAACAAAAAGCAATTAAAGGCATCCACATCAGCAAAGAAGTCAAACTATCACTCTTTGCAGATGATATGATACTAAATGTGGAAAACCCAAAAGACTGCACTCCAAAACTGCTAGAACATGTACAGGAATTCAGTAGTGTCAGGATATAAAATCAATGCACAGAAATCAGTTGAATTTCTGTATACCAATAACAAGACAAAAGAAACAAATTAAGGAGTTGATCCCATTTATAATGTATCCAAAACCATAAGATACCCGGTAATAAATCTAACCAAAGAGGCAAAGAATCTGTACTCAGAAAACTATAGAACAGTTATGAAAGAAGTTGAGGAAGACACAAAGAAATGGAAAAATATTCCATGCTCATGGATTGGAAGAACAAATATTGTGAAACGATTTATGCTACCTAGAGCAATCTATACATTCAAAGTAATCCCTATCAAAATACCATCAACTTTTTTTCACAGAAATGGAACAAATAATCTTAAAATTTATATGGAACCAGAAAAGACCTCGAATAGCCAGAGGAAGGTTGAAAAAGAAAGCCAAAGTTGGTGGCATCACAATTCCAGACTTCAAGCTCTATTACCAAGCTATCATCATCAAGACAGTATGGTACTGGCACAAAAACAGACACATAGTTCAATGGAAGAGAATAGAAAGCCCAGAAATAGACCCTCAACTCAATGTCAAATAATCTTTGACAAAGCAGGAAAGAATGTCCAGTGGAAAAAAGACAGTCTCTTCAACAAATGGTTTTGGGAAAATTGGACAGCCACATGCAGAAAAATGAAACTGGACCATTTTCTTACACCACCCACGAAAATAGACACAAAATGGATGAAGGACCTCAATGTGAGAAAGGAATCCATCAAAATCTTTGAGGAGAACACAGGCAGCAACCTCTTCGACCTCAGCCACAGCAAATTCTCCCTAGGAACATCACCAAAGGCAGGGGAAGCAAGGGCAAAAATGAACTATTGGGACTTCATCAAGATCAAAAGCTTTTGCACAGCAAAGGAAACAGTCAACAAAACCAAAAGACAACTGACGGAATTGGAGAATATATTCGCAAATGACATATCAGATAAAGGGCTAGTATCCAAAATCTATAAAGAATTTACCAAACTCAACACCCAAAGAGCAAGTAATCCAATCAAGAAATGGGAGGAGGGGGGCACCTGGGAGGCTCAGTGGGTTAAAGCCTTTGCCTTCAGCTCAGGTCATGATCCCAGGGTCCTGGGATCGAGCCCCGCATTGGGCTCCCTGCTCAGCACGGAGCCTGCTTCCCTTCCTCTCTCTCTCTGCCTGCCTTTCTGCCTAGTTGTGATCTCTGTCTGTCAAATAAGTAAATAAAATCTAAAAAAAAAAAAAAAAGGATTGGGAGGAGGACAAGAACAGACATTTCTGCAAAGAAGACATCCAGATGGCCAACAGACACATGAAAAAATGCTCCACATCACTCGGCATCAGGGAAATACAAATCAAAGCCACAATGAGATACCACCTCACACCAGTCAGAATGGCTAAAATTAACAAGTCAGGAAATGACAGATGCTGGTGAGGATGCGGAGAAAGGGGAACCCTCCTACACTTTTGATGGGAATGCAAGCTGGTGCAACCACTCTTGAAAACAGAATGGAGGTTCCTCAAAAAGTTGAAAATCGATCTATGCTATGACCCAGTGATCGCACTACTAGGTATTTACCCTAAAGATACAAATGTAGTGATCTGAAGGGGCACATGCACTCGAATGTTTATAGCAGCAATGTCCACAATAGCCAAACTATGGAAAGAACCTAGAGGTCCACCAACAGAAGAACAGATAAAGAAGATGTGGTATATATACACAATGGAATACTATGCAGCCATCAAAAGAAATGAAATCTTGCCATTTGCAACAATGTGGATAGAACTAGAGGGTATTATGCTTAGCAAAATAAGTCAATCAGAGAAAGACAACTATCATACGATCTCCCTGATATGAGAAAGTTGAGATGCAATGTGGGGGACGTGGGGGGTAGGAAAAGAATAAATGAAACCAGAGGGATTGGGAGGGAGATAAACCGTAAGAGACCCTTAATCTCACAAAACAAACTGAGGGTTGCCGGGGGGGGAGGGGGGAGGGAGATTGTGGTTGGGTTATGGCCATTGAGGTGGGTATGTGTTATGCTGTGTGCTGTGATTGTGTAAACCAGGCGATTCACAGACCTGTACCCCTGGGGCTAATAATACATTGTATGTTAAAAAAAAAAAAAATATGTGGTGACAAATTGGGATAACTACAAAATGAGCCAGTTAGCTTCTTCTTGGAATTAGTGTTGCAAGGGTTCTCAATAAATTTGGTATTTCCTTTGTCCTGGGTACAATTCACTTGTCATTGTTATTATGGTTGTTAGAGCCCAAGAGGTTTATTGAAGTCTTTGGGTCACAGGTCTCTGTAGTACTACCATATAATTCCTGATAGCTTTTATCCTTCTTCCCTGTGTTACCCTCTAGTGGCTCCCGTGGTGGCAGGAGAGCATAAAAGTACCTGATCTACAGTTGCTCCTTCAACTCCACTCCCATTTGCATTCTGTGGTCTAAAACAGTCTCTAACATCATCTTATCCATTGTTTCTTGTGATGCACAGATACCTCTGCTTCTGGTGTCCTTCATCCAGGTTACATTTGTATGAGCCATTGGAGAGGATGCTCCTTACTCTTAATAAAATTCTGAAAAAAAATTGGTCAAATCTCATTTTTCTGCTGTATTTTGGTCCAGATTTTATATTATTTTGCAAGTATGCTTTGGGTTTAAGTTTTTCTAAATTTTTAATGTTTACTATTTTCCACTTATTTCAAAGAAAAGGGGTGAGGAACAAACTGTCATATTTAACTGGGAGTCTAGGTAGGACTGTTTGAAACATTGTTTATATTGTACCTTTTAGATAAAAGAGGGTAAAGTGATGGTGATGATTTATGATACTACCTTTATGCTTTGGGTGTTTGAGAATTTCTTGACTCCTACAGTACAAATTTTACTGTACCTTGAATAAGATCTTCATCCCAAGCAATACTTATTAAAGGAGACAGTATATAGAGGTTAATATCATAGTTTCAAAGTTATACAGGCTTGGATTAAAATGTCACATGTATCCATACCTGTTGCATGTAATTGAGAAAATCACTTAATTTCCCAAAATCCTAATTTGATTTCTGTGTGTTAGTGATAGAAGTGTGGTATGGATTAAATAACACAGAGAAAAGAGTTGATACATAGTTATGCTGAATAAACAGTAGCAATTATGCTTTTTATTCTAGATTACAATATTTTCTTGAATCAAATTGTGATATTAATCGTCACAAAGTTTTATTTTATCTTCTATATCCTTAGGTAAAAAGATATATATAACTCTGCCCATAAAAGTAAAATTATTTTGCTGGAGAAACAGAAAAATGGTTGCTGTGTCCTAGGATCTCGATATCTAAGGGTTGAGCTAACTGGGAGAAAAATGTTGCTTATGGAAGTGTATGCCAGCTGCTGGCATGTTATCTTTTGTCTTGTCTATACTCTGACCTTTCAGCTTTATAACTTCCAAATGTTTATGTAATGAGAACTGCCCTTTTAAAATTGACACAGTGATTAAAATTGAAAATGAGATCTGAGACTGTTCGCTAATAAATAGGCTGGGTCTGAACATACATCTGTCCAGCAAAAATCTTCTAAGCAAGTAGGCACACAATTCTTTGCTTGTATTGAAAAAGCAAAGGTGACATTTATACCGTTCAATAATTTTTCTCTCCATCTGTTTATTCAATGGTAAGATTTAAGTTGGCAAACGCTGCACTCACATTGTTACTCCTAGGATATCTTTCAAATATTCAGCTTTTAGAAGGATGCATCCAGAGCCTTATTGACACATAAATTTCTTGTGTATTCAAACTTGTAACAAAACACCCTTTCAAGGAGAGAAATATAATCAAAGCGGAACCTACCCTACTCGAGTAGTTCATCTTGCTAACAGACCTTCCAGCTCCATCAAAGATTCCCAGATCCTGTGTCTCATTTTCTCACTTCCGATCATATATTTAGATAACTTTCTTCTCATCTGAGTGAGAAGTAAGAAGTAAACTTTATCGAATTTATTGATTCCAACATTTTTTTGTTTTAAGGTTGGATCTAAGCCAGGATTACTTTAAGGCATGGTAACCACACCTCGTTCATCTGTGCTCTGCTTTTCGGGTAAACAGAAGGTGGTTTCTTTTATTTCAGATGTCCGAGTCTCCTATTTCTTCTTCCACAGAGTTCTGTACCTGAAGTCGAGGGATGCTTCTAAATTTTACTCATTTTCTAGGAAAAGAACGTTGACATCACTGGGTCAAATAAATGTGACTCCCTCTTCACATCCAAGTTGTTCTAATTGATGAGGGAACAGAAGGCTGACTGAGGACAAAGCAAAAGCTGACACCCTCCAACCTTCCCCCACCCCCACTCCTGGGTGGGACCTAGGTGACATTCTTTAGGAATCTCCCACCCATCTTAATGCTAATACCTTGCTGGAGGGCAAAACAACCTTGGCAACAGCTGAGGCCTCTGGTATCCGGTATCTTGTAGGTCCTCTTTAGCATATGAAAGTCTATTGAAACCTCCCTTTTCCATACCTCCCCCCAACTCCGTGGTAAGTTACCTGCCATCCCTCACAATCCCGAGGCAGCAGCTCTTTCTGGCCACGGGTTCTGTCCCCGTGCTTTAATAAATCACCTTTTTTCCACCAGAGACGTCTTAAGAATTCTTTCTTAGCCATCGGCTCCGGACCTCGCCCCACCAAACCTCACCTATGTTCTAGAACTTCATCATAATCATCTCTGTCCTGTGGGAGACAAAAAAACATGCTTATGGCATCTCAATATGCCAATTTAAAATATTCAAACATTAAAATATTCAAGGAATAAGAAAATTTTTTTCTATTATTCAGGAATCTACAAAAATTCTGAAAAGATAAGAAAGTCTCATGGCTTTGTCAATGTACTTTATTATTGAAGCATGACATGAGTCTATGTGTTTTAAGAGTGGATACTAATTGTTAAAAGTTGAGGAATATAAGGGATCTCGGAATCATTTCAGTCTTCAGTGCTTGCCTTCTCTGTGTCGATCCCCCCATGTAATTGTCTGATGAGTCTGTGCCTGAACAATTCTATCAACAGAATCGACCTGATGATTTGAGACAGTAAATTCTACCTTTGGATAATTTTTACTGTAAACAAAGAAGATGTTAAGTGATTAGATATTTTTCTGAGGTGTCCTTTAATTGGTTTCATTTATATTCTGAAATATATAAAAATTTTTATTCCAATTACCAAAACAGTTTCTTTTCTAACATTTCTACTGTGAAAACTATGAGAGTTACAATAACAATTCAAATAATATAGAAGGATGTAAAATTAAAAGTACCTGTTCCTTATTCCATCCTGGTAGCTCTACTCCTCAGAAATCACCACTCTCAAAATTTTCTTGGAGAGTTTTTGTGAAAATTCTCACCTAAAAACTCATACCTACTGATATAGATGTAAATTGTATAGATTTTTTAAGCACTAGTGCTTATAAAAACACACACACTATCCTGGTTTACTTTTTAATTTTATAACTGATTCTTATTTCCCCATGAAAATGGACAGATCAACCTCGTTCTTTTATTAGTTGTGGAGTATTCTACTGGAAAAATCCTGATCTGTTTACATGCATGTGTGAGACTATGCATAGGATAATTTTTAGCGGGGGTGGGGGAGGGTAGGGGTGGTGGGGGGATGGGTAGTTAGAGAGGGAATCTTAAGGAATTTCCAAGCCGCACTCAGAGCCCAAGGCCAGCATCCATCTGATGGATATTGCTTACAGCAATTATGACAGTAGTGTTTACCTAATTTGTATTTCTCGAAGTCCCTCTACATTTACAAATAGGATTTCTTTTTATAAAAAGTAGTTGCTACTCTCCTTATTTACCTGATTATTTATTTATATAAATATGGACTCATGGATATTTATTTTATTCTACAATATTCTATATTTAATTCTATAATTAAATACTCTATTTATTTTCTTGCTCACATTGTTCCAAATTTGGCTATTAGGACTATAACAAAATACCCAGACTGGGTGGCTTAAACAGAACAAATCCATTTCTCACAATTACGGAGACTGAATTCCAGTATCAAAGCGCAGCCCTAAGACATCTCTCTTCGGCGTGCAGATGGCCGTCCTCACAAGGCCTTTTCTCAATAAACTGCAGTTCCCTTGGGTCTTTTCTTGCAAGGACAGCAGTGGTTAAGGCCCCACCCTTATGATGCTATTTAAACCCTAACTACCTCCTTAAGGGTCCTATCTCCAAATACAATCAAACTGGGGAGTTGGGACTTCAACGCCTAACAGCATCTGTTTGTCTTCCTGTCTCTGATTAGCAGTCGAGCTTGGCTGCGGTTCCTGGCCTCTCCTTCCCCAGCGCCGGCTTCTGCTTAAGGCCCTCTTGCTTTCCTGATTCCTCGTTCGGCCTCTCCCTCTGCTCCTCTGTTGTATGGAAGGGCTGCCATGGCTCTCACATTTTCCACGCTTGCATTTTCAGTGCAAACAGAGTCATCGCTGGAGCCCTTCAGGCCCGCCTGATTATTGCAAGAGTGAATGATGTGAAAGACTGGCAGATGTTCATGTCCTCTCAAAAAATTTTCTTAATTTGGTACAAATTCCATTGGATTTTGCAGCTCTCAGTCATAGTCAGATTTTGCTGTGCTTTCCTAGTTTTATCTAGATGGAGTTTTCTCCTGTTTTCAATTCTTTTTATTTTTTTTTTTTAATTGGCTTCGGGAAGAGTGGGGTGAAGTGCCTTTATTTGGCCATTATCTTTAATTAAAGAAAACTAAGTTATTATGAATATTATGAAAGTTCTAAAGAGGACTGAATATTAATGGAGATTATATACTGATAAATGTTAAAAAAATTCTCAAAATATTTGTTTGTGCTAAATATAATGATAATTAAAATAAGAGCCACCAATAATTACTGAACTCTCAGTCTCTGCCAGGGATTGTGCTGAGAATCCATAAGGAAAACCTAATTTACTCTTACAACCACTCTAAAACAGAGATTAACAGTATTAAATTTTATAAATGAAAATGCTTGTTCAAGGCCACACAAATGACAGTGTTGGCGTTGGGTATTAAACACGGGCCTACCTATCTGAAATCGTCATAACCACCATGTTGTGGAGATTATCTTTGGAAGAAAAGAACCAAAACAAAGAAATTAATATAAAAGAAACTACAAGACAAACCTCGGTATCTTATAATGCTATTTTCTTTACTGATTATTCTACTGCTAATAACATCAGGGCAACATGTGTTAATTCATCTTATAAAGGTACTCACAGAATAAAGCAAACACCTGTGTGTCACTGATGTGGGAAACAAAGGCAAAAGAGAAAAATCCCCTTACTACTCACAGCCCACAGACATGTCCTTGAAAAAGGCGGAGTGACCTTCCTCTGGAAGCTTGGTTTTGACACTTTGCTAAGGGCCAGAGGCGATCTCAGCCCCACCTCCAGGATCCTGTAAGTCTTCTTTAACATATGAAAGCCCCTTTGGAGCCTGCCTTACCTCCACCCGGCAAGATCCCGGTAGCAATCATCCTCCGAGCAATGGCCGTTTGATGGACACCTGGAGAGTCTAATGACCGAGGGTTTACTGAACAATAATCAATGACCTTTTCCTCACAATAGCTAGACCCCTCAGGATCCTGGACACCTTATTTCCAAAATCCCTTGGGGGCTTGTGCTATCCCTCACCCCCTCCCAACTTGAAAGTACGTGATGGGCCACTCCTCAAGACCCCAGTGCAGCAATTTCTGCCCATGGGTCCTGTTCTTCTGCTTCAATAAAACCATCTTTTTACACCAAAGACATCTCAGCAATTCTTTCTTGGCCATCAGCTCCAAGTCCCACCACCTCGAAATGCACACACATGGTCACTATTATACATAATTCTTCACTTTAAAAAGCCACATATTGCCTCTACTGTGAGTGGTCTCTTTGTTTCATAGTTATTTCTTTATGCACCAAATCTACACAGGAAATGAAGTGCTGGCACTGGTTACTTTGCAGTAATACAGCCAGTGCAGAATGATGCAGTTTTCTTTCCATGCCCAAACATCTATTAACATGGAGAAAATCTGGATTATCTGGTACTGAATGTGCAAAAATGAGTTTAGCTTTCTACGCTGGATGATTGAATGCCTCCTTGGATGAGCCTATCAAGGTTTAATTGAACTACAAATCCAATGATAATTGGAATAGAACTCCAGTCCAAAACAGGACACAAATATTCTAAGCTTTAGTTAATGAACAGAAGCAAATGGAGATTTCTGCTTAAATTCACGGCATCCTTTGACTGTGTCAGTTGTTCAAAAAACATGACACGGCAATATTTAAAATCAATAGTTATGTAACAGTAATTATATACAGTAACCACTTGATGTTCAATAACCGAGACTAGAAAACTAAAATGTAACAATAGGCTATTTTAAAATAATGTAAGTCCTCCTCTGTATTTTAGGTTCTTCAAGGCTTTATGTGTTTTCATACAATATTAATGCGGTACTAGGTGCATAGGAATTGCTAACTACATGTTTTATTTGTATGTATAAATGGTTAGTCTTTGGAGGAAATAGATTAGTGAATGAGGTATAATTACATGGATTATTAAGGTCCTATTGACAAAAAAAAAAGGTTTGCTGACTGATAGGAGGATATCTGCAAGTGAGTACTGCAGTTGCCATTGTCAACATTGTCATCTGGTATGCTGAGTGAGAGTCCCCGGAATTACAACACCCAGTGCTCCATGCAATATGTGCCCTCCTTAATACCCATCACCGGGCTCACCCAGCCGCACAAACAGTGAATCATGGAACACTGCATCAAAAACTAATGATGTACTATATGGTGACTAACATAACAACAACAAAAAAAAATTACCAGAATTAGTTAAGACACGTGCAAATTCATTTAGCATTGTCTAAACCTCTTACAAGGTTTGAAAGCTCTGATGTTTACTTCTGAAATGTTTTTGAAAGTGTTATTATTTTAAAAATTATAAATTACAATTACAAATGCACATAAAACTAAGGATAAAAGTGATTAAGTAAATCAAAGTGACCAAATTATAGATAGACGGAGAAGAGATTAGTGTTGCTAGGAGTTAGAGATAAGAGAAGAGCGGGAAAGGGCTGTGACTCCAAGGGACAGCATGAAGGATGCTTTTGTGGTGATGGATTAATTAGTTCTGTATCTTGATTGTGGAGGTGGTGGTAGGAACCTAACATGGGATCCACTTGTTGTAAATGGCACACGGAATAAATCCACATTGTATCAATATCAGTTTTCTGATCCTGATATCGTTCTATAGTTACATAAGAAGTAATCATTGGGAGGAACTTGGTGAACGACATACAGGACTTCACTATTTTTGCACCTTTCTGTGAATCTATATTCATTTCAAAGTAAAAGTCTAAAAAATGAGCAGAGTTAATCTCGACTTGCATAATAGTTGTGGATTTTTTTTTTTTCTCACCACTTACATTTAAATGTTTTCTACGATTCCAGTTTGAATGATGCTACTTACAAGCTGTACATACTTGGGCTTCTGACAAGCAGTTGCAGGCGGCATATCAACTCGTCAAATGCATCGTGTACTCTTGTTTTTCAGTGATGAACACATGGCATTCAATCTGATATTTCTCTTTAGAGGGCAGAATTTCTCAAGTGTTTTGGTCGAAACACTGTTGTGACACTTGCTTGTTTCTACCTTTATTGCAAATATGGTTTTATATATTTTGCTAGTACAATAAAAAATGTGAAATACTGGGGTTTTCCGGATTTTATAGTTTCTCTGTGATGTCAAGTATACTTTGAAACGATATATCAGTATTTTGTTACTCACAGATTCTTTCCTGTGTTCATATATATTATACTTAGGTGAATGGTGTAGATCCTCCTCATAATGCGTAAATAATGCCAGAAGACCCATCACTGGCATGTTAGTATACATGTATAAAAGTCGATGAGGAAGATTAGAATTTTCTTGCCCTCCCTGTCTCTGTCAATGCTAGGAACCTTCCACAGTCAAATATCCCACCTCATTATTTCAATTTGCATTGCCTTAAAAATTAAGTGAAATTGAACATTTTAATATTTATTTCCATTTGTGTTTTCTATTTTAGGGATCGTCTGTTGTGGTGATGTGCCTATATTTTTTCTACTTAGGTAATATTCTTTTCCCAGTTGATTTAAGGAACTTCTTCTGTTGAGTATATAAAGCTTCTGTTGTATATATTACAAATATTCCTCCTTATGGTACACTTAAGGACTTGGGAAAAAAAGCAAGGTTTATGTGGCTGATGCATAGAGATTAAAGGGAGTATGAGTGAAAAATGTAGGCTGTGTAAAGTTTTTTAGTTTTAATCCTAAAGCAATGTGAAGGCATTGGAATGTTTCAAGTTGGGGCTGTGGGCTGGAAAAAGTATGGAGATAGTTGTGGGGTTGTCACTGAGATTTGCTGTAAACATTCTTTTAAAAAATCTATCTAAAACTCTTAGCAAAGAAAGAGGAACATAGTTCCAGATACTTAACAAATATCCAAGTTCACTGTTAATATGAATATAATGATCACTGTTAACATTTCTGGCAGAAGGAGACTGAGATCTTGTGAGGCTGAAGGATTATTCCAATGTTATATAAAGAATCCCAGATAGCTGTTTCTAAGCTTGATCTCATTCTCATTCCAATATCCAGGGCGTGAGTATGTCTACAGCAAGCAATTCGTGAGCTCACAATGGAAATCCAGCCAGGGGAATGATCCTGTTACAGACCAAAACATTAGGAGTATTAACAACAAAAATTCAATCATGCGTTGGGTCACTCTCATGGGAGTCATACCAAGTGCATGTGATTAATGCCCTGGAGGCCAGAAGACTTGGTTACGATAGCATTTACACAGAGCAGGTTTTGGAAAACAATATTATTCTCATTTTAAATTTAGTCTGCCAGAATTTACAAGTGCCATTTTTCAAAATTAAATAGTGTACAAGCTCCATGTTCACAGACACGCACACACTCTGTGGACCCTCAATAAATACTAGCTGACTGACTGGCAGATAAACACCCCCATAAAGAGATAAACACTTCTAAGTGAACTGTAGCCATATATTTAAAGAGGCAGTATCGGTTCTATGTGTATCAACTAGAGATTAAATACATGAGAAACGCAGCAAAAATACAATAGTGCAAATACCCTTCTAAATTGTGAGTTCCTTCAACAGCAAATGAAGATGAAATCCTGCAGCTATTAAGGAATCCCAAATGAAAGCTTTATAAAGGAACTTTCTTCAACAAAACGGGAACTCTTCAAAGATTATAAACAAACTCATCTTTGTAACTTCAGCTCTTTTGGCTGCTTGGTAATCGATTTGTGAATAACGGAGACCTTGATCTTGTGTGTCTTTCTTGTGTGGTATGCGTGGTGTCTTGAGAAGGAAGGGTACAAGCAAAGAGCCAAGGCAAAACTAAAGACCAAGAGGTGGTCGTGGGGTTACATCCTCTTCTCCGTTTTTATTCTGTTAAAATCCTTATCTAAATCAATGAGCATATCCTTAATAATTTAACTGAAATGTAGTGACAATTTGACTAACAATTTTGAGTTCAATACTTATTTTATGAAATTAGGCAAGATTTAACCTTTCTGAATGTAAAATCTTTTTACCTCAGCAATGGGAATAGGGTAACTCATTACACAAGTTCTTTTAACAAAGTATTTTTAAAAATATGTATACCATTTGGTACTGTGCTGGACATTTCATGGGAATGAAATGAGTCTTATTTGCTGATTTTACTTATCAATTAATAACCATAGTGATAATTTCCCCAGTGATGAAGCTCCATTTGAGTGTAATCTCTTTTGATAATGGGGCTGTGTTTGGGAAGTTCTGTTGCGGTAGCTGAGTTTAGAGGATGAGAGAGTCCAATAGCCCCTACAGGACAGGACAAGTCTGGCTGAGAGGAGGGTCTTGCTCTCAGGGTTGGGGTAGACGAGATGCTTGAACTGTGTGAGTTACCCTGGCTAGACCCTAAGGAGAGGGTGAAGACCGCAAAACTACCACGCGCTAGAAGGGAAGGAAGAGGGCGTTAAGTAAATGACTTTCAGTAAGTGTTAAAGGGAGATCCAAACCCTGCATTGAAGACATGGTCCTCCGGCCTATTATGTTAAAGGTCAAAGGAAACGGTTTTGTCGATGTTATCTGTTCTGTTTTAAGAACTTGGAAACCCCAATTCCTTCTAGTTATGTTGCATGTAGATTTCGGTCATGCCCCAGATGGACTGAAAGGGTTTCAGTTGTCGCGATCGTTCCAAGTACCACTTTATCCTCCACGGGGGTTACGGCTTGCTTGTGAGGACTGTATCAACACAGTGATGTACTTTAAAGGTTGATGCAAGTGGTACAATTTGTGAATACTATATTAATAGTATTAACGGAGAAGAAAGTGACTCATAAGTGTTGACAATTATGCTCTTTTATATTCATTCCGTCACATGTGCTGTTTCACTACAAATGGGCCTTAGATTGAACGGAAGGTACGAGCTGAGTGTTGTGCTTTGGCATTTCACTTGCCTTCTAAAACTACGTCAAATGTTTTCTTCTTAGGGTCACTAGTAATTCTGTAAAAGGCTATTTGTAGGCCAAATTGAGTTGAGAAAGTTGATGTTTAGAAGATAAAAAGTAATAGGCCTAGTATTAAGCAGCAGAGAAGAGGTAGAATTTGAAACCAGTAATTTTTAAAATTCAGGAAGACATACCATATTTTTGATTGAAAAGACTTGATATTATAAGGATGTAAAACAATCCTAATAGATATGCATCTAATAAAATTGCAATCAGAATTCCAAGGTATCCTGTTTCAGCTCATCAAAATAAGTAATCTGTGGGATAATAAGAGTGCAATAAAAATTGCCAAGAGATTTTGAGAAAGAAGGATATTAGGGAAGAATTTCCCCCATCAGTTAAAAACTTATGATAAAACTGGAGACAGAAGAAATGACAGTGGCATAAAAATAGGTAAGTAAGTAAGTGATTCTGACCATAGTTAAACTGCTGACTAACATGACATGCAAACATTGTCTCAGGACTGCGCATCTCTCCCCATCTCTGCCTCTGTCTTTGCCTAACCCTGCTACTGCTTCTGCCCCACCGCTCTCTCTCCATCTGCCCAAACCAGAACACGCTCTCTCTCCCTCCCCACCTAGCTATCATCTGTTTAGTTACCTGTCTGTCTGCCATCACCCATCTACCACCTATCTTATCTATATCTATGGACAGATAGGAAGTAGGGAAGAATGGTTGTTCCAAGATAAATATATTGAAACGACTGAGAGGTTTGATTATGATAGTCTTTTCAAAGTCCTTAGAGAAAATGTATCAACAACAGAATCAAAAGGCAAATAATTAAAAACATTTCTAACACTGTGATCTGGGTTATTCCTAATACACGAAGTGCTTTTATTTTATTTTAATGTTTATTTATTTTAGAGAGGGAGACGGGGGGGAGGGGAGGGAGAGAAAATCTCAAGCAGATTCCTTGCTGAGCAAGGGGCCCCATGCGGGGCTCGATCTCAGGACCCTGAGATCATGACCTGGGTGGAAACCAGGAGTTGGATGCTCAACTGACTGAGCTACGCAGGCATCCCACAAGGTGCTTTTATATATGAAATGTTATATGGGCAGTACAGTCTGATATTCATTAAGATATCATCACAACTGTTGTCAAAAACTAAGAGTCAAAATCTACCACCTCCCTACCCCACATGTTTCTTTTAGTTTCTCCTCTTAACCCATGACTAGAGAATTCAGTACTCTATAAAATATGCTCTTCTCCCAAATTTCTTCATTCTCCAAAATGTGCACATCTTCCAATTACAATTGGAAGGTGATTATAACACACTATCAGCTAGAAATTAATTTTTAAAAACACACAGGAAGGTGAGAGAAGCCATACATTCAAAGGTGCCTGTATTTGCACAAGTAAATGGCACGACTGTTACTGACCCTGTTTTGTAGACTGAGGAGGCAGAAAGCTTCTACTGATGGTTACACGACACTCTGGAGAAAGCTACCTTTAAAAGTAGAATTAAAATTCAGGGATAACTATCTTCTAAAGAAGTGACTCTTCATCTTCAGAGTTATAACGTAAATAATCACCATAAAATACTTGAGCTTGTTGTTTAAGAATGTTCAAAAATTACCCGAGAGGTTTGTGTTACTCTGGATTGACTTGAACCTGCGATCCGGAGGAGGAGCTCCACAGCGGCGACGCCTGATGTTGCCAGTGATGGCGAAGCCAGAACAGGAGAGAATGCACAGCTGTGCAGCCAGATGCAGACGCTGAATCCCTGACATGCCTGGGCTCAGAGGGCAGATGCCAGACTTCAGTGCAGATAAACGTCGAGCACGACGTCTTGAGAGGACAAAGGTCAAAGCAAACAAGCAAAAACAAAGCAAAGCAAAACCAAACCAACCAACCAACCAAACACTGAGCCGGTTGCATGATGCATGGGTTTGGGAGTTCAACGGAGAAACTCTCCAGAGCAGGCGGTACGTTGCGTAGCTCGCCAAGAAGGACGCAGAAAAGACGGTGACCCAGGTTCTCCTGAAATACAATGTATAAACCACAGGGAAGTGGGACAGCTTTCAGACTCTCTCAGAGAGTAACTGACTCTCTGGTGTGTACTGCTGGTATTTTTAGCCAGATCTATGGACCGAGAGGCACGAGTGCTTGATAAGGCATCCAAGACCATTTTAATGACACCACAGACTGAAGCTGAACTTTATTCTGCAATTTTTGTCCAAATAGTTTTATGAATTTTTCACAGGCAATAAACCAAATATCTTTTTAAGACTTAACTATCTGTCAATAATGTTGTTATTAAAAAGAATCAATGCTTTTACGTGAAACCAATCTTATAAGCCAATACATTACCTCTCAAAATATTGAACTAAAAGGTGTACAGCTTTTTCCTACTTTATAGAAACATTGTTTTGAAAATAAATCCTGTTGACAAATGCTGATTTCTTCCCTCCCTCGCTCCTTCTTGTCTCCCTTGCCTCTATATCTCTTCTTTCCAAACAGTAGTTGTTTCTTCTCTTTTTCCTAGCTTTCTATTACTGCTGTCTTTTGGAAGATCCTAAAAACATACTTATGTTAGTTTTTCTTCCCTACGGCATTAAATTCTCTGGTATCTTTGCTGTAATGGACGTACAATAAGCATTTTGGTAACTGCAACATACATTTCACAAGATCAAAAACCTATGATAATCTTAGTTCTTGAGTGCTGGGTGTCAAGCATTATGGTAAGTGCTTTATTTTTTGTTTTTATTACAATTTTATGAGCTAAGTCCTATAATGGCCCCCATTTTCAAAGGAGGAAACTGACACTCAGAGCTGAGAAGATCACCGGGCTGGTCCGAAGCGGTGAGGGGGTTCCTGAAGGGAGAAGGGTATGAATCAACAGTAGCACTTACACACCCCTCGTCACCGCTCTGGAGGTCCTGGGACCAAGGCCTTTAGCTCTTGGGGGGACGCCACATTCTTTCATGATTTCCAAACAATTCAAGGCATTCGGAACGATAACATCACATTCTGTAGTCTCACGGCACGTGACGAACCACGTCAAGCCCTGAAAGAGAGACCGTTGCATGTCTCTGCCTCATGCTTCTCACTTCATTATATTTGTTTGTAAAATCTAATGAAAATACATGAAATATTTAGTGAACACCCTGGCTTTCGAAGGAATATGTGCAGCCTGCTGGTTTCATAAATTTTCCAGACTACAATGTAATTACTTAGGTTTATTTACTTTTTTTCCTATTCCCGGGATAAAGTGAGTAAATTAAATCCCAGCCCTCATTGTTGACTCCCGGTTGAGATTATAGCAAGTATGTTTTCAAATATTGTCCATCAGAAAAGACCCATGCAACCTCCTTTCAATAGTCATCTGAGCAACTGTCAAAAATACATTGCGGTTAGAAAGAGAGGTCAGAAAGGAGTGTCAACTTCCCAAAGACATGACATCGTAATCAAAGGAGTCCTGTGTCGAACGCCAGAGAGGGTATAGTCAGAGCCAGAGTGATTGTGAAATCTTGTCTCTACAAACGTCGACATCCCCAAAGCCAGTCCTTTAGTTAGAATCTTCTTTTATTTTGTTGAAGTTCAAGACAGGAAAACTCACTGCAAGTCGCCCTTCCTTGAAACCGAGTTGTTTAGAACAAAAAGATCTGTCCTGGCAAGAGAAAATCAGGGTTGTAACAGGCCAGATATATAAATATGTACATGGGCTATCATTTTCTTGTAACAAATGGTAAAAAGCTGCGCCGCTGACGGTGAGAGAGTCACGTGGAGGGTCTGCTTTATCACCTCCCGCAGACTGTTTTCCAGGCGGCGCTCTCGCCGGCCCTAAACCCGGGGCCATCATTAGTCCTTGCACATGGAAGCAATGAAGGTGTCTCTCAAAGTAAATCATGTGGGGAGTTTTATAATCTCAAATAAAATTTTCTAATATTTTTTCCTAAGTTTTCTAGGTTTAAGGTTTTAATCTTTTATTATTTATTGTGCAGCCGTTTTGGAGAGCATGGTGAGAAGTCCCGGGTAAATCCTTGGATGGCAAGATCGGCGCCGTGCGATGCTCTATTAAAAACTAACTAGTGCTTTCTTTTCTGTATCACCACCTTTCTATCCTCTGGTGCTTAAAAATTAATAGCATGTGGGTTTATAAACCTTTGACTGTCGATCAGCAAAATTGCTGATAAATGTATTTTTAGAGATTGCACAGGCAAGAAAGTCTGCATATAAATTTTCTCTTCGACCACCAGAAAGACCATACCACCCATTTCCACTGAATATATTTTCCAGTGGTTTTTTTTTTTTTTTAATGATATCAGGGTGAAGAAAATTACATATCAACAAAACAAAATAAATCTATTTCAAATGGCAACTTTGAAATTAATCGGGAAGGATGTTAATAAGACAAATGCTTAAGGAATAAAGGTAAATATTTCATTCCTATGAGGGTTTGACAAAAGAACAAACTGTCACAATAATTTTTTTTTGTAGAATTAATGAGAATAAGTTCAATAAGGGGGAACGTACATTCTTCTCACTTCTTTTTCGAAAGCCTTAAGTCTCTGTATTTACTTCTGGTATTCAGCAGAATTGATTTGCGTGTGCCAGTGAAGTGTTCCATATGGACTCGGTTGGAAAATTAGGAAAACTGAAAGGGTCTGACCCTTATTTAATGAAGAAAAAATAAAAAGGAGAGACACTGAGAATCAGTACAAAATGTGAGGTAATAATGACATGGACTATTGAATGTTATTCTTGTATATTTATACATTGGTGAATCCAGCAGACAAAGGAGAGAAGGCAGGAAAGCAGGAATGAGGGACGGCAAGTAGAGGAAGAGGAAGGACGGAAAAGACGGAGGAGGACAGAGAAGGAGGAAGGGGAGCGATTGCCGGTGAGTGAGTGATGAGAACGACTCAAACATGAATGGGCTTTCCGTCCTAAGCTGCTTCTGAACACAATTCTAGCTGCGTTTTTTCTCAGCGTTTTACAACAAAATATCACATCTATCCTTTCAAGATAACTATTATCCTTCCTCCTCTTAGTCTATGATTTTGACAAGGCTTTACTCTAATTTTGGATTATGTATGCCATTTGGACCTCCAATTTATTTGCGGCAGCAAGCACTCTGGTGAGTGTACTGTTTGTCCTGTGACTGCTATCTTCCAGGGAGCGTTTTGTTCCATTATGATCTCCTAGAACATTTTATTCTCAAAAAGATGTGGCACAGGCTGAGTCCTCATTTTAAAGATGCTCCTTTAACTTCTCCAGATTTTAAGATATTTTAAATTATCTTTTGAATAGTAAAATGAGGAATGATCGAAACTGGGATACATTTTAAAATTCATATTGAATATTTCTACTTTTATTTTGAAAATGAGAATATATTATGGAAGGTAGCCCAGCACAAACAACTCATTTCTGTTATGCATTAACAATATAAATAGGTGAAAGAAAGCAAATTGAGTTGTAGAAACATAATAGAGTAATTCTGAGTGCTTTTTAGCAAACCATATATGTATATACAGTATATATACATATTATATATATATGTACTTTATTCTTAAACTTTCCTTATGCAGGTTTCCTGATGAATGCAGTACTGCTGATTCTTAAATAAAGACTATCAGGTATTTTTTTTAAATAAGTAAAGAATAATGACTTTATCTCTTCTATAAATGTTACATTGTTGTCCACAAGCTATCTTTGCGATTTTTAGAAATGAGCAATGAGTGTTTAGGAAAATATGTTATCTTATTTTAAGTGTATTGAAGTAATTTAAATTCTCATTAACGTTGTATCAAGGCCCATGTGAAAATATCTTATAAGAATTGACTACAGAAATAACTGTTTACAATGTTTACATACTTGTAAAAAATGATCAGAAGTGACACACAGAGTAGCAGGATGGTTATAAATAAAGTTAGAGGGGTCAGAAAACATATTCTTCAACTAAATGTGGTTGACAAAAAAAAATTATAACAGGAACATATGACAAAACACTACGATTTAGATTTAAATACAGCTCTGGGCTTCCAGATTGCCAAGTCAAATAAGAGTATATTTGCCATTAAATGACAAAAGAAAACATACCAAATCATCTGACAAGAAAAGGTAGAGTATCACTGTGCAAATAATATGGTAAATAATTCTGTTAGGAAGAAGCCAATTCTTTACTTTTTCTTTTTTCCTTCCTTCATTTCCTCCCTCCTCCCTTTCTCTCTTTCCTCCCTCCCTCTCTTCCTTCCTTCCTTCCTTTTGTTTTGTTTTGTTTTGTTTTGTTTTGGAAGAAGCCAATTCTTAAGACACAGGTTATAGATGGACTTATGCAATTATATAGATAGAAATTTCCTAGATGTTGTTGAGAGGAAGAGGGAGTATCATTGTTTCCCATGGCTCTTGACTTTTCACATCATTTACAAGCTTATCACATGACAACGTCCAGAGCCGTAGTGTGGGTGATACCTCCCACACTTCGAGGTGTCTGCCTGAAATGTTACATCTAAGGAACCCCCAGACTTTAATTCTGAATGGACGCTTTCTCTAAGCATCTAAGCTTGCTCATAGCACCCCGGGAGGGCACTTTTCACTCCGTGTTGTTCCAGCTGATTTACTTCTCCCCCTAGACCACACACTTCCTGAAGGCGTGGGCCATCATAGTTCGTATTTTGCTCCCAGTGTCTATCATGGTCTTTGACCCCTAGTAGATGTTCAATAACTCTTTGGAGGATGGCTGAATGGATAAAAGGATGAATGAGTGAATTTAGGGCCATGCTGGGAGTCTTGTCACCAGTGGGTTTGGGGGGAGCTGAGGAGTGAAGAGAAGTGAGAGGGGAAAAAGCCCTTCTGCGAGAGGAGGGCGCTTGTGTCTCAGCGTGAGCTCAGATTTCACCTGCTTCCCTGAGCTGCTCCCGGTCTTTAAAATTCAGCCTGGATATGGATGCTTAGGAATGGAATTTTGTGAAGGATGAGGAAAGGTTTTGTTTAATCACATTTCCAGAGCTCAAGCTGCTGTGCTCCGGGGCCGACAGAGAGAACCGGAGAAAATCTTGACACAATTCTATTCTATGAAATGGATGTTTTCATGCATTCATTTTAAATCGTGTCTTTATCTCACTTGCCTTTGAGGAAGGCAATTTATATTTAGCAAGAACTGCTATTAATTAGTATTCATGGGCATAGCCTTTCTTTCTGTTTGTTCCGATGTTCCAAAATTGCAAGGAAAAAATGCCTGCCATTTAATTATATTAAATCGGATATGTGAACAACAGAATTCTGGCGTCAAGGACTGTATTAGCAAATTGTGCCAATTAGAAACACACAGCAAGTACCATGCACTTTCCTTTTGCATTAGTGGCTTTTAAATCGTATAGTGGCATAGTAACAAACACAGCTAGCATGGTATGACTGTCACATTTTCCACACGTTCATTTTTAGCTACTTTGCCTTTTAAAGAAAACATACAGTATGCTGTAGGCCTACACAGAAAATGCTTCCCAGAATATAAGAGATAATTATATGCTTAAGGAGTAATATGCAAACATTCTTCTTCAGATAATTATGAACACTTATTTTTCCATATGGGAAGCTAGCCAAGAAGTAAGACATACTGCACTTTGGGAAGTCATCCATTTTTAATAATGAAGCAGTGCCCTATCAATACCACAAAAAGAAAGTTATCAAATGTCATGGGACCAAATGAACGGCCAAAAGTAAAAAGAAATTTTTAAAATGACAATTAACATCCATCACACGTGCCCTGTTAAAAAACAATGACATGAAGAAAAAAAGTCTGCTGTAGCCATAAGAGTTGGCAGCCGTCAAAACCATTCAATTTTTGATAGGTTCTGGAGACATTTATGTATAGCTTCCTTCTTTTCTAAATGTATATATTTAAAGTGATAACTGATACGGTCTGATTAAAATCCACTCTCTAACCGGATTTTCCATGTAGTCTTTGTTTCAAATTCTCTTTAATTTTTTGCTTTTTCTGGGTTTGAGTTTTTTTATGATCCCACTTTATCTTCTTTACTGTCTTAATATTTGTATATTTATAAAAATTGGTAGTTGTCCTAGATTTCTCCTATATAGATGTGTATGTGTGTGGGAGGGAGGGGAGGTTATGTTCAGATAAAACTATAGCATCTTACACGTCTTAGGATCTTATACTGGTGTATTTCCAATTTCTTCCCCTCATCTTTTGTCATACTGTGTTATGTATTTTAACTGTTACATATGCTGTAAACACACAATACACTTGCCATCTTTTGCTCTGGTCAATTACCATTAAAAAGTTAAATTAAGAAAAAAAGGGGCACCTGGGTGGCTCAGTTGCTTAAATGTCTACCTTTGGCTCAGGTCATGATCCCGGGATCCTGGGACAGAGCTCTGAGTCCAGCTCCCTGCGGAGACTGCTTTCCCCTCCCCCATCCCTCCTCCTCCCTTTGCTTGTTTGCATGCATGCTCCCTCTCCATCAAATAGATATAATCTTTTTTTAAAAAGTTACAATTAAGAAAAACACAAATTTATCTTACCTTACTTTATTCCTTTTCCAATGCTTTTCATATCGTGTGTAAATCTAAATTTCTTACATTCTTTCTGCCTGAAGAACTCCCTTGAATTGAACATTTCTTTTCCAGATAGTCAGCTAACAATAAATTTACTCGTTTTTTGTTTGTTCGAGAAAATATTTATTTCTCCTTAATTTGTGGATGATACTTTACTGCGTATAGAATTTTAGATTGACAGCCTTTCTTTTTTTTTTTCCAGTGCTTGAAAGATTTCACTCTACTATATACCTTGCGTGGTGTCCGATGAGAAGTCTACAGCAATTCTTGTCTCTCTGTAAGGAGTGTGTCTCTTTCCCTTGACTTGAAGATTGTCTTCATCTTTGGATTTCAGCAGTTTGATATGCATAGTTGTTGCCTCCCCCCTTCGCAGTCCCATGCTTCTCTGAGCTTCTTAATTCTGTAGTTTGGTATCTTGTCATTGATTTTGGAACATCTCAGTCATTGTTTTTTTTTTTAAGTAATACTTGAGACTGTTTGTTCTTTCTTCCTTCCAGGATTCTAATTATTCATATGTTAGATTGTTTGATAATGTCCCCAGCTCATGGATGATCTTTTTTTCACTTTTTCTCTTTATGTTTCAAGTTGGGTACTTTTTATTGATTTACCTGTGAGTTCAAGAATCTTTTCTTGGTTGTGTAAATTGTGTGGAGTCTGTTGAAGGTAGTTTTCATCCTGTTCTTATGTTTGTTTTTTTTTTTTTTTTAAAGATTTTATTTATTCATTTGAGAGACAGAATGGGAGAGAGAGCTGAGTGGGGGGAGGGGCAGAGGAACAAATAGACTCCACTCTGAGCTAGAGCCCAATGCCCAGCTCAATTCCAGGATCCAAGATGATGACCTGAGCCAAAAGCAGACGCTGGACCGATTGAGCCACCCAGGTGCCCCCCTGTTCTTATGTTTTATATTTCTAACATTTCCATTTGATTTTTATAGTTTCTTTTTCTCTCATGAAAATATCTTTCAGATCTTTACATGGGCTACTTTTTCATTAAAAGCCTTTAACATATTAATTATAGTTATTTTAAATTCTTTGGTATTTCCAACATCCATATCATATTTCAGTGTGGTTCTGATAATTGCTTTGTCTTCTCAAAATTTTGCTTGTTTTGCATCATCACTTGCTTGGTAATTTTTTGTTGTTGTTGTTAAAAAACCGGACCTATTGTATAGAACAGTAGAGACTGAGGTAAATAATTTTTTAAGCATGGATATGTGTATGCCTATCTTTATGCTAGGCTTTTAGTGGGGAGGATTGTAATATGCTCAGGAGTTAGGCTGGGCTTCGAATTCCTACACTTAGAGGGTGTGGAGAATCCCAGAGGTCTTCTTCTCACTTTTTTCTCCCCAGAGAAGATGTAGCCCTCCAGCTGCATCCCACTGTTATAATCACCAGATGCTGTTGGTTCGGCGGTGGGAGGTGGGGGGAGGAAATGTTCTCTGATGTTCTGATTAAGCCTTGTCCTTAGGCAGGGTGAACCGGGGACTCGGAGTGGTGTGGCCTTCACAAGCGCCCTTCCTTGCTCCAGCTGGAGTGCTTTGCGTAGTCCATGTTCTTGCCCCTTCCCCAGAGGCAGAACTTTATGTCCCCGTTCCTTTTCTGTAGCGTGGACGGATTTCCAGCAGTGCCCTAGGAAGGGTTTTGTGGATCTTGTCCCAGCAGCCTATCTTCCTAACACAGGAGTTAGGGGAGACGGCTGTGGATGATGTCTTGGCAATGGCTGCTGTTCCGCTCCCCCAACAAGTGTCATGAGGGAAATTTTCTCAGAATTCTGCAGTCTTGTCTGTGAGTACTTGGTGTGCTTCATGGAGGAAAACTATATTAGCAGATGCAAATGACTTACTACTCTTCCATCTCTATATATTTGGCCCTTAGTAATTCATTAAAAAAATTAGCTGACTCATTACTAGCTTTATGGTATCTGGCAGCAATTGACCCAGGTAGGTAAATGCCTGGTTCTTTTTTTTTCCATGAAAAGTGAATGTTTTCTGCCCTGAAGTGAATGTTTTCTGATAGATTAAAAAAAGGACATTAATTTCCAATTTGGTAGGTTTTTTTTTTTAATTATAAGAGTGAGATTAATGATCTTTATTCTTCTCTATACACTGGAATGAAACAGGAAATTTATCAGTGTTTTTAGTTTGTCTATTCTAGTGGTAGTATAGTAGTATCTCATTGGGCTTTTCAGCTGCATTTTTCTTTTTTCTTCAGTTGCATTTTTCTTTTTCTTTTCTTTTTTTTTAAAATAACTTTTAATTTTTTTATTAACATATAATGTATTATTAGCCCCAGGGGTACAGGTATGTGAATCGCCAGGTTTACACACTTCACAGCTTAGTTGCATTTTTCTGATAATGAATGATATTGAGCATCTTTTTATGTGGTTGTCAGCCATTTGTATACTTGTAGTGTAGTTGAAAGACTTTATGCTCAACTTTTTTAAAGTATTGCTTAATTGGATTGTCTATTTATCATTGATTTTGAAGAGCTCATTACATATTTTGGATACAAGTCCTTTGTCATATAGATTCATTGAAAATATTTTCTCCTTGGATGTGACTTGCTTTTTTATTTTTTAATTGTGTCTTTTGATAAAGAAATTTTTTTTATTTGGGTGAAGTTCAATTTATTGATTTTCTATGGTTCTTATTTTCCTTTTTCTTTAAAAAAATCATTGCCTACTTTTTTTTTTTTAATTTTTAATTTATTTGACAGACAGAGATCACAAGTAGGCAGAGAGGCAGGCAGAGAGAGAGAGGAGGAAGCAGGCTCCCTACCGAGCAGAGAGCCCGATGCAAGACTTGATCCCAGGACCCGGAGATCATGACCTGAGCTGAAGGCAGAGGCTTAACCCACTGAGCCACCCAGGTGCCCCCATTGCCTACTTTAATAACAAAAAAATTCTTTTTTTTCTTGTAGGAGCTTCACAATTTTGGATTTCTTGTTTTCATGTCTGTGATTCAACTCTAATTAATTTTTGTGTGTGGTACAATGTAGGAGTCAAGGTTCAACTTTTCCCCTAAATATTTATGTAGTTGTTTCTAGCACAACTGGCTGAAAAGTCTATTCCTTCCCCCATTGAATTATCTTGATCCCTTTGTTGCAAATCAGTTGGCCACATGTATGTGTTTCTCCTGCTCTACTCCATTAATTATTTTTTCCATTAATACACTTGTCCATCCTTGAGCCAGTACCACCAAACATGATTACTATAGCTTGATTGTATGTCTTTGTTTTTCTTTAACAGTATATTGAAGTTGGATGGTGTTTTACACAGTGCTGAGAAGGTACTAGAGTTGGATTCATAATGCTCAGAGTCTTATATCTGTTTTAGTTTCACTGGCAAGGAAATGAAATAAAGATTTTTAAATCTTCTAAGCTCTTCTATCTTCTCTTTTTCTGTATTTTCTTTTTCAATTTTTATTTATTTAAATTAAAAATATAATATCCACTTTGCCTACACATCACATAAAAATGTTGTGAAACATCATTGATCTATATAGAGTTATAAAGAGTTTTGTTTTTACACTGTGTGAAAAGACCTGTGTACCTTTTAAGAATCTTCAGATTTTTTTTTTTCTTAATTCTTGATTTTGGCTTAAAGACGAGGAGAGCCAGGGACACAAAGCCATAGCAGAATGACTGTTGTATTTCAATTAAAATGGGGCCTCTTTTCTTCTCATCACCCAAAACCTCTATCTAGAGTCAGGCAAAAACCCAATTAGTTATTAATTGATGTGCATTAAAATTCATTAACTCTGCATGTGAGGCCTGGGCTATAATTAACTGTCTTTCTTACCTTTTGTTCTGAAATCTCTAGGTAAAAGATCCCATTGCTAATCAGAAGGAGGGAACCAGTTTTATGCCTGTAGTTAGGAGTAAGGTCTTCAGAAAGCTGGGGTCTCAGTGCCCAAAATATCTCCTCATAACCAAATGATAATGTTTATTTTCCTAAGTGAAGTTTGACATATTTGGAAAGGGAAAAAATTTGTAATAGTTAACAACTTTCTGGTTGTATGATAGTCACACTTTAAATTACACTTTGTATATGTCTTCAGCTAAATAAAAATTCATATGCAAACTTAAGATCCAAAGAAATATCCCCTGAATGTGCAGTTTCTAATAGTTTGAAAATGATAAACTTTAAACTAAATATATTGAAACTGTATGTTTTCTTAAAAGACACCTTACAAATGCATGTTAGACAAAGTAAATTATCTCAGACTCAACTGAAGTAACCATTTTCCTGGAAAGCTTGCACTCTAGCCTGCCAGCGTGCTATTACACAGATTTACAGTAAGAGTTATTTTGGAGCTTTGGTATGTATCTGCAAAAATACCAAAAAGTAATTATTATTCCTTATGAAGTTCCTTAAAACCTCAATGTGAGGAGAATTATGCACAGACTATTTAAGTGATGCTCTTAATCCATTTTGCAGTGGATTCCATCCATGGGTAGAGTCAAAACAAAGAAAATCATGTGAAATACCCCAAAGATACAGATATAGTGAAAAGAAGGGCCATCTGTACCCCAATGTTCATAGCAGCAATGGCAACAGTCACCAAACTGTGGAAAGAACCACGATGCCCTTCAATGGAAGAATGGATAAGGAAGATGTGGTCCATATATACTATGGAGTATGATGCCTCCATCAGAAAGGATGAATACCCAACTTTTGTATCAACATGGACGGGACCGGAAGAGATGATGCTGAGTGAAATAAGTCAAGCAGAGAGAGTCAATTATCATGTGGTTTCACTTATTTGTGGAGCATAACAAATAACATGGAGGACATTGGGAGATGGAGAGGAGAAGTGAGTTGGGGGAAATTGGAAGGGGAGATGAACCATGAGAGACTGTGGACTCTGAGAAACAAACTGAGGGTTTTAGAGTGGGGGGAAGGTTGGGTGAGCCTGATGGTGGGTATTATGGAGGGCGCGTATTGCATGGAGCACTGGGTGTGGTGCATAAACAATGAATTCTGGAACACTGAAAAGAAATTAAAAAAATAAATAAAAATTAAAAAAGAAATGAAAAGAAAAAAAAGAAACAAAGAAAACTTAAAATTCATAAAATTTAGGGAAAACCATTAAGAGCTTCTACTCTGTCCACTTCCCCACTCTTTAAATGGACAACTGGAGCTCATGATTTAAATGACTTTCCCAAAGCTGTAACTCTGGTAATTTTTTTTTTTTTTTATATCAATGGCAACTAAGTTTCTTTAGTCATGGCAACTGAGTTCCAAATTTGAATATTTGTTGATTTGCCTTTTATCATCTCCACTCGAATTATTAACTATCCCAAATTTAATATAACCTAAATAAAACTCTATAATCTCTTCTGCCCTCAAACACAGATCAGAAAACAAAAAGAAAACTTACTCTTAGGAAACAAAAGCACAATAAACTATTGAGACTCCACCAAAATAAAAAGCTTTTGCACCATAAAAGGAACCACCAATAAAATGAAAATGCAGCCTCCTGAATGAGAGAGGATATTCAAAAATGATATATCCGATTAAGGGTTATTATCCAAAATATATAGAGAGTTACACAACTCAACAAGAACCCCCCCCCAATAATCTGATTAAAAAATGGGTGGAGAATCTGAATAGACATTTTTCCAAAGAACACATGCAAATGACACAGAAACAAGAAAAGATGCTCAGCATCACTAATCATTAGGAAAATGCAAATCAAAACCACACTGAAATATTACTTTACACCTGTCAGAATGGCTGGTATCAAAAAGATAAGAAATAAAACAAGTGTTGATGAGGAGGTGGAGAAAAGGTAACTTTGTGCACTGTTGGTAGGAATGTAAATTGGTGCAGTCACTGTGGAAAACAGTATGGAGTTTCCTCAAAAAGTTAAAAGTAGAAAAACCATACAATCTAGTAATTCCATGCCTGGGCATTTACTCAATGAAAATGAAAACACTGATTCAAAAAGATATGCACCCTTATGTTTACTGCTGCATTATTTAGAACAGCTGAGATATATAAGTAACTCAAGTGTCCATTGACAGTTGAATGGATAAAGATGTGGAATATTAGTCAGCCATAAACATTTTCCCATTTGCAGCAACATGGATGGACCTTGAGGGTATTATGCTAAGTGAAAGAAATCAGATACAGAAAAACCCGTATAACATGATTTCACTTATGTTTAGGATCTAAAAACAAAAACAAATGAACAAACAAACAGAAACAGAATCATAAATAAAGAGAACAAACTGCTGATTGCCAGAGGGGAGACAGTTGAGAGGATAAGCAAAATAAGTGAAGTGGATGAAGAGGTATAAAGTTCCAGTTATAAAACAAATAAGTCACAGGGATTAAAGGTACAGCATTGGGATTATCATCAATAATTTTGTGATAATTTCTGTGGTGTCAGATGGGAATCACTTATTGTTGTGAGGGCATGGGGTGATGTATAGGATGTCAAGTCACTATGTGCACCCCTAAAACTAATGTAGCATTGACAACAACTAACTTCAGTAGACAAAACAAAACTACTCTTAGTTCAGTATTTTCCATATTAATTAATAGTAACCCATCCATCTAGTTGTTCACTCCCAAATTAAGTCGTTCTTAACTTCCTATCCTCTCACTCTCTACAATCAGTCCTTTAGCGCATCCTCTCGATTCTTCTTCCAAACCATATTTCATTTTCACCCCCTTCATTTCTTCTCCACTGCTATCATTCTAAGCCAAATCACTTACATCTCACACCTGAATTACTTGGGAGTCTGATATTTGATGCTCTTGCTTCCACTCTTTCCCTTTTATAATACATTTTCTATATAACAGATAGAGATACATTTTTCAATGCAAATCTCAGTCTTGCTCATATCACTTCTCTGCTTAATGACCTTCAATGACTATCCACTACATTTAGAATAAAACCCAGCTTTTCACCATAATTTCCAAGACTACATAATCTCAATCTTGCTTATTTGTCTGATTTCACTATCTGTCACTCTCCTCTCTACTAACTACATTCCGGCTACAAAAATTGGGTTTCAGCTTCTTAAGCAAGTCAGCTATCCTTCACTTTTGTCCCCAAAATATATTACTGAAGACTGGGGGTTTTAAAAATATAGAGAAAGAGAGTTACTGGTGTACCATGTATTTTTCCAACCACCTCTTGAGAAGGGGATTCCTTCTCTGGCCTCCAAGCCAAGTAGTTTCAGAAATCTATTCAGAGTTCTCAACATGGTACAGGACAGGATGAAGAACACAGAAAATGCTCTGCAACTTTCACCTGAAAATGTCTGACAGTGACCTGATAGTGGAGGAGTAAAGAACATTATAGAAGGAGAAATCTGGGCTTCCATTGATGGAAAGATCATGTGAATTTTTCCAGGAGGCTAAGTGAGCCCTTGGAAAAGTGCAGAACTTGAAATTGATCCCTGTCTGGAGGGCAAGTTACCCTCAATAGACAGTCTTTATGTATCTGATGGACTGCTGAAAGCCAGAGGATAAAGGGCGGTCATGAACATTCAACTGGAAAAAACATTTCTTAGATGAAGAAACCCTTAGTGAATGGTTAACAGCTGGATTGGTGCCTTGGACTGAATCATATCCCTCCAAAATTCATCTACGGAAGCTCTAACCCCAAATGTGATAGTATTTGGAGATGGAGACTTCCAGATATAATTAGATTTAGAGGAGAGAATGAGATGTGTTCTAATGATGGGATTAACACCCTTATAAAGAGACACCAGAAACATCATTCTCTCAGTCTCTCTCTGTTTTTTAAATGAAAGAAATGACTTTGAAAATTATTTGCACATAATAAGCGAGATTCCTAATGGGACATGTATGAAGGCATTAACATGGGAGAACTTAGAATGGAACCTGGGAAAAGACTCATGTGTTAGGGGAGTAGAAGAAGATCCAGTGGAAGTCAAGAAGGAGCATGAAAAGATGCTTAATGTCACTCATCCTTAGGGAAATACAAGTGAAAACCACGATAAGATACCACTTCACACCTGTCCAGAATGGCTTAAATTAACAACACAAGCAACAATAGGCATTGGTAAGGATGTGGAGAAAGGGGAACACTCTTGCGCTGCTGGTGGAAATGCAAACTGGTGCAACCACTCTGGAGAACAGTAGGAAGTTTCCTTAAAAAGTTAAAAACTGAACTACCCTACAACCCAGCGATTGTACTACTAAGTATTCACCCAGAGGATACAAAAATACAGATTCAGAGGGGTACATGGCAGCATTATCAACAATAGTGCAATGTTTCCATAGCAAACTATGGAAAGAGACCAAATGTCCATTGACTGATGAATGAATAAAGAGGAGGTGATATATTATTACCTAGCTATCAAAAAGAATAAAATCTTGCCATTTACAATGACATGGATTGAGCTAGGGTGTATTATGCTAAGCAAAATAAGTCAGTCAGAGGAAGACAAATATTTCACTCACATGTAGAATTTAAGAAACAAAATATATGGGGGATGTAGAGAGGTAAGCAAACCATAAGACACTCTTAATAGAAAATAAACTGAGGATTGATGAAGAGGGGTGGATGGTAGATGGGTTAAATGGGTGATGGGTATTAAAGAGGGCACTTGTGATGAACACTGGGTATTGCATGTAAGTGATGAATCACTGAATTCTACTCTGGAAACCAATATTGCACCGTATGTTTACTAACTAGTACTTAAATTAAATTTTGAGAACAAAAAAGGAGCAGACACAGAGGGAAAGAAAACCTAGAAATATAGTGTCATAGAAGTCGAATGAGAGGAGTGTGTTAAGGGAATGAATAATTGTCAAACTTTGCGAAGAGATTGATGGTAATGAGGAATGAAAAAAGACCACAGATTCCAAAGTTGTTGTGTTTTAATTTCCATATTTAGAAAATAAAGATAGTTGAGGTGTTGCAAAACAAACAAAATGAAACCACACAATACTAAACACCAAGCATTACTTCTAGCAAATCCAGATTTTAAGAAAGGAATAATAAAGATTTAAATTATCTTTTGCACCCTAATAGAATCATATTGGGCTAGTGTGCTGTGAAACTCAGAGTTGTGTATTTTTTTTTTTACATTGTTTTAAGTTTTCTCCAATTTTAAAGAGTTATCCCCAGGATTTAGTAACCGAATATGTAGTGAATTTTTAAATCGCCCAAAATCGCCCAAAAGTTATAATAAACTAGTAAGACTAAAGTCCTTTCTCTATATGTGGTTATAACTGGGGTTGTAAAGCCAGGGGAACCTTGTGTATCATCAAGTTTTGCAGATGAGGAAACCAAAGTTCAACGGGGTCACGTCTCCCTCAAGGTCACTGAGATAGTCATTGGCAGAAATGGCACCTCTTGAGGGGTGTATTTTCACTATACCTCACTGGTGCTTCTTAAAAATTAGTGACTGGGAAGTAAGAAATGATCATTAGCGACAGGATAAAGCCCGAGCAGATGCTGTGGTGAGGTAAAGGTTATGGCACGGAGCAGAGACACAATTAACAAATACTGTTGGATTTGCCATGGAGGAAGTGAGTTTTATGATTCATAACGAAGCCCCACAGAGGAGAATTCTGGAAGTTTCAGGTCAACTTCCAACAGCCCTTGCTAGAGACCCAGCTTGCTTAATGGGCTGAGCTCCCCTGGATCCTCCTGGGGCTCATTAGAGAAGTGATGACGGTCTTTAGACCTTGAGATTTGGAGCCGAAGCTGCTGTGCGGTAAGAGGCAGAGCAGCAATGACTGTTAATACTAAAGAGTAGTAGATGGTTGGGATTTGGAGTAAGGGAAGCAACGCCAGTTCTCTTTTGAGGACACAGAGATCCCATGAAAGGCTTGGGACAAAGGTACATTGTCAACTTCTAATCACGGAAACTAGAATCAGCAAGTTCATACATGAACTATAGCTCCTCACGGTTTTGCTTCTTATTTCTGAGTTGCACCAATAAAGTATTACTTTGAACTCATTGGCTAAGAGATACATGTTGCATTAAAATAAAACATACAGTAAAAATGGGAGGGTTATTCACTTCTCTGAGTGGTACAAATCGTGGTGGAGCTGCAGTGCAATCTAACTCACACCTCTGCAGGGCAGGTAAACCCCACATAATCAACTCAGGCAGCCCTTCTCATGGCTGCTACTGATTTAACACTCAAACCACAGTGACTTAAATTTGTGGTTTCTTCTCAAGACCTCTAGGACTTCTGGGAAACTGAATAATAATAATTTTTAATGGGAAAAGTCCTCAAAATATATGAATATGTAAATAGATGAAGGCATCTTTGACCAGTGTCATGGGCTTGTAGCCTTGTCAATGGTGGCGAGAGGATGTTCCAGTCTTGGGAAGGCAGAAGAGTTACTTCGCGTTTGCTGTCGTGTGGATGATATTTCAGAGTTTAACCACTTGAAAGAAATTCTGCTGAACTTACTTCGCTATCAATGACGCCTTTGAGGCTGGTGTGCTTGACTGCATTTTCTTTTGCCCCTCGAAGTGTTTCTCCTCAAAGGGGGTTGACTGCATTAGCGTTTTAGAAAAATTGTACAAGGGATGCTAATTCTGGGGAGGGTACATATTTTGCAAAAGCCTCTGGGGAACTCGGATGGTTCAGTGTTCAGTTTTCATCCAAAGATGGGAATTAGTAGAAATGATAAAATGGGGCTGAGCCTAGAGGGCCTTGTGAGGATTGAGAGCAAACAACAAATTGGACAACGCCTACCTTTTAGTTATGTAAATCTCTCAGTGAATGGCATCAATCATGAGTTTGCTGCCTACATTAACTTCTTTCACTGTGCTGGGGTATTTTCACAGTGGACTGGAAGCAATATTTTGTTCTGCCAGGACTAAACAGTAAAGAGTGGTGCATACAACCCTATAATTCATTTAAAAAGTTGAGTCCTACACTCTCTTTCCACTCGATGACTGTTTTTAAAAACTCTCACGACATTATTTTCTCTTGAGGGATAGATCCTCTATTAGCAATCTTAAAGGGGAAAAACGTTTTATTGTGGAAAGAGCTTTGGAAATGTAAGCTCAACAAATTCCTTAAAAATATAAATCGATGGTTATCCTTCTTATTTTCCTAATGGTGAGTTTTCTAGCACTGCCTACAAAGTCTCCTTCCTTTGTTAAACAGGAAGGAGAAAGCTAAAGTTAGAACACCAGCAAAGGGGTGAAGGCCATAGTTTCTCATGAGTCGCTATCAAAATACACCCATTCATTTTTCTTTGATAACTTTTCGGCACTCTCCACCATTTCTGAATCTGGAAGTTTGAGGACGGAGAAGACATCAAATGGATTTGGTGGCTGAAGTAAAACGGCAGGACAGCGGCAGCCATGAGCTTGCCGTGGGTGGCCAAGCAGGGGACTCCGAGACAATCGCTTCTGTTCCATGCTCTGCTGCTGTCCAGTGGCTTGTCCTCACCCTCTCTTCCCCAATTATAGCCTCGTTACTATAAAAAAAAATGATGTCAAATTGTTGACTCGTGTTGATTGCTCTTCTGCTTTCCCAACTTGTAGGTGACATTCTAGGAGAGGTAACCCCAGAAAGTCATCTGTTTGGAATATGTCATGTGGTACGGTGGGAAGGAAGGAAAGGGAGAGAGGAAAGGTGGGTGGTGCATTCACTCCATGATTCTTTGTGAAATTAAACTGCTGCCAACATGTGTCACTCTGACAAATTCCTAAGCAGATTTTAAAGCTTCTTAGAGATGTTGAAGAGGCTGCATTAGCCAGCAGCTGTGGAGATCACCAGTGAGCTGTTGAATGCTTCTCTGCTTAAGTTGGGTGTAAGCCCAGATAACAGAAAGATGGGAAATAGGTAAAACAGATTTTCCCCTACCTCTATGACTCCTTAAGGATTATTGAGGTACCCTGTGAAGACAGAGAAGGTGTGTGGGGCATATTATTCTTATCGTTACTATCTACATGATGAACAGCCCCAATGACAATGTCCTTGGACATTAGAAGGAAAGGGGCAAATTTAGAAAGTGTCTTTTCAGCCCAGGAAAGCCATGGCATTGCCCACCACTTAAAAAAGTAACAGCCACAAGTAATAAATATTGGTTATTCCAAATATGCAGAATTCAGAGGCTGCACATTACTGCCTTGAAAGCAAAAAAAGTTTTCTTCTTTTCTGAAATCAGTGACCCCCAAACTCTGTCATTAGTAACAATAATTAAAAGGTGCTCTAAGAGGGAATGGATGGATGATTGCCACTAAGAGGCACATTCTCATTAATTTACTACCAATTTTTAACTTTGCTTCATTAGGACGTGTCTGTTGAAGGCCATTTAGGACTCGGGGGATTTCCCTGCAATTCACGTTGCCTCCATATTGGTTCCAGGGAAGGAGGATCATTTCAGTTTGTTGTTCTCCATGGACCTATATGTACAGGGAGGTGGAGGGGAATCTACTGCCTTGTAAATCTTCCAATCAAGGAAGTGGTCAACTTCTTGAGGGTGTTCTTGGGACGGACTGGATAGGCTTTTAGAAGTTAGTTCTAGGAAACAATCCCCAGCTAAGCAAATTGTGAAGCAGTTTGCATGTTATTTATGCTTCTGCCTCAGCAAGAAGTATAAATAAAACTCAACCCTATCCCAGGTAAATTAGAGACCTGGTCTTGAGGATTCTGAAAGCACCTTAGGCTTCAGTTCCATCAGTATCTTTTGCTCTGTGTTTCCAGCTGACACATACTTTGTGAAGGTTGCCTCATGGGAGAGGGTGAGCTCTCCTAGATGTCTGATCTTAGAACCATGCAGCAGGTGCCACCACCACTGATAGTAGATGGTTCATCTCAGAGATGTTCTCTACATGAACTCACTGAGCAGAGGACCTTTTTCTTTTTAAAACACTCCTGGTCAAATAAATTATTCCTGTCATCTCTCTGCCTTAGGGCTAAACATCTAGATCTATGTCTCTTGGTTTCCCTATGGATATCTCTTGTGATGTGCTATAAAGACATGAACTGATCTATCCCAGACTTGGGCAACCACCAAGGAGACTAGAATTAGGCATTCGTTGGCTGTCTTGTGGCATAAATTACTAGAGCTTATCTTTGTCTTTTACAGAACAGCAAACGACATACCAAATGCCCTTGAACTTTATTTGAAAGGATCAAGTATTTAGGAGTCTCTAGGGTGACATTTTCTCCATCATTATCATTGCTTTCATCTCCCCAAAGTCTAACACAAAACCTGGTATAAAGTTGACCCTGAGTAAATGAATAATTGAATAAAGTGTTTGTTCATATCATGAATGTAGTGGTCTTTTAAAGTCTTTTCCCCACAAAGTTAGATATAGAAAATTTGATTCAAATCATCTGAAGTAAATTTTTGAAAATGAGCTGGAAATTATATTTGCTTTGGTCATATACATAAAGGAAAGTATTGCTTTCCTTAATTTGGTGGAAGACTTGGAATTCTGGATTATGCTTTTAGGTACTTTTTAAACAAAGCAATTAAAGACAAGAGAACACTCAAATTGCCACCATAAAAATAAATGCTGAAAATGAATCCATTACCTAATACTCATAGAGCACTGTTTACCAATAATTAACAAATCCAACTGATATTAAGGACTTAGCCCCCTCTAATGGAGCAGGCCACAGGGAAATATCAAAGAAGTGCTAACAGCTGGCTTGTTAATATTCTCAGCCTTTTTTCTTTTACAAGAGAAAACAAATGGGAAAGCACAAAAGCAATTACACAGTAGTCCTGTTTAAGATAAACCAGAAGAAGTCAAAGTACTGGCTGAATTGATAGCATTTCCATATCCCAGATCATAAATTCTAACATTGGTTACAGGAATATAAAAACATTACCAAATTAAGAAGTACTAATATATAAGCAGATGACTTTATTCTTTAGTAAATACTTTGCTAAGAGAAAGACCCAGCCACAGATCCTAATGGGGAGGAGCATTTATCTCATTAAATCACCACCACACGCCATCTGTTTTCAAATCAAATCCACATGAAGGAACCCTTCAAATAACAAAAACACTATAGAGAATGCCAAATTTCACCTTGCTCTCATGTTTTATGTTTTATATCTTAGTTTATTTTAAACCACTGTGAATGTAGTTATTTGAACAGGTAAAAAATAAAAACTAAACACAGAGCTAATCCTTTCAAGAAGTTGCTACCCAACCTTTTGGATTCTCTCTGCTTTCTTCACTCCTTCCTGGCTACGCAAATCACGTCTCACCTCAAAGGCCAATTGCTTGAAGAAGCCTTCCCTGATTTTTAGACTTGTAAAGCTCCCTGGCCATATATAGTGCATGTCGTTTGGGTCATCCTACTCATTATATGTAAGTTTCCAGGGTTCTAAGACCACATTTATCTTTGGCATAGTTCCATTCTTTTCAGTACTCAGTAGAGTGCCCAGCACATGATAGATATTTAATCTGTATTTGTTAAATGAGTGAACAAATGAATTAATGAAAAGCTTACATGGTAAAAATATAATTGTTCCAGCATGGCCCTAAACTAAGTAGAGATTCTTAGATAACATTTTACAGATATCACCTGGAAGGGTACATTTAGGAAACTTTTTATTCAGGAGAACTTTATACTTATTAGGTCTGGAATACATATCCTATATTAAGTAATGGGTCTCAAACAAATGTCTATCTCAGTAGCACCCAACTCATTTAATGTGTGTGTGCGTGTGCGTGTGTGTGTGTGTGCATGAACACATGCACACACTCATGCACCTTGCAGGTGAAGAGGGCAGTTAGATGCCCCCACAGTTTCTTGCATTAACATGCTTAAATTCCCAGAGGAACATTTATAGAGGATATTATTCCCTGAGTCACTGTAAGCTCCAGTTGTGAGAAACTACTTGGGTCTCCTGAAAATTTAGATTCAGTTTTAAACCAAAAGAGAATCTGACAAGTTATCATTCATCAGGAGCTCATTCTTTGGTCCTTAATGCAGCTGCTTGAAGTAATCCTTTCCTAATCATATTAGACCATCTCCCCACACACAACAGCTTACACCTGGACTCAGGACACATGCTGAAGGAGTCTAGCAATATATGGAAATATTTGAGGATATTACAGCCCAGCAAATAAAATTTAAAGCAAAAGATTACTAAAATCCAATTTCACTAAACAGAGAAGCGTTATGATTTAGTACCTTATACTTTGTGTGTAATCAAACTATTGCAGTTTAAGTATGTCTGAAACAAGTATATAAAAACCAAAATTAATGTTCACACACCTTCATGAATACTAAATGCTAAATGACTTAGACAGTAAAATAAGACAAGGAAGGAAAAAATAGGCTTACGATATCATTAACCTTCACCTCAATTTCACTATTTGGAGTAGAGGGGTTTCTTGACATGGTTTCGACTTTTAACTGTTTTGGTTTTAAACAGTGATAGTTTAGTTAATTACGAACCTACTATAAAATATATTATTAGCCTTGTTTTGAAATAAGTATGCTTCTATATTTAATTGTACAATGTTGAACTTGAAAATGTTTTAGGGTTTTTAAATTGCTCCTTAGATTATTTTTATTTAATTTCAAGAAAAAGAAGATCCTACACTTTGTGAATACTTCATTTTTGTTTTCATGAATATGTGTGCATGGCAAGTGCCCTTTGTTTCATCTTCATTTTTGTGTTTATGTGTAAGTAAATATTGTACAAATGATAATTCTTATTTTGTTTCATATTTCTGACTTTTTCTTGTTTTAGATTTCAAAGTAGGTATATGTAATCAAAGATATTGGAAATAAGGGTTAAACTCAAGCCCAGTCTTCAAGGAAAATAATTACATTTTTTCCTTGTGTCTATTTTCAATATATAATATTAACATAGATCTGGCATTTAAAAAACTCGTATTTACAATTTATACTGTAGCATGAGAAATTGCTAAGTACATAGCCCCAAGCTTCTAGTCTACTCAAGCTAATATGCTTCATATTAAATGCCTAATGACTTCTAGAGAAAAATTGCAATGTATCATAGCATCTTTGCACTTAAAACACTATCTACGGGAAATATAATATAGCAATACAATAAGTCAACTTCAGTATGATTTAAACTTGTTTCTCTTATTATTAAAGAAAGTTCTGGTATCCCAGTATGTATTATAATCATCGTAACCTTCTAATCAAATTCCGGAAGAATGGAGGAAGGAAGTGTTTGCGTAACTAAGGGTTGAAGGGTTTTAGAATGGATATACAAGAATGAGAAAGGGAAGAAGACATTCAAATGTTTAGAAACACTGACAAAGGGATGAAATATGTGGCTGAAGAGAGAAGGAAGCAAATTCAGGAAGACTTGATGGATTAGGTAAGTGTCTCCATTAAGTTCAAGGCCTAATGTAATGGAGTAATAGAGTGAAAACTGAATGAGTAAGAGTATTGTCAAAGTGGGCCAATTAAGTTAAATTTTCAAGGGTGGGACAGCCCCAAGGAACGGTTAGGTAAGGTAAAAATCAAGAGAATGTGCTGTGGAAAATGAGAAGAGATACTCAAACTTTGAGACTACTTCATTGACAAAGTAGTGACCAAACTAGCGGGAGCATCTGTGGTCGGAGGGTACCTCTGATCTAGAGGCCACTGTTATCAATGAGTTGGTCAAGAATCACTTGAAAGTTGGCAAAACTTCAGCAGGGTAGAAGGCGACAGACAGCCAGAGCTCAGAGAGGAGAGACTTAAGCTCTGGGGAGTCAGAACAAGGAATCTGTGATCTAAAAGCCACAGTAAAGAATTGCAGAAGGCCAGTTTTGTTGTTGTTGTTGTTTTCACAGAGAAAAAGTAGGCTCCATTGTGAAAACTGCAAAGAAACATGGGTTTTTTAGGGATGATCCAAATTTCCATAATGGAAAGAAAGTGGAAGGAACACTGTGTGAAGAAAATGAAAGAACACAAGCTCGCAGACACTGATTGTGTTCCACTCGGATCTCATCTACACCTTTCTGCTGTTCATGTGAGCTCCCCCACCCCATCCACATCCCACCCCATGCCTTCACCACCATAGTTCAGTAGCGTGCCCTTCGTAGGGTTTCTAGATTTACAAATAAAAATATAGAATGGCCGATTAAATTTGAATTTCAGGTAGACGGCAAATATTTTTTTTTTAGTGTGAGTTTGTTCCATGCAGTGTTTGAGACATACTTAATACTACAAAAGAATCTGTTGTTTGTCTGAAACTCAAATTTAATCGGATGTCCTGTATTTTATCTGGCAACCTTTCAAGAGGAACAGACTTGTAGGTGTAGTTTAGGCTCCAGAGTTCCTGTGTGGGATCAAGTGAGGCTAAGCCTTTGCCCGAAGGTGGATCCCTGCTTGACTTCTTCTCTCTCTCTGCCCTGTCCCCCTCATTCCCTTCCAGGTCTCTCCCAGTACTTTGGTGAGTCACTTCATAGGACTTCTTGTCTCAGGTTTGCTTTTGTGGCACACGAATTGTGACAAGGACTTTATTTAAAGAGAAACTGAGTAGAAGATTGAAAGGGTTTGTAAGGATGTCAGCAATGGGACCATGAGTCCAGAAGAAAGCCAAAGGAAGGAACCCCACCCCCCCACCACCTCTAGTTTTACAGATGAGGAGACTGTGACTTGGAAAAATTCCTTAATTTGCCAGGCTAAGACAGTTAGAAAGTGGCTATGCTGAGGATCAAACATAAACAATCTGATGCCAAAGCCTTTGCCCATGTCTGCACACAACACTCTTTTTTTTTTTTTTTTTTGGCTGTATATATTTTTTCAGCAAATCTTATCAATTTCAGCAATAGGCTATACATAAAGCATCAGAACAGTCTTATTCTCATATTAATTCTCAATTCTGTTTCATTTATACATGGGAAAACTGGCTGGGGAAGTTTCTCTGTCCTAGTCCCAATTAAGTCCTTCCTTAATCTCAGTCTGATTGTAGTGTTGGCCTTTCCTGGGTCTTGCACGGATCTGTTTTTGTCCTGTGCATCTTGTCTATTTCTAGATCAGTCCAAGCTAGGTAGCCACCGTCTTGCTGTTGGAGATGATTGAAAAATTGAAGCATTCATAGGCTTTCCATCTAAAATGATACTTTCTGAATATAGAATATTCTATGGTCTGAGATCTAATATTGTAGTCATATGTGCAGTCCAATCTTTAAAGTGTAGACTTTCAGTTTTTCTTTTTCCATTGTTATTGGGATTTTCTTTTCTTAATCACTAATTCCACAGATATGTAAAATGCTGAAGGTTATGTTCTTTCCATATAAATAGGCTCTGCAAAAATGTCTGCTATAAAATACCTCCTGTACATTTTGCAACGACTGAATGTCCTTCATGCATTTTCAGGGAGGATTTCATTGAACGTTGTAGCTTTTGGTGAGTAGAAAACACCTTTGGTAGAATGTTACCAGAAATAATCTTAGAATCTAAGAATCGTTTCACATTATAGCTGCTTCTTAAATTTGCTAGCTGCCTCCTGGAGGGTTTTTAAAAATTTTTTTAATTTTTTTAAATTTCTTTTCAGTGTTCCAGAATTCATTGTTTATGCCCCACACCCAGTGCTCCATGCAATACGTGCCCTCTATAATACCCACCACCAGGCTCATCCAACCCCCAAATCCCACCCCCTGCAAAACCCTCAGTTTATTTCCCAGAATCCACAGTCTCTCATGGTTCATCTCCCCCTCCAATTTCCCCCAACTCCCTTCTCCTCTCCATCTCCCCATGTCCTCCATGTTATTCCTTATGATCCACAAGTAAGTGAAACATATGATAATTGACTCCCTCTGCTTGACTTATTTCACTCAGCATAATCTCTTCCAGTCCCGTCCATGTTGCTACAAAAGTTGGGTATTCATCCTTTCTGATGGAGGCGTCATACTCCATAGTGTATATGGACCACATCTTCCTTATCCATTCGTCCCCTGCACACAACACTCTTTAAGGCAGAGGAACAGGCCCGCAAGTGCCTTGACAACATACCCCTGGGTGCCATCTGCATGGTGAACAATACGCTGATATTAAAGCAATGAGCCTGGGTTATATTTGCCTGGCGCCTCAGAGATCAGAGCAATGAATGGAATGAGCTGACCTCAGGGTCTGAGGCCGGAAAGGAACAGTTGGGTAAGACTGTTAGGACCCAGAGCAGTACTGCCAGGTGCTTCCTGAGTATAGAAGCCCCTGGCAGCATTTCCCTGATGCACTGAGAGGGCCAGAGCTGGAAGAGAAATCAGCTTTCCAAATGCCCTTAATAGTAGAACATAGACATGTTCTCAGAAAACTTTCCAGCATGAATCACATATACGCTTATGGGCACACTTTCCTCCCTTATTATTTAGACTTTCATTATGAAACATGTTCTGGGTTAAAAAACACAAACATTTTTAGGCGAAGATATAAAGACATTATTTTAAAATAGAGTTACTTAAAGAATTATGTGATGTTCTGTTTGTGATTTTTTTTTTACTATGACCTATTTTTTCTTTTATTCTCATTAACACACATTCCTTAAATATGAAATATTAGTGATATTTAATAAATAATAATAGTGTTTTTCAATTGGAGATTAAAAGTTTGGAGAATGTGTGGCCGGGGAATGTGAAATATATCTTTGGCATTTGGACAGCCGTGGCTTCAAAATTTGGAGTTAAGAGGCAAGCAAAGAATGTTTTATTGCCAGAATCTAAAACAAATTTTATTGGAAACTTTTATGTTTGTAGGTTTGAGTAGTTTTTATAGTGAAGAGTTCTGAAAACTGCCATAAAATTTTGCCTTGGGGGTTATGATTACATTTGTATCTTTCCCAAACTTATATAAATAAAAAAGACAGTTTTTACTGTGAAAGCTTAAAAGGTTAGAGAGGTATTTGGTCTGTGATGAACCCTTTATAGGTTTGATGTTACAGGAATTTATTTTAAAAATATCAATAAAAATACAACTTCAGAGGTCCTGATAAAGAAATCACAGGAAACTTGATGTTGAAGTTTCCATTCAAATAGACTCAGGAAAGATAATTTAATTATTATACTATACAAACTATCTTTAACATTAGCTGATGTTACAATTTTACATGGTTGTGATATGTGGTTTACAATTTTTTTTTTGATGGCTAGGCAGTAACAGGAGGTAGATTATTATTATTATTATTATTATTGTTATTGCTAGAGCTGTTTAACTATAGGCTGGACAGTCACGTGGTTGTGAAATTATAGAGGAAATCAACATCTTAGAGGAGACCGGATGAACCTTAAAATCCTCTTCCAAACCTGACGCTGTGATTTTTAATCCGTAAGGGACATAATTTAAAAATAATATGTGGAAACGTCCCCCTTTCTCCTTTTCCTTCACACCAGAGATTTTATCCTGCAAAAACACATTCTGTACCGAGAGAGAAGAGGAAGTAGAAGGAAGGAAGAGGGAGGAAATATTTGCAGGATAAATCAGGTATTACTCACAATTTAAAATAGCTATGTAAAGAAGAAAGTATTTCCACATTTTCTAAGGGAGGTAACTGAGTTAATGCAGAGCTGGAATCCACACCTGAGTGTCCTTGATACCCTGACATATACTTCCCTCATGTATCAATTTTTAAATTTTACTACTTAGAATGCAAGGTGAGGCAAAAAGTGGGAAAGTGACCATCTATCGTATATAATAATATATAACAGACAATATGGGCTTAGGCTTCAAAGGCAATTGTCTGGTTATTTCTGGGTAAGTCAACCAACAAATATCTATTAGGGACCTATTATGGGTCAGGTCCTCTCCTGGACACTAGGTTCTGCAGGAAACAAAGCAAATAGAATGCTTGCTCTTAGAAAGCTTGCCTTCTAGTGGAGGAGGAGACCAGCAATGCACATCATTGAGACAATTTCAAGCTTTGATTAGTGCTTTGAAAACAACAATGGCAACAACAACCACCACCACCACCCCCTAAATTTGGGTTGGGGAAGAGCGGAAGGAGCTGAAGGTGGGCGGAAAGGTTGAATATAGTTTCCTGAGAGCACTGAGAGCCGTGCTGATGACATTGGGCTTGACCTTGCGGGTGGTAGGGGGTCCAATATGAATTATTTTTTCCAGAAAATGACGTGATGAAATTTGTGTTTTAGACTGTTTCCTCTGCTAATGGTGTAGAGACTGGGATGGAAAGGAAAGGCAAAGAAGGCAGGAAGAAGAAGGAGGCTCTTCTGGTGGATGAGGAGATGGTGATGACGTCACCAAGGGAGTGAGGACAGATTGCACGCGGTTAGTGAAGTCTAAGGCCCAGCAGTAGTGACTGGCCGTGAAGGAGGGAGGCGAGGAGCGGCACCGTGGCCAACTTGCTGGTCTCGGGACCAAAGATAGCTCTCCTCCTTTAGAGAGATGAAGGACGGAAGAGGAGGCAAAGGAAAAGGAATAAGATGTTTTCCCACAGATTATAAGTTAGGTTTTGGACAAGGTGAACTTAAGGTACTTGTGGCATCCTCGAAGTTGATTTTTTTCAGTAGGCATCTGGAAATGTTCCCTTTTCCTGACAGCAGTTGGGTTGAAATAAAAACTAGGAAGTTAGCGACTACTGGGCTAATTGAAGCTGTTCTGTGAGAATGTATTGAGGATGTTATAAAATTTGGGGGGAAATGGATGTTGGGCATACATTAAGAAATATTGGTGATTAACATGTTTTTCCCCTAGTAATATCGTTAGAAGCTAATATAATAAGCACCAAAACTACTTAAAACATATAGACAACAAAGGAAATGTCCCCGGAGTGTGCTTGCCTCTTTGCTGCCCTGTGCCCACCTATCCCCACCGCGCTCACTCTCCTGTCGGCCCGTCCCAACCCTGCAGCGTCTGTCTTCAAGTAGTTCTCCCTTTCCTTTTGTTTCTTTCATGCTCTCCCTCCTCTGCCTGCACTTGGTTCAACGCCACCTTAAGAGTTTTCAGCCTTTTCGTTTTCTTTGTGGTAAAAATGACTCTTAATTGAAGAAAATTAAGTCAGAGGAAGAATGTCCTGGCACCAACCTTGTACAGATGAGTAGGAAGGGGAGCATGGTACACTGGGAAGAGCAGGAAATATGTTGCTAAAAAGCCTGGGTTTCCAGCTCAGCATTTCTACTTACTAACAGGATGAGCTGGGTCATGGCCATTAACCTCACTGAATTTCTGTATACACTTCACAGGATTGTAACAAGTCTCAAATGAAATGATATATGTAGATGTGTTATGTACAGGGCTGTACAGGTATTGGGTTTTCATCTACTGTCTGGCTTACTCAATAAATGTTTGTTGAGTGAATGATCACCTCTATTAAGGATTCTTGGATCTACCCCTATAGATCTGTCAGTCTCCATAAAATTGTTTCTTTAAGCATTTATAGCCTCCAGGATTTCTGGCCTTAAGTATGTTTTTAATAGTCTTATTTTTTTTTCCGTTGTATTGGTTTTATCTTAAATAGCAAATGTATGAAATTATTGTGTGTATCATATAATTAGTATTAAATTATGCTAACATTAATACTGATTTGTTTCATTTTGATTATCCCCTTTCAAAATGATCTTGATTTCCTTTTTCTGTAAATCTTTTTCATTCATTTTTCAACTGTGTAGAAAGAACATAAAAATACTTAAAATGCTCTATAAAACTAAACATAGAGGTACAGCAACCAGAGAAGGCTATCGTTTAGGTGAGTTCTCATTCAGCCACGATTTTTATATTGCCTACTAAACTGCATTTACTTCTGACATTTTTTCTTACTGTAAAATATTCAAAATTGACCTGGAGGCTTGTCTTAAAAACTTGAATCTTGAAAACCATGGTTATTTCTTAGACCCTGTTATGGACTTCTGGGTATAATTGTATGATTTCTGAGGGGCATGCTCTCCAGTCTGCAGCTTGCTTTCTTTTCTAGGAGATTAAGTAAAGCTCCCCTCCACGCTATGCCAAGAGACTTGGGTAGATTGCCGTCAAAATCTAGTACAAACAAACTGTGGAGATTAATAGTGGTGAAAACATAGTGCTAGACTACACGCTTTATGGAAACAAAGGGAATGTCAGATATTTTTAATATATTTTCAAGATCTAGCAGAGAAGTGACTCATAAAAGCTGATGTTGAACTAATAAATGGTGTGTGAAGCAAGGTTTAAGTGATGATTTAATAAATATTGTTTCACACAATTAGGAATTTCGTTCTTTTTTTTTTTCTAAATTTACTTATTTATTTGACAGAGAGAGATAGATCACAAGTAGGCAGAGAGGCAGGCAGAGAGAGAGAGGGAAGCAGGCTCCCCGCTGAGCAGAGAGCCCGATGTGGGGCTCGATCCCAGGACCCTGAGATCATGACCTGAGCCGAAGGCAGAGGCCCAATCCACTGAGCCACCCAGGTGCCCCAGGAATTTCATTCTTTAATAGATTAGAAAGCATTCGATTTTTGTCCCCTGGCTTCTGGCTTGTTCCTTCAACATACCCAGGTTGTATAATTTTTTTCTGAATGGAATTCTCTTCCCCTCATAGACCTTTATATAGTTTGTTCCCTAACTTTATTCAGATCTCTCCTCAGATGTCCTTCACAGGGTCCTTCCTTGAACCCCTCATTTGGGTTTTTTTCTGCCTTGTCCTAATTATTAGTCTTGATCTTCTTTTCCATATATACATATGAAAAAAAATATATAGATAGATAGATTATATTATATCATATGCATATAATCTAATCTATCTATCTATATTTTATTATATATTATATATATTTATATATATTTATATATATTTTATTATATTATATCATATGCATATAATATAATCTATCTATTTATATGTATGATTTACTTATTTATTTAGAGAAAAAGCATGTGAATGGAGATGGGGTGAGGGGACAGCAGAGAGAAAATCCTCAAGCAGACTCCCCACTGTGTGGGAAGCTGGATAAGGGGCTTTATCCCAGGATCCTGAGATCATGACCTGAGCTGCAATCAAGAGTCGGCCACCTAACTGACTGAGATACCCAGGTGCCCCTTTTCCTAATAGATTTTTATTTATAGAATTTATTAATAATTAATTTATTTAGCATTTATTAATAGTTATTAATTATTTCTTTGTACATTTGTATATTATTGCCCCCCCACCACCACTTACACACACACACACACACACACACACTGGGCTATAAGGTTTATGCAGGCAGGGATCTTGTCTGTAGAGATTACTGCTATATCTCCAAAGCTTAGAAGAGGGCCTGAAAATATCAGGTGCTTAATAAAAGATTTGTTGACTTGATAAATGAATTTCTGATATTTATATTTGATTTATCTTCCAGGAATCCTGGAAGATATTTAAGAGTAGAAGTTAAATCATATATCCTACTAATCCATGGTAAGGTGGTAAGGTTCAATTTATTGAGTAAGTATTTAAACGTGCCATTTACTGGGGATTTGTTGTAAGCCAAGCATGCAGATTTTCTCACTTAGTCTTTGAAATAACTTTCTGGAGCGCTTATTATTATCCCATTTTGATGGTAAGGAAGCTAACGCACAGAAAATTTAAGTCATTACCTCAGAATCATTCAATTAGCAAGAGGCAAGGCTGGCATTTAAACCCCACTTAAACATAAAACCCCATGCTTTCTGTAGAATCCTCCAGAATGGAACATACTGAATTTTATGATCCGACAGCAAAATTTTCCACAGCCTACCTAAAACTGAACCTGCAATTCAATCCTGTACTCAACAGTCTGGCCTGATGCAAATGCTCCCATATTGTACACATATTTTCCAGGCCCCAAAACTAACTCTCAGGTTCCAAACACAGCTCCCTGGTTGTGAGGGCCTCCCAATTATTTTTCTGTTATGATTCTTTCATGTGGAACTACCATCTTTTACTACCATATCTTAGCACCTGAGTGAACATTATCAGTTTCATACCTCCCCATTTGAGGTCATTTACACAATCTAAGTTCATTAGCATCTGTTGCAAATATGCTAAGTATAAGGTGATTTCATGGACAGCAAAAGTTGTTTAACCATTACTGTCAAAAACAAATACCCAGTATTTCAATACAGAATCGGACCCTAGTATATGAAATGAAGGAGAGAGCGGCCAAAGGAAGCTTGGACCAGACGTTAAACAGGTGGGGTAGAGTACTGGGGCCAGGCAAGAGAGAGTGAACTCACCTCCCCTGAGGCAGAAGTCAGGAGAAATGTTAGGAGCTGGGGTGAGCTAGTGGAGAAGTACTGGAGGACATCAGGTGGGAGGCTGGTCAGTGTCTTAGGTTATCTGTGTTAGTAGATGTTAGGCTCCTACCCTCCCATAGAGACTGGCAGATAGGGTATGTCTTTCTTGATCAGAGTTCAATAAGTTGCTTCCTGGGTTCAGGAGAAAGACATTCCTAGGTTGTAAAACTGTTAAGAGATTGGGAGAAGACTTACATCTCAAAGGGGTAGAGAAAGAATTTACAATATACATTTTCTTTCTTTCTTTCTTTCTTTCTTTCTTTCTTTCTTTCTTTCTTTCTTTCTTTCTTTCTTCTTCTTCTTCTTTTTCTTCTTCTTGTTCTTCTTCTTCTTCTTCTTCTTCTAAAGATTTTATTATTTTCTTGACAGCGAGAGACACAGTGAGAGAGGGAACATGAGCAGGGGGAGTGGGAGAGGCAGAAGCAGACTCTCTGTGGAGCAAGGAGCCTGATTTCAGGCTCGATCCCTGGACCCTGGGATCATGACCTGAGCCGAAGGCAGATGCTTAATGTCTGAGCCACCCAGGCATCCCTACAATATAAATTTTCTAATGTATGTCCTAAAAGAAAAGGGAGATTTGGGACTTAGAGTCAGGAAGAAAACTGTTTAAAGTTGAGTTGAGCTGTGGGAAAAGGTAAGACTTCCTTGCTCAGTATACACAGGTGGTCATCAATGCATAACAAATATTTCTGTCCATAGAATTGGGTGACAATTGTGTCTTTAGCTAATATCAATAAATAGCTTTGGATTTTTTTTTTTTTTTTTGAGTCTGCCTTGTAGTGTGATAATTATTGCTGTTTATCGCAAGAGTTCTCATGAGGCGTGAAATAAAGGGCCCTTTTGTCTATTTTAGGTATTACTATCTAGTGAGGTCTTTTGGGAGAGATAATTCCCCCAATTTATTAAGTAACCCAAAGGGCCAATTCTAGAGTGGGAATTCCAGATCTTCCTTATGACAGGTCTGTGGGTAGAAAGGATTATATCAGAGAGCTAAACTTTACATGCTTCAGACAACAGCATTAGTTATGATATCTAACCATAACTCATATTCCTGAATTGTGTATGAATATAGAAATTTTGCAATGGGCTTCTATTATAAATCCAATAAAATTTATTCATTCAACAAATATGCATTGAGTATATTATGTACTATGTGCTAGATACTGAGCATTGGGGATTCATTAATGATCAAAAATGCCTGCCTTTCTGGAGCATGCATTCCAGGTTGAGGGGGGAGGGAAATAATCAATGATGTAACACATAAGTAAATTATAGAGTATATAAGACAGTGGCGAGGGCTAGAGCAGGTAAAAGGGCCTGAAAGGGCAAAGGGGTAGAGCAGGGACAGTATATCACATTAATCAGGGTTTTCAGGGCAGGTCTCATTGAGTAGGTGAAATTGAACAAAAACTTGGAGGGAGTTAACCCTGAAGACATCTGTTCTCCACAAAGGGAAGAGCAGTGCCCTGTGCCATAGGTGGGAGCATGCCTGTGTTCCGGGAACAGCAGGAGTTCAATGTGGCTACAACCCAGTGATGAAAGGGGTGGGTAATGAAGTCGAAAGGGGAGTGGTGAATTCTGTGCTTTGAAAACTTTATACACTCTGGGGGGCAAAGGATGAAGCTAGGGGAACAGTTAGGTGGTTATTAAGGTAAATCACCTCTCAAAGCAACGGCCCATTACAAAAGCCAATACTATTTTGCATGTGGATTACTTCATAAATTATACATTTATTCGTTCAAGTTTTGGCAAATACTGTGTTTGTAAAAAGCTCACCTATAATTTCAAAATGTTGATGAAAACATCAAATCAACTGACAGCGAGACAAAAATTGGTCACCCATAAAGTAAAAACAGTTTAACTATTTATTTATAGAAGATTTCAGTGATTTCTTTCACCTCTTACCAAATTGATTGTCATTCTATTAGCATCCAAACAGACTTTTGTTGTTTGACTACCATAATCTTATGAAAATGATATATACCTCAGTCTCCCAGACAAGGCTTTTCTTTGAATAGCACTATACTGTTACCCCAAGGAAAGTACAGGCATCATTATTTTTGCAGACATTTGGATAGAATGCTTAGCATCTATTGATACCATCCTATGTATGCTATCTTTGACTTGGTATTGTGAGGACCAATTCTAAATCCATACATTTGTTATTTTTCTTAATAATGGAAGAACACCTTCTGATATCCATGGGATCTTTATATCAAACACATTAATTTCTGAGTCTGTTGTGAAATCAGAAAGTTGTATTTACATGAAATCAGAGTGTCTACCAATTCTATGATTCAATGACCCCAGTGGACAAGGCACCATTTTAATAGGAGATATGTGCAATGGAATGCAAGTGAAAATTATACTCTTGCTAGTTTCAGTTTTTAATTATCTTAGAAAACAAAACAAGAAACAAAACTATTTCCATATTCTTCCAAGTATTTGTTGTCACCTACTTGAAAAAGAAGTTATTTTAACTCAAGGATTGACATAACCATAAGAAATGCCCAAACCAGTTATTGTCAAATATTCTATTTTGTCCATTGATGCATGGTCCAAACATTCTTTCACAATACAAAGAGGAAATTAGAAAATTCTTAGGTCCAGCTTTATCAATTTGGAGTTTTATTCTGTAACTCTGATTTATTTCCTATAGTCAATATCTCCCTGCTTTTGATTTGACTTTTGTGCACATCTAAAGTAAGGCTTTTGATATCCAAATAATACTGTGATCTTCAAAGTCTAATAGTTTGTTATTGACTGCATTATTCCTTACATATAATTGTAAATACATATACTTAGATCTCTTTACTCTCCAGAACAGTAGTCTTTAATCTCTAGTACGTATGTGAAGAAGAACATATTTGCAGCTTCTTGGTCTCATCTGAACTCTAAACCCAGGAATAGTAGTATTAGGAAGCCAGAGAGCTATATTTTTAACAATGTTCCTGTTGATTCTGATATAGTTGCACACAGTGAAAGCAGTACTTTAAAATACATCAACTATTGAGACATAATATACATGCAATAAAATATCCATATTTTATACAGTCTCATGAGTTCTGAAAAGGCTTAAACTGCATACAAACCATCCCCAAAAGATATAGAACATTTGTATTACACTATAAACTTACATTGCTCCCCATGCCAGGCAATCAGAGATCTCATTTCACTCACTATAGAATCATGTTCCTTTTTCTAGAATATCACACAAATGTACATACCTGTACACAGGTATGTACACCTGTGTCTGTCTTGTTTAACATAATAATTTTGAGATTTATCCATGTTCTTATGTGAATTTGTAGTTTTTTCCTTTTTATGTCTGGGTAGTATTCCATTATATGGTATTCATTCAGCTCTTTAAGGACGTTTGTGTGGCTGTACTTTGAGGATTTTATGACTGAAGTTAATATAAACATTTGTATACAAGTCTTTATTTAAACATAAGATTTTATTTTTCTTAGAAAAATATGGAAGAGTGAATTGCTGGGCTAAATAAATACTAAATCTATATCTAACTTTATTAGAAATTGGAGGACTGTTTACCAAAATGATTGCATCATTTTACATTCTCATCTGCAAAATAGGAAAGTTTCAGTTGTTCTACATCTTCCATCAACACTTGGTGGCTAGTATTTTTTTTTAATTTTTAAATTTTTTTATTAACATATAATGTATTATTAGCCCCAGGGGTACAGGAGTGTGAATCACCAGGTTTACACACTTCACAGCACTCACTATAGCACATGCCTTCCCCAATGTCCATAACCCAACCACCCTCTCCTTCCCCCCCACCCCTGGCAACACTCAGTTTGTTTTGTGAGATCGAATCTCTTATGGTTTGTCTCCTCCTGATCCCATCTTTTTCATTTATTCTTTTCCTACCCCACAAACCCCTCATATTGCCTCTCAACTTCCTCATATCAGGGAGATCATATGATAATTGTCTTTCTCTGGTTGACTTATTTCGCTAAGCATAACACCCTCTAGTTCCATCCACATTGTCACAAATGGCAAGATTCCATTTCTTTTGATGGCTGCATAGTATTCAATTATATTATGTGTGTGTGTGTGTGTGTGTATATATATATATATATATATATATACACACAACATTTTCTTTATCCATTCATCTGTTGGTGGACCTCTAGGTTCTTCCCATAGATTGGCTATTGTGGACATTGCTGCTATAAACAGTTGGGTGCATGTGCCCCTTTGGATCACTACATTTGTATCTTTAAGGTAAATATCCAGTAGTGCAATTGCTGGGTCATAGGGTAGCTCTATTTTCAACTTCTTGAGGAACCTCCATTCTGTTTTCCAGAGTGGTTGCACCAGCTTGCATTCCCAGCAAAAGTGTAAGAGGGTTCCCCTTTCTCCGCATCCTTACCAGCATCTGTCATTTCCTGACTTGTTAATTTTAGCCATTCTGACTGCTGTGAGGTGGTATCTCATTGTGGTTTTGATTTGTATTTCCCTGATGCCGAGTGATGTGGAGCACTTTTTCATGTGTCTGTTGGCTATTTGGACGTCTTCTTTGCAGAAATGTCTGTTCATGTCCTCTGCCCATTTCTTGATTGGATTATTTGTTCTTTGGGTGTTGAGTTTGACAAGATCTTTATAGAATTTGGATACTAGCTCTTTATCTGATATGTTGTTTGCAAATATCTTCTCCCATTCTGTCAGTTGTCTTTTGGTTTTGTTAACTGTTTCCTTTGTTGTTCAAAAGCTTTTGATCTTGATGAAGTCCCAATAGTTCATTTTTGCCCTTGCTTCTGTTGCCTTTGGCGATGTTCCTAGGAAGAAGTTGCTGTGGCTGAGGTTGAAGAGGTTGCTGCCTGTGTTCTCCTCAAGAATTTTGATGGATTCCTTTCCCACATTGGTCCTAATTCCATTCTGAGTCTATTTTCGTGTGTGGTGTAAGGAAATGGTCCAGTTTTGTTTTTCTGCGTGTAGCTGTCCAATTTTCCCAAAATCATTTGTTGAAGAGATGGTCTTTTTTCCAGGGAACATTCTTGCATGCTTTGTCAAAGATTAGTTGACCATAGAGTTGATGGTCTATTTCTGGGCTTTCTGTTCTCTTCCATCGATCTATGTGTCTGTTTTTGTGCCAGTACCATACTGTCTTAATGATGACAGCTTTGTAATAGAGCTTGAAGTCTGGACTTGTGAGGCCACCAACTTTGGCTTTGTTTTTCAACCTCCCTCTGGCTATACAGGGTATTTTCTGGTTCCATATAAATTTTAAGATTATTTGTTCCATTTCTTTGAAAAAAAAATGGATGGGATTTTGATAGGAATTGCATTAAACATGTAGATTGCTTTAGGTAGCATAGACATTTTCACAATATTTGTTCTTCCAATCCATGAGCATGGAACATTTTTCCTTTTTTTTTTTTTTTTGTCTTCCTCAATTTCTTTCATGAGTACTTTATAGTTTGCTGAATAGAGATTCTTTGCCTCTTTGGTTAGGTTTATTCCTAGGTAACTTACGTTTTTTGGGTACAACTGTAAATGACATTGACTCCTTAATTTATCTTTCTTCTGTCTTGTTGGTAGTGTATAGAAATGCAACTGACTTCTGTGCATTGATTTTATATCCTGACACTTTACTGAATTCCTGTACAAGTTCTAGAAGATTTGGAGTAGAGTCTTTTGGGCTTTACACATATAGTATCATATCATCTGCAAAGAGTGATAGTTTGACTTCTTCTTTGCTGATGTGGATGCCTTTAATTTCTTTTTGTTGTCTGATTGCTGAGGCTAGAACTTCTAGTACTATGTTGAAATGTGGTGATAATGGACAGCCCTGCCATGTTCCTGACCTTAGCAGAAAAGCTCTCAGTTTTTCTCCATTGAGAATGATATTTGTGGTGGGTTTTTCATAGATGGCTTTGATAATATTGAGGTATGTACCCTCTATCCCTACACTTTGAAGAGTTTTGATCAGGAAAGGATGCTGTACTTTGCCAAATGCTTTTTCAGCATCTATTGAGAGTATCATATGGTTCTTGTTCTTTCTTTTATTAATGTATTGTATCACATTGATTGATTTGCTTATGTTAAACCAACGTTGCAGCCCTGGAATAAATCTCACATGGTCATGGTGAATAATCCTTTTAATGTACTGTTGGATCCTATTGGGTAGTATTTTGGTGAGAATTTTCACATCTGTGTTCATCAAGGATATTGGTCTGTAATTTTCTTTTTTGATAGGATCTTCATCTGGTTTTGGGATCAAGGTGATGCTGGCCTCATAAAATGAGCTTGGAAGTTTTCCTTCCATTTCTTTTTTTTGGAACACTTTCAGGAGAATAGGAATTAGTTCTTCTTTAAATGCTTGGTAGAATTCCCCTGGGAAGCCATCTGGTGCTGGGCTCATGTTTGTTGGGAGATTTTTGATGACTGCTTCAATCTCCTTACTAGTTATGGGTCTGTTCAGGTTTTCTATTTCTTCCTGGTTTAGTTTTGGTAGTTTATATGTCTCTAGGAATGCATCCATTTCTTCCAGATTGTCAAATTTCCTGGCGTAGAGTTGCTCATAATATGTTCTTATAATTGTATTTCTTTGGTGTTGGTTGTGATCTCTCCTCTTTCATTCATGATTTTATTTATTTGGGTCCTTTCTCTTTTCTTTTTTTTTTTTCTTTCTTTTTTTTTTTAAAGATTTTATTTATTTATTTGACAGAGAGAGATCGCAAGTAGGCAGAGAGACAGGCAGAGAGAGAGGAGGAAGCAGGCTCCCTGCTGAGCAGAGAGCCCGATGTGGGGCTCGATCCCAGGACCCTGGGATCATGACCTGAGCTGAAGGCAGAGGCTTTAACCCACTGAGCCACCCAGGTGCCCTCTTTTCTTTTTGATAAGTCTGGCCAGGGGTTTATCAATCTTACTAATTCTTTCAAAGAACCAGCTCCTAGTTTTGTTGATTTTTTCTACTTTTTTGTTTTGTTTTGTTTTGTTTCTATGTCATTGATTTCTGCTCTGGTCTTTATTATTTCTCTTCTCTTGCTGTGTTTAGGCTTTCTTTGTTGTTCTTTCTCCATCTCCTTTAGGTGTAGGGTTAGGTTGTGTATTTGAGACCTTTCTTGTTTCTTGAGAAAGGCTTGTATCACTATATATTTTCCTCTCAGGACTGCCATTGTTGTGTCCTACAGATTTTGAACCATTGTGTTTCATTATTTTTTGTTTCCATGAATTTTTTCAATTCTTCTTTAATTTCCTGGTTGACCATTCATTCTTTAGAAGGATGCTCTTTAGCCTCCACGTATTTGGGTTCTTTCCAAATTTCCTTTTGTGATTGAGTTCTAGTTTCAGAGCATTGTGGTCTGAAAATATGCAGGGAATGATCCCAATCTTTTGGTACCAGTTTAGACCTGATTTGTGTCCCAGGAAGTGATCTATTCTGGAGAATGTTCCATGTGCACTAGAGAAGAATGTGTATTCTATTGCTTTGGGATGGAATGTTCTGAATATATCTGTGATGTCCATCTGGTCCAGTGTGTCATTTAAGGCCTTTATTTCCTTGTTGATCTTTTGCTTGGATGATCTGTCCATTTCAGTGAGGGGGTGTTAAAGTCCCCTACTATTATTGTATCATTGTCGATGTGTTTCTTTGATTTTGTTATTCATTGTTTTATATAGTTGGCTGCTCCCATGTTAGGGACATAGATATTTAAAGTTGTTAGGTATTCTTGTTGGACAGACCCTTTAAGTATGATATAGTGTCCTTCCTCATCTCTTATAGTCTTTGGCTTAAAATCGAATTGATCTGATATAAGGATTGCCACCCCAGCTTTCTTTTGATGTCCATTAACATGGTACATTGTTTTCCACCCCCTCACTTTAAATCTGGAGGTGTCTTTGGGTCTAAAAAGAGTTTCTTGTAGAGAGTATATTGGTAGGTTTTGGTTTTTTATCCATTCTGATACCCTGTGTCTTTTGATTGGGGCATTTAGCCCATTTACTTTCAGGGTAACTATTGAGAGATATGAATTTAGTGCCATTGTATTGCCTGTAAGGTGATTGTTACTGCATATTGCCTCTGTTCCTTTCTGGCCTACTACTTTTAAGGCTCTCTCTTTGCTTAGAGGACCCCTCTCAATATTTCCTGTAGAACTGGTGTGGTGTTTACAAATTCTTTTAGTTTTTGTTTGTTCTGGGAGCTTTTTATCTCTCCTTCTATTTTCAATGATAGCCTAGGTGGATATAGTATTCTTGGCTGCATTTTTTTCTCGTTTAGTGCTGTGAATATATCATGCCAGTTCTTTCTGGCCTGCCAGGTCTCTGTGGATAAGTCTGCTGTTAATCTAATATTTCTACCATTGTATGTTACAGACTTCTTTTCCTGGGCTGCTTTCAGGATTTTCTCTTTGTCACTCAGACTTGTAAGTTTTACTATTACGTGACGGGGTGTGGACCTATTCTTATTCTGATTCTGTGCCTCCTGAGTTTTAGTGCTTCTTCCCTTTGCCATATGAGGGAAATTCTCTCCAATAATTCTCTCTAATATACCTTCTGCTCCCCTCTCTCTCTCTTTCTTCTTCTTCCGGAATCCCAATTATTCTAATGTTGTTTTTTCTTATGGTATCACTTATCTCTTGAATTCTACCTTCATGGTCCAGTAGTTGTTTGTCTCTCTTTTGCTCAGCTGCTTTATTTTCTGTCATTTGGTTTTCTATGTCACTAATTCTTTTTTCTGTCTCATTTATCCTAGCAGTAAGAGCCTCCATTTTTGATTACACCTCATTAATAGCTTTTATGATTTCAGCTTGGTTAGATTTTAGTTCTTTTATTTCTCCAGAAAGGGCTTTTATTTCTCCAGACAGGGTTTCTCTAACATCTTTCATGCCTTTTTCAAGCCCAGTTAGCACTTTGAGAATCATCATTTTAAACTCTAGATCTGATATATTACCAATGTCTGTATTGATTAGGTCCCTAGCCTTCAGTACTGCCTCTTGTTCTTTTTTTTGTGGTGAGTTTTTCCACCTTGTCATTTTATCCAGATAAGAATATATGAAGGAGAGAATAAAATACTAAAAGGGTGGCAAAGACCCCAGAAAAGTGTGTGTTAACCAAATCAGAAAAGACCCCAAATCATGGGCGGGAAGAAAGTGGATAAAAAGAAGTTCAAAAAAAAAAAAAAAAGCAAATATAGATATTAGACTGGTGAATATAACACAGTCACCCACTACTTAATTTTGGGAGTATTTTGGTTTTTTAGAAGAAACTACCTCCCAAAATTTTAAAGAAAGTAAACATGATCAAGGGATGGAATATGACTGTAAAGATGAAAATTTTTTAAAAATTCTAAAAAAGGAGTTAATAAGATAATTTGGTTGGGAAAAGAAAGAAAAAGAAAATGGACAGAATTGCTCAGGCTGGAGACTAGAACAAAGCCCTGTGCTAGATTTAGGGTATACTTTGATCTATCAGAAGAAGTTGTATCCCAAAATTTTTCAGAAGAGAAAACCCTATGTGTATACAAAAAATAAAGTTTGATACAATGAAGGATAAAATATGATTATAACGATGAAGTCTCAAAAAGATTTTTTTCAAATGAAAGGTATTGTTAAGATATACTAGTTTAAAAATGTTAAAAGAAGAAAGAGTAAATGTAAAAAAAATTAGAATAAGAAAAAAATAAAATTAAAAAAAAATTAATTAACTTTGCAAGACTAAAGAATCATGGGGAGAAAGCCATGACTTCCATGCTTTGCTTTCTTCTCCTTTGGAATTCTGCTGATCTCCTTGATAAGTCAGCTTGGTCTTGGCTGGATGTTCTTGCTGATCTTCTGTATGAGGGGCCTGTTGTAGTGATTGTCAATTATCTTTGCCTGAAGCGGAATTGCACCACTCCTGCCAGGGGCCGGTCTAAGTAATCTGCTGGGGTCTTCTTTCAGGAGCTTTTGTTCCCTGATTGCTTTTCATAGAATTCTGGAGGGCAGGAATGAAAATGGCGGCCTCCCAATCTCTGGTCTTGAGGAGCTGAGAGCTCAGGGCCCCAATTCTCAGTACACCCTTGGAGAAAAGCACTCAATCACTCTCTTCTTCCTGGCCTCCGACCGTACTCTGACCTCACCCAGCCTGTGACCGAGCGTCTTTGTTTCTGGCACACAGCCCCACCTGGACTCTCCAAACCCAGCAGATCGCTGCTGCTCTTCCAGGGAGTCTCCCTGGATCTTCCACTTGTGCGATTCCTGCTCAAAGAGCAGTGGCCTAACTGTGCCATGGATCACAGTTTAAAGTAACCCCCAGCTGAGAGCTCACTCCATGGCTCTGTCTCTGTAGCTGGCTTCCCTGCTTTAATACTTGTGAGCTCTGTAATACTGAGATACCCCCGATCCTTTGGTGACTCCATGGGACTTGAGACAACACTGTCCTCACGAGGGCTGCACCTCCACTTAGCCTCTGGAGCTATGTCCCTCAGTGGAGCAGACTTTTAAATGTTCAGATTTTGTGCTGCATTGCACCGCTGCTTGCTGGGAGCCGGCCCCTCCCCACAGGGTCCATCTTCCTTTCGCTTTGGATTCACTTCTCTGCAGTTCCTACCTTTCAGAAAGCCAGTCGATTTTCTGTTTCTAGAATTGCTGCTCTTCTCTTTGATATCCTGTTGGATTTGTAGGTGTTCAGAATGGTTTGATAAACTATCTAGCTGATCTTCTGCTACCTGGTGTCATCTCAGCCTGCTACTCCTCCGCCATCTTGACTCTTCCCCTGGTGGCTAGTATTTTTAATTAGATATTGCAGTATAGGTGAAATGTTGTTATAGTGTGGTTTTAATTTGCATTTTCTTGATGGTTAATGATGCTAAGCATCTTTTCATGTGTTTATTAATTATTTGTATATATTCTTTTTTGAATTGTCTATTCAAGTATTCTGCTAATGTTTTAATTAGGTTGTCAAATTTCTTATCGCACTGTAGGAGTTCTTTATGTGTTCTATACACAAGTTGTTTGTCAAATATATGTATACCAAATATTTTTTCACAATATATCTCTATATTTTCTTGATGGTGTTGTCTCTTGATATATCTATCCTTTTATTATTAAATCATGTCTCTCTATCCCTAATAATACACTCATCATAAATTCTACCTTTTGAGTAATATATATGTCTTGTAATGTATGTATTTTGAGTATATATATACATATATGTATATATATGTATATATATACTCAAAATACATATATGTATATGTGTGTGTGTATATATATATACTCAAAATACATATATGTATATGTATATATGTATATATATGTATATATATGTGTATATGTATATATACATATATATGTATATATATTTTATATATATGTATATATATTTTTTTTCAGCTTTTGTATTGCATGGCATTTCATTTTTTCCCAACTGTTGTGTGTCTTTATATTTTAACTATCTTGTTGATATCATAAAGTTAGGTCTTGCTTTTTCTATAATCTTGTAAGCACTGCTATTTATTTATTTATTTGTTTATTTATTTATTTTTATTTGGTAGACAGAGACACAACAAGAGTAGGGGGAGTAGGAGAGAGAGAAGCAGGCTTCCTGCTGAGCAGGGAGCCCAATGCAGGGTTCAATCACAGGACTCTGAGATCATGACCTGAGCCAAAGGCAGATGCTTAATGAATGAGTCACCCAGATGCCCCTAAACTCTGCTTTTTAAATGAAGTATTTATTTCATTCATATTTAATGTAGTTATTTGTATAGTTAGAATTTGTTAAATTTTTTCCAGATGAGTTGTTGGAATTCCAAGGGATTAACCAAACACAACTTGACAGGGCTCAAACATCAAATGTTGTCTTCCTTGGAAACTGTCAAGACTTTAGGATTTGTTAGGGTAGATCTGAAGTAATATTTTTCTGAATGAGTTTTGTATTTAATCCTAAATTCTGGCTTTTCTAGCATCTTAGCCAGATACTTGGGGGTTTTAACAACGTCTATCCACTCTGATTAAGCTGAGACTCTAGAATCTCCCATCATTGCTTGACTTCACTATCCCCATTCTATTTCCAACCCCATTAAGGCAACTTTCTGGTAAGCCTTCTGTACTCTTGCTGTGTACATGTCAGGTTCAACTCTTGGCCAAGAGCTGTAAGAAGTCCCATCCAGACTTTGGGAACTTCCACTCTTACCTTGTGGAATCACCTTTCTACAGTTGCCCTGTGCATCTGCCAAATATAATCATTTCATCAGTCCCAAAATGTGGTTTATGCCTCGTCAGCTTGTCAGGCCATGGGCTCCAGAGAGTCTTATGCAGTGCTGGGAAATTAACTGAATACAGAGAACAGAGTGAAGATAAGGTCACTCTATGAGTTTCCCTTTTTCATGGATCACAGTCTTGTACAGCCTATTGTATCCTACCTAGAAAGAGTTACCCTTATATAAAACAGTTTTGTAATTGATAATATAGGAAAGGCTACGTTACTGCTCTCTCACAGAATACAGTAGACTTCTGAGAATAATAATTTTTAAGCTTTTAGGACATTTCAATAATATGCTGACAGCTATAGACTGCTTTCTTCAGCATTAACAGTTACATTATTTAGATCACCTATAGCCTATTTTTGACCATGCAATCAAAGGGGGGGAAGTGGAGATTAGATGGAGGGCTTCTGTTAATTTTTATTTATGTCTTAAATAATTATTTAAATAATGAGCAACTTGTTCCATATGTTTATGGAACATGTTTTCTAATGTTTTAATTTTATATCATACTCCTAATTATTAAAAAAAAGACTTCATCACATTTTCATGAAGTCATCTTTGTTGGATATTTATATTGCAACCCTTGTTTTCTTTTTTTCTGGCATTTTCTTTCATAGCAATCATTTCATTACCATGAAATATTATGAGTCAACTTCTTTTTTTTCTTAAGATTTATTTATTTATTTGAGAGAGAGAGAAAGAGAGAGAGTATATGTGGAAATGGAGGGGTAGAGGGAGAGGGAGAAGGGATTCTCAAGTTTTAAGCTGACTCCCCACTACGTGGGGAGCCCAAGGAGGGCCTCAATCTGATAACCCTGAGATAATGACCTAAGCCAAAAATCAAGAATTAGACACTTAACCAGCTGAGCCACTCAGGTGCCCCTGTGAGTCAACTTCTTTTATATAAGTCTGTAGTATTTAGTTACAATGAGATTTTATTGTATTTTATTTTAACGAAACACGGGAATCCCTACCATTTAACTTACGAGTTTATGATGTTTATCATTGTAATAACATTTTCATTTAACTTTGCTGTCCTATTTTACTCTTTTGTGTAGGTTTTCCCCCCTAATTTATTTATGCTTAGTTATTTTGAATAGTTAGGAAAAGTATAGCACTGTTTTTAATTCTAGTTGTGGTTACTTTTATAAACTTTTATAATAATGATAAAACCTATATCTCTTAATCTATCACTCTTAGAAATGAGACAGTATCTAATGAATACCAATTGTGAAATATGAATAAATTAGCACACTTACAGACATTTTCATTCCCTCCTTCTTTTCTCTGTTTTCCAAGTTTTGTTAATTTGCTCTGAGACTTTTTCCTCCAATCAATTTTAGCAAACATATTATTATAATTTGTTACATGGTTGCCTCAATGATAGCCTTAGGTCCATGTTTAGAGATTTGATGATTCCTGCCACCTCTTTCATACCACACCACATGGTTGGTTAATTACACCTCAAGGTAAATTGAGAACTTAGTTTATTCTGGGCAATGTGCCAGGAACTAGGGATTCAGCAATGGGTAGGGTAGCCACTAACTATGCCCCCTGACAGGAGTTCTCAGTATAGTAAGTGGAATTTCCAAATGAGGAAAGAAAAGTTGCTTCAGTTTTCTTATACTCTCAATAATGTTCATGTAAAAAATCTTTCTTTCATTTCATTCTTCTACTTTTCATTTATCTCATTTGATAGTGGGAACCTCTATGGGCACTCTAGTTTCATTATTTCATTTGTGTTTCAAGGCATACATACTTGACATTTAAAATTTTCATTCTATTTAATTCTCATGGCTTCACAAGCATCTCTTCAGTTTACCTCCGAGTAAAACATTCCCCCTGTCTCGTCTGCTTCACTCACCCTCACATATTTGTTTTGAACATTTGAAATTGTGCTTGCTCAATGGTGTGTGAGTTTGAAATGCCAGGGGAAATAATTGGACAATGCAACCTACTCAAAGTTTAAAATCTTAATTATGTTTCTAATGTTCTATCAGTTGTCAGAAGTCCTCTATGTTGAATCACAAACAGTTATCAGGAAGTTCGTGTGTCTTAAAAAGTACCCTGGGAATGAATTTTTAAAGCATGTCTCAACTCATTTCCTTTCAGATCTCTTTCCATTCACAAATCATTACTGTTGCCTTTCCAAGTTTCTGGTGAGAAAGGAATCCCTGAGAGATAGACTGAAAAAAAAAAAAAAAGTATCTAAATTTTCAGATGGAGGAACAGGGAAGTTCTAAAGATAGAATTTTGTTTCTTTTCTAGATCAGGAGTTCCCTACCTTTCAGTGGTGGTCTATGAAGTTATTTCACTAATTTATTCCTTTATAAAATTGTGGGAGGAGAAAGAAAAAGTTATAGCAGTCACCCTTAAATCACTGTTCTGAAAATTCCAGAAGCTGTCATGGTCTGGGTGAGCTCACCTGCAAAGACTTTTGGGAAGAAGGACACCTGAGCTCCCTTCAACAGAATATTTTTTTTCTTAAACAAAGAATTCTGTGATATAATCTTCAGAAAAACTTTATGTCTCTGAAAACTTCATAATGTGATTAGTATTTAAAAGGCTCCATTATGCCTTGTGTAGTATAATGAAGTTTTATTTTATTTATTATTTATTAAAAAAATTTATTGGCTATGTTTTCCCAAACTTCAGTCACTTCTTTTCTCCATGAAACATCTAATAAGAGTTTGTTGTTTATATGTTATCCCATGAAGTAAAGTTTGAAAATCTTGCCTAGGAAAATGCTTCTCATGAAGCCAAAGACTCTGATATTTAATAGCTTCAAAAGGAATAAACAAGGTGGCAGAGAGTCATTTTATTTTATACTTGACTCTTGACCAACTGGAACACACTAGCACACCCACATTCACACAGAAAGAATGCTTCATTGAAAAATCCTCCCTCTACACTTGGACTTAACTCTAGGAATAGTATGAGTATGTGGCTCCTTGTCAGCTCAATACCAACCCCATTCTTATTATTCTCAAATATTAACACCTTCTATGTCATTTTAATGCATAAAAATGAAATCTCATTTAAACTAATATTATTGGTTTAATGTTCGCTCTAAAGCATTAAATATTTAAAAATTCCTTAATTCCAAATGGATTCCTTAAGTTGAAAGGCAGACTGGAACAGGGTTAGTAAGATCACGAGGGACGTAAACAACTTTTTTGAGGTTCAAAAGAGGAAGATTCCTCAAGACGGAGGTTGAGGGACTAGAACAACGATAACATTTCCTGACTTGACAGTTTGGTCTACCCACTACCCATAAAATCATTCCCAAAGGCATATTTCTAAAGTGATTTCAGAAAAGAATATACCAACTATTATTCAATGGTATTATGTGACAAATGCAAGTTTGTACCTTTGTTGGCATTAAGCGTTATAACTTTTTCTAATGTTTTTTAGTTTAATGCAGAAAAATCTCTCGTTATTTGTTCAATAGAACTTCTTTATTAGTGAAATGTTTTTAAATTTTTCTGTGAATTATATTTCTATTATATCATGCAACATATATTGGCTATTTAGGTCTGTTGGTGTCATCTGTGATAATTCTGTCCCTTTACTTCATTTCCATTCTCTCAATTGTTTTGATTTATGAACGTCTTCAGTGAGAATGAGGTATAAATAAAACTGAGCAATATTTTGCCTTCTCTCAGTCATCAATCCTAGGGGATGATTTGATGATAAATCTGCTCAAAATTGTGAGGAGAATACAGTGGAATATTGCTTATACATTCTATTTACCATGCTGTTTTAAATTTGGCTAAACAGCACAAATCCCAGAAAATAAAGATGCTCGCTATCACCTTTATTAGTTAACACTTTAAAGCTGCTAGTCATTGTGTTATAACAAGGAAAGGAAGTTACATAAAGTTATTAGAAGCAGCAGATAAATAAGGTCATTTTAAAATCTAAAGACAAATGTTGTTATAGAATCTATAGATTACCCCAAATTTTAGAGAGATCTTGGATTGTTTATATCAACTCTATTATGGAATAAAGTAGCTATCTTATTCACTGAAAAGCTACAGGTTATCATTTTTCTCCTTATATTGAAATCAAGATGAAATCCAGATGAATTATTTTACATAGAAAGCAAATTCTAATTTCTAGATATTCAGGGAATAGGTGTTCAGTCTTATTGATGGAAGGCCTCACCAGTGGAAATGATTTTACTATAACACAAATTTTACCAATTTTTTACCAAATTTAACAAATTTGTAATTTAGTTTTTAAATAATGTTTAAAAAAAACAAGATTGGTAGTTAGATACATTTGGTACACTGTTTCTTACACTGATGGTATAGGTATGTGGCCACTTTTTGGATTTCTCTGAACAGCCAAAATATCCCATGCCAGAGATAAAGACCTAAGGAGGAAGGACTATTATAATTGAGGAGGGATTTGTAATGTATGGAAATGAGAAGGATAGACACAGCTAATGATACCAATGGCTAGAATTTATACTTACCATTTGCCAAGCATTACATTTAAGTGCTTCCCATTGGAAGTATAGGTTTCAGCTTTCAAAACAAATTTATAAGGCCCCTGTTGTTTTTAATTCCCAGTGATGTGAATAAGAACTGAGGTTTAGAGAAGTGAAACCTCTTTCCCAAGATCAAGGAGGTTAGCAGCAGAGGTAGAGTCAGCACACAAACTTATGTGAATTAGAAACTTGGACTTTTATTTGTTTTGTTTGTTTCTTTCTTTCCTTTCTTACTTACTGAAAGTGATATATGTACCTAATTTAAATATTCAAATAGTTTAATGAGACATAAAACTAAAAAAAAGAAAAAAGCAATCAGTCACCCTATTTTTGAAATCCCACATGCCAGATACAATACACTTAATTCTTTTACCTGTGTTCTTTGGTCATTTACCCCAATATATCCAAATATCAAATTTAGACTGTGAATTTTTGTAAATCAAGTTTACTGAGCTCTAATATATCACAAGATGAGTTTAGATAAATATGTTCATTCATGTAATCACTCTAATCAAAAGATAGACATTATCATCATGCCAGAAAGTACCCTGGGTACTCCTCCCACCCACCCTGACCCAAGGCACTGATGTAATTTTTATCAACATAAATTTACATAAGTAAGTTTTATTTTTCTAGAACACCATGTATAGTAATTCTGTATGTTTCTGGCTGCTTTCAGCTCAGCAAAATAATCTTGAAATGCAGCCATGTTGTTGCATGTATTGGCACTTAGTAGCACTCCATTGTATAGATATGCCACAATTTTTAAAATTAATTTTACTTTGATGGATATCCAAGTTATTTCTGATGTTTGGCCTTTAGGACTAAATTTACCATGAATATTTTTCCACAAGTCTTTGTGCGGACATGTTTTTATTTCTTTGAAGTAGAATGAGGTAGGTGTATGTTTAACTTAATAAGGAACTGCTAAAACATTTTCCCAAATTGTACCATTCACATTTTTACTAATGGTGTATGAGACTTCCAGAGACTTTCCCACTGACATTTATTTTTGTCAGTATTTTTATTTAAGCTATTCTCTTGGATCTGTAGTTATAGCTCATTATGGTTTTATATCTTCCTGAAGCATAATGATTTTGAGCATCTATTCATGAGTTTATTGGCTATTCATTTATTCTCTTTTGGGAAATATCTTTTGAAGTGCTTGTCCATATTTTACTGGTGTTTTTTTCCTCTTATTTTTGAGTTGTAAGGATCACGAACATAGTTTTTGTATGTATTTTGTCAGACATATTTACTGCAAATATTTTCTTCCAAAGTGTGATTTGACTCATTATTTTCTTAATTACATCTTTTGAAAAGCAGAAGTTGTAAATTTTGTTGAAGTCCTATTTATCAATTTTAAATCATAAGAGTACTTTCTATTTTCTATGAAATTTTTGCCTACGTGAAGGGCATAAAGTTTCTCTACTCTGCTTTCACTTAGAAGTTTTATGGATTTAAATTTTTCATTTAGAACTGTGATTCAGGGGCATCAGTGTGGCTCCGTCATTTAAGCAGATGACTCTTGGCTTCAGATCAGATCATGATGTGAGGGTCATGGGATCCAGCTCTACCTCTGGCTCCACTCAGCATGGAGTCTGCTTGAGACTCTCTCCTTCTGCCGGTTCCCCCACTCACACACACACGCTCTTTTTTTCTGAAATAAATGAATAAAATCTTTTAAAAAAGAACGGCATTCATTTCAAGTTAATTTTTATGGGTAGGGTCAAGGATTTTTTTTTGAACTGATATTCAAAGGATCAAGCACCATTTGTTTGAAAGCTACCTTTTCCATGAAATTGTTTTGACACCTTTTAAAAAATCAATTAACCATATATGTATGAATCACTTTCTGGAATCTTTTTGATCATTAATCAATTTTTCAAAAATTTTATGTCTACAGCACATATAATTATTATAGCTTTATAGTAAGTATGAAAATCATGTAGGATACATCCTACAGTCCTTTCTATCTTCTTCCTTTAGTTAGTCTAGGTTTCTTATTCCACTATTTTTTAATTTCTATTTTAGATATTATGTATTGACCACTTAATTCTCAAGGTGAGAAGTTAGCTATTTTCTTCTTTCCCTATTGTAATTTTGTCAAAATTTTTGGTTAAGTAAGGGTTCAGTTTATTGCTTGGTTATTATAGAGTTATAATATTACTTATAGATGATTCATATGATATATAAACATTTACACTCTCTTTCTTGGAAAGAAGGTTTTTTGTAAAATTTTTGTTTTTCCTGGGGTTGGTATTTGCCTTATATTGCCATTCATTTAACCTTAGATATAACTATCTCCAATTCTCCCCCAACTCCATACCAGAAATTCATATCTCTTTGAAGTGTTCAAATGTATTGTTAGCATGCCATCAACTTCTGTTCTAATAATAATGTTTTCTCTCTAAGCTTGATACACAGTTGTCATCCCAGAATTTAGGACCATAACTCTGAGGATCCTCTTCATTTATATCCTGTATTAGATTAAGATTTTCCGTTTCTTGCATCCTATGTCTTCTTTTTACTTAGTATGGAACACATCCTCCACTGGCTAAGAAAATATTTATAGCATTAATTTTTTGAGAAATTTTATGTTTGAACAGTGTCTTTATTTTTCCTCAACTGACCATATAAGTGGATGTAAAATTGTAGGTTAGAATCATTTTTCCCTCAGAATTTTTAACTATTGCTTTATTTTCTTTTAGCTTCCCATGTTTCTGTTGGGAGGTTTGATGTACTTTTGAGTCCAGATCTTTTTATGAGTGAGTATGTGTGTGTGTTTGTGAGTGGGCATGCAAGAGGCATCTGTCCCATTATCTAAACAGAATGTTGTGTGTGCATATACACACATACATTTGAATGCTTTTAAGTTATTTTCATTCTCATTCATCTAAAATTTCATGATAACATTCTTTAGTGTGTCTCTATTTTCTGTACTGTGCTAGGTACTTTTGGCACACTTACAATTTAGACTCTTATGCTTTTCATTTTGGGGATATTTTATGGAATTTTAAATATAAATATCTGGTTTTGTTTTACTTTTTTTTTTTTTCTTTCAGAAAATCTATTATTCAGGTATTGGAATTCTAGACCAGCTTTTCAGCTTTTCTAGTGTCTCTCCTATTTCATATCATGGTGATTTTATTTTAATTTCTGGATATTTGCTCAATTTCTTTTCTTGATTTTTTTATTGTGGTAAAATAATGCACAACATAACATTTATGATCATAACCATTTTAAGTGTACAGTACAGTAATGTTAACTAAGGCACATCATAGTGCAACATATCTACAGAAGTGTTTCATCTTGTAACACTGAAACTATTCTTCTTGAACAATAGCTCTTCTTTTTGTCCTCCTCCGAGGCCCAGCAACCACCATTATACATTCTATTTCTTTTTTTTTTTTTAATTTTATTTATTTATTTGACAGACAGACCACAAGTAGGCAGAGAGGCAGGCGGGGAAGGGGGGGAAGCAGACTCCCCACGGAGCAGAGAGCCTGATGCGGGGCTCGATCCCAGGACCCTTAGATCATGACCTGAGCCGAAGGCAGAGGCTCAACCCACTGAGCCACACAGGCGCCCCATTTCTTTTTTTTTTTTTTTAATTTAATTTATTTTTTTCAGTGTTCCAAGATTCATTGTTTATGTACCACACCCAGGACTCCATGCAGCACGTGCCCTCCTTAATACCCACCACCTACCACCCACCACCCATCCTCCACTCCCCTCCCCTCCCAAACCCTCAGTTTGTTTCTCAGAGTCCACAGTCCCTCATGGTTTTTCTCCCCCTGCGATTCTATTTCTCAGAGTTTAACTCCTTTAAACAACTCCTAAAAGAGTAATCGCGCAGTACTTGTCTTTTCTGTGACTGGCTTATTTCACTTAGCATAATGTCCTTTAGGTTCATCCATGTTGTAGTGTGTGATAGGATTGCCCTCTTTTTTATGGCTGAATAATAACCCACTGTATGTATATGCCACATTTTCCTTCTCCATTCATCTGTCAATGAACATATGCATTGTTTTCACCTCTTAATTATTTTGAATAATGTTGCAGTGGACATGGGTGTGCAAATATCTGTTTGAAATTTGGTTTTCAGTTCTTTTGGATATATATATACAGAATTGTGATTGCTAGTGATTGAAATATATACAGAACTGTGATTGATAGTTTTATTTCTAATTTCTGAGGAATCTTCATATTTTTTTCCATATTGGCTATACCATTTCTCATTCTCATCAACACTGCATAAGAGTTCCAATTTCTTCACATCCTCACCCACACTTGTGTTTGTTTTGTTTCATTTTTTGATAGTGGACATCCCAACATATGTGAGGTGATATCTCATTTTGGTTTAGGTTTGCATTTCCCTGACGATTAGTGATATTGAGCATCTTTCTTTATGCTTGTTAGTCATTTGTATAACTTTTTGGGACAAATGTCTACACGGGTCCTTTACCCATTTTTAAATTATTTGTTTTTGGTGTTCTTGAATTGTAGGAGTTCTTTATATATGTAAGAAATATTTTTTTATTATTGAAGTATTGTACAATGTTTTATTAATTTCAGGTGTACAACATAGTAATTTGACTATATGTTACTCAGTGCTCATCACAATAAGCATAGTCACATCCACTATTATACAAAGTTATTAAAATATTTTTGACTGTATTCCCTATGCTATACTTCTCATCTCCATAACTCATTTGTTTTATAACTAGAAGTTTATCTCTTAATCCCCTTTACCTATTTTTCCCATCCCTCTACCCCCCCACCCCACCGATAATCTGATAACCACCAGTTTGTTCTCTCTATTTAAGACTGTTTGTTTGGGGGTTTTTTTTGGAGTTTTTGTTTGTTTTGTTTCTCAAATGTGATGTATATAAGTGAAATCATACAGTATTTGTCTTCTTCTGTCTGACTTACTTCACTTACCATAATACTCTGCATACTTGTCATGAATGGCAAGATTTAATTCTTTTTTTATGGCTAAGTAATATTCTATTATATATCCACTATACACGTGGATTTTATATATACACACATATATATACATACATATTACATCTTCTTTATCCATTCATCTATCAGTGAACACTTAGGTTGCTTCCACATCTTGGCTATTATAAATAATGCTGGAATAAATGTAAAGGTGTATGTATTCTGGATATTAATTCTTTACCAGATATATGGTTTGAAAATATTTCCTCTGATTCTATAAGTTGCTCTTTTACTTTGTTTCCCTTCCTGTGCAGAAGTTTTTAAGTTTGTTGTAGTCCATTTGTCTCTTTGTTTTTGTTGACTGTGCTTTTCATATCCAAGGTAATGCCAAATCTGCTGTCATGAAATTTTGCTCTATATTTTATTCTAGGAGTTTCATATTTTCCGATATTACATATAGAGCTTCAGCCCATTTTGAATTAATTTTTGTACATGGTATGAAGTGAGGGTCCAAATTTATTCTTTTGCATGTAGGTATCCAGTTTTCCGAGCACAATTTGTTGAAAAACTATCCTTTACACATTGTGTAGCCTTGACTTTCTTGTCAGAGATCATTTGGCCATGTAGATGAAGGTTTATTTCAGGGCTCTCTATTCTGTTCCATTGGCTTATTTGTCAGTCTTCATATCGGTACCATACTGTTTTGATTGCTATTGCTTCGTAACATGTTTTGAAAACAGGACATGTGAGATCTCTATGTTTGCTTTTCCTTCTCTAGATTATTTGAGCAATTTGAGGTTCTTTGAGAAATTAGCCTGTAGGGGAGGAGGTATCTCATTTTTCATACATGAACTTTCATATAACTGTATTTTCACTATAGCCTCTCTACTCTCTGTTGAGCTGGGTGGTACTATGCCCAGGGTCTCTTTGGATCAGCAGAAAGTAAATCCCCAGTCTTCTGCTGTGATGGATACGAGGATGAGAAGGGATATAGTTGCTTTCCCGTGTGGTAGAAGATAGGGTCTGGAGTCTCCAGTGATATTCCTTACTGCCTTGAAGTAAAGACTCAGCACTGCTCACTGGTTGATTGATCTTGTCTTTGAGCGTTAGCGGAATGATTGCTGGACTGAGGAGCAGAAAATGTAGACAAAAGTAGTACAAAAAAAGTTCAAGGAAGAAAAGATTGGTACTGTTGAAAATGAAAGTGATTAAAATTGTTAGATTCCTGAAATTTTTAATTGCAACCCATTAGTCATTACGAATATATGATTTCTTCCCAAAGTCTTTTTTTAAGAAACATTGTGGAATTTATATCTATAATATTTAAAACTCTGCTGTCATAAGCAGAAATATTATAACCCTAAATGGATAATTACTGAAGTGAACGTGCTTAGTTTTTGCATGTAGAATTCTAAATATCTCTGCCAATAGGATTAGAAATTTAAGAAAATCTTTAGGAGAACAATTTCATTTCCCTGAATAGCTCATCATTTTTCTTCTGGGGTTTTTCATGTAGGCTATTTAGGTGAATATTAAAAGTGTGAATGGAAATATTTTGTACCCATGATGCTACAGATTGGCATCTTCAAAAGACAAGAGATCTTGCCAAGTCTATCACTAATCAAGTTTTATAATTTACAACCTGTGCAAACTGTGGGCTGAGAACCATAGCAGTTGTGCTGAGCATTTCTGGGAAGTTACCATCATCCCAGCACCAATTATTAAAACCTCTTACACACATTAAAGCTATAAAGATTAAAAATATAGCACACTTGTCATTAAATATGGATGACTTCATCTAATATGCATTATATACAAAAACAATGTCCTGCCACTTGAGCTTTATCACTACCCTATGGAAAATCCACAAACCCAGAGTCCCACATCGGAGCTCATTTTGGCAAAGCCAAGGAACAACTTCGTCATGCAAAATAAACACAGATGTTCCACACTCAGGCAACTGGCTAGGAGGAGATGGTGCATAAAGGGGGGATGCCTGGCTCTGTAAAAGATAATGCCTCCTTACATACCCTACAGCAGTATCTTCTGTGGAGGCTGCAAACATTGCTTAAAAGGATTGATTCATCTGTTTTAAAAATCATCTTTCCTGACTATAGCTGTGAACACATTGAACTAGTTGTGTGTGTGTGTGTGTGTGTGTGTGTGTGCGCGCAAAAGTCTATGTGCACTGTCTGCAAATATCGGTTTGGATGTTTTTGAACTAGAGCAGAACTAAATTTCACATGCATCTTAGGCAGTGCCTTTCTTGTCAGTGATTTATTGATTTCTATCTGTAAGGTATGATATTAATAACCATATTAATTATAAGAAGGTCTGAGGAAGGAAAAGTTACTAGCCTCTCCCATTAACTGACAGTTAGTGCTGGGCGGTTCCGAATGACCAGACAGCTATAATTGACTTGTCTTTGTTCCTTTCATTCTCAGCTAATTGCAAGAGAATATCTCGGCTGAACAAACATTCCTGGGACTCAAATGTATTTCGCCCAGAAATAAAAATAGAGTCGCAAAAGATAAAGAACACATGTTTGGGATTTCTGATATTTGGCCTAGAATTGCCCTGACATTCAGCTATGGTCTATTGAAAATATCTACTCAAAATGGTTCCCCTTTCCCCTAATACTGGCATGTGATTGGAAAGGATAGAATAGAGTAGGATTGGAAAAGGAAGGTTAACTTTTGGGGTTATTGTGATTTCTGGAACTACACATTTTTGTGAACACTTCTGTCTTGAAATAGTTTTAAATCTGAAATATACCTAAATCCTGTGGGAGGGTGGGGAGAAGGCCAACAAAATCTCAAAATCTCTCTATGTTCTGCCAGCAGTATTGTCTCGGTTATAATGGGAAATCAATCCTAGCAGTCATATTCTAATTAGTACAAAAATATGTGAAAAGCATTTTAGGGAATAAGTAATCTTTTGAGAAGGCCAGAAGTCTTGTTCATTTATTTTCCACTGACTTAAATTTTAAGTATCATGCTTTAGGTGTGACAGGCAGAAAACTTTAGACTGTGTCCCATTTGTCTCATTTGCTAGTATTTGTGTGCCCTTATACTCTCTATATTGCGGTGTCCTTTACAGTTTTCTAATAATGTGCTCATCAATATTTTGAATAGAGATGCTTATTGCTTTATGACTTATTAAAATATATAGACATTGTAAAGCATACTCAAGGATAGAAATTAAGAACAGATAAAGTAAGAATAAAGCTTTAAACGTAATTTTGATTTTACTTATTCTTAATTTGGAAGCCCTCTTGCACTAGCGTGTTATTTTAGGTTAAAGGGCCTCTAGGACTGACAGCCATGTGATCAAAATGACTAAATATGCCTTACAAATATGGCTTAACCCTTACAACACAGCAGTTTAAGGATCTGCTTCTAAGCATAGTTTATTTCCACATTCGGTTATAACTGCCACAGTTGAAAAGATACTTTACAGAAATATAGTGAGCCAAACAGGAGGATATTTTTGGCTATGATTAATAAATTATGATATTCACTTAAAAAAACTTCAATCCCCCCAGTTAAGCAAAACTATTTTTCTTAAAATTTGACTAATACTTTTCCTCCTTCCCTGATGCCAAAAAATGTTCCTTGCAAACTACTAAGAAATTGTTACATTAATTTTAACAAATTTCTTCAATACACTGAAAGTTTTATTTTCAAGATTTTAGCATTCACAGGTTTAAAAATCTTACATAGGGACACCTGTGTAGCTCAGTCAGTTAAGCATCTCCCGACAGGTCAGGTCATGATCCCACAGTCCTGGAACCGAGCCCCACATCAGGGTCCTTGCTCCGTGGGGAGGCTGCCTCTCCCTCTCCCTCTTCCCCTGCTTGTGCTCTCTGTCAAATAAATAAATAAAATCTTTAAAAAATAAATAAAATAACAAATATAAATCTTACATAAATTTATTTATTTTGGGGAGCTAAAAATACTGCTTAATAATGGAAAAATTTCCAAATACCAGTTTTAAAGAAACCCTCTCCATAGTCCAAGCTACTTAGTGTCACCTTTTCCTTGGAGGGACATATTAATATTTTTCTTCAAATATCTGTTAGGTAGCATACTCATGTCATCCTCTTGCCATCATAAAGAAGTTTAGCAAATTTGGATTACTTTACTTTTCATAGAAGAATAATGAGTAACTTTTTAAAATTCCAACAACTTATCAGAACTTTACCATGAGATAATCAGTGAATCTCTGTGGGCTAAAAAGATTCGCGATTCCCTGTTTTGTTTCAAGATAATATATATTCTATTTTAAATGTCTTATCCTAATATAATAACTGCATTATGAAATACTATAGTAGATTTTTCTATTTCTCATTTCAGCTTCTTTTCTGCAATAGTTTTCTAAAAATAGTTTCCTAAAAAATATTTCTGAATAAAAAAAAAATTTCTGAATAAATTTCACAAATGTTCCTATTAATTAACATAACCTCAGAATTCCTCTTTAAATTCTATTTGGGCCACGGCTCAGAGTTTGGACTTCCAAAGTTAAGCTTGTATCAAATATCATCTTTGGAAATATATATATTTTTTTATTTAAAAATGTTATTACTGCTAAAGCACATCTCCTTTGACACAGTTTTTCTTAAATGACTCATAAAAATAGTTATTCATGTGTTTCAGTATTGAAGTACGTTCTGGAAAACACCATGAGCTGAGACAACACTCATGGACAGGTGATTGCTGGAAAACGTGAACTAAATGAAATGCCTTTCCCCTTACTTCTGACTTCCAGCTCTTTTGTCTCTCTGGCTCTGTGACCTGGGATCTGGGAGTGGGTCCTAAAGGCTCTGTTGAGGTCCTGCTGGAAAGAATAAGGAGCTAGTGATGAGCTCCTTCCCTCTTTCCTGCTGTGCCCCACCCATGGTCCCTTTCCAGGGGCCTCAGCAGGGGCTGACAGCCTGTCAACGTCTACAACACAAGTTTATCAAGATAGAGACCTTCTGTGATATTCATGACTTTTAGGATACTTTAGAAGATAGAAGTAAACCCCATTAATCCAGTAAAGAAAAATAACAAACTTCCCAAGTGGTTCAGTAGTCAGAGAGCGGAAAAATAGTCCATATAATCAGCGTCAGGTCCACTGAAACAGAACAGTGTGGGGACACAGAGAAATACACGAGTTTCTTTGTTTGTTTTATGAAAAATGCAGCAAGAGAAGTCAAGGAGAATTGAGTGCAGCACACATTCAAACCTATACACACACACACACACACACACACACACGCAATTTCCTGAGGATTAAAAAAAATCTTAAACTAAAAATTCAGTACATGAAATGAAGGAGAAAATGGTCACTGATGATATTTGTATTAATCATATCATTATCTATAAAGAAATTACCAATATATTTTAAAAAGAGAAATTATACAGGCCACTGTTTGGTCATAATTTAATAAAACTAGAAATTAAAAATTAAACGAGGGTGTCTGTCTGGCTCAGTTGGAAGAGGATGTGACTCATGATCTCACAGTTGCGAGTTCCAGCCCCACACTGGGTGTAGAGATTATTAAAAACAACAACAACAAGCAACCCCTAAATATATAGATATATAATTTTAAAAAAGAAATAAAAATTGAACAGTGAAAGAAGTCTTACTTACATAGAAATTAAGAAATATATTTAAATCAAAGAGTAAATAAAAAGAAAATTCAAATCCAGATATAAAGAAAAAACAATAAGAGAACATATGGTAATGGAAAAATTATGCTCATAGAAATATTTATTTCTTTGCTATTTGGTTGCATGGCCAAAAGAAAGAAGTTAGAAAAATAACTACAAAATGCGTTAAAAGAAGAGGTGCCCAGGTGGCTCAGTTGATTAAGCTTCTGACTCTTGATCTTGCTCAGGTCTCGATCTCAGGGTTGTGAGTTCATGCCCTGTGTTGGGCACACTGGGCATGGAGCCCACTTAAAAAACACATGTGTTAAAGAAATTAGAAAGGTGGAATTATTAAAGAAAAAGGCTCAATTACTTAAATTAAAAATCAAGAAATAAGAGAAGGAATAAATGAGTCCAAAACATGGTACTTTGAAAAAGATTATGGAAAAATTACCTCCAGAGTAAAACTGAGAGAAAAATCTATGAATGGGAAAGGATACACAATCACAGATACAGAAATGATTTTTTTAAAAGCTTAATTATTTCTTTATGGTTTTTTGGTCAGATGTTCTTAATTATTATGATTTTTGTCACATAACATGGTTGATAAAGAGATCACATCAGGAGTAAAATTCGCCCATACTTGAATTCTGGAATTCTTCTCTTATTCTTTCCCAAGGCTACTCCAACCAAACTTTTGCCCCACTACATCCTTGAAACTCCTCTTGTCAACGTTACCAGTAATTCTTTGGTGTTGCAGTATCTAATATTCAATTCTTTTTGACCTCTTGGCAAGATTTAACCCAATGAATTATATCTCTTTTGTTGAAACACTTTCTTCTGATCAGTTCCAAGACCCCACACTTTCCCAGCTTTCCTGTTACTTCACTGGCCATTCCTTCTCAGCTTTCTTTAGTAAGTTCTGTATTATTTCCCTAACTTCTTTTTGTTAAAATGTCTTTGGTCCATTTGTCTTTACGTCATCTGGCCTCATGGCTTTAAACACTATCCAATCTCCCACTCCCAACCTACCTATTCACTTACATATATGTACACACACACACACACACACACACACACACACACACACACAATCTAATCCTACTTCATTTGTTTTCTCCCCCACTTTTATACTTGCAGTTGCTCAGATAGATATTGTTGGCATTACCCTCAACTCCTGCCTTCCTCCAGCATCCCATGTTCAATCTGACAGGAAATCCTGTTGTTTTACTTTCATATTCTACTCAAAATACAGTTATTTCCACTGCTGGAAGATACAACAAAAGAAGTTACCTGATGTGAACAACAGCAAGAAGATAGACTGGAAAAAAAAATAACAGAAACTCAGGGACCTGTAGGACTATAACAAAACATCTAACATTCATGTCATGAGATTCTTTTTTTTTTTTTTTTCCAGGGGTGGGGGAGGGACAGAGGGAAAGAGAGAGAATCTTAAGTATACCCCATGTCCAGCATGGAGCCTGATGCAAGGCTCAATTTCATGACCCTGGAGGACATGGCCTGAGTCAAATCCAAGAGTGAAAAACTTAACTGAGACACCCAGGCACCCCAAGAGTCTTGGAAGGAAAAGAAAATGAGAACAGAATGGAAAAAGGATATGAAGAGATAATGGCTGAAATCTTCCCAAATTGATAAAACATACATCTACAGATTCAAGAGGTTGAGTGAAACATAAACAGGATAAACCGAAGGAAATACACAAGGAGACACACCATAATTAAAATTCTGAAAATTAAACAGGAAGAAAAAAAATCTTGAAAGCAGTGAAAGAGAAATGTCGCCTAACCATTAAGGTAAAAACAATTAGAATGACAGAGGATTTTTCATCAAAAACCATGTGGGTCGGAAGTAAGTAGACATGCAAATACCATATGGTCCAACAGTGGTACCCCTGGGCATTCACCTCCGAGAAGTGAAGACTTAGGTTTACATAAAAACCTGTTCACAAACGTTGATAGCATCTTTACTTGTAGTAGACAAATTATAGAAACAACTCAGATGTTATTTGATGGATAAATGGCTAAACAAAATGCGGTACACCCATGCCCTGGAATACTATTTAGCAATAAAAAGAAACGTTATTGATACATGCAACAGCTGGAGGAATCTCCCCGAGAACTGGGCTGGATAAAAAAGTCAACCACAAAAGGTTGTAGACTCTGGGATTCAATTTATACAGCATTCTTGAGAAGACAAATGTATAGAAATGAATAAAAGATTAGTGGTTGTCTGGGGTAAAGGAGCAGATAGTGTGGGAAGAAGTGGTTGTGACTATAAAAAGCCACAATGTAAAATAAGGGATCCTTGTGATGGAAATATTCTGAATCTTGACTGTATCAATGCCACTACACTAGTTGTGATATTGTATTACAGTGTTGCAAGATGTTATCACTGGGGAAGCCATTCTTTTTTTTTTTTAAAATATTTTATTTATTTATTTGACAGAGAGAGAGAGATCAGAAGCAGGCAGAGAGAGGGGGAAGCAGGCTCCCCGATGACCAGAGAGCCCGACACAGGGCTCAATCCCAGGACCCTGAGATCATGACCTGAGCCGAAGGCAGAGGCTTTAACCCACTGAGCCACCCAGGTGCCCCTGGGGGAGGCCATTCTTACAACTGATATGAAATACAATTATCTCAACGTAAAAAACAATTAATTAGAAAAACAAATTCAGAAAACAAGCAGAATAAACAAATAGAGCTGTTCTTTCTAAAGTTTATTATTTTTTTTAATACAGTGCATAAAAACATATAGTTAACCTGTAAAAGAGCAGTCAGAACTTACAAATATCATAAACTCCTTGTGAAAGGGGTCTGTTTTTTCATTAGACATGTGTTTGGGAACTTGGTTCTTGTTAGACATGTTTGTGAATTTGGCTATTTTCGTTGTTCTTTAGAAGACTTGATTGACAGGGGTTACCAAATAAATATGGGTAAAGTTTATAAATCAGATTTTGTAATAGATGGCTGCATAACAGACTTTGAGTACTACAGTGCCATTTTACAGATTAATTAATTTTTATATTCCCATCTTGATTTTTCTTTTCAGGAATATATTGATTTTTCTTTTCAGGTATATTCTGGCCATTATTGGCCTATTGTTCATTTAGCTTGTCAAATTTTATGAAAAATTCTTTGAGTACTTCATTGTAATTACAGTGAACCTGTACCTTAATTAGGGGAACATTGACATCTTTTTGTGATTTTGAGTTTACCTAACATGAATTTGGGATATCTCTTCATTTACTATTTTATCTTACAACGTCATCCACAAAAGTTTTATAATTTTCTGCATACAGGTCTCACTTTTTTTTTTTTTGGTACCTTAAGTAAACATTAAGTACCTCAAATGTTTATTCTTATTATAAATGCTTTCCTTCTCACTACATTTTCTATTTGTTGCTGGTGTATATGCCAGTTACTAAATTCCTCTTACAACTAAAAATTTGTCTAAGAAGTTGTGTTTAGTTTCTTTGGATTTTCAATCACTTTTTAAAATAAATTTCATCTGAAAATAAAACATTAATGTCTTTCCAATCCTTGTATCTTCAATTTCTTTTTTTCATCTTACTGCATTAGATAAAACCTCAGGAGAATATTGAATACAACAGGTAATAGTGGTCATCCTTACCATTTCTTGTTTTGAAAGGAATGCTTCTAAAGTTTTCTCATTATCGATGATACTTACTCTAGATATTTTGTGTATGTGGACACTGCCATGTAGGATATAACTCTGGAGGTTAAATTGTGATGGCATGATTACTTAATATCAGAAACATTCGGAAATGAGCAGATGTTAGTAGGGAGTTGAGGGCAGAAGCTCAACCAGTATGTGGTGACATGCAAGTTCAAAGTTGAACTCTTCATCTTTACTCAGTACTCAAATATATTCATCCCTTAAATCTCTTTGTATAGCGTTCTTTGATTCTTTTAGGTAATCTTAGGTATGTCCCCCTGTATATGTCCATTGAATTCTGTATGCATCAGCTTTGCAGCAAATAGGGCACTGTGTTGAAATACCGTGTTTACATATTTAACAGCCTAAAGTGTATCAGCTAGCTACCTTTTTATACTTTTTCAACCTCATAACCAATCTCTCAGTTGAAAAGCCCTTGTTAGTTTGTTAATTTATCTATAAAGCAGACTTTGAATGCATTTGAGTTTATCTCCATTTTACTTGTAAGCCACCCTTGCCACTCACCTAGATTGGTATCAGCCTCCAACCCGTTGCCCTTGAGGCACTCTTGTCCCATCATGGTCTGTACTCCATAAAGCAGCTGTATTGATCTATTAAAAACACAAACGAGATCATGTCACTCCGTAGCCAATGGCTTCCCCTGTACTCGGAATAAAATTCAAAGTCTTCATCCTGGTTTAAAAAGTTCTGTGTTATTTGGACTCTTCCCAGAATTGGTGGCCTTCTTTTAGTCGTTTGAGCAAACCCGTCTTGAACCATCACCATTTCAGAGAGACCTTCCCTAGTGGAAGAAGTAACACAAATAAATAATATAGAAATAAAAATAAATAAGTAAATACAAAAATAGATACTAACCTAGTAGAAGAAATAACAAAAAAATAAATCCTAGGAAGAGGGCAACTACATGAAAATGGAAGAAATAACAACCCTGTGAGAAATTTCTCTAGAAAATTTATAATTAAAGCATAAGCCGAGAAAAGTACTTTGATAATGGTTATTAAATTTTGATTCAATAGTTCTGAAGGGTAGTCTGGATTTTTGAGATTTTAATTTAATTGAATTAATCTTAATATTGGTGATTCTGGTGCAGACTATCCATAGACAATGTTTTGAAAAAGAAGTTCACGTTAGGAGCTCAAAGGAGCAAGATCCCCTGAAATGAAGAGAGTAGGAAAGGCTTCGTGACAGAGAAGTGTTATACCCTGGGCTTTAGAGAGTTGTTTGGTTTGTCATGAATGAGTATGAAGAAAAAGGAAACCCGTTCAAAAGAAAGCATAAGAGTGAAGACTTTCACAATATAGTAGCTTACAGATCAATAAGAAAAAAATTTAAGACTATTCAAACAGTTTTTTAAAACTTAATTTTCAGGTTTCAGGAATAGTCCCATCTTATCAATTCTCCTCAAGCTAATGTGTAAAATGTCTGTCTGCCTTCCAGAACATATGACGATCATGTTACTAGCTCCTATAAGAGCATCTCAGTCCACTGCCCTGAATTCACATCTATCAGGTTAGAGAAAAACTGAGCATTTAAAAATTGTGTTACTTTCTCTGAATTGAGGTCATCAAAGTGCCCTGAGTCCCAGCACAGGTGGCCACTCTCTGTGTGAAATGCCCAGGCCTGTAAAACAAGCAGGTATGTCACGGATCTGTGGTGATCACGGACAGAGCTCCTCCCTCACTGCGTCGGCCTGAGACCTGACACAAGTTAAAGACTTCACAAGGGGCAGAAAATACAAGGCAGCCTAGTTAATCAAGTCTGTGCCTGGGTAATAAGCACATACACCTGGGAGACAAGGCACCCCTAGGTCGAAACTTTCCATCCGCTGTCTTGAAAGCTTTTGAATTTATTTATTTTCTAACAGATTTTATCACCTATTAAGAACTCGCTAGTTTGATAGAAGCTTCTTCTTCATCTTCTCCAGGCAATCATTCTACTTTCAGTAGATTTTGTGGGTACTGATATCCTTTCTTATTACTCCCAAATGAAGAGTTCTATCATTAAATCATCTTAGGGTTCACAAATATTAAGAGTTCGATATCTTAATTTTTAACAAACACTATCTTTACATTGACATGTTTCTAAGATTTGGGGCAATTTTTTTAGTGGTTTTTTTTTTTTTTTGAGGGAAGGGGAGGAAGGAAGCATCTTGATTAAATATGAGCACAATGTTGATTTACAAGATAGCACAGTGACTATATATAGAAATGCATTGATTTCTAATTTGGAAATGGAACAG